>NC_139800.1:30909739-31638687 GCF_965231275.1 Zosterops lateralis | reverse complement strand
GAAAGTGGTGCGAGTCTGCTATACTCAAAAAAATAGAGCTATACATTGACACCTAAATAAGAGACAGAGACACTGAATATACAAGAGCTGATTTTTTTTTTCAGATAGAGGGATATCAGCAAATATGCTGACATTTACACAGTACCATATATGTTTAAGAGAATTTGGGGTTAGTTTTTTTTCAACAATTCTTTTACCAGAACATTTTCTATCATTAGACAACTGTACTGCTTGTCTGAAGTGGCTGAACTTACGAGAGTGAAAAAAAAAACAACCTTTCCTTTGGGGAAGTTTCAGTTTAAAGCACCTAAGGAATGTAATGGCATGCTGGTAACATCCTGTACACAGCTTATTTCTAGAGGTCTATATGTCTTTCTATTGCTTTGATCATTAAAAAAATCAGTATTCTCCCTTTACTTAAAAGGACATAAAGCCCTTATTTACCTCCAGGAAGCTGAATCCCAAAGACAGAGGAAATGTTGAATGAAACTAAAACAGACAAAAGTAAGTTCAAGAAGTTTAAGAGCTTAGTTAAGCAGGTAAAAAATTCACTATGGATTTGTTTCAGATTTTTGGAGTTCTGCTTTTGCCGTAACTTAATTCATACTTTTACTCCAATTTTCCAGATTCCTGGAAACCACGCAAATTGTTAGGATTTTAACCATACCATATGGAAGAAAGCTGTCTTTCTCAATGTACTGTATTTTTAATTACAGGACAATGTCTATTTCCTGCTGCACAGATTTCCTAATTTTAAATTTTGAAATTTCTGTCTTATGTAAATATCACATAAGAAATAAAAATTCCAATCTGTAAGTCAGTGTTGTAGACATATAAGCACGAATCATTGTCTTGAAATTTAAATAAACAAAAGACTAAATTTATGCTCAAAAATAAAGAAAAAATAATAATAATGTCTGACAAAGAATTGTTCATACTTTGCAGATGGGAAATTGAGTCAATGCAAGATTAAACAATTTGTTATGACCAGGGTCATGCATACAACCTGTGGCAGCCCTGGCATTGAATTGCTGCCTCCTGACTGTCAAGCTTAACTGAAACTTCTTTGTATTCATCATACTTTCATCATACTTCTTAAGTCTTTCATGTTTTGCTCTGGTGAGTGGATGCCATAGGGAGGCAGAATGCCTGGTTTATCAAACATTTATCATTAAGAGCATATGTCAGACCTAGAGTACTTCCACTACTTTCCTCTTCAGTGAAACCTCATTGACATACCTCCCACATAGCTACCTAGGAGACACAGCTGAGTACCAATCACACCCTCATTTCTTCTCCCAGTCATTTTGCTAGACACATGTTTTCATTTCTATGGCAGCAGCACTAATGTTCAGATTTTGTCCATTGCTGGGCAGATGTTAAGAGTACAAGGAAGAGTTCCTCTGTGCAACAGTGGGTCTTTCATTTTTTCTTTATAAGACATGGAGAACAGGTCACTTGCATGCCAGTTCTTAAATAACATGTAAAGTAATCTTAGTTATTTTTGCTAAGAAGAAGAAAGTAGTAAACTACTCTAGAGAGCAAAAAAGTTAGGCTGTTTGATGCATTTCATGTAGTTACTTTCTTATTAAAAGAAATAAAATCCTTGTCTTACAATAACACAGGCCTGATGGAGTCCTACATCTTAGACTACCAAACTCTGTAGTGTTAAATGTATTGTCAAAGAATCATGCCTGCAAGTAAATAGAACTTACAGAGTAACTCTTTGCCCTGAGCACAATTACTCAACATTGTCCCCACTGAGCTGCAATGTGGAAAGATTTTAAAGGGAGCAGTGTCAAAGGGTTAGAGAGCAGAGCTCTGTTACTGATGGAAATATTACACGTCAGATCTGCAAGGAAGTTACAGTGATCAGAAAGAGGGATGCAATGCTAAACAATGTTATCATCAGAATACTGAAGGAATGCTTTTACTTCCTATAATGTTACAGAGGGGACCGACCTCAGCTTGTATGCAGTAGAGCACAGAACAGATCTGCGTTATCTAAACATTTTTGACCTTTCATCTGCAGCAAAATGGTGTCCCTCACTGCAGCTAAGAAAGGTGGAAATCCTCTTCCAGTCTCCCCAGTTCTGGCAGATGCTATTATGCTCTGCAGATTGTTTATACTGTTCTACTATTTAGTTTACTAGAAGTGTCCAAATAAATCCAACAAGAAGGAAGAAGAAGAAAATTTCTTTTATTTATGCAAAACCCTTTCTAGCACTGTACACCTAGCTGTCCTGTACATTACATTATCAAAGACCAGCTCAAGTGAGGATGAAATAGACATCCCCCACTGTACTTTCTAGATTTCAGGTTCCCAGGGAACATTGGTATCAGTCTGGACAGTTTGATGTAATCCTACTAATGTAGCTGAAGCTATCTCAGCTCAAGGATTTATTAGTTGTGAATGTTCATTTTTGTTTTTACTGGGTTAGTGCCAGTAAATAAGTCACCAAAACCACTAGCTGAGTGTCATATGATAGGAAAAGGCTGGGATCACAAGTAAGCCTTCTGTCTTTTAACAAAAAAAAAAAAAAAAAAAAGCTGAGGTAAGCAGCGTCAAACACAGCTGCATCAACATGATGGTGGGAAGACAAATGAGGGCTTTCACTGCTGGATACAGGGGATAGAGAGCGACAGTCTGAAAAACCTCTTCATATCCCAGAAACAGCTGTCATAACTAAACTGCAAGGGACTGCTTTTTAAACCACGAGCTTTGATAAGCAGTATTCTCTCATCAATCCTTTTTCTAGACAATAAACACACTTCTAGCAGAACAGCTCATCTGAAAGGTGACTAGAGATTTTAATACCTTCAAAGGTTTCCAACCCCTTCTTTTTATAACCTCTCCCAAATGCTTATGCTGAGTTCCCAGCTGGCATTTCTGAAGTATCTATCACTGCAGTATCTGGCTGCTGAGCCATATGAGCTCAACAATACCACGTAATGTAAAACTTACGGGGTTTTTCCTTTGGAGGCTGAATTTTACAAAGTTAGATCTAACATTTACCTTGTTATTGGTAACAGTGAATAATTAAAAGAGACACAATAGAAGGGACATGGGGTCATTTTAGAATAAATATTCAGGCAATGACAGCTTTGAAATATTCTGTTGGCCTCTCCCTATGTGTATTCTGGGAACAGGAGGTCGTGTGAAGTCAAGGGTGATGAAATGCATGTGCTCCTGATCTGACCTGCTGCAAGCGGGGGAAGGTATGGAGCTACATGCAAGGGCCTAAGCTCTGCATGTGCTAGTCTGTGTGTGCATGTACGTGCATGCAACATTTGCGTAGGGCAAAGAACAGAGAATCATAAAGTGGGGGAGGGAGATGTTCAGTGCTGCTGGAGGAATGAATTCCACAACGACTGCTTTCCCTCCACAGGGCCTGCCAGCTCCTTGTGGCTGTTGCCTGGGCAATGGCTGGGGAATTATGAGGAATGCTTGGAAACTATATTCTTCTGTTGGGCTCATGGATGGAGTAAAAGGGGGTGGATGGCTTTTCTCTATTTCTTTTTTTTATATTGAGCAGATTAGACAGGCAGGTTGCTGTGGTGACAACATGGAGGAGGTCTCCTGCACACCTGCACCACAAACAAGGAGTCCTGCCAACACAGACTTAAGGAATCCCAAAGGCGTCTTTTCCTTTTTTTTTTTTCTGCTGACATTCTCCCCCTTTTTTTTCCCTTTCTTTCCTATGGCAAATGCAAAAAAAGAAAGCAAAAAGGAAAGGAGGAGGAGGATGTGGTAGAAGAGGGAAGAGGGAGAGATGAAAAGATAATCAATATTCCATCAGCATAGCTGAGCAGCAGTGCTTACTTATTGTGAAATAATGTGTGCATAAACAAGATGCACAACCTGAGCAAGGCAACCTTAGGATAGAATAAACAAGTGTAATTTTTGTTTTACACAGTGAGTATCTTGAATTTCCTGATGTCTGTGGTGGAAACCTGAATAAGGTAACTATGGAAATGGCTGAACTCAGGCACAAGACACAGAGATGTGACTGGGGTGTATAAAACTAGAAACTAAAATTACCGCTTTCTATCTGGAAAGGGTAGATGTGTTTGTGCCTCTACATAAGATTCCATTTCTTAGAAATCCCTGCCTTTTGAAAAAGCTGAAGAATGGTGTGAAAATCAACATTATATGCCTGCTCCTTTGCTAAAAGAAAGTATCTAAAGAGATAGATGTGGGAAGGAGGAGTAAAGAGAAAAATAAAAGAAAACCTTTATAACCAAGAGGTTCTCAAGACAAGTGTGTTGCCCTGGGATGCCATTTCTCCAGCTTCTCCTACTGAAGTAGTCAGTTCAATGCAGGGATGTTTTTTTTCTCATGTCTCCTGGACATCCCCCCATCTTCTTCAAGGTTCTCCTCTCCTCTCCTCTCCTCTCCTCTCCTCTCCTCTCCTCTCCTCTCCTCTCCTCTCCTCTCCTCTCCTCTCCTCTCCTCTCCTCTCCTCTCCTCTCCTCTCCTCTCCTCTCCTCTCCTCTCCTCTCCTCTCCTCTCCTCTCCTCTCCTCTCCTCTCCTCTCCTCTCCTCTCCTCTCCTCTCCTCTCCTCTCCTCTCCTCTCCTCTCCTCTCCTCTCCTCTCCTCTCCTCTCCTCTCCTCTCCTCTCCTCTCCTCTCCTCTCCTCTCCTCTCCTCTCCTCTCCTCTCCTCTCCTCTCCTCTCCTCTCCTCTCCTCTCCTCTCCTCTCCTCCCCTCCCCTCCCCTCCCCTCTCCTCTCCTCCCCTCCCCTCCCCTCCCCTCCCCTCCCCTCCCCTCCCCTCCCCTCCCCTCCCCTCCCCTCGCAAGATGAGGCTAAAAAAGCCAAGTTTCTGCTACTTGTATATCAGTAATTTTCATGGAAGTTTATACACATTTATAGAAGGTAATGGCTTGTTCAGGGCCTGTATATTTGGGTTCCCTTTTCTTGCCGTTGTTTAATTTTACGGTTAACTCTAGATTTTCTTCTGGATAAACTGCACTGCTGTGTCAATGGCAATGTTTACAGAAAAAGCACTTTATGGATAATCTAAAACCACCAAAAATGTAAAATGTAGCCATTGCTTTTTAGGTTGTTCAGATTCTGAGCTGTTGCTTCGCGTATCTGTCTCTCAGGTCAGCTCAGCGTCGGCTGGGCCACCCTGCTAGCTGTGATACGCCCAACAGTACCTTTGTGTGGGTCTTTGGCTCCGCAGTGCTTTTGCCTTAGCTGTCTCGGCCGTGGTTCGAAAGAGGGGACACTCCAGGCTCAGGGAGAAAGATTTTATTCGGGTAACTCAGGGGCAGCCCCTGGTTCCAGGCCTGTGCCTCTGGGGAGTGACCCCCGGCCTGTCTTGCAGGGGGTTTTTGTTCCCCCAGAATCTCGGGGGTGGACACAAGTTACAAGACCAATCACACAAAGCCAGGTGGGTAAGGTCAAAATGCAATACACAACATTAACAAATCAGGTGAATTTGGGATGGAGTCCTAGGAGACCCACCAATCACTGTCAGACACCTCTCCTGAAGGTTCTGGGGTCTGGGGGATGATGGACAGGTGGGGGAGAAATACAATGGGATGGGGGAAAATACAATAGGATGATCGAAACCCAGGGCAGAGGATTAGAGTTGTCTTGGCAACTCTTATCAACCTCTGATAAGCACAATCCAAGACAGGAACTTTACCAGGCTAGGGTTAAAGTCCAAATCACATCAAACCTACAACTAAGAAACCTATGATACCATTTCAGCACCCCCACACTGAGCTTAGAATTCATGCCAGTACCATTTGGAAGGACAATTGTGAAAGAGATTGCATATGGTCCATTCCATAAACTCAGTGAGTAATGCCTCAGTTCTCCACTCAGAGGCCTGGGGAGCCTCACACAGGCACATTTCTTTACTAGACAACTGTGGGTACTTTAATGCCCTCTATTGTGCTCTGTTGCAGTGACATCCTGCACTGAACTCTATTCTACACAGACAATTTTAAGCCATGAGTGGATAGAGTATTTGATCCTGGGTGTGATGGCAAACATGACCTGACTGTTCAAAAGATCATACTTTGGCCTTTCCAGAGCTGGCTTAAGACAGGGAGAATTCTCTTATGTATCCTCTGGTACTTCATGGAGGAATAAAAAACAAAGGGAAAGGAAAATGTCTTGAGAAATCAGCCATGTGCAAAGAAAGGTTTTGCAAAGGCTATTTAAAAATGACAGATATAGATTCCATATTTTTTTAAGGGTTACAGTAATTGATCTGGAAAATTAAAACTATCCAGTATGAACAGGTACGTAAGTAGGGTATCTTGGGAGGAGCTAGAGAAGGTTATTTGACCTGCTTTTCATATCCCTAGATCTCTGACCAGGGAGAATAAGAGGCTGGGCATGGCCTGGTCTTTTAGGTGGCCCTACCTCTCTTGCTAGAGGACGAGTACAGTTGCTGGATGTCCTGCAGCAGTTTGAAAAAAAATGGTCTGGTCTGCCTTTCAGGCTGGCAGCACAAGTGTAATAGTAGATCTGAGTGGAAAGGGACGACACACAGTAAAAATCAGGGCTGGGCTGCATCTGAGGCCCCAGCCAGGCTGAGCTGCTGCGCATTCCCTGCTGATATTGTAGGAAAGGAATGTGGGTTCTCATTATACTCTTCCCATGCATAGCCATGATATCTAGTTCACAGGGTTCTTCAGAGTCTCAGGGACGAAATCCAATGCTCTACAGCTGGCTGATACCCTTCCCCCTCCTCAATTGCCTGCAGAAAAGGGGAGATCTGTTTGTGTGGCTTGTCTTAGATTGACTTGTTCTGGAGCTGTAAATTGCTTCAAGACTCTTCAAGATGAAGGACTATGTAAATGTAGGGCAGTTATCAATGTAGACGGAATGCACATGCAAATTAAATACTATAAATGTGTTTTGAATTAAATCAATGTGGTTTTGCTTGAAAATTTGGCGTATGATTAATCAACGTGCTCTGAATGGGTGCAAGTACTAGTGGTGTATAGTGCCAAATTATCTGAACAATTTACTACCCATTTAAGGTACCAACCTAGGTCCCTGGAAAGGAAACCCACTATTATATGACTATTCTCATGAGCCTTCTTAAAAGCACTATTTAAGAGCATTGCAGAGACCATCATGTTTTACTTTTAAGCCTGTTCTAAAGTGTAACCATCTCTGCGCTGAAACATGCCAGCTGTTTAGCAATGCCCAGTTAACCCTGCCTTTCATTTGAGGAGAAGTGAATAACATAACATATGAATTCAAACCATAGTGGTTTTTAGATGACCACTTTAGATGAATATTGCAATTTGTGCTGTAATTTGATGAAAAAACTAGCAAAAAACCCTTATTCATTTGATTTTCACTGAAATGTACATAATACTTAAAAGTTAGACAACTTCACTGAGCATCTAAAAACTGATAAACATTCTATCTTGATTAAAATTTTCTTTCCTTTTTTGAAAAGTTTTGTTTTTCAAACAGTGTTTAATTTTACAAAACATGGTAGTGGTACATATCTGGTTTTAAGTTTTAGTAATATCTTATCTTGATTCTGCTTTTTCAAGTGCTCATTTGAGTCTTCATTGCTCTTCCACATATTTTTAGTTTTTACTTGCATAAGGGCATGTGGTTTTGAGCAATGAAAAATTAAGATTAATTTGATATGCTATGATTCTTTTAAACACCATTCTTCTTGTATGCTGCTTTTCAGATATAAAGTGTTATTATTTAGTAAGGTTAGCTGTTATTACAGATTCTTTCTCTTCCAAAGCATTTTAGGACCTCAGTGTTACTCCGGAATGTACTCTTGCACAAGCTCTTCTGTCTTTATCTTCCACCAAGTGTAACAATTGAGGACTAAAAAATCAACATGTCTTCTAAAGTTTTCATTAAATACAAACCCATTCAAACCCAGAATAATTTTGATTTTAATTTTTTATGTGTTAACTGAAATGAATAAATGGGAAGTCCTGAGTAACTGTCTCACTCAATGCAGTAATATCTTCAGTAAGAAAAGTGAGAAAATTGGGGTTTTTTGAAAGTCTTTTAAAAATGTTTCAATACTTTTGCCAATAATTTGTACATATACATACTTATTAATATGCACTTGCCTGATTTTTCTTTTCCTGGTTAATACATCTACATCCCATCCATAGAGTATGAGACCCAAATCAGAAGAGCAGATAATAACATTCCATTTCCATGGCATTTTTTGTGGATTTTTCCTGCATGGTGTCTAAAATTTATTAATAATTTGGTTTTTCTTTGGGGATTTTTCCATTCTTTAGCCTACCATAGGTAATGGAACCTTAACTGACTGCTTCCTCTTTTTTGACTTTGCAAGTCTAGGGAATTTTATCAGGAAAATTGTAATTGGTTTCATTAAGATTAGCAGACATTAACAAAATTTATGTATTTTATCTACCCAAGGTAATTTTACCTTCAGCTGTATTTGGCTTCTAGACTCACTAGATAGAAAAGATCATCTTTTCAGGCCTACACCTACTACAGCTGTTTTAGACAGATTTAAGTATGACTAATTGTATAGCCAGCAATTATAAGGGGGAAATTTCAGAACATGTTGCTTTATCTTTAATTAAAAAAAGAAACAGGTGTAGCCAAACTGCTGCATTTTTTTTATACTGATTGTGTAAAGATTTAAGGCCTGTAAGCATGTTCTGCACTGCTATTGAAAGGTATATTACCGTTAAAATTATTGAAGAGCTTAATTTCTTGACCTCACCAGAGGCATTGCAGATAGATGTGAATTTAGCTGTGGGTTTCATGTGCCAGTGAGCCATTGTGAGATCAGAATTAGTCAGGAATATAAACCCTGACTGTAGACATGGGCTGACGAGATCACAATAGTGTGAATCTGGGGAATGTAGTCCACATGGGGCCTGCAGAAGTTGTTCCCAGTCATCTGTTTATGAAGACTCACAGGCCTTTCATTTCCATTCAATATTTGGAGGTGTTCTGAGATGGAATAGAGACATTTTTTCTTAAAAATTCAGTCAAATCTTTGGATTTTCTGTGATGCCTCTGAGTTTCCAAAGCTAGCCATTGTTCAGAAGGCTCTATATGGGGCTTATCTAGGACAACAAACATGTGATCAATCTCTTCTGGTACAAAGTCAAACTTGAGCCAAGCCTCTTTTGTTATGAAATATATTCCTATTTTTCAGAGTCAGCAAGATGACTATCTGCCTCATCTACTTTGCAAAATAAACTTTTCAAAACCAAGAGAATGTCACACTTACTACTGCACTATTTTGGAGCAACTTGATCTCCGAAACACACATAAGTGTAAACAGAGCTAGGGCTCTGTTTTGCTAGAGCCCTTCTTTTCCATCTTGTTTAGCTAAAAATCATGATTGTCAACATTTGCTTCCTGTATCTTTTGTCTCAGTTGTCTTATAATCTTAGGGTAAATGGACCATAGATATTAATTCAAAGCTGCAAGCAGAAATGTATTTAGTGATCTCACCCTGCCTCTGTTCTTGTGGCCCAAACACTTGGCCAAAAATCAGGTTAGGAGGTTTTTTGGTGATATGGAGCTAGGTACCTTTCTTGTTCACAGAAAAGATTATTTTTTTTTCTCTGAATAGGGAGAAATCAAGTGGAAGGTAGCTCACAACTTCAAAGTTTTTCACCTCATAATAAAATAAACCTTCTGACAAATGGGAGCAGATTGATTCAGTTCTTATTGAAAGAGAACATGAGACAAAAAAGTCCATAAGCCTTCTGTTTTCTGTCCCATGCAAAAATGTTGCTGCAGTGAATTATTTTTTTAACCCATCCATGCTAACAGCATTGAGACAACTCTTTCCCGCCCAGAACTACCTGTAGAAAGCTCTTGGAATACAGGGAAAATCTTCAGTAGTTCAAACTGTGAAAATCACATTCCTTATCTCCCCAGATGGCCTAGAAAAAACCTTCAGACAACACAGATTAAAGACAAACTTGAAATTTCCAAAGAAAATATACCATGCAATTTTTTTACACATCTGCAGCATTTGCTGACTCTGCTGAAGCAGTGCAGTAAATTGAAAAATGTCCCATTGGGGAGAATCTTTTATCTTACCACACGTAGAATTTTGGGCTCAGTCTAATGAATATTGTGTTGCTAATAGCTTGAATTTGCACTGGGGCACAGGAGATCAGACCAAACTGTGAGCTGTAAGGCAGCATGAAACAGTCAGCCTGTGTTGAATACTTAAGCTGTTTGCCACTTTCTTTGTCTTAATTCTTTTTTCTGTATTTCTTTTTTCAAAGCAGCATTATGGGTTTGGAGAAGCAGAAGAGGAGAAACACAAAGTCAACAAAATAATTCCAGGGTCTAGCAGCTTAGCTATCCTACCATCTGTTTAAAAGGACAAAACATTAAAATAAAACAAAACTTGTGGTCCAACAGCTATGTCTGCAAAGAAGAAACAGTGCTATACTTTAAATTCTAGACAACACCCTTTGGATCAAAATATTACGACAACAGATAGCAGTGACCACATTTAATGGATACTCACACAGCTAGGCCATGACTCAGACTGCTTACTGTTGTTTGGAACTGAAACCTGAGAGCAGAGAAGCAAGAGGAAAAGAAACCTTGTGTTAAGCTGGCATGCACCAGTGAATAAATGGCTGGCATTTGCAAAGCTGCATTGCAAGGAAGCTTTTAACAGTTTGCCACTGCCAGCTGATGTCTCTTTAAGCGTCACTGCCAAGAAGTCAAAACTGAAAGCAGGTGCAGGGGCAGAGGAACTGAATGTGGATAGGGAAAGAAAGAAAGAACAGTACTTCTGTTGTTAAAATTCTCTTGCTTTCATTAAAACCTAAACAAAGCTTTACTTTAAGCTGGAATAATAAATTTTAGTGTGATAGACTCCTGCCTATCCAGTTTGACAGTCCTCTTACTTTTATACACTGAGGTAAAAGAACTTTGTTGAGCTTCCCCCCCCGCCCCCTGTAAAGCCTTGGATTGACTGAGCAAATGCTGTATACTGATTATAGCAGCTTTCTTTTAGAGATTGAGAGCATCTGCTTCGTAATTCCTCTTGTTCCTTCCCCCAAGCAAAGTGCTTTTTACAGACTTCCACCCCCATTAGTCCAGGGCCTGGGAACAGAGAGTTTCCCCAGATCAAGTCTCTGTCTTTGCTGTGCCATGTCACTAGTTCAGGACCCCAGTGCCCTGCTGTCTGATAAGATGCATAGCAGGAAATATTAGGTGCTAAGAATTTACATTTGTAAATACACTAATGTAAGGGGCTACTGATTATTTTATGAAATATCTTCTATTCTTTTTCTTTAGATCAGTTATAAAAAGCCATTGAGACTGTTATAGGCTGCATATTAATGAGCTCTGCCAGAAACTTTATGAGAGGTCTTTGCTGCCTCTAGGATACCCCAAAGATGAAATATATTCACTAATCGTAAGGAACACAAAGCTAAAGGAAAAAAGATAAAATGTCTTTTTATGAAGGCAAAACCCCAAAACCTTGAAATGCACATGGCTAAAGGTGGGAAGCTTTTCTGAAATTCTTTGCTAAAAGCCTTGATTTCTAACATTCTGTGGTTACCGTTCCCATAGATTATAGAAAAGATGTGTCACTTTGTAGTCAGAGCTGTAAATTTGGGAATCTTTATTGGTTTTTTACCCTTTATGGAATTCCTACTATTGTCACCTAAAATATTTTCCTTTCTGGTTTGGTTTTCCTGAAGAGTAAAAGCAACAGCTAAAGCCATACTGGGCAGAGTTAAAAAACAACTAAATCAAAATAAAATAAATCAACATACATGAAGGCTTCTATGTGGCTTGCATTTTAAAATCCTTCCTTCCCAGGTTCTAAATACTATGATTTTTGATTTTTTGATTTTGAAAGCTATATTTTTTTATTATTATTTTGGGTTTTTCTGTCTCAGGAGAGATTGTTGAAACTAACTTGATGACTCTCTTACTGTTTAGATGCAGCACAGTCTTGAAAATTACTCATTTTTCCAATTATACGGATTGTGTATTCTAAAGGAAAATAATTCTTTTTGAGTTTATATTGCATATTAAAACACTTTTGTATTTTTAGTGACAGTGAATTTACTTATCTTAAACTCTTACTTAATATCCAACTGCTTCTTAATCCCTTTTTAAAAATGTTCAGGAAATCAAGAGCTGAGATACAGACATGTGAGTACTTCCATCTGTCACTCATCTTTAGAATGGCACCTCATTTGGAGAGTGCTATGGAACTGCTTCAAAGTGATATTATTCTTCTGACTCAACAGGAATATACAGTCTGCTTCAGTGTACAGAACACTATGTGGTGCAAAAGAGAATTTGCAAATCAACAATGAACTCAGGCTGAACATTTATTGCTCAATAAAATGAGCAGTCCTTCAATTAATTAAATTGATGTAGACATTGTAGGATTTTCAAAATCCCTAAGCTTTCAAGCTGTTTCCTCCAACTCTTACAATATGGGGAGAAATAGTCTTATTCTGACCAAAACTGATATTCTCAAAAGAATCATTCCAATAGCTAGAGATTTTTAGGAAGCCACCAAAATGTTTGGATAAGTATAGAGGAAAATCTGGGATCTTTTCAAAGGAGAGAATAGGTAAATCATTGTGTTTCCTGCGAAACGCCATTGCATATGAGAGTGGCCACATATAGTAAACCATTGAGGTTTTCTTAACACATAGGACTGCTTGGACAAGTAGGGAACTACTCATCAAACTAAAGGGAAAGAAGCAAATATACAGGCAGTGGACACTAGGACAGGTAGCCTGGGAAGAGCATAGAGATGAAGTTTGGTTGTGTGGGGATGGAGTGACGAAGGCCAAGGTGAAGCTAGTACTGAACCTGGCATGTGATGCAAAGAATAATGGCATTTACAGCTATGTTAAATTAAAAAAAAGGAAGGTAAAAGTCAATCCTCCTGATAATCAATGCTGGAAAACTGGAAATCACAGATGAGGAGAAGGCTGAGGTACTCAACAATGTTTTGGCCTCAGTCTTCAGTGACAACATCTCTTTCCATACCTCTTGAGTGTATGGACAGCAGGATAGAGACTCAGGAAGCAAAAACTTTTAATGTATTTTTTTTAATGATTCTGAGCACCAAATGGACAATTGACCTGTTGGAGAGAGTCCAGAGGAGGTACACCAAGTTAATTAGAGGAATGTAGTAGCTCTGCTGTGAAGAACAGCTAAGATTGCTCAGCCTGGAGAAGAGAAGGTGACCTAGTTGTGGCCTTCCAGTACTTAATGAGAGTCTACAAGGAAGGTATGGAGGGACTTTTTACAACATTTTAAAGTAACAGGACAAGAAGGAATGGCTTTAAACTGAAAGAGAGTAGGTTTAGATTAGCTATTAGGAAAAAGATATTTACTGTGAGGATGGTGAGACACTGAAACAGGTTGGCCAGAGCAGTTATGGCTGTCTTGTCCCTGAAGGTGTTCAAGATTACATGGAGCTCTAAACTACCTGGTCTAGTAGAAGGTGTGAAGCTTTCTATGATCCTATGATCTTCTCAAGCCCTGTAGATCTAGTTTTGAATCTGCATGTGTAGTTTTGACAAGCCAACAGTTCTTATTAGGAATCAAACTGAAGTCTGTTCTGAGTGCAAATCCCATGTTTTTTTCGTGTGGAACATAAGCCAGATCGTAGCATGAGAAGAGAATTCTTTGAGCAAGCTTCCAGGAAGTGTCCTGGATGAAGTTGTCTGAGTGTGTGAGATTTGGAATAAGCACCAAAAGCATTTGTGGTCTGTTCCTAAATATGGTGGGGAGTAAATGGTAAAGATGTAGTCTCTGTGTAGATGTTGGATATGAGGCCAAGAGGAATCAGGCAGAGTCATCTCATCCTGCTCTTCATTTTTTTCTTTGAACTATCCTCCTATTTTGCTTTTGTTTTTGTTTTTAGGAGAATTATAACTAATTTGAAGATAAGTCATATTTCAAAGGATTATCACAGCAAAATGAAACATTGTACCTTTAAGCACTTGATCTCTGCTAAACTTTGCCACAACTTCTCTGATTTTACTTCTGCGACACTCAGAAAAACATTTGAAACTCTAAGCACTTTGCAGTTATTGTTCATGATTAAGATTTTAAACAATGAGTGTTCTAAGATAAATATGTATATATTTTTGTATAGATAGGTAGGTTGACACACAAAGACTCTCACACTCTTAACTAAAGTACAATAGTTCATTTGTATGGTCAAGAAACTGCAAATGGGGCAAGTTTTCCATAAACTGCATGAACATACAGTTATAGATATAAAAAAATATACAGCCAGCGCCTATTAAATGAAACCATAGATGAAGTGAACTTATGTCATCAGTCTTTGAATTTTGTACATTTTGAACACTATCCAAAAATTATAATCCACTGTTTGAAATATTATATCAGTGGAGAAGGAGAAATGATCTCCCCATTACAAATTATAGCCTCAAACATTCACATCCCGCTGTAAATATATCACATACTGTATCATGTTGCTTATGGAAAAAAAATTTTTTTAGTTTGCTGACCCTTTTCCTGTAGATTAATATTTGGCAAAGTAAGGGCTCTAATTATTTCTTTCCATTTTACTCTAAAGGAAAATTATCTCTCTATTTTATATTTCCATATTCATGATGATCTGTATTGGTCAAATAAAGACATTTAATGCACCCAGTGGTTGATGTGACTGTATGTGTGTTTGTGGTTGCTTTGTCTCTGAACTACAGTATTCTTGTTTTGGGTGCTGTTGTTCTTCATGATCTTTACATGTAGAATCTTCCTGGATGGGTTCTAACTATAATATGTCTAAAAGCCTAATAACAAATTATATACCAGGAGATCAGATTATCTTAAATATGGTGATAACAAGACTAAATAACTCAGCATAAGAAGAAAATCTCTCTTGATAGAAACAAGCATGCTTGCTTCTAGGTATGTTATGTTGGTAGAGTGTAAGCAAAGAAACACTAAGCACCTTTAGGATGAGATCCTCAAGTATCTGAGGCCCAATTTCCAAAGTAAAACACAATATTAGGTCATTATTAGATTCTGGCATATTTTAAAATGTGGAATCAAAGCCTTTAAGTTTTCTTGCTTTATATTCTAGTAAAATGCAACAGTACTGTTCCTCCATAGCATATAAATCCACTTTCATCAACAAAGCATTTGCTTAATTTTTCACTTTAAGCACTTTTTTCAACAAGTGTCTTTTTTTTATTGGAATTTTTTCAGTGTGGAAACAAAGCAGCTTACAAAGTATTTACTCATGATTGACCATGACATGAGAGAAAAGGTTCATAATGGCTGTTCTCATTAGGAAATTTCTACGTTAACCATGCATTTCTTTACACCCATGACTGGTCAGAAGTGTAACTCTGATTCTGTACATTTTGGGCAGGATCATCTCTCTGATTTATTAGTTGAACACTCTCTTACTGTTATTTGCATTTCTTTTACAATATTAAAATGTAGTGTTTATTTCTCAGTGTATGTGACGTTACATCAGTAATTGTCACATTTCATATCATTACAAGAAGTGGAATGGAGGAGGGTGTTCCATATAAGCAAATAGGTAGTCTGGCTGCCAAACAAAACACAAACAGGACATAAAAACTTCAAAGTTAGATCTCTGCAAGTCAAGATATATAGAATGGTAGTTACGATTTCAATTGGGCAAAGCCAAAATGTAGAAAATTGTGCTACTTCAGATTTGTACATTAATTGAAGTGACAATTGAAATTAAAAGGTTTTTTAATAATTATTCACTGTGCATAAACAAAACTGGAAAGGTAAGGTGCATTAATACTGAATACATTTATTTTCCCAGTATTTGTAGGTGATTATGTTCTCAGATATGTATGGGCTTTTGGCATTTTTTCCCTATGGGTGTTGCAGCCAAGAAGAATGAAAAGTAGATGACTGTAGAGAAAAGTTTGTCTATGTTCAAATACACACTTGCTCTGCTATAAACTTTTGAACAAAGTTCTCAAGCAAGCCACAATTCTATCAAGTTGGCTACTGGACCTCTATCCCAAAGTAAATTTTATCATTTGGAGCACATTATTTTGGCCCCAAATCTCTTTATGTTCTGTTTTCCTTCACATCTACCCTCTTTCTTCGCTAGCCATATGCACCCAAATTTGCCCACTTCTTCTTAACACAGCAGTGTGTTTCATCTTACTGTAAGCTCCTTCTTACAAAACTTTGGGCCAAATATAAGAGAAGCGCCTAAGAGTACACAACTCTTCTCAGTCATTATATTAAGACATTTTTTCTGTCTGGTATCTGATCAGTGAAAAAATCTAGACCTATATATGGAAGACAGAATCTCAGAATCGACTATAAAAATAACTGTATGGTTATTAATATGGTTATCAATATTAATAATTATATTATTAATATAATACACTATAGCTGGGGACAATGTACTGGCCTCTGCAAAGAGTTCTTAAAAATGAAGGTACTACTTAGCTCCCACTAGCTGCTAAAACAGACTTAAAACCACTAGTAGATTTTGCATGCCACCTTTTACATTTTTCCTGTCTGTACTGTAAAAAAAGCTGAAATATCTTGCTGCCTTACATATTAATGCTGTTGTGGATTTATTATTTTCATGGATTTTCACAGTAAAGTGGCCTAGGCCCTAATTTTAGCACATGTTTTTCTCTTTTTCTCCATAATAGTCAGTGAATTGCTCCCTAGATTCTTCTTGTTGTTCCCTAGTGTCTTAGATTGCAATGCAAGATGTAACCAAAAGTATACCATCTCTTAAAACATGGTGGGGCAGTGTTCTTTATCTCTTCTATTCCTCATAACTCTGGGAGGGTATTTTCTGTTAAGAGGCCAGTTGTTAAAACCAGATAGGATAGTGTTCTTTATCTCTTCCATGACCTATCCTCCCTCCAGGGGGATATCTTCTGTTAAGGGGCCATTGAGTCCCACTGCATGACTGATAAAATTACATCATCCCATTCTGAGATGCTCCAACCAGTGGGAGGAGCCGAGCATTCCTACCTGAGGTTTAGAACACCAGAGCAGCCTCCATCCCACTGGATTCCCAGAGGAGGACAAAACCTACCTTACCACCACTAGACCTTCCCAGGAAAACTACACCCTTTTACAGGATCATCTCTGCTCCAACAGAACCACACCTGTCACTCCAGGACTACAGCCACAATTTAATCAGACTGCCACCAACACCCTGACCAACAGGATGTCAGGTTGTATTCTGACCCTTTCAGTGTTTTCTTTTTGTTTGGTTGTGGTTTTTGTACCACAACATTTTTATTTTAATTTTCCGAGTAAAGAACTGTTATTCCTATACCTTTGCCTGAGAGACCCTTAATTTCAAAATTATAATAATTCTTAGGAGGAGGCTCATGCCTTCCTTAGCAGACATCTATCTTTCCAAACCAAGACAACTAGAAAGATCCTGCTTAGTTCTTCTGCTTGCTAGTTGTATTTTGAACAGTTTTTTCTCAGGGTTTTCAAATTATTTTGAAATTTCAAGAGATCACTCCTTCACAAAGAAACTGTTGTTTCAACAGTTCAAAACCTTTTTGTTTAAGTAGAACAAAAAGCTATCTAAACCCTTTTCATTTATTTTCTCTTTTCTCTTTTCTTTTCTTTTCTTTTCTTTTCTTTTCTTTTCTTTTCTTTTCTTTTCAAGAGTTGTCTACCTCAAAGGAAAGAAAAACATCTGTTCTTTGAATTTGATGGAAAGTGGAATGTATCGGTATACTGCGTACTTTTTCTCCTCATTGCTGATTATAAGGTAAGGTTCCAGTCTTCCCCTAAAATCTGGGTGTTCAGCTTTTGTTCTTGTAATGAACATTAAATTCTTACAAAGAATTTTAATGAACATTTAATTCTTACAAAGCACACTTAATAAGTAAATCAGATGAAGTAGGAGTAATGATTTTAGTATTACAGAGGAGAATAAGGAACAGTGTCACAGAGTCAATACTCTCATCACCTGGCTATTAGAAAGAACCACCTATTATTACTGTGAAACTATACAAATTTAGGTATTTGGTTTGGATAAAACCCTCAAATTGGACACAAATCTCATTGAGCCTAATCTGCAACACTGAAAAAATTACTTACTTTCTGAGAGAAAGTGGAACATTGAATCGTAAGAAAAAGCAGAGGCATTGTAAAATTAACTTAACCAGGTTATGGTAGATACATATTAATTTAACCAGGTTATGGTAGATACATATTTTTACATATTGATATTTTGTCAGAAAAAAATATTCCCAAGGCAAGTATTTTCTCCACTTCTACTAGCATGTTTCTAAACCAAATATTTTTACTTTTTATCCAACAGATCTCCAATTTTTGCTGTCTATTCTAACTTCACCATTGCAATGAAGGCAATTCCTTGCATTCTTGCCTTACAATGAATGCACTTCTTTCCTCTGGAAGACCCAGGAATAGAACAATATTATTCTATGTATTGCCCAGTTTTCTAAGTAATGCTGTCTTGTAAATGAACTTGCACAGAATTTCAACTGCCTTTAGGTTCTAAAGCAGATGTATAGTAGCTCAAAAATCATGTTAAACATTTTTGGATATGCAATGACATTCCCTATAAGCAAAAAGTTGATTTTCTGTAGATTCAGTAATTTCTAAATAAAACCAGGAACAGATATAGACACTTTTCTTTACATGGAATACCTGCAGGAACACAGATTGTTGTTACTGCCAAGTAGACATGACAAGGGTAATGCCTTTACTTTATTCAATGGCTCCATGACAAAAACACACTGTTCAGTCCAGGGTATTTAAAATGGCTGCTCAGATAGCACTTTTGATGGGTCATGAAAAGGAGAGACAGGCCTCTACTAAGGATACTAATATGAGATACAAAGAATGATTACAAAAAAAAAACCCAAAAAAACCAAACAAAACAAAAAACAAAAAAAACCCACAAACAAAAAAAACCCCAAAAAACAAACAAACAAAACAAACAAACAAACAAAAAAACCAAACAAACAAACAAAAAAACAAACAAAAAAACAAAAAAACAAACAAAAAACACACACACAAAAAAAAACCACCAAACAAACCCAAAAAACCAAAACCCAACAAACAAACGAAAAGTGCCAATGTTTTCCTTGGTGGGGACTTTTAGAACGTTGATTTTCTTAATACATTCAGTATCATAAATCACTGGAACTCCTTTATTTTCAGAAATAGAAACCTTATGCATGGGTGTAATTATAGTCATAAAAAAAGTTATTTTAGCAGGAACTACTACTTCATTTTTAGAAAAAAACCTGATGGTCATTTACAAACATTTAATAACAGAAGGAGAACAGATAACAGGCTGAAAACCACTCCTACTCACTCCACATGCTTACTCTCTGTGTCAAAGATTTGTGTTTCTTAGCAAAAGTAAGGAGTTTCAAAACTGTGACAGCTAGACTAAATTTGTATTGTAAATACAAATTGTATTGTCTGTTTTTTCAATGAATTCATATTTTCAGATGAAAGTATCAAATTCAAAGTGATCAAGAAGTGTGAAATTTCAAAGAAGTTTTACTTGCTTGTCTACCTTGTCCAGAGTATGAAAGTTTAAGCCATCCATACATTTTATATTTTGTGGGAATAAAAATTGAGATTTTTGTGAGTAAAGATAGATCAAGTCTATCTTCTTCATATTGATAATAATTGATTCAAACTTGGAGCAATTAAGAAATTATCCTACTCAGAAAACTGAGCAGAATTGGCAAGATGGGTTTTCATGTCTTAAATGTGAGCTGAGTTTTCAAGGAAAAAAAAAAGATAAAAAACTGAACAGCAATAGCAATTGTCTTCCTAAATTTAATTCCAGTTGTTTTAGAAATAGTAGTATAAACAATAAAATAAAATTTGAATGAAACATGCACTGATGTCAAAACATATCAATAGGCTTTCTAAAATAAGTTGCCAATTAAAATCATGCAGTATGTTCCTTGGCACAATAACAGCTCCTTATATGTCATTATTAGCCTAATTTTCTCCTCTAAAATTTTGCATAATTAGAATACACACTGCAGTCTAAGATAAAACCAAGACATTACTTTGTAGTTTAACTGCAGATGGATTTGAGTCAAAAATTTGGAAAAAGTTCCAAACTTTTTCAAAGCTTAGTAATGTTTGGATCTGGTTTTGTGGTAGTTTTGTACTCTAGTGCATCCTGTGGAAGCATTCTTGTAGGGTTACACAAGAGTTGGATCAGACCTTCAGAATATAATGTAATTAAACAGTACTATAAATTTCTGTACTACAACGGCATGGATTGTGTGAGGAAGAAAAAAAAAAATGTAGAATTTATATACTTTTCTTAAAGTGTAATCAAATTTCCAGCTGAAGAGTTCTACTTATATCTGTTGCTATGAAGACAACCTATAAAAATTGCCATTGTCAAAAAAAGTAAGAGTTTAGACTTGCTCTACTTGATATACCAGCTGAGTATAAAATAAAATGTGAAAAAAAATAAAGAAGATAATTTGCATGGTCATTAAATGAATTTATTATTTGTAATAAATACATCAGTCACAGAAACTTCAGCTTTGTCAAGATCCTGTAACAATTCTTACTTCTTCATGAGAGTTTTTTTCTAGCCAGAGGGGAAAAAATAATAGTACCATATTCAAAATCTGTCCAGAATAAAATGGGTTTGTTTTTTCTGCAGCTAAGGAAACTGTTAAAATCAATTTCAATCCTTTTTTTTTTTTTTTTTATTTATTTATTTATTTATTTATTTATTTATTTATTTATTTTATTTTTTTATTTTTATTTTTATTTTATTTTTTTAATTCAATAGAAACCAGACAGCACACTCATTTCTGAGGATAAATTCTATTCCACCAAAATTTAAATAGCAATGAGACTAGAGAACTCTAGAGACTAGAGTAAATTAATAAATTTGCTCACCCAGAATTTTTTAGTAGAAAAAGTGAAATCATTTTTGTGTATATGTATAGAGTTGGAATATCAACCAGCTGCACATAACTAGATACCTAATAATTACATAATGTGCATCAGATTTTCACCTTGAATTTCCATAGACATACATGTCAGCTGTAGATCTGTGATGTCATTTTCCTGTCTATTTCTGTGTGTCACAGATATTTGGCCATCTTTTTGTCTGATTCTAGTGTTTATGCAGCAAACAATGCCAACTATGAGTATATCACATGTTTACTTCTCAGTGGTTGCAGTGCAACACTTTCAGTTCTAGAGGTGCTACTACCATCATATAGAATTGGCTCTAGTCGTTTTGAAAAGAAAATTACTTCCAGAGAGGAAAGGTTAATTAAAGAAATGGAGGATGTGTTGAAGAAAACATATAACTTTGTGGAAATGAGTAAAACAACCACCTCCTACCATTTAGAGACTTCCCTCATAGAAATGGTGAGATTCAAAGAGACATTAAGTTCTTATTTTATTGACTATTGATGCTACCTGGAAAAAACACTGAAACATGCTGAGATGTAACTATTGGGTTATATAAATACATGCAGGTTCATACCAGTATTTAAATCAAATAGCCTGTATTTTTTGTTCTTTTAGAAACTAGCTAAGAATTTTCTATTTCTTCATTTTGAATTTTCAAAATTTGAGAAGGAGGTGTTCTGTAAATGATCTCTATCTAAGGTTCATAAAGCTGTCTGTAGATATGGTGTGCCAAGGAAACCAACTGCTAAATTCAGAGAGTACACATGTGCTGGGCAAAGGATAGGCTCTGCTGTAGTCACCATGCAACACTAAAACCAGATAAAAACTGTCCATTAACCTTTGCATGGAAGGGGAGAAAAAATTATAAGCTCCCTGACCTCAATAATTGCCCACAAAGTTACTGGCCAGAAAGAAAGAGAGGTAAATTTGCACCACTGCAAGTTTAAAAATACCTCTCATTCTTTAAAGAAGCTAGAAAATTCAGCACTCAGAGGCTGTCAGTCTGTCACATACCCATAGACTGAGTATGGCATGAGTACAACAATGTCAGAATACTGCCATGTCTTTTGTGGAGCTGGGTTTTTATGGAGCATTTACAGTGAAATGGCAATTCACTCTCCAAGATCTTTCAGCTCTGTCTTTCTCAATGACAAGACTGACATCTGAAGGTGTGATTTTGTGACAAGTAAATTATCCTCTGGAAAGAGGACAAAACCCAAGAGCCTATTTAATGAGTGATAGTGGTTGCTATTTTCACTGAATGGGTTTTAAACCCAAAGCTTGGAGGGCAAAGAAACTCTTCTGAGTCAGAAAGCAGAAGAACTGGGCTGGCACCATAAGGAGCAGGGTATAATGGCACATGAGCCCAAGGATCCCAACCAGCAGTCAGTGATAAGGTTCAGTTCCTCCAGCCAAGGCAGTCTGAGGATAACAATTATTCCCAGCAAACTCCTCCAGCACTTTTGGAAGCAACCTCTTGTTTATTTCCACAGGTGGATTATCCTAGTCATCATTCTCTTTAATATCTTTAATCACACTAATATTTTAGGGATACAATATACCAGAAAGGATATATGCTACTCTTCTAGTGCTCTGAGTTCTCATCTGGGAAAGTGTAATCAATGTGGACACAACTCACTGAAAGCCCACGTTGACCCTTAATCCTTTGTTAGCATCATTTTGAGGTCTTAACAACTGAGCAGTTTCTGGCCTCTGCAACAGGGCAATTCTGTGTCTTCTTTAATAAACCTGCATCAGAGCATTGATAGTCCACTTCCAAATCCATGCACAAATATTGTATATGTCTGAATTATTTCTGATCTTTCAATTAGATATTTAAAGGGGTTTTGTCATACTAGATGTAAATGTCTCTGCATTATTGTCTCAGGCTGAAAAAGGAAAAATGAAAATAATTTTTACTATGGCTCTGTTACCTTCAACCTTGACACTTCAGTATCCTGTCTGCATTATGTTAAAAGCAAGTCATTGACTTGAGTAGAAAAACCTTAAATTATGTGTCCTGCAATTTCTTAAATTTCATACACTGGACCACTTAAAAACTTGCAAGAAAGAGATTTTATATAGCAACTGTCAACATAAGGGGATGGTTCTTTGATTTATAACTAGAAAAAAAGACTAAAGTTTCAGGATTGCCAAACTGCTCTCTTGAAAAAAACCAGTAACTACGGTGGGGAAAGAAATGGAAGAAGTTCTTAGTTTACAACCATTCCCCAATGGAACAATTTTTCACTGATTACTGTTAACCCCTTCCACAGGCTACTCTGCCTGTAGAAAAGGAGAAACTATTTATTCCTAAGGGCATATTGACTGTGAATTACTCACTGTCAAGATTTATCCTCACTGAAGAAAAATTATGTAAAAAAAAATACCTTAGGAGATGCCAGTTGTTAAATACCTTGTGTCCTCTGTGATAGGTTCTGTAATTGTGTAACAGTCTTTATGTCTTGAGGGGAATGGGAAGCTATTGCTTTTGAAGTTAGATAATAACTCATGAAAAATATGAACTTCATCCAAATTAAAATTATTGCTAAAAGGTAAATTATATAGTGATTTTATGTAGCCTGTAGACAGCTCCATCTGAGAGGGCTGGGATGGGTTAAGACTTACCTCTCACTCTCCTTCCCACTAGAGGCAAGATAGTCAGAGTGCCTGACGAGAAGCTCCTCATTATTCAGAAAACCTAGTCCATTAGGGAGACAGCGATCTAGGAGCCTATATGAGAGATTCTCAATATATGACTCCAAGAAAAAGCTTTGGTGTAAAAAAAAGTCTTCATAATAGAGTGGCAGCAAAGATATAGAGCTCTTTAGTAGCAATATAAATATAACATTGCTGGCAAAATGCAAGTAATTGCCAGACAAAACACAAAGGAATAATTGTTCCAAAAAACAACTGGAATAGAAATGAAATTGTAGATGCTAGACTGGAACAAGAATTTTTTCATTACACCAGAGTGAAATTTGGTCTGGTTGAAAAGAGTGAAGATTTATCTTAATTTCAGGATTGCCTGAGATTTTGCATTTATCCAGTCTTCATGAAGCTACACCATAGCTCTTGTTACCCAGATAACAACTATTTCAGAAATAAAAATACCTGTCTTTGAGTTGGCATCACCCTAACTCAAACTCATTAGTACAATATCCTTCTCCCTCCCATTCCATCTGACTGCAGCTCTGGAGAGGGAGCAGAGCTGCATAGTCCTCAGTGAGATCGGTTCTGTCACTTTCTGCTTTGTGTTTCCTGTATTTCAATCACATTTTCTGATTCCATGTCTGCAAGGATGTTCTTTTTCTCTAGCTTATCCATACTTCTTTTTCATGTTGTTGGACTCCATAAGACTTAGATGATGGGGTATGGGCTGCTAATCCCCCAGTCTTTAAAAACTAACACAGTGTATTTCTTTTGGAAAAGTTCTGCTTAGAAGCATATGCTAGTTTTGTGTGCGTTTGTTCAAAACATAAAAACATCTTGTGGCATTTTTTCCCCTGGCCCCACCGTGGTTTTCCATGCCCTCAATAAAATGATACTCTAATTGAAAGTGTAGGTTTATTTACCTATGAAAATGAGTTCTCCTTTGAGGAAATGAGAACTGGATGCAAGCTGAAAAACATCACAAATATTTTGCTTTTTTTCAAAATAATAAAATGCAGGATGGAGAAGGTGGGAGATGGAAATTAAGCTATGTAAAGATGTGTCCTCCAGGTGACAGGGACATGGCAAGTTCTCTGAAATATATCATAGATGGTAAAGGATTATATATAGAACAACCAAGAACTCATGGAGAAACTCAAAATGACCCACTGCTTCTGTGTTTATTTTCAGCGTGTTCATAGGTAACATATAGATGGCTGTTCTCAAGGATACACACTGTATCTCTACTGTTGGGCAAGCAGGATAGCTAATGCACAGATAGAGAAGGACAAAAAATACCCAATAATAAAACCAGTAGTCGTGTATATTGCTAATATACAATTAGCATATACAATGCCTGGCTTTTTGGCTGCCAAGCATATCTAATAAATCAAATTTTTCACATCAACTTCCTTCCACTGTAAAAGGAATAAGTTAGAAATGGTAATGAGTCTTCACAGGGTTTAGGTAAGCATGGCTTATGTATCATTTTAAGACCAGTAAGCAAAGATGTACAGAGACTGATCTGCTGTTGTTTCACATTTTCTGAATGCAGACTCTGCAGTAAAGAGAAAAGAGGAAAAAAAAGGGGAAAAATTTTTGAACACCAAAGGGATAGTAATACACTTTTTGATAAATGCTGTAAAATCCACCCATGGACATCCTCCAGAAACCAGGCAAATCCTAACATAGCTCATGGCAGATCAGTAAGTCAAGTGAGCCATAGCAGTTTTAATTCCTGTCCTTGCAGGAAAAGAAAAATCACTCCTACAGTGAACTCCAGAATCTAATTTCTCCATGGGGCGATTCTAGTACTCTGTCTTAGCTTCACATCTAAAATCTTTATTTCTCCATCTGCTCTCAAACTTAATGATGATTCTATATTGAACAAACTCATATCCTAAGCACACCTGTTTCTTGGCGCCTCTCTCTTAACTATAGCCTGGCATCCCCTGTCTGATCCAGTTCCTGCTGTGGCTTGCCACCATACTCCAAGCTTGGTGCTCTAGCATGTTTCCACTTCTTATTCCAGATGACTAACTTTGCTCAACTGAAACTGTCTGGGCCCAAATCATCATATTTGGCTGAAGACCTCTTCTGATGTTAGTCTTTCAAATGGAAGTGGTAAACTAAGACTTTTACATCTTCTTTTTTAAAAAACTACAGGCCTACTGTTATGTACCCATCTGGTTTTATTCCTCTTCTGTAATACAATTTAAAGAAGACCTAGCGTGAAGTGCTTACAGAGTCTGGCAGATACAATCTTCTCTTAGAGATCTAATTTTAAATTGTTATCAGCAAAGGAAGGACTCTATAGGAAACCAGTTCTAGAACATGGAGCAGACTGGAATATCTACTTTGTATTCCACCATTTTGTGAATGACCTTACATAGACGATTATATTGGTCTAATCATTTTGCTGTTAGAGAAGGACATGACATACCTATTTTGAAATCAAAGCTCTTTATGCGTCATGTTCGGTCTCATTTAATCAATCAGACCAATACTTATAAGTGCAAATATTCATCTTATGACTCCATGTAGCATGGTTGAGATGCTGTCTATGCTTTTGTCTAGATCCAAATCTGATTTCTTTATAAAAGTGCATTGACATGCACTTTACAGGTATTCAGGATTCCTGTTTATGCTTTTTTTTTTTTTTTCTTTTTCTTCTTTTTTTTTTTTTTTTTTTTTTCTTTTCCCCAGTGATTAAGCAGGTGTTGGAATAGATGAGTGGAAATAAAATACTCTTGCACTAGCAGACGTTTAAACTAATGTATAGTATTTCTTGAGACAGGAATTTTAGGTGAACTTGTCTGAAAACTTACTTGCCACACACTCTTGCACTGATGGATTTTTACTCTTATTTATCTATTCAAGAACATCAGTAAAAGTAGTTTCCTATTTTGCTTTTTGAGGTCTTAGCAGCTACTACTTGCAAGCTGCCACTGGGGAATAATTTCAGCAATTAAGTTAGAAAATTAACTTTTTCTTTTTTCCTTTCTCTGTTCTTTTACTAATCTCCTAAATTTTCTGCTCCCTAGTTGGCCAGCAGTTGTAAAGCTCAAAGATTTTTGCTGTTGTGTATGAGAAACAGCCTATAAATAATTTGGTATAATAGCATACAAATAATGTGGCTTTTCATTGCAAACCCTTACAAAGCAGAGGTGATCAGAAATGATTTCACAACTGTTTACAAGGGAATTCTTACAAGGATGACTTAAGAGTGTGGCTCTTACCTCTAGTAGACTGTAACCTGTTACTCTGCAGTTCCAGGAGTGGCTACAGCTGTGGAATCATATTCTTCTTATATGTGAAGCCATAGGATATTTTCCAAAGTAGAAACTGTACTCCCAAATAATCTTGTTGATTAAGCAAAATTGCTCACACTCCAAAAATATTGAAGTATTTATTTACCTGCTAAACAGCTGCCAAAATAATCTTCTATTGCTGCTTATCAGCAATTAAAAACCTTGTTGTATTTTTGGGATATCTCTTCATCCCAGGAATATCAGAGAATTTCTCTTCACACAACGTATTATATAGCTTCAAAGGAATTTCCCTACAATTGTGTTGTATACATTTTATGATCAGATCTTTCTACTTCATTTTGGGTTTAGAAAATCCTAAAAACAATGACAAAAAATATGTTATTTTCTTTCTTAATCAGAAAAAAGAATTTTACTCAGAAAAAATTAATTTCAATACCTAGTCTTTGTTTAATCACCACTGTCACTTCCTGCTTCATTTCCTGCTGCTTTTTAGACACTAACATACAATTCCTTGCATTTTTCCTTCTTCAGGTCTCTTTGTTTCTCACTGTGATATTTTAAGCCAGAATTACTATTTAAAACACTAGTTGTCATGTGTTAAATCCATAGAATCGTGTTTAAAATGTCAATGACCTCTTTAAAGGGGTTAATTTTCATCACAAAGGCATTGGGGTGAGTAGTACTGCTAATAGAATCACATAGAAATTGTATTTTCTCTCAGGCATGGGTGAGGCACTGGGTATTGACTTCACCTGCAAGAAAAAGAGATGAAAACAGAGACAGTTTGCGCTTTCTAGCGTAACCTGGCAGCCTAAGTGTTGGTATTTTATGGTGGAGCAAAGTGAAACCACTTTTTCTTGTCTAGTGGGACACAGCATAGGAATCAAATGTGTCAGTAGGAATTCTTGTTCACAAGCACAGTAGTTGCCAGCTAGCTAAATTTGGAGGAAGGAACAGAAACTGCCTACTTGCTGTGGGAAAAAATAATACTGCTCCATCTGTTCCCACTTTCCCACAACTCCACTTGGGAGGGAGACACCTGTGAAGGTTGTTCTGCCTTGTGGAAAGAAAACCGTGATACAGTCTCTCAAAAGTGTTGGTGGAGCAGTATGAAAGCAAGTCTTCCCTCTCTGCTACAGTAGGAGGCAACAGATCCTTCCCCAGAAGAGAACAGACCTTTGCCTAGGTTTGTTCCAAACACTAGGGAGAGGTACTTGAACTTTGGAGCAGAGGCTGGAAGAAAAATGATAGCTCCTGACACTGAGAAAAGTACATCCCAAATTCTCCTTTCTTCAGGTCCTATCTAGCCTCCTTATCTAACTGGAAGGATGACAAGTTTCAGTCTTCTGGTGTGTCCTCCTGACAGGATCATAAGAGCTTCCTTGCAAGTCTGCTGATTTCAGGATTTTCTTTCTTTTTTCTGGGAGGCAAGGGACTGTCACATTGGACACATATCTGGTTCTACAAAGAAGCTTTTTCTGTGATGTTTATTGGCTCAACAGCTCTAGAAATTCAAGTTGGAAATTCAAGCACTGGAATGCAAGATAAATATCCTTCTGCCAGCTGGTAGAGGAGAGGTGGGGACAGATGATTAAGAAGGACTGGTTTATCAAAGAAAATCTAGGATTCAATTAAAAGAGAGGAGAGAGAGGGAAGTAAAGGGACTGACAATTTTAACTGGTTTTGACTGGTTTTCTGGTTAGAAAGGAACACAGCAGAATGAACAGAAGAGCAGAAAGAGAGGAAAGGCTGTGGAAAAAACCCCACTGAAAACAGCAGAAAAAGTGATAGGAAAGATATATTGTGTGTTAGGGATTGGCCAGGATTAGAAAAAGTCAAAAGCCAAGAGAACAAATATGTGTCCGATTTTAAAGAAGGAAGGAGAGAAATAGCACTAAGACAGAGCAATTTGAATTGAAAAAGGAAAATTTGTGATGGTGGTGAAAGTGGGACTGGGTAGAAAAAGAAACATTAGAAAAGAGACGTGAAAAGAGAAAGGAAGAAAACTCCATGTTTTACTCTGGCTTTAATATCTCAGTAATTACTACTGGGTGGTACTAATTTGGAGCCTTTTTCCTTCAGCACGGAATATGTCAATGAAGAACAAATTAAACATCTGATATCTGGAAATATTGCAAGTGGTGAATTAGAAAGTTAAATATATCTTGTGCAACCTCCATGGGTTTTCACTTGTAATACCACACCAATTACACAGATCTTTCTATTCATAAAACACACTTGTGTAAGCATTACCATTATAAATGACCCATTCTTGGAAGATGACAAAGAACACATTGTAAAGGCTTTATAAAACAATTATAACAGGTGAAAAACTTCTGCATTCCTTTCTAGTTATGTCTTAGGTAGTTCTGGGAACAAGAAAGGAACTGAGTTCCTTATATTCTTAACCACTACCATGCAATTTTGAGCCTGACAAGCTTGCTAGACCTCAGCTAAGCTAAGGGAAAATAAAGTTCTCATTGTTAAGCCAGAAGAAAAAACTTAGAGCTGCTATATATGTAGGTAAATACATGGAAAATGGAGATGATTATATGCACCATGAAAACCACAAGTTTATGCATTCTACAATTTCTAGGTCACATCAAACTGCACACGGTGTGAAGAAGTGCAGATTTCAATTTAGGTAATGTATATGCAATTGGAGTAGAGCAGGGGACCATAATCATGACAATCTATCTCCTGCAGATTAATGTGTGGTGTGGGCAGGTATGTCATAAACTATAGCTTAATATGGAGAACCTCTCCGTTTTTCCCTCATTTTCACTAATGTATTGTGTGTGCTTCTAAGAGATTCACAGTAGATGTAGGGCTATTGCTTTTAAATGTTGCCTCTGATCCAGATAATGTCAAAATGTCTGAATATGCTATGTTCTTTTTCGAAAGAGCATCTCTAATGTAATGCAAATGCACATTGTGGGGAAATTCCAGCTGAGAAAATGAGGCCTTATATTTCTAAAACTATATACATGTCAATAGCCCATTATTCTCAAGTTTTAAACGTAATTGCAGCCCATCTTGGAATGAATTCATGAAATAATAAAATACACTGAGTAGTAGTTACTGTGTCTTCCAGTTATTTTATGCTCCCCCCTGCCCTGCAAAACGAAGGAAAAAAAAAAAAAGGAACAGAAAAAAGTGAAGTGAAGTGAAGTGAAAAAAAGTGGAGGAGAATGGAGTGAGGAAGGGAGACAGAAGATAAAAATGAAACTCATATCCTTTTCTGTAATGTGTTATTGGAACTCTCTGTGCAAAAATATGCTGGGCTCCTAAAAGGTATTACAACATCAACGCATCTGAAGCTTTTGTATAAATGTATCTTAGTCCAATTTTGTATGACAAATTATTTCCAGGCAATTAAGAATATTTATAATTGTTTTCTTTGGTTGGAACTTTCTTCTATTTCCAAATTTCTTTTAAGCTAATATTTCCTTATAAAGCCCGAACAGCTGTCATTTTAAAAGAATTCTCTCTTAGTCATTCGAACTACTCCTTGCAACCATCTTTTTCTGATAAATTTAACATGTGCATAATACAGCCTTTACCTTCAGTGTTGGTAGATTTTAAGGTATCATTATTTCATTGTGGAGTTTCCCCCCTGCTCCCCTTTCCTGGAAGAACTCCAAGAAACAATTTATATGATTACAAACAATACAGATTAATATTAAGGTTTTGCTGAGCTTCAGTATTTCTTTCCTTTCCTTGCTGTCTTTACTTCCCTCACAGATTTCCCATAGCATGAAACTCTATACTTCTCAGTAAATGAAATGTAAATGGTTCAAATGCCTAGTCATATTTCTAGGGTGGAGAACAAACACATAGACTTCCTGAATAAACCAGTATTTTAGCAACTGCTCAAGAAGCTAAAGGACTATTATGCAGTGAATCCATGACAAATACTTCCTTGGAATACTAAATTTGAGATACAAATGTGTGTTTATTATAAATGCCCTCTTGAAGACTTAAAAATGTGAATTTAGTTTGTCAGAGGCGGTTTTGTGGAAATCAACATTCACACTAAAATCAACTTTCCTTCTCAGTTTCACATAAAGCAAGAGGTAGTTGCAGATAGTGCTCAGCATGCTTTATTCCCCTTTCAGTCCTTTTTTTTTGCCTTTACTTCAGGGAATCCAGGGTCTTTCTATCTGAATTATAGAAGTACTCTTAATTATTTAAACCTTTCATCTTTCTTTAATTTATCTCATAGTATAAGCATAATTTCTAATTTTTATCTTCTTCTCATCAAGCTGCATTGCTGTCATTGTTTGTAAGCCTGAGGATAGACGAAACTGTAAAATTAACTGTGTTTCAGCCTTTGAAAGTGAAAGAAAAAGATAAAAACCAGTATCCTCAGGACTTAGTGCCTCTGGTTGTTGATTAGTCCCTGCAGTAGGGAAAATTAAATTTTGTGGTTGAGACCCAGCATGCTTGGATGGTTTAATAATGCTGTGGCCATCATCCAATGGCTGACAACCAAGAACTGAGGTACTTTCTGTTCTTTACTCCCTCATGCAACACCTGAAAATCCTGGGGCAAATCAAGCAGCAAATTAAAGCTTACAAAAACCCTTAACCTGCAAAGCATGTATAAGGAACTCATTTTAATGTTTTCAAGCTGAAGTCATTGGGACAGGAGCCCAAAAACCAGCAACAAAGGTGTCTTGGTAAGTTCTGAAAGTATCTTTTTCAATTTTTGTAGCTCCAATTGGGCTTGCTGTTTTAATGTATTTCTGCTTCCAACACAGTTAAAGCCAAGTAGCTACTAAGAGCAATCAAGTCATACAAAGCATTTCAAAAAGCCAAATCAGTGATTACGACTACAGATACAAATGAAGTATGTGACTTTCAAATGTAGTTAGTGTGAGGTATTCCCTCTCAACACCCAAGCCTGGGTCTAGCATCCAGTATGCACTCATTTGCTGCATCTGGATTGATTCTCTAGGATGGGGCTTTGCATGACAAATACATCTCCTGCGCATTGGGGCAGTCCCTGAAGATGACTATGTTGTGACCCTGTCTGCCAAGCAAAAATGGCTTTGTTACCTAGCAATGAAAAGTCAGCTCTAGTGATACAGCTGACTCTGTTATTCCACAGACAAAAAGCGAAGTGTGACATTGAATCTGGATTATGCTATGTACAAAGTATCCTAGAAAAAAGAAATAACATGAACGTGTGTTTTTCTAGCCTCCAAGATTTTTTCTGCTTTGTTTTTAGCAAAACAAAACAGAAACCACAGGAAATTCAGATGGAAAGAAAACTGCCATTTTATGCTTCAGTGCTGAGAACATGGTGGATATTTTTCTTCCTAAGGCAAATACCTTTACTCACAATTTTGGCAAGTTCAGTTGGAATTTTGCTACATTTCCACTTCAATGCAACATTTGCTGATTAGAAAAGTGTTGTTTTCTTTTCGGGTCAGATATATTGTTAGAAAAATCTTGAAGAAACAGCTGTCAGTTTGGTTCTGCTTTAGACAGAGGCTTCAGTCACAAAGACAGCAATTTCTTCTTTAATCATTTACTGCAGTAGTATCAGAAAGCTGTATTACAAGTGCTGACTTCAGAACTGTATCCTAGCAGTTTCTCTAGTGCTTTTCTGGAGCAGGATTTGATGGAATAGAGAAATGAGACCAGGCACTTTAGTGGTAGTTCTTTTAGTCAGATCATAATTATGACAATTATGGCCATTGAAATCCTTTCCCTGCCTTTAAATTCTCTTTAACAAGAGTGCTTGGAAAAAAAAAATGCTACAAAATCAGATTGTTCTGTTTCTTAGCTGCTGAACCTACCAGATTTGCAGCCAGTGGTCAACTTCAGAAAGCTCGATAAAGACAGAAGGTTATACATTTTTATCAGCTTTTCTCTGTGGAGGATACACAACTGCAAGTCATTTCCCTTTCTATACTGTCATGTTGCCCCATCATAAAATTTGTCCAGACAAGTCAGAGATTACCCTGACTGTGCTAAATCTATCTAACCAATCTGCAAACAGATGCAGAGCTGAGAAAACCATGCATGTGGAACATTAGATAAAGATACAGAGAAATTTGTATTTGTGAGTTTAAAACACTGACTTATAGAAGAGAGATGGAGTTTTTGAGTGTTGTTATTTGAAGGCATTTCTACACCATGCAATTGGACAGCCATTCATTAGAATGTAACAGAAACCTGAACTGAATACACAAACTATTGGTCAACCTTGGTCCCTAGGTATAAAATCTTTAAAAAAATCTCAGTTTGGAGATGAACTTTGTAGTTTAATATTATTTATTATTTTCCTACTTAGATACTTGTTTTACTCTTTCCTTGTGGCAAGCCCTTTGCTCCAGCAAATATCCTCACATTTGGTGTTTTACGGACGTAAGGCCTTCTTGTTCTGCAGATGGTGACTCAAGAATGGGACACTATAAGTGATCTCAGGGTTGTAAAAATACACGATACAGGTTTAAATGTTTGCCCTGAATAAAATCAATAACCTAATCTCATGTGCCAGTCTTCTAATCTAGTCAGACTATCTTGTGTGATGACTTCTGGACCCAGGAGTCTGGTAGAGTGATTAGTGTGGTGGTGCTTAAATTCAATTCCAATTGGGTTTTCACTGCTCCGGTTTGGTTTTATAATTTGTGTTTTATAATTTTGTATTTATTTCTATTGTTTAAGATGGCCTCTCCTTCCCTCTCCTTCTCTCCTTCCCTCAGACTTTCCTTCCCCCCCCCCTCAAACCTTCCCGCCAAAACCTTGGTTGTCCTGGTAACCCCATCCCATAATAGTTGTTTACCACTTTTTGGTTACCTGTCAATCTTTAAGTTATATAACTTCCCCACCCCCTCATCATGTATTCCTCCTCCCCAAGTTACCTGTTACTGGTTCAAAAGTTGTGCATCCCCTCATTATACGTTGGCAAGGAGTTTTAATTGGTCCCACGCGATCCCACCCCCGAACCTACTCAATAAAAAGCCGTGCCATCTTGAGGCCAGCGTCTCTCCTCGGAGCGCGGCCTTGGGAGCACGCACCCCTTGGTCGCACACCCTGAGAGTCCCGCCTTTCTATTCTGCGCGCTATCCGCACCGTTGTCGAGTTTGCCCACGCCTCTGGCAAAGTGAGCCCCTGGATGTAGTGGCGGCAGGGCTGGCCGGAGCTGCACCCATTGGAAAGCCGATCCACTGCAGATTAGAAAAAAAAGGACGGCCAAAACAGAAGAAGATATCATTTCCCAGGGAATTCAGGGTGTAAAGTCATATTTCTTCCACATTACATCTGGACCAAAGTACACAATTTGAAAACTACACAGTTTCCCCCCAACCTCTTTTTTATTATGTTAAACCTTTGGGGTTTTTAGTTTAATTCCTTTGTTGGTTTCACTGTTAATTTCTGTAAGCAAGAGCTAAGATTTCAATATGCTGTTCTGAGATGTTTGGCCCCGTTTAGACAAGGTTCTTAAATCTTAACCCAGCCTTCTTTTCTTTGTTTAGTTTTTACCCTAACGGCAGTCCTGGTTTCTCTGCCACTCAGAATGGTTGATGTTGTACCTTCTCAAGGGCATTTGCTAGTGCAGTCATTCCTTGAACTCTCAGACCTATTGGTAGCACAAGGGTGATTTGTTTTCACAAGGGTGATTTGCATTCAGTCTAGATTGAAGTCTGCTATGTGTCCACAACATAAAATGTGCTTGTTATGAATGAAGTATATACAGAGCCTCTTATCAATTAGCAACATAATTGATATGCCCTGGTTCATCTAAATGTTATCCAAAGACCAAATATCTGAAGCTTTAATTGAAAAAGCTCATAAACTTTAAGTATAGCTAAAGTTGTTGAAAAAATCTCAGTAGAAATAGTAGATTATCCATGAAGACCAAAAATAAAAGCACATTTGAGTCTGAAGCTATTAATCATAAAGTTGACTTGCATATTTGTGCATTTGAAGTCTGAGTGCTTAACTAAAAAAAAAAAAAAAAAAAAAAAAAAAAGGGAAACTTGTGCATGCGTGCTAACCAAATTTTGCTAACTACTTGATGTAGGAGCCCAGTAGACAGGTCCACAGTCAACTTGAAACAAGCTGATGTGTGATGCTTGCCCACAATGTGTTTGTTAATAATAACTGTATCTATGGAATGTCATATTAGCAAACAAGCCACCATCAGAAGAGCATTCAACATGAATATATATGAAATTTGCTAATACAGCCTACATAATTTTGAACCCAGAGGTGAACAAGACTTAGTAATGTAGATAGTCTAGTGTGCAATGCTGCAACCAGAGGAAGCTTTTAAGATGTAGATGGTATTGACAGTGCGCTTCCACCTGATGGGTCCCTTCCAACCATGGGAGAGGAGATGGGAGGGAAGAGTCTCTACATACTCTACTACTATCACTCAAAGATGTGATACTAGTAGAGATGACAAACTTGCATAATATTTACATGTGCTATAGAATGACCAGGATTGGCTGGCACTATAATTTGAATTTCAGAAATATTGCTGCATGAAAAACTAGTCTGATTACTTCAGAAGAATTTGGATGCAAATTTGATGTTGATGCAATTGACATGAAACAGAGAGTGTTACTCATGAAATTTGTGAAATACAGTTTTTACAGTTTTCAGAGTTCCTTGATATTCTTTTTTTTCTTCTTCTTCTCTTGGGAATTAAAGCAGATAATCTTTTGCTGCTGTTAGAGAAGTGATTTTGAACATGGCATCAAACCAGATTCAACACCACAGCTCTTTCTTTTTTGCTATTCAGGTGCACATTAATTAGTCTGAAGCACATACCAGAAGTAAATAATTAATGTTAGCAATATTGGTAAAGTGTAAATCTATATTAAGCATCTGAGAAATCTGGATAGGAATTTCACAGGATTTTAAAAGACTTTCTTAGTATCTGAGCAGTATTCTTCTACCAGCTTTTACTTGCCAAACCCCTAAAATATGACAGTTTTCAGAATTCAGCAAAGAATTATTCTCTCTTAACCTAAATGATCAAGAGTTATTACTTTTGAATTATTTCTGTGGGAAAACAAATATGTGTTCAGGCTTCAAACCAGAATTGTTCTTCCTAAAATAAATAGGCCTTGACATTAAAATAAAAAGAATTAAATCTGAACCCAACTATTGCCATAATACTAACCCTTCTGATGATTGTTTACATATTTTCCTTTGGAGTCTCTCAAAACAATGTATATTGTTTTCATTCCTCTCAGTGATGGACTTTTGGATTGACCACTGGGGTCAGAGAGGTGTTCCTCTCATTGACCAATCCTTGACCAAATCCCAAATGCTATATAAACCCTAAATCATAATAAACTGTCGTCTTTTCCCTGCTTCTACCTGACGGGTGAGTGTGGTTCTTTTCGTGTCCCTAATTGTGACACCCAGCCTCCCTTCTCTCTTCCTTTCCCATGGAATTATCTATTAGAAATACATTTCAGAGATATATAGATATAGTAGGTCATTGTAATGCATTGTTATATCATTAAAAATGCAAGTTAAGAACATTATTTTCAGGATTTTCAGCTTTAGAAGTATTAATATGCAGTGACTTTATAAAAACTAATCATATTAGAACAGTACCGTTCATTTGCTGATTGCTACATATTATTATTACCACAAAACAAAAATTAATAGACATATTTTGACTATTACTAAACTTCATTTCAAGCTTCATGACTTAAAAAAATCCTAATATAAAGTAATAAAATTAAAGACATATACAAAATATTATTTAAACAAATGCAAATATGGTATTTGTTATTTGAGTAATTCAAGCATTCTCACAATTTTTACAGGTATAGGAGCTTGACTTATTTGTTCTAAAGTTCACTATTCTGCTATTTCTTTCATATTCCTAATTTTTCACATTCAGGCGCCCAACAAAATATTGTAACTATGTAAGGATAGTTATATACAATTCATGGTTTCTAAACAATGCTATTTTTTCACCTGATAGTCATGGTGTAAAAGTTAAGAAGCTTTAAGACTGCTGAGAAATATGCTAAGTAGATTCACTGGCAGTTTAGTAGATGTTTAGTAATTAGTAGGTATTTTAAGAATATGTTGCTGATACCGTATTTAAATCTGTCACATAGAAACTGAGATCAACATTTTTGACCCTGAAAGCATACACTTAACCTCTAAGTATTGTTCTGAACATGAGGAGAAGTAATGTATTTCATCATAAATTGTTCTGAACATGCTTATAACATTATAATCAGGCTGTTATTTTACTGCCTAAACAACTAAATTAGTGCATAATTAGAAGTCTCTAAATTAAAAGAAAAGCAAAGTGAGCTGCTATTTTCTGTAATGCTGAGGGAAGAATGAAAAAAATTATAAATGGCATTGCTAAACGTAATCTATGATTCAGAGAGTTCTCTTCTAGCTTCCTTCCAGCAGATTTTTGTTTAGGACTCATTAAACCATTCCCATTCATGAAAATATATGAAGAAAAATCAATCACAGGTATTTTCTGTTGGTTTTGATGAAGTCTCTAGTTATGGCTAATGTTCATACACCCAATTACTTGGTTGGAATGTAATAAGAAAAGAAAATATGAAGTCTATTTGGCATTTTAAAATAATATTTGGCATATGACTTATAGCTTTCTCTTTTTGGGAAAGAAATCAAGTATTTTTCAGTCTGTCCTTGTTCATAGGTAAGCCTAAAACCCTTCTTTCTCTAAAATTCAGAAGAAAAAGTTTAGATATCACAGATTTGTTTTAATGACTCTTTTCACTCCAAAGCAGGATTTCCTCTCTCTTGTCTTGGGAAAGGCTTTTCTTTAGTGGGTGAGGCTTTTTTCTCCTTTTTTCTCTCCACTGTTTCTGCCTGTGAAATGCATGCTAATCAATTGGGAAACAGAACTACACCTATTAGAACTACACCTATTCAGCTGAACTAAATACTGGATTCAAGACTAAATGCTTGCAGAGGTGCTGCCCTTAAACTGGGCCCATACCATGGAAACTGATTTATCAAAACCCTTCATGAATTACAAGCTACTAAAGTTATAATTAAGGAGCATACTTCTACCATCACATTTAATTTGCAATCAAATGAGGAAACCCCCAAAATTTAACAACTACTTTGATTCAAGAGTTGTCTTATCCATATGTATTTAAAGCAAGACTGTATTTGACTTAAGAATGTAAAGCTACATATACATAATGTTCCCTGAAGATATTACTTTCAAGTAAACATCCAGCCCTCTTTCCACTTGAAGGATGGTTTATTTCTTTTTCACTTAATCCTCAGATTGAAAAGGAAATAGGTGTGATGTTCACCTGCCTCAAGGCAACTGTATTTATACATACCTAACCAGTTCTGTTGAAAGGTACAGTCTTACCTAATCAAACTAAAATTCACACTCCCTGCAACATGTGCTGGAGGCTTTTTAGACACAGAAAATCTCCACCAAACTCTCGCTTTAGACAAGGAAAATAAGCTTCATGGACACTATAATTAACATTAAAAAGTTAATTTTTTTTTTCTTTAGAGAATTGTTAGTATAACATATGCTTGGAGCAGTTTGAAAAGAATTTTCTCTACATCCCTCCAGTTAACTTGAGTTTAATTTTCTTGCTTATTTGGGCTTTTTTAATGTTTTGAGAGGTTTACTGCACAATCTTCAATCAACAAATACCCTCCTGAACCCTGAAACTCTCTTTGTAAACAGGATTGAGATAATACAAATCCAACAGGAATAAATTTTTTCCTAGTTTTAAACTGAGTTTCAAGAAAATGCAAACCAACAAATAAAGTAATAGATGCTGAAGGTCTAAAATATGTTTATACTCCAAGCTTTTTGCAAGCTTTACACCTGCAAGACTATCACTTGCTACAGTTAACATTGATAAAAAGTTCAAGCTATAGTCCTGGTTGGTCTTCTATTCCTGTATTCCAAGAAATAAACCTTGCTAAAGGGAGTAATGATGGAAATAAAGTCAACTATGACAAAAATAAATATGAAAGCAAGTTGATGAACTAACGTGTAATCAAGCAGTATTAGATTTTTTCACGTGAACTCATCCTATGAGTATTAAACAGCAAGGAAATCTGTTTCAGATCAGATCTCCTTCTCAGCCAGTCTGAAATGCCTTCCCGACAAAGAAATAGGATGTGAATTTTTTGCATTGCAAATTGTGTTGTTGCAATATAGCCATTGATTTTCCATACCATGTTTTTGGTTTAATGTTCCTGTCTGAAGACACTGATGGGTAAGAAGTATAAAATTAGTCTCTAGAAGTGGATTAAATTAATACACCAGGAACACTGTTGTTAGTCCAAGACACTTAAAAGAGTAATAAGAACATCCTAAAAAGTCCTCACTAAAATATAGTTTGCTCTGAAAAGAAATATTGTGAAAACTGTCCTTCTATTTATAAATTAGACCTATTCTCTTTATAAAATCTTCTTCTTCCACATTTTTTAACATTAACCATAGGTAAGATTTTACTGTATAATATGCATGTGATTTCTAGCCAAACATAAAAGACACAACTGAAAAAGATGCAAATGAAAGAGAAATTGGAATGTAAGCTGGATTTTTTTTTCTGACTCATTTCATTCCTTTTTCTGTATTAAATAAAGATCTGCAACTGTAAACACTTAACAATTGTGTTGATAATGAATGAAGCATGAAAGAAACAAGCTTATTTTCTCCTAGATGGATCAGTTTCTGTGAAATAAAGAGAAAAAAGGTCTATTTATGTTCAAAACACAAAGCACATGTAACTCAATGCAAACATGGTGCATTTCTGTTCCACACACATCATTTCTACAGTTATTTTTCTGAACATAAACAAAATTTCAGATCTATTTTGTGGGAAAAGTGGTAAATTCCACTGTGTAATTAATGAAACAATAAAGAAACAAAATCTTCTTGTTAAATTCACTGAGAAAATTCTGCTTAAGAGACATGTACGATGGGCTATGTTTCACCATCTGTGAAGACCAAACATGGCCTGTCAATAAAGACGATTATAACTAAAACCAGGTGATGATTTCTACTTTGGTGATCACATCTTCACAATAATCTTGATTTTTATGATTTTTATAATTTTTCTGAAGAAAAAGGGACACAGACACTAACAAATACCAGAAGGAAGAATTAGAAGGAAAGAACATAACATTGAAACAGGGAAGAAGCACTGTTAATCAGATGCATCAGAATAATTTTACCGGTGGTCTTTGAAACAGAGAGGAAACATAGAGGCTAAGTAGCTACATTTTGCTTCACGTTTTGAGAAAGGTAGCTGAGAGTATTTGGTGTTAGGCTATGGCTGCTAATGCAATTTTGATCATTACTGCCTTTAACTCTATTAATTTCTGCCTCTCTTCATATCATGCTGTGACTGTTTGCTCAGAGGGTATCTTATTGCTTTGAAAAAGCAGCTGGAGATCCTCAATACTGATTTTCTCTAGTCCTTTAACTTTTCAAAGGGTCACATCTTTTACAGAGGAAAAAATAGATGTCTGGTACGAGATAAAGAAAGTAAATAGTTTTGTCATTATTAAAAAAATATCTCTGGCTTACAGTATGAACACAGAGAATGAAAAGTGATACTCCTGGGACAGAACTTCTCTGTTCTTTAAGGATACTTGGTCCTGCACATTTCTTTACAATAACTCATTGTCTAGAAATGAGTGTCCTTTAGCTATTGGTTTCACAGTCCTGACTGCTTGAGGATCTTTGATGAGTCAAAAATCACTCCCAGCCATGGGCAAAGGTATCGGCCCACATAATTTGCTGTGTATATTGCCCTTATGGAATATATCTCAGTCCTAGCAGCTATGATTAAGCAGATAATATGAATTGCTCCTGCATGACTCTAGCTGCCATAGCCAATCTCACATTTAAACTCCTCAATCCAATCCACAAACTGTCCAGCCTCAAACAGCATGCACTTTTGTGTAGTATTTCATGTTACTTCTACACAGTTTTCTGATTACACCATTTGTGAAATGGTCATTCATTCTAAGTCCCCCTGTAGTTAAACTAGAACAAATATTAGCATTGTACATCCCAGGGTTTGTAGGAGATTTTAAACCAGAAATATTAGAAAACCCCTTTAGACAGACAAGGCAGAAGTTTTCATTATCTCCACTAATTCTTTATAGAGCTATGGATTAACCACCTGAAAGTGGCTAAATTTAGTAACCAAACAACAAAGCAAAAAACTCTCTCCCAAGCAAAAATATTAAAATATGGTCTTTCAGTCTAGCCCAATAGTTGAACTAAGATTCTGAAGACATCATAAAAATCCCATCCTGTACCACATACAGAGGTTGATCTGATGGGATTCACTTAGTTTATATATTTTTGTCTTTAAATCAGAATGGTGCCTCCCTATCTCAAGTGCATGTGACGGAGATAAAAGTGGTTAATCATCCTTTTGACATTGGAAATCAGGCAGTGCAGTGAAATGAAATGAACGGAGCAAACCAAGAAAGTATAAAGTAAAGCAGCCTGAAAATATTTCTAACTTTCTACTTGCATAATCAGCTAAATTTCCTTAAATTATCTGTCCATAAGCTAGTATTATTTTTCATAGCTTTGACATTGATTCACCACAGAGCACACTTTAAGTCAGAGAGTGGCCACAGCACCAGCCTGTCTGAGTTCAAGAAGCATTTGGACAATGCTCTCTGGCACTTGGTGTGCAGATTCTTGATTCTGAGATTCTTGGAGCCGGGATTTGCACACAGTGATCCTTGTGGGTCCCTTCCAACTCAGATGTTCTACGATTCTATGATTCTAATACATTGTACTGCTTCTAATTTAATGTTGCCATCCAAAGATTTACATATGCTTCTGTATACTTCCCACTGTTCACAAGTTGTAAATGACACTCAAAAATGCTCGATTTTATCCAGTACGTGTGTAAGGACATGGTAGACATAATAATACAAAGTAATCCTTGGAGTAGGATCTTGCAGTTACACTATCACAGAGAAATATTAAACCACCCAAATGAAATCTGGAAATTACTGATAGCTGGGTTTTACTGACAGTTGTCGAGAGAGAGCTTTATCCAGCTCATAGGACTTGTGTGTTTTCCTGTTGATGCCTAGATGAGACTTCTGACTGTTCAAGGTAATGAAAGATGTACCCCAAAACTTTCAGACTCTTACAATTCACTTGCATGAGTGCATTTTAGTTACACTCAGAACACTTCTTTATTTTTATCTAGTTGGGAAGAAAATAAATCAGTACTTCAGTGAGCATATTTAAATCACAGAAATACACACTATTTATTAAAAGTATGTTCATAATTTCCAGGTGTGATTAATGTATATTTTTTATGCAACTGCACTGTTGTAGAAAAGAAGGAGAAACCTTAAAATCTCATACATAATGTCTCTAACTGCTCTGAAATAGTAGCATAAATGTACACTGAAAAAACCTGCAAAATCATTCTGATGGTCTGGTTCAGATTTCATTGCATTAAAAATCAGAAGTTACTCTGGGAATACTAAAAATTGAATAGTTTTAAAAAAATATTTCTGTTTATTTTGCTTTAGGTTTTGATTAAATAGGACTTTGGGGGGGAAATCCCTTTTACTATTTTTTTATGATTATTTTAAATTTTACTTATATTTGAAACAATTGCTTCTGTTGAAAAATGTTGATTTCTAATTGGAAATCAGTGGGGGTTTACAACATTTTTGTATGACACAAAAAAATGAGAAAAAAAAGAGAGAGAAGGAACACGTTCAGACCAGCTCTAATAATGGAATTGTGCCAGTCAGAGAATGAGGACTTGTTTTCTTTGAGCCAGGAAGAATGATCACACATAACATTGCTGTACTAAGGATAGGTATGATATTTTAGACAATAGCCACTGAAAAAGCATCCTTCGCCATTCCCAGTTCTAGAGGTTTAGATACTCACGTGTTAGTAGACATCTTATAAATGTGGAGAAAACAAGTTTTTTACTGAACTAATGAAATAGCTTTTTACTGATGAGTAATAGCTACTATACCTTTTCTGATTGCATCGGGATGGTGCTGCTTCTGTTACTTAACCTCTGATTACTTGAGAATTGGAAGCAATCAGTCAGTATGAGTTTGGCAGCTGCAGGATCCAGATGTGCAGCCCTTGGAATGAATCTGTCTGGCAGTGGCAGCTGGCTGCCACTTTCCCTTTTCTGTTTTTCTCAGCAGATGTGATGTGATTGTGCTGTGCATCACACCAACATTATTCATTTTCACACCATCTTTTTTGTAATGATGGAGAACTGACTCACTGTTTTTGATACTGAAGAGGAAAAAATGATAAACAGATGTCCTGTTTCTGTTGCCTGTGTTTCTTTACCTTCTTTGACCTGAGTGGATTTAGCCTTGAATTAGAAAGAATGAGGAGAATAAGGCTTATAATACAGAGTAATCCTTCATCATCACAGACAAAATTCAGGTCTCCACTGTCTTTTATCTGGTGCAAAAGGCTCCATTCAACTTTCAGGAAAACTAAACTGGACAGTAACTAGAACTGAGAAAGAGATTCTTCTAACTGCTGGAACAGTTTGCCAGCAGACTTTAAACCAAAGCAAAACTAACAAAAACAACACTGGAAACAAAACAGCTGATTCAGTCATCCTGGGCATATGGGTTTAAAATGGAACAGTGTAAAAATAAAGACATAGAAAATACCGAGCAATATGAAAACAAGAATGAATGAATAAGAAGTAACAGAAAGAGTAGAGCTCAGGAGAATAGTGACGGGTGCTTATTCCTCATGTGGCACTGACTAGTACAGATGAGATAACAATGGATGATCCAGAATTGATTGCACATATATTTATTGTGTAGTCATTTGTTCAAGCTTATTCCCTTCTCGTATTTTGATCAATTCAGCCACATGCAAAACAGCAATGAATTCTCATGGGTTGCCTAATTACAATCAAGCCTTAACTGAAATTTATTAGGAAAACATAAAATCTCAGTAATTTTCTTTTAATGGCAGGAGAAGCTGTGAATTTCCTGGCTTTTCACTAACTGTTTATATGATGTATGCAATTAAATTATAGCAGAATTGTTTTCTGCAGTTTAAGTTGGGGTGTGCATTAGTCACCCCTATCTCAACTGCTTCATCTAAAAAGTGTATGTAAAGGGGGAAAATAAGTACATGGATTTTCTTTGTAAATACATTATCTTTGATATAATTTGAATACTTGCCATCCTTTTTTCTGGTGGCCAGTTTTGATTCATATAGAAATAGTTTTTCAATGCCACTTTTTGACCAGTCTAAGAAATTAATTTTCTCCTTTACTTTCTGTATCTGTAAAGAGCATCTCACATTGGTGACTGACAGTGATTCAAATCTGAAGACACAAGTATGCAGGGATATGTGATTAGGGAATGACTGCCTGCATATAACTGACCCAAACTCATCCTCTTTTCCTAAGAAATTAGTCTTAGGCTAAGAAATTAGTCTTGAAATACAGACTCTGTTTTCCTTCATATCCTGTAACAGCATGTTAATAAAAGGAAGGACACACATCAGTATCTTTGATCCAGAAACATGAAATACTCTTGTATTTCTCAGGGTTTCTTGGGAATTAGTTTTTACTTTGCACTGGTGTCTTCATTTCCTGATTTCCTTTTACCTTATCTATCCTATGTCTTTTTGCTGGGATCGAATTGGTGGACTCCCAGCTCCTCAAAGGGCTGGGTCCACATCTTAATAAAGGTTCTAAGAGCATCCAGCTGTTGCTACACTTTGCAGGAGAATCTGTTTGTAATGACTACACACCAAAAGCTTGAGAAAAGCTGTTTATATAATGTTTTAGCATGTAGCTCTCTTCAATACATAAAGTTGCATCCCACTAGGAAAGTTTGGCCCATAAAATCAAGTGGATGATCTAAAACTTCCCCTCCAAATTCTAGTTTGTAAATTTAATTTGGGAGTTTTCTCCTCTTGAGCTCCTGGACTAGCACATAAGAGGTAGATTTTGCTACTTAAAATTCTGGGCAATGTGTTGGAGTGTTGGATTTTCCCTTTTTATAAAAATGAGGTGCACAGAAAAAAAATCTAATCAGGTTTTTTCACTGTTCTGGCAAAATTATACATTTTAAATGTACAGGGTGTCAAATGAAAAAGAAATCTAAAGTATTCATTTTTATGTGACACAAATCCTTTTCTATCTTTAGACATTTTAAAACAGAAGAGAAGGAAAGAGCAGAAGACTCATTTACTTTGCTCTTGTTGAAATCTTTATTGCTCCAATATAAATTAGCAGGTTTCTTTGTTGTCTCTTGCATTTAATTTTGTGTTATTTGAAGAACAACAAAATCTCTTCACCAGTTTGGCAGGCTTGAAAAGATGTAATATAAAGATTCATTAAGAGGTCTAATTTTTTCAGATTAGTATTAAACATACATTATCTGAGCCAATTTAAGGCAGTGAATTCTGCTAAGGAATGACACCTCTCTTTATAGAGAATATCTTTTCCCCTCCATTTACCTCCAGTTCCCAACTCAGGTCTGATGCTCTAGAAGAATTGGAGTTGATTAGGGTAAGAGGAAACAGAATTACAGTTGGATGCCTTCATCTACTTATTCTCAAAGGCCTACAAATAGCAAAATAGGCTTTTCTTTCTGTTCTGAGCTCTGTAAGTTAAGTTTCCTTGGGGTTTTTATTAATTTATTTATTTTTATTTTCATTTTGCCTGCAAACCTTTTTCATCTTGAGCAAAATAAAACCTCCTATTTCCATTCTTTCACCCTGAACAGGATCATATTCTACACACATATGGAGAGAGGCATGTTAGTAATAAGAGAGGGAAATAGAGTCACTTGAGGCTGTGAGATACCATCCAGAGTTGATTCAAACTGAGAACTGTAGTGATGATTTTGGAGAAGACTGGGTAATGAGATGAGAGTTGTGCAATGTAGAATCTGATCTGGGCTTGAGTGAAAAATACCAGAATGCTTAGGTCAGAGCTGCAAGGTACAGTGCTTCTTAACGTGTATATTAAGAGAAGGCTACTGCTTTGTCTTTCCTTCCTGATCAAGGTATTTTTCAAGTGATATTGCATAAAAACACACAAAGTTTCCTAAAGACAACCTCTATTTTTGATGCATTTTATTAGTTAATTCAGGAAAATGTATATTTGAATGCATATATTTGTAATTGTCTAGCAAAATGGTTTCAATCTAGAAAAAATTGGCAGGAATTCAGGAAAAAAACTGAGAACAGAGAAAGCTCCAATATATTGGAGGACAATATATTCAATAATAGGAAGGTTAACATGGGAGAATTAAAGGCACAAACTACAATCAGAGTCTTTTTAAGATCTTTTATCAGTTTCTAGGAATCTAAATTATTTTGGAAATTAATTTTATTTATTTATAAGAAGGAGGACAATTGATAGTTTTAAATGATGGGTAGGCGTATGTCAGATTCTTGGCAAAAAGTCAGATCTTGAGCTCTTGGGTGGTGTCAAGGAGGGAGGGAAGAGCGCAGTCCTGAAAAGACCTCAGCATCACAAAAGTTCCAATTGCAGCCCATTTCCCTAAGATTTTTTTAACATATTTATACTGTGTTTTCTAAACATGTAATTTTCCAAGGCTGAACACAGTGTTATATAGGCTGGCTAGGACAACATGCTTTACTCTGGAGGATCTATATGCTCTATTGTCTCTACCATAGGTTGTGGTAATTTTCTCTCTTCTGTTTCAATCCTTTTTCTTTATTTTTTAATAGGAGAACAGCCCTCTTTCCTTCTCTTTTTTTATGATTGCGTTACACTGAACCCAATTCTACAAATAAAAGCAGTCATCAGAAATGATGCAGTATGCCTATCCAAATACTTGTGGATTGGACTGTCGGTCATTATTGACAAAATTTTCATTGCAAGAGGGTTCCAGTTATGTTATATTGTAAGAGACAGACTGGGAGAGAGCAGTAAGTGTTAGATAGTCTCTGCTTGTTTTCCAAATGCAGTTTGGCTTAGGACATCACATGCACAGACAGTAAGCATCAAAACCAGACACACAGAAAGAGCCTAATCTTAGTACAGATAAGTTTAAAATAATAATATAATAAAAAGAGCAAATAGCATTTTGCAGACATCTAACATAGAGTAGTTTACCCTGGCATGAACCTCGATCAAATGATGAAATTATATTTGGCACTGCACTCAGCAACAATGACTGTACTGTAGCCTGTACATTTCCCTGGTGCTTTTCTTGCGACAAAGAATTTAGAAGCAGACAATGAAAAAAAAAAAAAAAAAAAAGGAGTGGGTTTAAGTTTACTGTAATATAAATACATGTACATGTTGCTGCAAATGTTGGCAGTGCTTCTGCGCAATTATTCTCTGAGCTTCATAATATTTTAATGAGCTTTTACCCTAAATAGCAATGAAATATAACAACAGAAATCTCTCAAAGAGTACAACAGTTGGGGGAAAAAGGAAGTTTTTTCTTTCAGGGAGGTAGGTATTTTCTTTCAGGGAGGGCTATCTTTAAGAAAAACACACAACATATAGTAGAAAATATCAAGATTGAAATAATGCCTAAGTTCAGTAAAACCAAATCAACTCTAATACATCAGATGTCTACAAAATTAGAGATTTATTTACTTGTTTATTATTTAATTTTTAAAAGTACATTTATGCTAAAGGAAAGTAAGGAAAGTAAGAAAAAACTGCTTAGTGCTGGATTTGTTAATACTGGTGAACTTGTAATTGGCACCTTGACAACAGTGTTGTTAATAATCTGTGCCAATTAAAGTTTAAAATAAAACAAAATTAATATTTATTGTAAATGCTATGGTGATTTAAGCACTGTTATACACAGATTAAAAATATTTGGGGATGCATGGCAAGGCAGCCTATTTAAGTTTTTTTCTCCCAAAAAACCCATTACAAGATAAAAATCCAACTTGATTAGGAAAAAATCCAGCAAAAACTGGTGAAATCTAACCACTGTATTAATGCAAATTGCTTCAATTCTAAGGATCTGTAAAAGAGATCTACATTCTCCCCTGGATTTGGCATGCCACCACCTACTTTGGCAAATGAAAAATAAAGTCCACTCCTCCCACCCAAAGCAACCCAAAAATCCACTTGGATTTTATTTCAGCATACCCCCTACTACAAACAGTTTTCACAGACTCCTCTCTAACTCTGTACCCTGTAAATGCTGAGCACAGAAGATCTACTTTCTGTTTGAGCCTGCTCCCAGTGGATTCCTGGGATTCTTGCTGTTGATTGCACTGGAAGCCCTTTAAGCCCTTTATTCGGCCAAGGGGTGGGATGAGCAGGCTGGCAGCAGCAGAGTGGGCATAGTGTCTGTCTGCAACTGGTGTTTGTCAGCAGCTACCTGCTGGCTACAGGGGAAGACACCTGTGCAATCCTCCCTGGGTGTCTGTGGGAGGAAGTTGACATGCTCATGGCCTTTATTTGCTGCAGCTGCTGGAAGTGCTCATGGTGGTCAAACATGGGAATGAAATCCAAATGGATTATTGCAATGCAAGACTGTGGTTGAGATTATTTTGGTTGAGCTGATTGAATCCTCAGTTTACCTTGTGTAGAAGTATGGGGAGATAAAGAAATTAGAGAACATCTGATCTGGCCTGTGTTTGGCACATTTGAAACATGGACTTACCAAGCATTAAATAAGTTTGTGGACAGCAAAGTGCTGGAGAATTGGGAGGAAAAAGGTTATGCAAGGATATGGGAAGAACCAAGGATAAGGTTGTTCCCTATGAAAACTAAAAAGGGGACCGGGACCTGGAGTGAGGCATAGGAACCCCTAGAAAATCTTCCGCTCCCGTATTTGGTGTCCATATCTGCTCTGAAGCCATCCAGAGCCAAAAGCAAACCACCCAGATGGGAATAGCCTACTCTTGCCCGAGAACACGATGTAAAGCAAAAAAGACTAATGAGGAGGACAATGAAAGTGAAGAAGAAGGCCATCATCATCTTCCTTAAGGAGAAATGCCAATGGCACTGGGAGTCAAAGGCTATGTAAATGTGCCTATCAATACGGGGGATGTGAGAGCATTCAAAAAAGAAATGGGAAGGCTGATGGATGACCCTTGTGGAGTGGCTGATAGATTGGATGAATTTTTAGGCACTAGTATTTTCAGTTTTGAGGATATAAGTTCAATATTAAGGTCATTATTTAATATCAAGGAAAGGGAAATGATCAGACAAGCAACATTCTGGGAATGCCAGAATCCACAAGGGGTGTCAGAACAGAAATGGCCAAGCCAAGGCCCGGGATGAAATGCACAATATGAGGAAGGTAGGTGAAATATTATAGATTTAAGGAATATGGTGATACAGGACATATGAGAGGCCTTGGGGACAAAACATCAACAAGGTATTCAGGGAGTGCCAAGGGAGGGATGAAACACCGACTGAGTGGCTGGATGACTTGAAAATGTTTGCAAGTATATCCAAGCACAGATCCTAACTCCCCAATAGGGGAAGTATTACTAAAAACTCAGTTTGTAGCCAAATCATGGGAGGACATCCAGAGGAAGCTTGAGAAATTAGAAAACTGGCAGGAAAAAGGGTTGCAAGAGTTACTGAGAGAGGCTCAGAAGGTTTTATATGAGGAGGGATGAAGAAAAGCAGAAAACACAGGCAAAAGTGTTGATGGCAGCAGTCAGAGAAGTCCAGAAACAGGAGCGTGCTCGGGACCCAGTGAAATTGACCTTAAGCCCCAATGCTCAGAGGAGGCAGTCTGCCACCGCAAAGGAGAATTCAAATAGCCAGAGGGAAGTCACGGAATGTTACTATTGTAAAACGAAGGGACATCTTAAGAGGGATTGTAGGACAAGGATGAAAGATGAACAGAACTTTCAAGAGAACTAGGGGTGTCAGGGGCATTTTATTTTATTTTATTTTATTTTATTTTATTTTATTTTATTTTATTTATTTTTTTTTTATTTATTTTATTTTATTTTTATTTATTTTATGTTGAGAGACCAGAACATCTAATGAGCCCTTGATAAAATTAAGGATAGGTCCCCAGAAAAAGTTGGTTTGTTTTCTAGTTGATATGAGTGTGAAAAAAATCTACTTTACAAAAATTGCCACCAAAATGTACTAAAAGCAAGGAGATTATGCTAGTAATAGGAGTGAAAGGCAAGCCATTTAAAGTGCCAGTGATAAAAAATGTGGAAATTGAATCAGAAACTAAGATTTGCCTAGGGAATATGTTGCTAATGGAAGAAGCAAATTTTAACCTATTGGGAAGGGATCTGATTGTAGCTCTTGGAATAAACCTGATGGTACAAGAATCCCAGCTACTGGTGAGCTTGTATAAATTGACCACTGAAGATGAAGGTAAGATAGATTCTAAGGTATGGCATGCCCCAGGGAAAGCAGGAAGGTTGAAAATAGAGCCTGTACACATTGAAATAGAAAGACCTGAGGAACCAATTAGCGTTAAACAACATCCCATTTTGATGGAGAGAAGAAGGAGGTTGAAACTAGTAATAGATGACTTGGTAAGAAGGAGAACTTTGACACCATACATGTCCAAACATAACACCTCCATCCTAGCAGTGAGGAAAATGGATGGGAGCTACAGGTTGGTGCAGGAACTTCAGGCTGTAAACGAGAGGACTGAAACCAAATTTCCTGTTGGAGCAAATCCATATACCCTTTTAAATCGAGTTTCCCCCGAGGATACCTGGTACAGTGTGATACATCTAAAAGATGCCTTTTGGACCTGCCCTCTAGGAGACGAGAGCCAAGATTATTCTGTTTTCCAACAGGAGGACCATGAGACAAACAAAAAACAACAGTTTAGGTGGACATCTCTACCTCAGAGTTTTGTGGACTCACCAAATCTGTTTGGACAAGCTCTAGAACAATTATTAAGTCAATTTGTGCCCACAGAGGGAAAAAAATTGTTGCAATATGGGGTTGATTTGCTAGAGGCAGGTCCAAAGGAGGAGGATGTGAGGATAAGTACCATTGCCTTACTGAATTTCTTAGGAGATAAGGGATTGAAAGTTTCTAAGCCCAAATTACAGCTTACAGAACCAGAGGTAAGATATTTGGGACATTGAATAACCAAGCGTAAGAAGAAACGGGGCCCTGAGAGGGTAGTAAGCATTATTGCATTACCTTCTCCAAGGACAAAAAGGAAATCAAACAATTATTGGGACTTTTGGGATACTGTAGATAATGGATTGAGGGGTACAGTGAGAAAGTAAACTTCCTCTATGCGAAACTCACTACTGATAGGTTGAAATGAACAAAACAAGATGAAGCGGGATTCAAAGAACTGAATGAGACCCATCAGGGAATCCAGGTGCACCAACATCTTTGGGTAATTCTCATTCCAAATCAGGAGTATGGAATAGTGGCCTGCCCTCTGCTTCCCACAGAGAAGCACCTAAAAGGAAGATCTGGCCTGCCATCATGAAAGGCCACTAGGAGAGGGGGAAAAACAGGATCTAGGATGTTTAACATTTCCATAGCCAGAATTTGTACATCTCAACCCCATAATCTGACAAACTAGTTTTATTTGTTCGCAAATCCTAACTCATAAGCCCAAGAGAATAAATATCCTGAACAACAAGGAAGAATTTGATTAACATGGAAGCCAAGGCTTGCCTGTACATTTAATCTGATTTATTAATAGAGGAAGAGGGGGTGGGTAAAGTGACATGAAATCGAAGGCGTAGTGAAGAAGGAGTAGAGATGTGGAAGAGAATAAAAATTACTAGATTAGGATGATTTTCAAATGCTGTTTCTGTTGACTACTATTTTTTTTAATTCACTCACATCTTGAATAAATGCTTGATATTTTTTCCTGCTGAAATTCTAAGCTTGAAACTGTGAAATGCATTATGAGGTGACAACCAAACCTAGATGAGATTCATCCTCCATAAATTTCTATAAATCAGTAGAGAAAAGTACATGACTTTCAAAAGCTGGTAGAATAGCTTGGGCTATACCTTTTGGAATGTTTTCATTCTTCCCATTAAACTACTAAGTCATTTAAAAGTAGAAGTGAAATAAATACTTTGTGAGAAAGCTGAATTGAATGTGCAGCCTTTCTACAATATTCTCCGATGCCGAATTTAAGCAAATAATTTGATCAAAGACCATCTATTTAAGAAGAACAATGTGGGCAGTATGGAATAGCTCTTCTTTTACTGAGTGATTACTTTTGATAATATATTGCTTTTTGGTAATACTGGATTATTTTGGTGATATATTTGAGAAAAGAATATTTCTAACCTTAAGGCCTTTACCACAAATATAGGGATATGAATGACCTGCATGACAAATATGTGTCAGAAGAGCGACAGTGAGCACAGCAAAGTATAAAAGCTGCAGAGGGAAGGGGAATGACATGTTTCCTGTGAAGATGTCATCTTTGCTGATCTCTGTTAACCCAGCTCAGGGAATGGTGGATATATGATAGGTATGAGTGTAGTTCTTCACTCATTATTTCATTCATGGAAATAATGAAAAATATTCTGTCATGTCTCTGATGGTGAAGCAATTTTTTGTATTTCAGACTCTGGTTTTCCTCTTTATCTTCTGTTTCTTGTTTTCACTGAATGCAATATCATGAATTCCATTCATGACCATCAGAGGATGAAGCTGCTGTATGTGCTATCTGGATGTTTTTCATTTGGATTTGGTTTACTTTTTTTGATTATGATACCTTTTTAAACTGCCAACTTTGGAAAGCTATAGAGTGTTTGTAGTAATAATAGAGATTATCTCAATATGAGGGCAATGAAATCTGCATGCTGTCCTCCACACCTTTTTTAAACGTTTCAAACCTTTTTCAAACTAGAAAAGTTTGGAAACAAACAGAAAATGGGGAGTGTCTTGTCAGAAATGAAATGGAGGAAAAAACCAAAATCAGCATGACTGCTTAAATATCAGCCTTTGGACTGTATTCAGTGACAATGAGACTAGGTAATTACTGCCTATTTTAAAGTTTAATTTATTTTTTTTTTTTTCAGAAAAATTATAAATGTAATGGTTTTAGTTTGTAACTGGGCAGAAACACCAAAGTACTGTAGTGGTTTCACGTTCGCCAATTTTGTTTCCCAGCCAATGCACAATTTTGTAGTGGTTTGAGAGTCTTTTCTGCTGTGAGATAGGATTAGGAGAAAAGCAAAGCAGGCTCAAACTTAAAGTGTATAAAGACAGATGTATTAACAAACACTAAAAGAATAAGAATCAAAATGGAGCCTTTAAAAACACTTCTCCCCCTCCACAAACTGTTCATTTTCCCACTAACAACATGAAGGGACATAATGTGTGATTTTCAGTCAACTTCATCACTTTAAAATATTCTTTCATCAATTCTTAGAGAGAGGAGTCTCTCTTAGAACTCCCATGGAGACATTGCCACAAATAAACAGCCCTCTGGTGGCTCCCATGTCACAAATCTGCAGCCACCTGGAAACTGCAAACTGTGAAAAACCCCTCTGATTATCAGCTTTTTCCCAAGATATATATGGGTCATATTAGCTTATTTTAGGGTACCATTTAAGGATGCCTCTTTTAGTCTAAAACAAAGATTCTCTTCCTCTACCTCCAAAATCATCTTCATCTCATGGAACGAGATCTTCTTCTCCCTTAGGGCAGAGGGTGTCTCTTTATCTCTGTCTTCCTCTGTTCAAATTTCTCTGTTGGATCACAGCTATATCAGTCCACAGCTATGACTAGAACTTTTCATCCCCCTAAAAAAGCATTCTATATGTTACAGGAAAATTTTAGTCCATTCTCCATGGCCTCATAAGAGGAGTCCAGCCATACTAGGCAACTCTTCAATCTCCTTCAAACTTAGGACTTTTACTCTCTCTTCACTGACTTTGGTCTCATGCAGTGTCTCTCTATAGTTCACTCTGGCTGTTCTCTCACACGGATGTTTTGCAAATTTCATCTCTCAAGGAAAGAGTTAACATCTCTCCTGGGCTTGCAGATGGTTGTGTGAGCTCTGCCAGAAGCATGGCCACTAGGATTTCAAAGCTGTGAGGACGTGGGAGGCTCAGGAATGGCAGCTAGGATCTCAGTAGCCAGGCTGGTGGATGCCTCCCCCCCTCTGCCCCTCAGTCCCATGGGATGGGCCCAGCTTGGAGCTGCTCCCTGGGGCCCGGGGGACATCTTCCTCAGCTTGGGCCAGCAGTGCTGGCAGCTGCTGGGGCCTGGGCAGGCCTGGACAGCCTCCTGGAATGCGTCTTTAGCAACAGGAAGTTTAGCAGCTGCTCCAGCCGGATACAATTGAAACGGGGCTCTCTATCTCTTCCTCTCCCCCTGCCCAGTGGCCCCGGGCAGGGCTGCCCCCCTGGCCCCCTGTGGCAAGCAGGGGGTCGGGCTTGCTTACCTCTTCTGAAGTCGGAAAGTGAAAAGGGCGGTTTCCCGGGATCCCTCTGAATTTAACCCTGTGTGCGTTTGCAGAGACGTATCATCCCTCTAGTGACTATATTAGCTGTCAACTTTCATACTTAGTCACTGATTGGTTCTTGAACTTCCCTAACTACTGCAGACTTATACAGATCCTTTAATGGAAAGTTTTATGAAACTGGTTTTAATCTTGTAAATCAACCTTAATAGAAGTGGCCTTAGATTTATCTACGTCAGGACTGAATTTACGGTTCAGTCCTGACGTAGATAAATCTTATGGTTTGTACTTACGGTTTGTACTTACAGTTTGTATTCATCTGTAGAGGTGTCTTGTCTCTCTGCCTCAGTCAGCCCAGACACTTCAACAGTAAAGGGCACAGTTGGTTGTGGTGGTGCTTAAATTCAATTCCAATTGGGTTTTCACTGCTCCAGTTTGGTTTTATAATTTGTGTTTTATAATTTTGTAATTATTACTATTGTTTAAGATGGCCTCTCCTTCCCTCTCCTTCTCTCCTTCTCCCCTTCTCTCCTTCTCTCCTTCCCCCAGACTTTCCCGCCAAAACCTTGGTTGTCCTGGTAACCCTATCCCATAATAGTTGTTTACCACTTTTCTGTTAAGTGTCAATCTTTAAGTTATATAACTTCCCCACCCCCTCATCATGTATTCCTCCTCCCCAAGTTACTTATTATTGGTTCAAAAGTTGTGCATTCCCTCATTATACGATGGCAAAAGGTTGTGATTGGTCCCACGCAATCCCACCCCTGTAACCCACTCAATAAAGAGCCGTGGCATTCCGAGGTCAGTGTCTCTCCTCGGAGCGCTGCCTTGGGGAACACGCACCCCTTGGTTGCACATCCTGAGAGTCCCGCCTTTCTATTCTGCGCACTATCCGCACCGTGGTCGGGTTTGCCCACGCCTCTGGCAAAGTGGCCCCCTGGATGTAGTGGCGGCAGGGCTGGCCGGAGCTGCACCCATTGGAGAAGCCGAACCACTGCAGTTGGTAGCAGGACGAACCTCACCCATCCCTTGGGTTCTTGTTTGCCCGAAGGAGTGAAGTGACGACAGCAGGAAACAAAGAGGGACTCTGCTCAGGGTTAACTGCTGGCTTTATTCATCCCCCAGTGGGGATAACCTCAGTTCAGGGCATCTGCTTCAGCAGACACCCCTCAGCAGAAGTGGCCCCTTAGCAGAAACAGTGGGAAAAGGCGGGAAATCCCCCAAAGTAACATCTTTTATTGGAGGGAGGAACTCAGGGATGGGTTTAACTGAGGATTTAATCAGGGATCATGTGGGTATGGCTCTGCAGGTAAATGACACATATTATAACAAATCAATAACTTGGGTGGGGAGACAGCCGAAGTCTTGTCCTGTCGCTACTGGGGACACAAAAAGAACCACACTCACACGTCAGGTTGAAGGGAGGAAAAGAAGGGGTAGTTTGTTATGATTTAGGGTTTTTATAGGATTAGGAATTTGGTCAAGGATTGGCAGATAAGAGGAACATCTCTCTGACCCCAATGGTCAATTCAGAAGTCCATCACTGAGAGGAATGAAAACAATCTACATTGTTCTGAGAGTCTCCATAAAAAGTATGTAAACAATCAGCAGAAGGCTAAAGAATCAGGTCAACATCTCACCCTTTTTGCATTAGGAAAAAAGCAAAGGAAAAAAGAAAAATGAACATTGTTCAGTCTTGGGGAAGGACTATCGGAGTGAACACTCGCGTCCTCTGCATCTGAGTCATCACTCAATGGTTCATCCATTTGATGCCTTTCATTTGGTCATGGTCTCCAGCTTTCAACATGGCAGGGTTAATAGAATTCTGTGGCACCAGTAAGGTGCTTGATGGCATGCAAAGCCTTTGCCAATGGACTCTGCGAAGTTTCACCCTGCATTTTTTTTCCTCAACGACACAACACAGAGTTGTCAACAAATGAAACAAAGCAGCATCACTGACTCCCTTCAAAACTGAATGACACAACTGCTGTGCAATGTTGGCAACACAAGCAAAATCCATGACTAGTTTCTGGAAAATCTTGGAAATGCCATGACAGCAGCCCTCAACTCAATTGGGCTGACCCATCTTCATGACCTTCCAAAATGGCCACTCAGATCCATCCTTCCAAGTAACAATGGCCTTTCCTGTCCTTCCCAAACCATCAGTAACGACAGTGCACTGGCTCCTGGGTATTATTAATGAATTTCTGCCACGTGCAATAGCTCATGGCTGGGAAGATGACAGGTGATCTGCCCTGAAAAAATTTTCAGAGCACTTTGCAGAAGAACACTGCTTGCAAAGCTCTGTTCAAATGTCCCCCGTAAAACCAAGAGTATGAATTTTACAAAAATCTGCATCCATCAATTGCAAGCACTGTTGCCTGCATTTAATTATCAATCGAGCAATGAGCTCAAACAAAAAGATTGCCGTCTTTTGCGGCTGGTGTTGAGCAATCGGCTCAGACAATATATTTGCCATCTTTTGCGGCTGAAGTTGAGCAATTAGTTCAAACAATGTATTTGCCATCTTTTGCAGTGGATGGGGCAGGATGACGCAGTCCAACAACGCGCAAGGGATCAGACCATTTATCATTCCATTGGCCCATGATACCTGTAGGGTGCAACTGAATCACAAAACAATCTTTCAGAGTCACAATGAGGATTGGCCAATCTGCGGGAAGCCTGGTGGCGACAGCATATCAGCCTGAAACTTCCCCATACTGTCCATCATGGCACTAACTTTTTGGAGGTCTTGCAACAACCTCCATTTCCCAGAGTTCTGTTTTGATGCAGAAAACAGGAATGTCCCAAGGTTGAAGGTTCCGGATGATCCTGGTCCAACAGCTCTTGAAACAAGTCTCAAAGGGCAACTAAGTTGTCTTGAGAGAGAGTCCTTTCCAGGTGCCAGGCAGCAGGGAGAGGATCACAATGTCCATTCCAGGGATAGACAGGGTAAAAATCATTCAGAACAGTCTCTGGCCAGAACAACAGTTCAGTGAATTTGAGCCAGCCTTGTAGCTTCAGAACAGCTGTCTTCTCGCCACCGTCTTCTCGCCACCAGCTCTCTGTTCTGCGAAGAGAAAACTCAAAAAACACAAAGTGAACAGTTGTGATCTCCCCAGGGAGGCGCTGGCCTCCTGGGGCCCATGTCCCCACCTGTGTCAAAAACGCAGGCCCCGGGGCTGGCAATCGCTGCAGCCTCAGGCTCCGTGGGAGGCGGTGGGGCCTGGTCCGCTGGCTCCAGGGCGCTCCAGCCCCAAGGGAGCCCGTGTCTGTCAGCAGCGCAGGAGCGCTGGTCACTGCAGCCCGGACGGGGGACCCTGCTACAGCCACGGGTCCAGCCGGGGCATACGAACCTGGCGGGGGATGGATCGAGGCCGCCCCACTGTCCCCCTGACCCAGCGCGGGGCGCCGGGAGGGGCACGCCTGGCAGAGCCGTGGCACCGCCCCCTGCCACAGCCAGAGGCTCGGCAGGCAGCGGGGGGCGGGTGCAGGTGGCACGAGCGGGGCAGCGCCCATGGAGGGGACAGGGCATGGCTCAGGGCCGCTTGGGCCCGGACCAGCCCCTGCGGTGGGGGTAATGGCACTCACCGCGCCTGGCAGGGCAGCCACGGGGCGGGGAGGGGCCGGCATCACCCCCAGCATGGTCCCGCCTGTGCCACAGGGAGCCATCAGGGGCGCTGACCTCCCCATGTGGGGCGGGACGGACCGCTCACCCCTCGGGGTCTCCGTCACCTCTGCAGGCGCAGCAGCCAGCACTGGGCCTGCCGTGGCTGCCCCCGGCGGAGCCTCCGCCACCCCCCCACTGTCGGACGGAGTTACCTCCACTCAGCCTCTGAGAGGGGCGCGTCTTCTCCTCCCCCTTCAGCATTTGTGCTGGAAAACTCTCCAGAGGCGACACAGGCCCTCACGGGAGCTACCGAGCTCTTATAATTTGCCACATCATAAATCTGTTTCCAGAGCTCCACTAACTCCACCAGAGCTGCATCGCAACCTGCAGACAAAGCCTGGATGAGGAAGGCACCAAACTGGCCCCAGGCATCCCGTGACAGTGCTTCCTCGGAGTCAGGGAAAAACCCATGGTATTTTCCACAAAAATACAAACACCTAAAATCGTTGCCAGAAACGGAAGCCTTTGCCTGCTCCAGCATGCGTCACAAGAATTCGAAGGACAAAGCCTCAAACCCGGAGATACAGAATATAATTTCCGTGAAGGCTGCTTACACAGACAGCCCGTTACCTAAAAACAATCTCACCGACTCCACACGCTGCAGTTCTCGTGAGCAGTCACCAGATGTGATCTAGATGCTGGCGGGCTCCCATTCTCACATGGCAGGGGTCACCAGATGTTGCTACTGGGGACACAAAAAGAACCACACTCACACGTCAGGTTGAAGGGAGGAAAAGATAGGGCAGTTTATTATGATTTAGGGTTTTTATAGGAATAAGAATTTGGTCAAGGATTGGCAGATGAGAGGAACACCTCTCTGACCCCAATGGTCAATTCAGAAGCCCATCACCGAGAAGAATGAAAACAATCTACATTGTTTTGCGAGACTCCATGAGAAGTATGTAAACAATCATCAGAAGGCTAAGGAATCAGGGCGACATTGTCCCATCACTTGAGGCCCTCACTAGAACTTTCTAGACTTCTGGGAGAAGCCCCAAAGTGATGGACAAGACCCAGGGGCTGTATAACTTATGACTGACATATAACTGGGGTTGGGGTAAAACCAGGAATGGTTAAACGTGGGTGACATGGGGCAAACCATTACAACTTACAAAAAACAATATAAAACAAGGAATAAATACATACATAAAACTGATAAAACAAAGAACGCACCACTACATTCATCTTAAGGCCCTTATACACTTTTCAAAACTATGCAAGTTTTGAAACTTTAGTAGAATACTGCATGGTCTCTCTCTCCCTGTCTGTCTCAGGAAGTATGTGTGGTATGATTCATAGTAGAGGCATGTACTTGAGGAAGCTGTGTTACATGACAGAATCAATTATCCTAACACAGCTCCAAAAAGGACCTAGTCATTGAATTCACCTTCAGCTTGCCACAGTATCATAAGTCCAAACTCATGGAAGGGCAGAGAATTTTTTGCTTTCTTCTAAGGTACAGGAGAATAGTTGGAATATTATTCAGATTATGCTTTGACAGTAGATTTATTGCCACAGAAATTAATTTATGTTTCTCAGGTCCCTCCAAAGGATAGAAAGCTCTATTGAGAAATATATAGAAAATATATATTTCTCTCCTTTTTCAAATGTTCTTCTTCGAAGATTGCTAGCTCAGTCCCGACTGAACATTGAGTTTGTTGCCATTGCAGATGACTATGGATGAATTTAGGACATCATAAAAATTATTGTGTGGATGATGGATTCACCCTTACTGTTATTTTTCCACTGAAATGAAAACTGTCTAGATTTATTGTTATTATTATTTTTTTATTGCTATTTTTATTGCTGAATTAATGAAATTTGAAAAAATATACCCAACTAAAATGTATAAGCCAATGTGTACTGCCCTGATGGTCCCAGTGTACAATGGTATGACATCAACTTCTCTATAGTACAGAGCATTACTGTAATAAATTAGTCATGAGTGAATCCTTGACTTCCAAAACAAAACATCCCTTCCCAGATCTTGACCTTAATTTAGACATCACAGTCCACTGGGAAAAATACAGTTCTTTTCAATCTGTCCTCTTTAGAGCATATTGTGCCTGTTGTAATCTCCCTTAAATACTGTGCCTCTACAGTAGAACCAAGCATTTAGAAAAGTAAGCAATGCTTTTCAGGGTAGAGATCATATTTTTTATGTTTACAATGTGTCCAATATCTTTTAAATCTTCTTAATAAGAGTGGAGTACATATATTAAGCAATCACAGAATAATAGAATGGCTTGGTTTGTAAGGGACCTTAAAGATCATCTAGTTCCAACCCCCCTGACATGTGTAGGTTTCATCCAACCTGGCCCAGAGTACTTCCAGGCGTGGGACAGCCACTGCTTCTCTAGATGATCAGTTCTGGTGCCTCACTATACTCTGAATAAAAAAATCCTTCCTGATATCTAATCTAAATTTCTCTTTAAATTTTTTCCTCCTTGTCCTGTCACTATCACCCCATATAAAAAGTTGTACTCCATCTTTTTTATAATCCCTCTTTAACTACTGGCCACAATGAGGTCTTCCCAGAGCCCTACTCTCTCCAGGCTGAGCAACCCCAGCTATCTCAGCCTGTCTCCCTGTCAGAGCTCCCTATCAGCCCTCCCCACTCGAGCATGCACTGAGCACTCCAGGCCTACATGTAGAACTCAAGATGGTGTCTGGTGAGGGCTGGGTGGAAGGGAAGAATCTTGACCTACTGACCACATGCAAAGAGTAAGACGTGATGGAAATTTGAATCCATAGCTGAGGAAGGAAGGAAAATTCACCTCCCTTCACTCTGCTACAAAGAATATAAATCAATTTGCATCGAGTACCAAAAGATGGATAACCCACAGCCACATTTTACTTCATCTTACTCTTGAGTGAAAAAGAATTTACAGTAGCCTTTTCAAAGAAATTAAAATTCCACCTGCTCATTTAATAAAAGCAATTAAGAGAAAATTAGAGACTCAGTTTCCATCCAGTGAACAATCAATTTTTGTTTTGCAAATAAGTGAGGAGGTATATAATTTCCCAAGAGTCACCATTCTCCATTGGGTAGCATTTGCTGATTCAGTAGTAATTATCTTTTTGAGACAGCATGGACTTTAAAAATGCAACTAAAAAATTCAACCCTAGAAAAAGAAGTTCTGTACTGTCGATTGCTCAGTGACAGAGGTATAAAAAAACATTTCACCATAGTTTATGAAGGGAGAATTTTTCAAAAATATTTTTTATACTTTCTAGACAGAGTGCTATAAAACAAATTATACCATTTTAATTCCTAGTATGGAGGGTTTTTTTCAGCTTTGCTATGTTTTATAAACATAAACTTTCTTTATAAAAGAAAGATTATTATTAAAGCTAATAATTAAAGATACCCTTCTTTAATATATGTGTTTATATTATGGTATATCTACCATAATCTAAATTATGAAATCTTCTTTTACATGAATGATTTTTCTAATCCTCTCTTGAGATTTTACAAAAAGTAGGCGGGGGGGGGGGGGGGCGGGGGCAGGTTGTGGCAGACATATTATATCCACAAAAACTATGATTGTTTTGTGCTCACAAACTGGCATAAACAAAATAGTATTTTTTAGGGCAAGTACCTAACTTCACACTTCCAGAGTGAAGGGTTTGTCAGAGGTATTAGTCAAGGAATTAGTTATCCTATTAATACATATGCGTTCATTTTTATTGCATTTATAATAATATATTACATTTTTTACTGTCCTGTCGGGCGCATGTATTTGTGGCAGACAGAAAGACAAGAATGGTAAAGAAAGTAACTTCACTACTTTATGTCATCCATATAGAATATTTCAGAGGGATGAATTTGGCAGGAGATAAATCTATATCATCTGTATTGACCTCTATTTATAACTGCAAACAACTTACTATAAATTAAACATTATTCAGCAAGAGAGTAATATTTGCTCTTCTGTATAAAAAATTAGTAGTTTAAGAAATCAGTCAGAAAGTGTTCCAATGTAAGCAGCATTAAATGCAGCAATTATAAGACAAGTACTGAAGTAATTTTCCCTTAACAGGGTGTGGGTGTGAAGAAGTAAACTTTCTGTCTCATGGTTGTTGCAAGACTTGCTTCCGTGCCAGTAAAGGTTTACTGTTGCTTATTATTAAATGCGTTTAAAATGGCAGCTTTAAAATGGCACACACATCTGAATGGCAATTTTGTGATGCTGTTGTACCACAACACTAAGTTTTTCTTTATCACAAAGAACTTGGCTTAATGGGAGCAAGAAGCATGATCTGTCTTCTCAAAATCTCTATAGAATCACTCCATCCTTAAAATTAATTTCATAGATGTGGAAGTCTGAATTGGGAGTGACTACAAAGGAAAACACAATTGGAAATTAGGAGAACTTCCTCTGAAAAAAGGTGTAAATGCTCCATATGGAAGAAACCTAGAGGAAAAACTATATATTGTATATTTCTACTGCATATTCACTACAGGATGTATGCATCCACAGTCATTTGATCTATAATTGTTCAATCATGTCACTGAGCTGACATACCAGGCGCTGCAAAAATATGATGTATTTGGTCATGACAAACACTATAGCAATACATTTTGAGTAGGTATTCCAGGAGGCATAGCACCACAAATGCACCCACATCTGTGGACTACAACAAAATAACACATTTGCCCTTTTTCAGGAATTATGTTTTTATAAGACTTCATGACAGCACATGAGTGCAGCTTCTTATTAGGAACTTTTCTCCTGCATAAATTCTGGGAAGTCTGAAATGGGAAGCTAAACTAAGCAAAGGCAGATTAGGTCATCCACACTTGGCAAGAGGAGCTGGAGCACAAACATGGCTCAGTTATGACAGCCTTTGGCTGAACATTTTCACTGCAGTTATTGTGAAGTGTTAATACATCTTGCAAGTTATAACATGGTCCTTCTGATTGTGACAGACTTGTGACAAAGAATCATGCTGGCATTTGGATAAACAAACATAAAACATTCTTGGAAAGGGAAAATTGGTAGCTGAACCTTATTCAACCCTCTCTTCTCTGGAGTAACATTTTCAAAACTATTTCTTGCCTCTAGGAAATAGAGTTTGAGATTCATTTCAAATGAGTACTGGTGTCCAGGTAGTACTTTGCTAAAATTCTACTGTTGCAGGTGTCTAAATTGTCTCCAGTAACCAATATTTTATCTAACAGTCCATTATAAATTTAGGATTAATTTTGTTTTATTGTTGCCATTTGAAAATCTCTGCCAAATATTTAAAAATCCCTTAAATGTCTGTGTATTCTGCCCTTACTCTGAATTCTGGGCTGCTCATGCTGATACCAAAACAAAAACCAACCCAAACAATATTTTAGTTATGTTTTTTATTGTCAGAGGTCATGCTGAAATAACTTATCTTTTTCAATTCAAGTATGTATTTTGGTATAAAACATGCATAGTGAAGTTAATAGAAGTAGTGGTTATGTGAAGCTATATTCTGTTGAACAGGAAGAAAAAAAGATGTGGTCACTGTCCAAAGAGAGATGACTGGAATTAAAGGCAAGGAAAGGAGTTGAAAAAATCTATTTAATAAAGTTTGGAAACCTCAGAAGATGACACACGATGACAATATTTTAGTATATAAATGGTTTTAAAAAAAGGTTGTCATCACCGTTAGCCCCAGTTGCTTTCCGGGGCTACCAGTGGTGAGGGGATAGAGTAGGGTGAGTTGAAAGAGAGTGGGTTGAAAATTAGGATGGACTATCAGTAAAAGCTTTTTTAAATATGAAGAGATTAAAAAAACAGGGGATATATAAAAGTTGTAAAAATACACTGATTTTAAGAATTAGATAAATAAACACATCTTGATAATGTCCTCAAAGTAAATATTCTGCCTCTGGTCCTAAAGGTATTGTGGTGGGTTTATAACCATGGCTGTCACAATTCCTACAGCTGTTCAGAATTCTGATTTTCATCTCCTTGTCCATCCATGCTTGTGGTGTGATCCAAAACTGCAGAAATTGTTTGGATGCAAAAGGAATTTTGAGAATCTCCTGTAATTCATTGCCTTTGGACTCAGACAGATTTCCACATATCTCAAAGAAGAAAAAGAAAAGAAAAAAAGAACTAGTTTTCTGGTTAGGAATTATGAAAATTATTGCTACCTATACATTAGAAATTAAAAACTGACTTCAGCTTGGGGAAAAGTCAAGGTTTGATTACCCAGCTGGAGAAAAGAATAGGAAGACAGATAGGAAAACATAAAAGGAGAGCATTTGAGATGTAATAATAAAAAAGTGGTTATTTTCTCTCTTTATCCATCACTCTGTTTCTCTGTGTCGGAGAATTCACAGGGTTCTGGAACTTCTTGTGTTCCGTTGACAGGATGCAAAGTAATGGCATGAAGTTGTGTCAGGGGAGGTTTAAGATGGGTATTTGTAAAAGTTTCTTCCCTCAGAGGGTGGTTGGGGTCTGGGACAGTCCCCCAGGGCAGTGATCACAGCATCAGCCTGACAGAGCTCAAGAACTGTTTGAACAGTACTCTCTGGCACTTGGTATGACTCTTGTGCCTGTCCTATGTAAGGTCAGGATTTGGACTTTGATAATCCTTGTGGATCCATCCAACTCAGGACCTTCTGTGATTCTTTTTGAATATCAAGAAATATCTAAATATGCTATAGCAGAATAGGGGAAGTTGTGATGCCTGTAATTCATTTTTTTAAGTCATCACAGATATCAATTCCCTTCTTTTATGGGGATCTTGGCAAAAATGGGACTACTGCGTCTAGGTGTAGAATATAACAGTGTGGTGCATTTTTCATCTCCCAGTAGTGACTGCAGTGAGTGACAGCCCAGTCTCTGGATAATGTAGAATAATCATATGTTAATATTGAAGAGATGCCTTTTGGCTCGATAGAGCATCAAGAGCTATGTTCCTTTATGCAAAATGGGTCAGTGAAGTATTTGAATAAGCAAGGAACCTAAAACTCATATTGCAGTATATTGCCAAGTGTGGATTGTTCCCTTTAAGAGTATTTACCTTTCCTCTGGAATACTTCCATCCACTTTGAAAACTAAAGGTGTGCTTCATTTTTAAGGTTCACAGCTATATATTGACTCAGATGTCAGAATTTCCATTAAATGTTTCACTGACTGATTGTCAGGAATAGGAATAGGAGTTCTTGTACCTGCCTTCTTTATCCACTGAATGCGATCTCATCCTTAACATTAGGTGATTGTGGTTAACCTGCAAGTCAGACTGTAAAGAAAGCAATTATATGAGAACACACTCCTTTGGCAAATTGAAAAGGAAGGTACATAACTACAAGGTGGTAAAGAGGCACTGTTTAAATCTTGGCAGAGCACAGAATGAATTGGAAATGGTTAACCACAAAGACTACTTTCTTCAATGTTGTTTCAAGAATAACACTTTCCCCTCAAGTGTTTATACTATGGAAATAACTATGTGACATAAAAGTAGTATTAGTAATTAAAAAAAAAAAAAACTTGGCTAAACTGCTTCATAGTATATTCAAAAATAAAACAAACTGTGCACATTTATTATCAATTTCACCCCAGTGGCATTACTTAGCATAGTTATTATTAAGATTTGAAGCTATTTTGCATAAACAGAATGACAGCTCAACACAGTTTGGGGTATTTTTATTGCAAATTTAAATGGCATTAAATTAATGAGTATTTAAGCTATACTAAAACAATTTAGGGTCCAATCCACAAAAGTCTTGGCTCCAGAATATTGTAATATGAATGCAAACCTCAGTTTTAGGCTTCTGTTCAACACATTGCTTTGCAACTGGCAATCACTTTCAGTTTAAGTACATTATTGCCTTTCTTAAAACTATCCCATCTCACTAGGAAAGCAGTCTTGAGTATGTGGTCTCTACAATGGGACTAGGGATGCACGGTCCAGTTGAAAAGCTGAAATGCAGCAAGATTAACAACCATAACTCATAATCATAGCAATAACAGTTAAGGAAAAGGATTAATTCAGGACTTGCAGCACACAAAATATACCTACTGAAGTTGTCAATGATTAGTACATGGAAACAAAAAGCTTCAACTCTAAATTGGCTTTCTTCCTTAAAAAGAATTGCTGTGCACTTACCTACTAGCAAATATGTTATTTCTTTGATTTTTTTTTCCATAACATAAGGGAAGAATCATTCAGAAGGCCTGTTTTCATATACCTATTGTGTCTGCTGTTGAGGATACAATCCTGCAGCACCAGGAGAGCCAGGCACTTTACTTATAGAGCTGTGTGTTGTGCCTTCAAGGGGCTCATGTGCTTTTGGGTTAGTCAAGAAAGTACAGGGAGTTAATGGTGCCGTCAGCTGTGAAGGCAGCTCTTTTGTCCACCCTCTGTGCTAGAGGAAACGTGCTGCAGGATCTTTTCTTTTCTTTTCTTTTCTTTTCTTTTCTTTTCTTTTCTTTTCTTTTCTTTTCTTCACTTTTTTTTTTTTTTTTTTTTTTTTTTTTTTTTTTTTTTTTTTTCTTTCTTTTTATTATAATAGACTGTCAGTGAGAAGGAGTAAAGGAAAGATTTGAGGATCAGACAGAGATGAAAGTTTTAGAGTTGACCTGCTGTTCTTTTTTTTTTTATTTTATTTTTTTTCTCCTCCATTTTTGAAGATATAGTGTAGCTGCCAAATTGTTCATGAGTCTTTCATTCTGGTAACATATATATTTGAAGACTTGAAAAAATATATTTTATTGCTGGATTTTAGAAACCATTTATTCTTCAGTTATTGCTTTATTTACATATCTAATGGATTGATTAATGTGCTGGCATTCCTCAGGAAACAGAAGCCTCATTTCTGTTTTTTCAAAAGAAATTATTTGCTAACAGACAGGAGTTTCACAAACATAGTAAGTCAGATACTCCTTACTGTTCTGTGTTTTTAATAAGTTCCTGTTGGCACACATACAGTACCTGTGTCTCCCTATCTGTTGAAACAGAGTTCCCACACCAGGTAGTTGTGAATTACAGCAGTCTCTGTACAAATAAAATACTGCAAAACACTGTGGAATGCAAACAGTGTTTTTCACTGACCTGAATGTTTAGAGGATGCTGGTCTTTCAGACAGCACTTTCCCAAAAGTAGCAACACATTACTTAAGAATGGGAATTATTACAATCCCATCCGGTATTGCTTATTTATAATTAGAAATGTATAGGCACAGTGCACTAAAGACTTACTAAAATGGATGCTTCACATTACCTGCTGCTTCATGCAGCTATCTACCTCATTTTAATTTTGAGATGGATATTCCCTTCTAAAAGAGTCAGCTACACCTGGGAATAGGGAGTGTCATGCAGAGAGGAGCAAGAGCTTGAATTCAGTATCACATGGTCTCTTCTCATACTCACCATTCACAACTTTTACCTCTTTTTACTTTTGTTTTTAATGTTACCTTATTTTTCCTCCTGTCACCTTCTGGTGGATCATAATATATTTCAAAGCAGAAGGGCATTGTAAAACCTGTATGTGACTGTACATGAGCAGATATTGAGTGTGAAGGTTCAGCTGGCCCCATTTTTTCTTTCGTTTCCCAAGCAGGCTATTCCAGCTGCCTGCACACCTCTGGAGGTTTGCTTCTGATAGCAGGAAGAACTGAAGCAAAATAAAGGATTGTGGTCGAAAATCAGAGCTAATCAGCTGGAGCAGAGGGAGGGCTTGGATCAAAACCTTTTGCTTTCCCTTAGAGAAGCCTGGAACTGCTTTGCTGTTATTGCTGGGGTTTGATCTTCTACGCTTCACAAATGTAACAAAGAGAGTCTCACAATCTGCTGCAAAATAGGTTGTAGACCATTTCATAGAGGAGATATAATTGGGAAGTTAAGTTACAGCAACAGAAAAGGATAACGTAGATAATGAAGACATCCCAGATCCACTGTGCTTCCCTTGATTCAACATGATGGAAGAACAAATAGCAGCATAGCTGATGGTGTGCACCAAAGTGCACATTATTTGGTTCAGTTCAGATTCTAACCAGGTGGTCCCTGCAAATCAGAGAGTGTATCAGTGCTCGCAAATCAACAACTACTGCTTCTCATCAAACTGTCTTTATAGTTGGTTTGCCACCTTGCTGTACAGACAGGTATCATATTGTGAGTATGGGACTGAATATACTAATGATGAGATAATGTTCCTCTGGAAGTATCTATGATAACAGACACGTTCATATGAACACCTGTAATATCATTATGCAGCTGCTCAAATGGATGGTTTCTTTTTAAACTTTTTATATAATAATTGTACTTGAGAATCTCAGATTTCATCAGAAATATTAAATACTTGCCTTATGGCTAAAAGGAAATGTGAACAGAGTGGGGGCCTGAGTCTACAGTCAGTCTGACACATAGATCTATGATTTTGAATTGCTTTTGCTGCTGTCACGATTTTATTTCTCGTGGCTCTTCGTTGATACTATTCAGAAACTTACTGGTAGCTTAATAGAGTTACAAAGCATGTAGTTAACTGTGCTACTAATATTGAGAAGGGGATGCTTGCTGGCTGATGCAGAATTCAGCTTTTTTCCTCTGACATGAAAATCACAGAAAAAAGATTATCAACACCTTGAATTGAATCACTGGTAAGGAATTCCTTTGTTGGTATCTAGAAATTGAGATCCAAAACCTTCCTGAAGACAAGGAGCCCTGAAATTGTCTTGTGGCTTCTTCTACCACACCAGCTAATGGCATATTTAAAACCAACAGTACACCTGAAATCACCAACAAATAGAAATACATTAATAGAAATGAGCATTAAAAGTAATAATGTGAGACAGGAGCTATTTCAGTGATAGTGCTGCACCTGCAAGAAGAGCTCTACGGATGAAATAGCAACAAAAGGGATATTCTTATGGCATTACACGGTTCTTGCCAAATAATTCACATTAGTATACAAATACATGGCAAAAGCCTTCAAGCATGCTAATATTCATACAGAAGTGCTCAGAAGCCTTAACAATGCACAGCTGAAGAGTGATAGTTACTAGAGAGTTTTCCCTTCAAACTGTGTACCTTACCAGTATTTAGCAAGCATGACACCTACTCAGAAATGGTATCAAAACAAAGATCTAAGCATTATTCAATGAAAAACTTGGAAGGCAAAAATTTGCATGTCATAAATAACAATATTTGAAGTTTAGATGTAAGGTTTGCCTTTTGACAGGTCAAATAAAAAAAGCTAGAAGACTTCAAATAACAGAATTTGAAAGTTTGAAGACCCATAAATTGCAACTTGATATTAGTTTTGTACCTGGGATATTTAATAGAGTAATTTAATGGATTTTTGAAGGATTACATGGTAATTATATTGCAATGAATGGTGACTTAGTCTGGATTGTCAAGGACAAAGAACAAAAAAACGTACTTCCTTATAAAGATAATGGAAATCTCTGAATTTTAAAAAAGTCTAAAATTGTTTAGCAGCTATTACAGCTATTAAGCAAACACTAAAAATAGACAACATAATTGCTAATTCAAATTAAATAAAGGCTCCATTCACAATACAGAGTGCATCTACACAACTTTTGCGTTCAGATTAAATTCTTCTTACACACATTAAAAGTCAACAGGTCCTCATGGGACCTGATTGAAAACTACTTCACCTAGAATTCAACCTATAGCCATTATAAAATTATTAAGACTAAATGAATCAGTTGCCTGGTCAATATGTTATTTAAAAAAAAAAAAAAAAAAAATACACAGGACAGTTTTGGCTACCACAAACAAATTCTGCTGCTTATACATCCATTGCGAGAGAACCTGAAGTCCTCCACCTTGCTACACTGACTACTGCACCATCCCTCACTCTCCTGCTCTTTCTGAGGCTATCAACCATATCAAGGGCTACTTCTTCAGGAATTTCCCAAGATGCTTGCACCTTTCTTCTTGAGTTTTTTCAACAGCTGTGTGAGGCTGTACACAATTAAGACCCAGAAGAGCTTTTCCTACAGCAGAGATGGCTGTATTTGCATGTGGACCAGTAAACAGGGCAATAAAATCCGTGGAAAGAGAGAGAAAGAAAGAAAGAAAGAAAGAAAGAAAGAAAGAAAGAAAGAAAGAAAGAAAGAAAGAAAGAAAGAAAGAAAGAAAGAAAGAAAGAAAGAAAGAAAGAAAGAAAGAAAGAAAGAAAGAGAGAAAGAGAGAAAGAGAGAAAGAAAGAAAGAAAGAAAGAAAGAAAGAAAGAAAGAAAGAAAGAAAGAAAGAAAGAAAGAAAGAAGAGCCTACTTGTAACTTCATCAGCTTTTCTCTAAATACAATAGCATTACATGAGTCATGTAATTATATAAACCATAGTTAATTCAAAAACTTAACTCCCCCACAAAGTCTTATGAAAATATATTCATGTACACATTGTGCTGAAACTATAGAAATGTGTGGCTGAATTTACAGCTATACTTTCAGAAAGAAGACCTTTTAAATGCCATCTTGACAAAGAAAATGCATGTGGTGAGACTTAAAATATTTGGGAGTCCAGACCTGTTTCCACTGTCCTGAGAGACTGGTTTCAGAGGAAGCATAGAGTACTGAGTCACTGCTGACTCCAGCATCACCACTGCCCTGGAGTCCACCTAGTACCAGCTGAATTTAACAAATTGTACTGAACCGAGTCATGTTGGGCCTGTGTCATGAGGGCCAACCACATACAACCGGGACAGGCTGCAAAAAGCATAGGCTAAGTAGATGAACCAGGACTGTATTAGATGCTACACTCACCTGTCACATCCTGTGTCAAAGATTAATATTGTCAGAGATGAATTTAAGTAACAAAAAGGCATGTGTGTTTGTGTGTCAAGAAATGGTTGGAATATACATCTGAATTATACATCAGCTTATTGGTATGGGAATGTACATATTTCCTTCCTTTGGATGGGAAACAAGACCATGAATTGGCCAGTTGAGCCTCTAAATATGTCCAGTATGAAATAAACATTTACAGAAGCTAGAACAGGCTCAGTTATGCTAATTATTCATGCTGTTAATAAGAGTTGCTTCTTTTTTCCAACCATTTGAGTATTTATTAAACATTGCAATCGCTGCTAAACCTGTTGATGGGTAATAGTTTTATCAAAGTGATGAAATTGTTAGAGAAAAGGCTCAGGACTAGAAAAGGGGCATTGTGGTGAATGACAAGTAGAGACTGTTCCAGTAGCTTTCAAATTTGGCAGAGCAGTAGTGGGTCATTCTCTCTTGAAGGTAATTTAAAAATTCTATCTGTACTGTAAACATAATTTTCCATATAACAGTGCCACACAATGTCCAAAGCAGTCCTTTATTATAAAATATCCATTTGATTTTTCTCAGGAGATTAGCTCTTCCTTTGCAATGCAAATATTTTCAAGTGTACTAAACACATTCTAGCACCTCAGTATAAGGACTAAATTATTTGCATGCAAAATTACCCAAAGTAGGCAGACTGACACAAGCTTATGCTTCTGCCATATGTGCTGAAGAATTTGAGCCAGGAAACTAGTAGTATCTGTATACTATTTACAATTTAAATTTGACTTTATATTTTTATTCAAAAGAGAAAAAATAAAGAGCTATCATTAAAATTAATGCTATATGTAATGGTAAGTTTACCGCAATGTCTTCTGATTACAATTTTCCACTTAAAAATTTGATCCTGGAAATGCAGAGAATTTTCTCATTACAATCTCTCTTTTTTTTCTTTCATTGCTCATACATTTTAGATACTTTTTTAAAAATCTGCAAGCTGTATCCCTCACATTTCTCTTAGACATTAGCTTATGTGTCACTTCACATTTTCTCCCACATACTTGTGTATAGGAGACTGCCACTGAACTTTGTGGTGTGGCAGAGTAGAAATCAATATTTTTTTGCCTGGTAGATTTTCAGGGCCTACCATAGCTTTTGCTTGCATCACAATCAAGTTTGGAGAAACTCTGTGGATTTTGGATGAGCTGCTGTGATTTTGCATTGATAAAATGGAAACAAAATTAGATCAGTTCTAATTATCCGTGAAATACCAGAGTGTGGAAAAAGCCCAGCTCTTGTGCTTTAAAAATTTCATGCAAAAACCATTTTCCAAAGACAACAATTAGCGCAACGAGGGACAGGAGATGGAGGGAGAGGATTTTGCCTAGCATTCCAGCTATGCTTGTACTTTTGCTAGATCTTTGCCTGCAGCACCCACTGACAGTCTGACTGGTAGGAGCAGCTGCCCTCCATGGTGTGAATATCACCTGCCAAGGGAGCCTGGGCTGTGTGACTGCACTATGCTGCCTGTCCTACCCACTTGAATTGGCTTGCATAACTTGAATGAAGCCAGCTTTGTGCTTCAGTGTAGTTGCCTAAATTTTAAGTCTTGATTAATATTTATTTGGTTTGAAGTACCACCTCTCCAAGGAGCTGGGTGTTTAATAACATGTTCCTCTCGCATCAGTGCACAGTAATAACTCTGTAAGTATCTTTAAGTAATTCTATCTTTTTCTTCCGAAAAAAAAAATTAATAGGAAGAAATATTTCACCCTTTTCTTTCTTTTTACACTTAAATGAAATCCAAGAAGCTAAAAGTGGCCAGTAAGATCAGCTCAAAAATTAAGGAATGTACCTTCAAAATCAGTTTCAACTCTACAAGCAAAACAATTTCCAGACAAAATTGTAAAATTCTTTCTTCCCAGTTTTTGTCTATGTTTTATATAGACAAATTGACAATTGAGTTGAACAGAGTGGTAAGCAAATCTCCAGAGTGACTGGGAAAGTGGAGCTATCAACGCAAGACATTCCTCCTCCTTTGGAGCAGCAGAGAAGCACCTCACCCTTCTCACACTTACCTTCACTATCAATTCAGTGGAACACTCCCTGCTCAAAACTGTCTTCAGCCAAAATAGAAATCAATTCTGTATTTCTCCTTCTACTTGGTGTTTAAAAGCAAATCTAACATCCGCTTGACTCTTGAAAGAAGTACAAGAGTTAATGCTTGCTCTAGTTGCAACATCCCAAGTTAGTAGATATTCTTCCCAAATGGAAAAGTGAGAATACTAGCGTGTGGTTTTTTTTTTTTTTCCTCTGTGAATGAAATCTGGACATAAAGAGAAATTTCTTGTCTGAAACAAATTTGACATATCTTCTGTGGCCCGTTGGTTATGTTGAATGAAATAAAAGATTATTTTTTATTGTTATTATTTTTGTTGCTGCTTTCCAAGATAAAACTGATCAAGTTTGCTTTCAGCACAACCATGGCATCAAAGTATGGTCATATGTTTATCCAGTGTATACTAATATTACTTAAAATTATTTATCCCCATGCAAAATGGTTATAGTGGATCATATATCCAAATAAACAAACAAATGCACATTTTAAGGCTGATTCTTTTTTCCTAAAAGTCTTCATATTTGATTTGTTTTTCAGTCTCAGATAAGCTGAAAAAATGCCTCAGTGAACACTTTCCTGAGAATATTTTGCTGTAAAAGTATCTCTGTTGTACTGACTACCCAAAAATATCCCACAAAAGTATTCAAAATTTGTGGTTGTGTAGCAAGTTTAGTGGAAATTCTCCATATTGTATGCCTACCCTTGCATATTAATAGCAGTGCAGTTTAAACGCTGGCTGGATTTCAAACACTGAAATGCAAATCACAGTGCAAATCCCAGCCCAGACGAGTCTCTACCGAAAGGCATGCCGACATCTCCCTCTGCTGCCAGCATGGCGGTGCAGCGGCTGGGCGATCCTGGAGGAATCATTTGGGAGCTCATCCCACCATCCGCTGAGTGCAGCTGGCACTTAGTCTGTGCGCCCCCACTGTGGGAGCAAACAGATTAAATGCAAGAGCTTCCCTTTGGCATCTTTCATATTAGCCTTTTTGCTAGAACTGTGCATTGCTAAACACCCCATGTACTTGGTAATGAGCTCTTTGAAGTGTTTCCTTCTGCTAGAACAAAATCAACTTGCAGGCACTTCCTTACACAGCCTGGATCTGGAAGATGTCTTGGATCAGATTTCTTTTCCTCAGTTGCACTGAAAATCAAATCACCATTGAAAAGCCCCTGAAAAACTTGTAAAAGAGTGTTTGACCACTTTGATCGAGATACAGGAATATAAAGTCAACTTCTGCAAGCATAATCAGAGGAAAACTATTCTTGAAAATTAGGAATAGGGTCCAATTTGTGGCTGGATTTGGAACAAATGTGAAAGAAAGATGTGCAAAGTGTCTTTGCCAGACAGGTATTTTCTCATTAAGAGAATCTGTGACACCACTTAATGCACTGGAGAGGAAGTACCTATGGGGTCACAGTTCCAGCCAGAAAGAATGACCTGCAGAGCAAGTGATTCCAGCTTTCTTCTATAAAGAGTGCTGTCATTGCAGGAATACAGGGGCAACTTCAGAAGGGCCCTCAGTTCTGACATTTCAACTCTTTGGAGTATGGCATGAGACTCAATTTAGTTTTCAAAGGATATGACTCTTCTATTGAAATTATTGCCTTTTGTTTCTGTCTCTGCTATTAAGTTTCCCTTCTTTATCTAAATCCATGCAAACCTGTCAAACCCCATCACCCATCCCTGCTTAGAATTGCTATCCTTTGAGCACCTGAAATAACATATGACAGACCTATCCAGTCTCACTCATTTGAAGTGAGCTGTCTCCTTTTGCTTTTGGCTTCATTTTCATGCAGCCGTAAGGATTCACAGCATATATCAATGGAAAATGTAATATAACACTCAGAAGTTTTCAAATCTCACTCATTCAAATGAGTGTGACTTGACAAGTCTGATGTGATAAAATAATGCAAAGGGTTTGAAAGATTTCACTTAAATGCACAATGAAATGAAATTTTTTTCCTTCTTTTTTTCCCCCATTTTCTAAAACTTTAGAAATTAATTCTAAAAGGCTGCATCAAGCTGATAGAAAAAAAGGAAGACTCTTAATGTAAAGTCTGCCATTTTTCACCGCCAAACGAGACTGTTTTACAGTCACTTTCACTTACACCATCAAAGTTTTACAAGGGGAGATGGAGTATGAGATTGAGCTAGGCAGCTGCAGATATGGAAAACTAAGGAATTGTATACAATGGAGTAGTGTATTTACCAGAATAGATTTGCAAAGAAGGAACTATAAATTAACTAAGAAGTTTGCTGTACTGTACCTTAGCTACCACAGTGTAAACAAAAGGAAGAAGAGAAAGAAGACAACAAAACAGGAATGAAAGCTGGTAAAAAAAATCACCCACCTACATCTGGATGAGTATTCCAGTTGGTGTTCAATAGGTGACTGATTAGAATTTAAGATAAGAAAGAAAAATATCTGCACATATTAAAAAGCAGAGGATTTATAGGTATTGATGAGTACAAGTCATCCCAGGTATTGAAGACATAAAAAATACTATCTAATTTTGGTAGCTGAGTATAGGGTTCTCTATTTCTTTTTAATATGTAAGTAGTTGTAAATGAGTCTTTAGAAGAGCTGGAATTACACATTCTGAGGCTGACAGGACCAGAAAGCTCACATCTAATTTGAAAGTTTTCTTATTCCTTTAAACATGTGAATCCAGCTTCTTAATTTTATGGACACCATTCTAAAGACCAGCATGAAATGTTCTACATATAGTGAGACCTAATGAAGGGCACTGCCCTTATGACCTACAACTCCTTGGTGAAGTGAGGCTTGATTGGAAAAACATATATGTACACATCCTGTTTACTTTAGTGGAGCTCCACCTACCACAGATGGAAAAAAAATCTCTCTTAGGTTACCCTTTTTTCAACCTCCTCTAAAGCATACATTACTTCCTGCTCTTAAAGGGAAGAAATTAGTCTAAACAGGCTAGTGATTTAATCCATCATGTGACAATCCTTGTCTTCCTACAATTCATCTCAGTACTAGAATTCAAGTGCTTGTCTTATTGCTGAACTACTTGTGCATCAAAGACATTAAATGCATGGTCATTTAAGCCACTCTAAGTCTCTCAGTGTCACAAATCAAACAGGCTATTGCACTGTGAACAATTTGACACTGCTCAACATCATGTACTTGCTATTTCATATCTATGACATATAACTGACATGTAATACCTTGGATCTCCTTTAGACAGAGAAAACGTAAGGAGAAGGTGGAAGACAGCCCTACAAAGTGGTGACAGACAAAGCAAAGGAGGCAAAGACAAGAACAGGCCCTTCCATCAGATAGTGTGACTAGAGATGTGTTTTTTTCCTACTTCAGAAACCAATAGGGCTAGTCTTCATCTCCAGTCTGAGTTTCCACAGGCTTCCACAGTACTTCCAGCTACAAGGGACCTCAAGAATCCCCAACCCAAACTTCTGCTCCAAGAAAGAGATCAACACTGAATTCAGGGCAGTAGCTTAGGTTGAGGTAGCATAACCTCTCTAGGTAATCTTTTCCTTAGTCGTCCTTTTGGTTAAATTTTGTTTCCCAATACCCAGTGAGAATTGATAATGTTTACAAGCATTGTGTCTCATCAGCCATCAGAATGCATTAGAAAATAGTACGATTGCAACCCTCCCCTTGGTGCCTGGACAGCTGTTGGCTGCTTCTGAAGCCATCTCTTCTCCCAGATGGATCACCCCCAGCCCTACAACTTCTCCTTGCAGAGCAAGAACTCCAGCCCCACCATCTTGACTGGCACCTCTGACCTTGCTTGAAGTTCTTTGGATCTAGTTTCTTGTCCATTTTGAGGATGACTCCAAGATTTTATTTTTTCCTGTCATCAGGAGATTTTTACAGAGACTTTCAAAGATAAGACATTATTAAATACTTCCTACCAGGTCCTCGGGATTTGCAGGGGTAAAGATTACTTAAGAATCATAGAGCTATTTATCTTGGGAAACACTCTAAAAAGTGTTGTGTCTAACCATAAGCCTAGGACTGCCAAGTATACCACTAAACTACATCTACCTAGTTTTTGAACACTGTCAGGGATGATGATTCCACCACTTCTCTTGGCAGCTTGTTCCAGCACCTGACCATCATTTTCATGAGAAAAATTTTCCTAATTTCCAATGTAAACCTCTCCTGGTGCAACTTGAGGCCATTTCCTCTTTTCCCCTTACTTGCTGCATGAGAGAAGAGAGCAACCCTCACCTGGCTACAGTCTTCTTTCAGGTAGTTAGTTACAGGGAGAAATGAGGTTTCCCTTGAGCTGCGTCCTTCTCTACAGACTGAACAGCCCCAGCTCCCTCAGCTGCTCCTCTCTTGCTCCAGACCCTTCACCACTTTCATTTCCCCTAGCTGGACTCACTCCAGCACTTTAATGTCTTTCTTGTCATGAAGGGTCGAAAACTGAAAATAGAATTGAGCCTCACTAGTGCTGAATACAGGGCAACGTTTACTTCTCTGATCCTGCTGGCCACACTATTGCTGATACAGGCCAGGATGCCACTGGCCACCTTGGCTTGTGGGCACACCCTGGCTCATGTTCAGCTGCTGTCACCACAGCTTTTCCACCAGGAAACTTTCAATTCACTCTGCAACCAGCCTGTTGTGTTGCCTGGGGTTGTTGCGACCCAAGGGCAGGACTGAGAACTAGGAATTGTTGAACCTCACACCATTGGGCTCAGTCCCCTGATCCAGCCTGTGCAGATCTCTCTTCAGAGCCTTTCTAACATGCAGCACATCAACGTTCCAAGCCAGCATGGTGGTTGTCCATGAACTGACTGTACTCCGGAGGCTGTACTCCGTTCTCTGATCCAATCATTGATAAAGATGTTAAACAGAACTGGCCTCAATAGTGAGCTCCTGAGGGACAGCACTGGTGACCAGTTGTCTGCTGGATGCAACTCCATTCGCCACTACTCCTCAGGCCCAGCTTTCCAGATTTCTTTTACCAACACAAAGTACACATGTCTAAGCCATCAGGAGCCAGTTCCTCCATAAAAATGCTGGGAGGCAACATCAAACTTTTTACTTAAGTCCAGGTAGATGACATCTACAGCGCCTCTCTCATCTTACAAGTAGTCACTCTGTCATAGTAGATCACTCTGTCATTGGGTAGGTCAAGTAGAACCTGATTTTCACAAAGTCATGGCAGCTGGACTTGATTGTCTAGCTGTTCTACATCTACCACTTAATGACAGTTCCATGACCTTCTTCAGCACTGGAGACAGGCCTGGATCCTCTTTGTGGTCCTTCTCATAGATGGATGTCACATTGAATAATCTCCAGCCCTCCCAGTTAGTCAGGATACTGAGAAAAGACTGAAATTGACTCAGTAAGCATTTCTGGCAAGCAGCCTCAGTACCCTTGGGTGTATTCCATCCAGCTCCATAGACTTGTATGTGTAACAAGTCACTGACCATTTCTCCTCAGGTTATGGGGGCTTCATTCTGCTCCCCATCTCAATCTTCCAGCTCTATGAGCTGGGTACATTGATAACGGTTGCTCTTACCATAAAAGACTGAGGAAAAGAAGGCGTTCAGTCCTCGGCCTTTTCCTAATCCCAACACCACCAAATAAGGCATGGAGACTCTCCTTGACTTTCCTTTTACTGTGAATTTATTTAAAGAAAGATTTTTTATTATCTTTTACCACAATAGCCAAACTAAGTTCAGATTTAATGTTCATCCACTGCTGGTAGCAGATCCCTTCCTGGGAGCTCTGGTAGGGTAGACATGGGATGTTGTTTCCATGAAGGCCAAGGAAATGAGCACAGAGTCCGCTGTGACATGTCCACTGTCACTAATTCAAGTGCTTTTTGTAGCTCCATAATGACATGTTTGGTTTTTATTCTTTATTTCACTTGTGCAGATGGAAGTTTGCCTTTTTGCCCTTGGTGTCCTTCAGCAATTTCAAATCAGCTTTTCCAACAATATTCTGCATGCCTAGAAAATGTTTCTATTGTCTTCCCCTGCCTCTTGTCCTCATTTCCACCTACTGTGGGCAAAGAACATTCGCACTGTGGCACAGACATGCGTTCCCATTTCTTCAGAATGGTCTTGTGATAGGTTGACTCTCTTCCTGAAAATCTGGATGATTGGGGTTTAGAGAAGATTGCCTCAATAGACTTTCCAGTTTTCTTTATTTCAGTTGCAGTATTTCCCCAATGTCATTCAGACAAAGACTTGCCTCGAATCACCAGCAGTTGTCACAGCCATCTAGCATTTGACTTGTTTCTCATATACTGCCATAATATTTATGCGTAATACTTGTAATATTAAAATATATTATACTTTCCTTTCTGTGTGACTAGCCCTAGAGTTGCTTGTCTTTCTTTGCATGTCCTTGAAGATTTGGTTGTGTGTTGCTCTGGCATAACTCTAGGGGCCTGGGCTATGTTCCAGTTTTAAAGCCTGATTCTGTCCCGCAGTCCCCTAGCTGGCTCAGCCACTGCGGCACGGTGCCGTCAGTGGGACATGTCTCCCGGGTGGGTGACAAGAGACGCAGCTCAGAGCGCTTTGCTCTGTGGCACAGAGGTCTTTACATCGGCGCTGGATGGGGGCAAGGAATGTGAGGGAGGTCCTCTGTTTGTGGTCCAGAAGGGTTTATTCTCCTGAATAGCCAGTGGCAGACAGACCCCGAGCACAGGGCATAGCAGGTTATAAACAGCGGGGATTCAAGGGGTATATAGCAATTAGGAGAGGGTGTGGGAGGAGAACAAGAGAGAGTTTCATACTTCATGAACTAATGGGAAATATGGAAAGAAAACAAGTAACCGGACCAACAGGGCGTCATGGATTAGGGGAATCCCCAGAACAGGTTTTGGCAGGGATTAGACCAGTGAAAGATTGACTTAGAACATTCAGGAGAAAGGGCTTGGGGTATAACTGACAGCTCAGGTGGAGAAAACAACTTTTGGTACAAAACCATTAACTCAAAAAAACAAGGGGATACAGAAAAGTCCAGTAACCATAAAATTCCAACAACTACAACAAAAGCCGAGCTCCTTGAGGGAGATCCCTGAGCAGTGGTATTTCTTCCTTGGCAACGGTGTATTTCTAGTAGATATAAAACATACCAGCATGTCTTCAATCTGTTGTATATGGGAGTAACTGTTAACATGGGAGACTTATCTGAAAGGAATTGTCTAGTTTCTTTCACAAACGAGAACTGGTGGACTTGCCACAGTTGCAATCAATAAAGGAGGAGGACTTTCCCCTGTGTGATAATCATAAACACTGATGGGAGAATAAAATCTCTTAAAAACTAGCTCTGAGCCCATCAGAGCACACTTGTGTGAATAAAGATAAATCTGGAAGAAGAGGAGGTAATAGAACCCCACATGAGTAATTTACAAAGTGTTGTACCTTTTAGTCTGTGGAAAATACTCAAAACACAGCCTCAAGTTTCCCAGAAAATGAAACTTAATTCTAAACCAACCTCCAAGTATGTCATAGACAGGTAGAAGAAAGGGCCTTATGAAATCAGGCCTCATTCTCCTAAAATTGGTAAAGCTGGCCTGTCATTTCTTTTAAGTACAGCTAACAAGCAATATGCAAGTTATCATGTAAAGCTATTTTGAGAATGAGAAGTTCATTTAACACAAGAATCTATTCTGAGGGTGAGAAACAAATGCACCTGTGTAAGCAATAAGATTTGCCCCATGAGAACCCACAAAGGAAAAATGTAAACATATCTAGAGAGAGAAAATTTGATAGACATGTACAATAGCCCTTACCAACCAATGAACTGAGTTTCATTGTATTGTTCATGAATTAGATTTAACACAGTGCTTTCTGATATTTCCTACAAATATGAGCTTTGTGAATAAAGAATTGACTTTCCGCATTAAGAAAATGGAGTCCTGGCTGATTTATTCAAGCACATGTAAAGAATAGCCGACACACCAGCTATCACACTTGATCAGCAGTCTGTACCAGGACACTCCAGGAGACATCCACACAGAAAATTCAGTTGATGTACTCAGTGAAAGATGATTTTTCACGTGTGTGTATTTGTAAGTGTGTTTCAAAGAATTTGTACTCATAAGTTACTTTTTGCAATATTAGGTTTCATTCTTTAAGCCTTTTATTTTACTTTAATTTAAATTAAAAATTGCAGAGAACAGATATGATTTATTTTTTTTTTTTTGTTCCAGTCCTGCAGTTTGTATAATTGCCACACTTTCATTTTCAGATATGTCTTCTGATGTTGTTTGTGAATTGAAAGAGGGCACACTCTTATGATGGCTAGATATTTTTCTTGTTTTGTGTAACATATCCTTTCATGGCATATGCTCTTTATTTCCTTTTTCCCTTTAGCATCATTAACTGAGATTTTTTTTACCATGAGGAATAAACTGCCTAAGAGGTCTCATTCCTCACCTATCTACATCAAGTGAATTTTTATTGCTCCTTTGTATTGACTACATTACTGCTGTTTTCCATTAAGGTGAAATTTCACCACATTTCTACAAGTTCTTTCCTCAAGGTTACTGCTACAACATCTCTAACTCCTCCTAGTTCTCCTTTTTCTATGCTTTTTTCAGATGTATTTTCTCTTTTCCAAAGATTCATGATCAGCTCATAAGAACAAGTTGTCTTGGGTTGCAATGCAAGATGCAACTAAAAGCATGTATTCTATTGCCATCTGTTGAAACTGGTTGGGAGGTATTTTTCTTTATCTCTTCCACGACCCATCCTCCCTCCAAGGGGATATCTTCTGCTAATGAGCTATTGAGTCTCACTGCATGACTGATAAAATTACATCATTCCACTGTGAGATGCTCCACCCAGTGGGATCCTTCCAAGCATTCCAAGCATATATTCCCAGATAAAACCTGAGATTCAGAACACAAGGACAGTCTGTTTCTAATGGATTCCCAGAGGAAGACTGGACCCATCTCACCACCACTGGACCTTCTGCTGTTCTGTGAGCACAAACTGTAGGACTTTCTGATTACCAGAATGGCAATCTGAGACTGCTCATTTAATCCCAATGACATTAAGTGAACTTTGTATCAATTTCCACTAAGTTTTGCTTGTTCTGTTCTTCATGCTTGTCCTGCAGAGGTGTAACTCAGAAGCTAAGCAGCAATATTTTACAATATTGTCAAGTAACCTGTCAAAATCTTCCTAAAGCTGCTTTTACTTTGGCCTTTCCTATCAGTCCCAGCCCTTGACTGCATCATTGCCTGTGTTTCACTGGCTTTTTGCTCTTTTTATTCTAAACTGAACTTCTAGATTTTAATACTGCAAGCAAAATATTCTATCTGTCCTCTCAGCTTAGAAAATATGATTTAAACACAAATAAAACTTTGTCAAAGTCGGGTGAATGGGGAGTTACATGGTATGTCTCTATGATTTTAAGGTTTAGGTTTTCAGGTATGAAGTTAGATGCAGTGGCTTATGCCTTGTTGAATCTGGAGGGAAAAAACCTAATAGTCTGGCTTTCCAAAAAAATAGAGATAGAATTTATTGTTAGAGACACATAAGCATAAGAGTAAAGAAAACAAATACTAATAAACAAAGAAAAGATATGGAATAAAGAATCCTGTTGGTCTTGGAAAGCACAAGAAATGGCTTAGATCATATTTAATTGGGTTATGAACACTCTTTTGAGTCATGTGTAGGAAAGAAAGCATCAGAAGGACTATTTTTGATCAAAAGTTTTTCTCTGCTGGAATTTTTCTTCCTCATTTTGGCATTGATTTTATATAAATTACCAGGGAAACAATCAGATTGCAGTCCCTTTTTCAATTACTCCACAAACTGAATTTACCTAGTCAGAAGAAGGAGCCTATACATCTTCTCTTAACCCATCCCCAAAGACTCATATCATGGAAAGGTGTAAGGCTAGATTAAACAAGAATCGTACCCCCCACTTCAAAGTATTCCTAGAAGGGTGGGATTTAGCCATGATCATAGAGGATACCATATTCCTGTCTTGCTGGATTCCAATATAGCTCCTAGAAATTAATCTCACAGCTACCAGCAGTGGCTCTGCTCAGCTGCAGTCAGCACTAGAAATTAGTAGAGTCGGAGATAGATCCTAGCCTCTGGAAAAGTTTGAATGTTGGGATGGTTTTGTGGCATCAGGGTGTGGAGTCCCGTCCTGTTTTTGCCCAAACATGAGGCACTTACAAAGTCAGATGTGTGATGTAATTTCACTGGAGCCTGCATTGCAAGGGTGTCTGGGGTTAGGATGTGGCTTCTAATATGAAAACAAAATAATTGAATTCTGCCATTCTGTTTCTCCACAGAACTGGTACCCAGCATAACATAGGTGGCAAGCGTGTTTCTCTAGAATTAGTGAAGTTAATTTTTGGCTTAGAGATACAGTGTGAAGAAATTGATTCTGCCACTGTGTTCCGTGGTTATAGGGGAAAGTTGCTATCATTTATCCCTTCCCCAATCTCAAGCACTTTAAAAACAGCACAGGTGTTAAGAATTTTGTTTGTTATTTGGTTGGCGATGCCAACACTGTTGCTCTTGCTGTATGAAGAATCTCACTTGCCAGTGCAAATCTGGTCACTTTGTTCCTCTTCAGAGTCCCCCATTCTCTGCCTCCACGCATCCTATCTTCTCCACTGTATCTTTCTCCATTTTTTTTTTTTTTGGTGATGACAGTAGGCTGGACTGGCCAATCAGTCCTTGCCACCCCTACAGAAACCTTGCCCAAAATGATCCAGTAGAATCTCGTAAGTCTATACTAAATGTAAACTATTAACATATTTTTTTTTTATTTTACATTGCATTCTTTGAGCTGAAGATTTTTAATATCGGGAAAAAAGAGCAAATTTCTTTTTGCCCCCCAACAATAGGAAAGAGGTTACCTCCAGGCTGTGTCCCAAGGTATCTCACTACTCTCTTCCTTTAGCCTGCAATTACAATTCTTCTCTTTCTACTTGAACACATATTAACTACAGCATTCAGGAGAGAACATTTCTGTAATCATTCTGTGATTACCTCTCTGAATTATTTGGGAAAAGACATAATTATCCATCAGATTTAAAAGATTGATTTAGAAACACCCGCCCAAAGCTCACACGTTTATTTGATAGGACTTGTTCCCAAAATAATTTCTATGCTTGCAGGGTGCTCCAGTGCCCACAGTGCTCGTTCAGTCTAGGTGTTCATACCTCCAGCTAAAAGAGATTGAAGAAAGTTTTTAAAATCAGTGTACAATTCATAAAACATAATACTTGCCTCTCATGCCACAGCAACTCTCTTGGTTGCAGTTAGGATCTATTTCAGCAGCTGAACTCATGGATAGCTCTGCTTAAGTAGTTTTAGGTGCAACATATAGGTTGTCAACTCCATTGGCAGGTAGTGCGCTGCTAAACATTTAATGTTTGGTCTTATCTTTTTTCTTTTGCTTTTTTTTTCCCTTAGTAGAAAAGTTTCTTACTCTTTCTTTCCCAGATTCTTCACTAAGATGCGGTCCTCAGAGTCTGACAATCTGTTGAGAATTTCTGGAAGTACTTACGGTGAGGGTGGCAGTAGAAAATTTGTCCAAGTTCATGATCATTTTTTCTTGGAACTGATTGTCTGTGTTCTTCTCATCCATGTCAAAGCTAGATTCAATTTTAAAATTTGTTAGCTAAAACACTGTGTACAACACTATGGCTAAAAATAATTCTTCCAATAAGTATCTTGGCAAAATGTACATCCTATGTTCAACATATGCTTTGTTTAACACAGTTTATTTTGCATTAGAATTCCTGCCTCATACTACCCTTACTTTTTATCTTACAGGTTTGCATGTGTGCATGTTCTCTCTGTGATGTAGGTGAATGTCTTCTTTAAATATAAGGTTGTTTCTTTTTATTTTCCTCTTCTTATCAATAAACTCTGAAATCCTGAATTTTATGTCCAGCTTTGAAATTGATTATATCATGCTAAGTTCAAACTGAGCAATATATGTGAGCATGTGATACTTTTAAGGATGATTTGCCAAGTCATGACCATCAAAGCTGTGTTTCAGGGACTTAATATTGAAATCTTGCCAAAGAAAACAACTTCCTGAGCTTTTATTACTGTCTGTTCCTAAAGGAGGAATGATGATTCCATGGATCTTACCTCTAAGTTCTTCTAATCATCTTTACTCTGCTCCTTGCTGCCACAGGCCACTGTGGAAACAGATGGACCAGTGGTGGCATCTGCTTTTCAGATATAGTGCATATCAGACCAATCTATTCTCGTTCAAAGAAGGATTCTCTTTAAAATACAGAAGTCTGGTACATGGAACCACTCTGGTAATTCAGGTATTCATTAGCTTTTTTTTTTTTTTTTTTTTTTTTTTTTTTTTTTTTTTTTTTTTTTTTTACACTACACTACAATATGCAATATTTTTTCTGAACATCATGTAGAAAAGAGGCATATTCCTGTCTTGCTACTGGATAGCAACAGAATTCTGCATTATAGATGAGCCTCATTCCCACCCTGCCTACATAACTTTTCAAAATTCACAGAACTACATAGAATTCAATTATTAAAGCATGTGGTGGTTACATAAAAATTAACAAAATCTGATCACAACAAGCGAAGACACAAATTTATACACCCTCTTCCAACCAATCTCTAAACTGAACTTAACATAATATGTGCATTTTTAGTGCAAATGTCTGTGAAAAATATTTGAAATGCAAAAAGCTTCTAACAAAAGTCAATGAAGTGAAGAATCAGGGCACAGTCCTGTGGCAGTCTGGTTGCAGGGTGGAAACCTGGACACTGGGACTCCTGTAGGGCCTACCTGTTGTGAAGCCAGGACCTCCATGAGTCACTGGGGGCCTCCTCTGAGAGTTGGCTCCTGGGTATATAGTTCTTCTCTCAGAGTGAAAGAGTAGAGGAGGCCATGGCTGAACCAAAGACTTTATAGCTCAGTCTGACATCACTGTTTCCTTCCAGAAAAAAAACCTTGTGTTTTTTTTAAATTAACTCTTCTGTCTAGATGTTTTCCTTCAGAGTACATTTCAAATTTTCTACTCTATGCTCCAAAGCATAGTGCCTTTCCAGGATGTTGAAGTTTTAGAATGGAAAAAAAGATTTTTGAATAGTGATGTGTTAACTATTGCCCTTGTCTGGAAAGCCAGGGAGTGGAGATACCTAGATCAAGTCTGAGGGGCAAAGAAAAAGCAAGGAAGATAAGAAATAAATGGCATTGGTGCTGTGTAAGGAGCACATGCAGTGTTTATTCTTTTGATCTATCATATCAACACCATCCTTGTATATTTAGCTCAAATCAGCTTCATGGCCACCCTTCTTCTTCAGATAATATATAGGAACTGCACAAAATGTTCAAATTCAGTGCTACTAAGAGAAAAAGACAGTTCATAGCCAACAACATGAGGATGATAAATACACAAGGAATTGCAGCTACAATCCTTGGTGTAGTTTTCAGGTAGATATGTGATCACTCTGCCTAGTTTGAGGGGCCTAGATTCAAACTGCCTCCTGTCTGGGAGACACATTGCTGAACCCTGACACTGAGCCTCATCCCCCATCTTCCTCTCTGACTTTACAAGACTGATGCTGGTCCCCAGATTTCCAATCACAAAGTACAGCTTGAGCCTCCTTGTCTGTTTTCAGATCCTCCCCTTTCTCATGAATGTATTCTGCAAAGAACCTGCCATTCTTCCTGCTGATGACATGGTCATTGCTCTGTGCTTTTTTCTCCTTCTAGAAACCTGCATTATCTGCAATGCAGTCCATTATGCTGGAACCAGCTGCTCCTTGCGAATGGATGAAGCAAAGATTTATTATCACCAGAACACAAATTAGTAAATGGGCTAATGGAAACCATTAATGTCCTCCTTTCAACAATCAGATGAATGGTAGATCAATGCAGTATATTAATATATTGGCAGTGATTTAAGATGACAAAACCATTAAGTCTCAAGTATTAGATGGGAAGAAAGCAGGCAAGACAAGGACAACACTCTAACACTCTACTGCCTCTATGAAAAACCCCCACTGTGTTTTAAGACATATTTCCTGTCCAGCATTTTGATATCTTTAAAGAGATAATGCTGAAAAACTGCTCTATATCCTTCCATAGTATCATCTAACTTTGATATGAAACAGTCTGTTTCCTTAAAAAGCAGACCTTATTGCCTGTAACAATGAATAAATTAGTTGTATTCTACAGGTACAATAATAATAGTCATAGTTTGCAGACAATAATTGTTACTTTTTTAATATCAATGACTCTTGTTTGCTGCTTGTGAAAAATATTGTAAAAAGAAATTACTAAGTATGATTGATATAACAGTTACAGTACCCACACACATTCTACATAAACCTCAAAGGAAATCCTCAAAGAAGGAAAAAAACCCCACACCTATAAGGGAAACTGCACAAGTACTTTTTATTAACCTGGAATCATGCATAAAAATAATATAATATCTGTAAGTGAATGATTCTTGAGCTTTAGGAAATGACTGGATTTTTTATGTAGTCGCATTTCTTGGAAAATATCAGAAGTATTAGGGTTCAAGAAAATTTCCTTCTCAGCTAAAACTTTGCGAAGATCAATCCATTCCTATTTTCAGAACTTAATCAAAATTCCTCAACAAAATCCTGTAGAATTGCTTTGTATTGTTACTTATGGGAGCATTTATGAAGGCCTGATGATGATTTGAACTACCACAAATCACATAAATGTGAGGTCGGAAAGGTTACACCGTGGCACTTCAGTGAAGAAACGAAAACAAACCATAAATTATCTCCACCAGAAGGGACAGTGTGTTCAACCAGATGTCACAGGCTTTGTCTTCCTATTGCTCACTGCCCTCCAACACCCCCTATCACATTGTTTGGTTTTAATCATGTGTAATAGGTCAATGTGATCAGGAGAATTCAGGACTCACATGTACATACTTAACATGCCAAGATATAGCTGGGTAACTGAGGGAATATAATAAAATATGTTGTTAACCTTATTTTTTTCCAACTAGTTTTTTGCAACTACTGGAGAAAAATGTGGAAAAAATATTTATGGTTCACTTAATTTGGAACAAGGTTGTTGACAAAGAGCAGCCAAAATAATCTTGTCTGCTACTCTTAGTACATTCAGAAAAAAAATGAAGCTAGCAGATTTTAGAAGCTGTTTCTTATTATTTCTGGATTTTATTAAAAAAACACAATGGGGAGGACCCTGTCTAAAGGAGTCAATGTCACACCATTATAATGGGTACTAATTTATTTCATAATAAGGTTGGATGCTATAACTGCCTTCAGTGCTGTTAAGTCATACTACAGTACAGCTAAGTCTGGCATTAAAATCATGTATAAGTGACAGAGGAAATATTTATTTAATTTAATTTCATGGCATGTATTTCAAGCAGGACAAGAAGAAATACAGTTTGACCTTCATCATGGCCAGGAAGTTTATTGGCATTGTCAAAGAGAGTCAGAATCAAACTGTATCCATTAACACCAAACCCACGGGTATTATAGGATGTTCTATACTAAGAGACGGTAGACAAAGAACAGAAAAGACGTGGAACTCTTCTGGTCCATGGAAAGCATAGTGATGTCAAGAAGAGAGAGAATTCAAAAAGTGCAGTAGAGATTCTGGTATATGTGGGTCATGCTCTATTGAGGAGCCCAGTTCTGGTTCAAGGAGGATGAATAAAAGTTTGGAAGAAAAAAGAAGATACTCCAAAGATGTAAGAAAATATGTAGCAAGAAGAGAGGTGTCCTGGGTTGCAGTGTAGGATGTACACAAAGTATTTATTCTATCACCATCTTCATGAACTGTTGAAACCAGGTGGGCTAGTGTTTTCCCAAGCCCCCTGCCTCTTCTGCTAACGGCCTTTGGGGTGTCTTCTGCTAATGGCCCATTAACACCTGGCCCACGAGTCACAGGTAACTCCCTCCAGGGGTTATCTCTGTTAATGGGCCATCAAGGACACATTTCACACTTCTCATGCTATTGTGAGATGCTCTGCCCAGGAGGAGGAGCCAAGCATTCTCACGTGGATATAAGCTGGGATGTGGGACAGTGCAAGGGCACTTATCCACTGGATTCCCAGAGGACCAGAGCTCCCAGACCTTTCTACAGGATCACTGCTTCAGGAAGAGCACCTCATCTGGACTGCTTCCACCATCCTGCTCAGGTTGTATTCTGACTCTGTCAGTGGTCCTTTGTGTTATTGCATTTATTTTATTTTATTTTTACCTTTTTACCTTTCTTCTTAATAAACTATATCTCTGACTTGGAGCCTCTCATTTGTTTTGCTTTCAAAACCACAACAAGAGGTGATAAGGTATACTGAATGTCTCAAGAAGCTAAAATATTTCCTTTCATCTCCAGGTCTTTGGTTCAAATCCAAATTAAGGCAGTTGTGACCAAAAATATATATTGCCATCAGATACTGGCTTCTACAAATCGGGAACATGACCCCTGTCAAGATGCTGTCAGAGAGGTACTACTGCATCCATCATTAACCAGTCCATGCTTGCATACTGCGTTACAAAGGAATGCAAGACCCAAATGATTTGAGCAAAGAAAAAGCTTTTTAGACCTGAGAGTGGTTTCTCTTGTGGAGTGGGGTGTCCTATCTGAGGAGGATTGAGAGGATTTGCAATGCTGCCTGTGCATGTTACTCCCTGAGCAGATGATTTTCAAGGCCGTCAAAATGCCAGCTTCTGCAATGGTTAAAAAAACACAAATCAAAACGAATCACTGAATATAATCTCACAGGAATGGCGAGATGAAGTTACATTGAAAATGAAACGAGCACAGACCTAACTAGGTAATTGCCCATGTGTTGCTCTGACAGCAAAGAAAAAAAGGCACTGGGCTGCTCATACATGCTGGAGAACATGCAGAATGTGAAGCTATGGGCTGTAAGATGAACCTGTGATGATTACATGTGATCGTAAGGCAACAGTGACTTCTTGACTGTGAGATCCAGATGTCTGAATGTTTTATATTTTCTCCCTTTTAAAAAATGTCACTATTGGTTAATTTTAAAAAATAAAGCTAGATTATCCATTATTATGACCTGAATATGACAGGCAAAAATAAGAGAGAAAGAATTATTGCTCGGGGTAATGAGATCCAGGAGGAAAAACCTATGGACCAGTGCCAATAACTCTCATAGAAGAACCAATTTAAAATCTGGTGGTTAAAAAGGACCAGCCTACTAGCAGTTCAGTCAGGATTTAAGTTACAGTCATGCAAGTTCTGGACTTTTAACTGTCAAAATAAGGCTTGTTGATGCAGGTTAGAGGAAGTGAAATAAGAATGTTGATTGTGTTTCACATCTTTATTTGGACAAGTGAGGGCAGATTTGTAAAGGTATGTAGGTACCTGAGTAATCTGATAAGGGCCTCCTCTCGGAAAGCACACAAACCCACAGAAATTAATTAGATGTTGATACTCAATTAAGATTTTTTAATTTTACTAGAGATAGGTAAATACTAAATATTTCCAAGGATCTGGGACTACGTGTCTATCAGCATCTGTGGCCACCTAAACATTTTGCAAAACCTGGCCTCCTCTGGGTAATTTCTGCTTGCACATACCAATTCACAGACTCAGTTCCTGCTCACATCTCTGGAATTTGCTTTCTGGGAGCAAAGAGCTCCACATCATTGTTTTCTCCATATGCACAGTACCAGAACTAATTTCCCTCTCTGAATTATTTCTCTTTCTGCTTTCCCTCTTCTCTCTGCACAGCTCTGTACAGTCCACGGGATATGAGAGGAGCTGAGTACAGTGCTGGTGGCTGGCAGTGCCTCACCCACAGAAGAGGACATGACCCAGTGTTACATCCCAAGCTGCATCATGTTCTCGGGAGCAGCAGGGTGCTGATGAAGAAAAATATCTTGGGAGAAGGGACAGGCAGGGTCCTGGCAGAGCTTGCCTGTTGCCTGGGCTGGGCACCACAAACTTTGTGCTAGAGGGAGACAGAAGAGGTGAGTTTCTCTCCACTTCTTCAAGTGCTTCCATGGTAAAGGAGGACCTGCATCCTAGCATTGAATCCCTGAGCACCTTTTTCCTGAAACTGTGAACTGGAAATCACAAAACAAGAACAAAGTAAAGTGGGGCACTTAAACCAAATGAATAGCACAGTCTCACTAGTTACAGTTGCAGATGACTTAGCACAAAAAAAAAAAAAAGGTTTTACATTAATAGAATAAAGGATTCTTCAGTTATATTTCTGTGATTTACACCAACAAAATCTCTTGTTCCTTTGATGTACACTGTGTTTCTGAGGTTTACCATGCTCATTAAAAATAAGAAAAAGACAGCCAAATTAAACTCATTATTAGATCTATATTTTTTCTTATAGATGTTTGTGTGTTTAGCCATATAAAATTGCATGCTTATACCATGTGTATATGTCTGTGCCTTTTATATACTAGCAGAGATAACTGTAATTCACTAAGTGCTACTTAGACGTGTAAGTTATTTGCCTTCTAGAAATGACGAGCTGGGAAAAAAAACTGTCAAGAGTTACTAGCTATGAAGTCAGGCCTTCTGAAAATGCTGTAGAGGGAGAACCATAATATTTTCATGCTTATGCTCAATCTTTACCTCAAGAGCTGATGTTAACTCCCTCTGGCTTCTGCAAGCTGAATACCTTTGGGTAAACTGAATGATCCACTTGCCCATAGTTCCATCAGGCACTGCAGAAGACCAGTCTAACACATTCTGAACATTTCATGTCTCTCTGTGTGTATCTTACAGTTCAAAAGCTAAGGCTAAGCCTTCTGATGCTCCAGGAAAATCATTGAATATCTGTTCTCCCCACAGACACCCAGATACAAATAATCATGGATTGCTTTGTTGATCCTGCTGTTTGGCTGCCATGGAGATAATACAGTTTCTGCAGATTCAGAAGTGATTTTGTTCTAAGCTGTGTTTTAAACATAGGAGGTATTTTTTTGTTTGAGCAGAACAATCAAAAAAGGAGTTGGAATACAAATTAAGATAGTTTGAAAATTGTAATGTCAACCTATATAGAGACACAATGCCTTAAGGAGTTGGAGACATGCATCTTGAGGAGCCAGTTGCTCACTGTGCTTTAAGTCAAGACACTTTGGCTTTTTGCATTACCTGGGAAGTCCCTAGCAAGTTTCTTCCACATAAAATTTCAGATTGCCTCACTGAATACAGCTGCAGCTTTATTTTGCAGGCCATGTAAAGTGCTGGCTGCTCATTCACTGAGGTAGGGTATTTCATTAGACCACTTACTAGGCCAGTTGGTTTATGATGCTTGCAAATTGCAGAGTTTACCACCAACTATTGAAAAAACTATCAGAAAAAAAATTGAGACTCACTTTCTTGCCCTACCCCTTTGTCATAGATCCCACCAGGCATTAAAAACACGCTAAAATCAAACAGCTCCTAATCTAGCTAAGACCATTGAGTACTAATTTGTTTAAGAACAAATGTTTCTAAAACTCGTCTATATCAGCTATAACTGACTAAGGCCAAGAACAAAATGGGCAGTGGTTTACACTTAAATCATAATTTAATATATGAAATATTTCTTCCAATATGTGAAAGAGATGCTGACTGAGATATCATCCAGCTGATTTCTTACCTGCCAAATATAATGTAATAATATATTTTTAAGTACAGCTTGGATGCAGAACCTGAAATTTATTAAGTTGAACAACTGAGCTCACTTTGTGGATCTGTGGAAAGCCCTACTCCTCTAATTCTGAATCTGCTCACCAAGAGGCAGTTGGCAGCTTTGTCTTACCTGCAGATCTCAAAACGTGTGAGTTTTTTGGTGCATGCTGGTTCAACACAGCTGGCACACAACAGATGGCATGAGGGAGTCTCTAGTCAGAGGATGCATATGTCCTCATCTCCAAAGTCAAATCCGTGTTGTTTTATACCAGAGAGTTGCCAGGCAGAACCTATGAACAGGTCTGCAAGGTCCAAGAGAAACTAGAATACAGCTACTGACTAACTTTTCCTTTGTTCCTGTGGCCTGAGGGATGCTGTAATTTAACTGGCTGCGCTGACTCATTAGACGTTTACTTTCAATTCTGCCATTGTTCACTGCAGCAAAAAGAATCAAAAACTAAGTACTGGGGGATAGCACAGCAGGCAGCTTTTAGCTCTTGGCTGTTTTACAACATCTAGGAGCAAACCTCTGCAGGAAGCTAAAGGGTGGGAATTAAATTTGGAACATACCTTGCAGAAAAGGTAATTTGATTTCCTTGCAAAGAAGTACCTAAATACAGGCATTTCCTGTTCAAAAAACCCCAAATACATTCAAAACTTAAAATTTACACAGAAACCCAGGTGACTGTATGTAACCACAAAGCAGGTGCTAGTTTTAAGCAAACCTCAGGGCTTGTTTAATTGAAACACATCTGGTCTTTAAAAGTCAGCCCAGGTGTTTGCATTTTAATTGCACAAATCTATCCTGCTGCCCCATGTTATACCCTGGAAAAGTCAGAAGTCAACTCCAAGATAGCTGTGCTATTAATACAGGTGTTGCTAGTTGATCACATGTTGGTCATGAAATAACAAGTTCAGAACTATATCATTGCCTCTGTTTACTCTTTTAAATTATTATTAAATATTCTTCATCATATTTAATTTCAGAAAGATACTCTTGTTAATTAATTTTCTACAGTTTTTGAGTTCCTTTGATTTTATAGTGTAGCAATATCTGCTGTGATCATTTCATTTTATGGCTTGGCAAAATGAGTGTCATTGATTTTTAGAGCGTTTGTGAAAATTCTTTGGCTATGTTTTGATCACTTTGTGGACTAAGCTGGAAAATATGAGGGAAGAGAAAAACATCTTTAAATGCATGCTTTTTTGATAGCATATTGGGGAATCATAGAAGTGAAGAGTCCTGATTTATTTGCTCAAGATAATTAAGCAGTCCTAAAAATAATGAAAGACAGATACATTAAATAAAATTCAGTGATGAGCAGTAAAACTGATATTTGAAATAAAATTCTTTGGATTAAGATAAAAATATTCACTAAACCTATTTGAACCTTTCCATGGAAAGGAAAAGTGTCTATCTAGAGAACCATTTGGAGAAGAACAAAGCAGGTAGACGTAGGGAACAGAGGAACTAAAAAACCTGAAGGCTGGAAATACAAGGAAATGTTGGTAGCGGTTTTATCAGGAGGATACCGGCATGCTGCCAAAGACCCTAACTTAAGAACCTAGCATAATATTAAAAAATTCCGAACTAGTTTATAGATGAAAACCCCCCATAACAGTCAGGTATGGATTTTCTGTGGATCCTTTAGTAAGGTGACTAAGGAATGTGGAATTTTAAATTATTAGAAAGCTATCAATGTTAGGCTGCACTTTGCGTGTTTGAAATGTTTTGGGTTTTTTGGTTTTTTGCTTTCAAGATTTTGTTTGTTGGAGGGCAGGGGAATTGTAAAATATCTTTTTCTTTAACTTCCAGCTCCTGAGCTGGCCTCCTGATTGCAACATATTTCTTGTAGTATCCTGTGCAGGTGGCATACTTGGAATTGAGCCGATTTAATAACTGAGGGATTTAAATCAGATTTAGAGATAAAAATAAGGATAAATTAAGTTAGGTATATTTCCTTCCTGCCTTTATCTATGTAACACTTCACTGTAGAAAAAATTATGGAGGAATGAGACATTTTCAGATGAAAGTAAAGCATGCAAGAGATACAACTGAAGAGGGAATATATGTTTAAAAAAGAAACCTTTTAAAAAATGTATTTTCTTTTCAAACCTGTCCTCTACTGAGAAGGAAGGCCAGGTGAAGGAAAGACTTCCTTTTGAATTCAGAGATGGCACAATCATCCTGGAACAGTAAAAAAAGCTTCTCACAGGAGTGTAAATTACTAAATGCATGAAACTAAGAGAGAGTCTGACAAAATCAGATGGTGTCCAAAGACAAAGAAATAGAAGGGGGTAGGATGAGGAGCTATGCTTTTATGAGAAGTTTCATGCATCTGGAGAACCCCTGACAGGCAAAGAGCAAAAAAAGGACTCTTTTAGTCATGGGGACCTCATTGTGAGGTTTTGAAAGCACAACAGGCTTTATGAAAAAGATGCAAACTGAAATCAGAACCAAATTTAGAACCAAATTTTGGTTATTCAGCACAGTTATCATCCCAGCGACAAATAGGAGAACCAAGCAAATGCAAATACAATGGAATACAATTTAAATTTGGATGGGTCTGAAAACAAAAGCTTGATGAGGTTCATAAATGTCAAATGAACAGATGGAGCTGAGAATGAAACCAGCAGGGAGATAAGGCAGAGATTGCTGTGTGCAGGGGTGGAAAACAGGAAACTCCAGTTGGTGGGTTACAGGGTGAAGATGAGGGATGACGGACTGCCAAGATAACAGCTGAGACAAAGGCAGTCCTCAGGCTACAAGGAAGAGCAGAGGTCAGAATAGTCTATTATGGGAAGAAAGACCCCTGCTTGCCAATGCTGGGACCAGACAGATGGGTCAGGAGTGCAGTGTGCATGGGATCCAACTCAGAGCCAGGGTGCAAGTGAATTTCCCTGCAGATCCCTTTGGTGATTTGTGTGTGGGTCCATGTCCTTGCATCCCCAGGTTTCATCACCAGCCTGGGGAGGCCCATATGTCCCTGACAGGATGCTCCTGCTTTACACACAACTGTTGCTGTGGGGTAGATTTATAAATGGCTGTGTTGCCAGAGCTCCTGGAAAGCAAGAACACTTGCTGGGCTGTGCTTGCATTCAGAGTCTTGTGCAACACAGCTGTGCCCTTCTCCCCAGAGCCATATAGTGCCAGAAGCTGAATAATAAACAAACTTACATATGTTTGTCTTGGTGAAATGAGGGTTGGTTTATTTGGGGTTTTTTTGGGTTGGTTGGTTTGTTTGTTTGGGGGGAGGGGTGGGGTTTTTTTTTTTTTTTTTTTTTGTTTTGTTTTGTTTGTTTGTTTGTTTTTTGGTTGTTTTTTGTTGTTGTTGTTGTTGTTTGGTTTTTTGGTGGGTTTTTTTAAAGAGAAAATAAAATAAAAGAAAAAAAAAGACAAAAAAAGAAGTAGTAATTTCGTTTCCTTTCAGGCCTTGTGCTCCCTAACACCATGGCCTTTATGAGGATCTCTTGATTTCTTGAGATTCAGCTTTTCAGCTTTAGATTTGTACCATCTACCAGAAAAATTTAGCCTAATGAGGGCATATGCAATGCAACTAGCTGCTGGTATAGAATCCTCCCAGGGAAATGACATCTTCATTGTAAGGCTGAGCTACCTCATAGTCCTAATGAGCAGTCTGGTCTACCTTGATGATGCTTTCCAGTAACTCCTGTACAACAGAAGAATGCTACAAGCACAAATGACTATTGAGGGTGGACATCTCTAATTTTTCCTTCATGTAGATTACAGCAGGTTTCAATGAGATGTTTAATGGCTCTCAAAACTATGCTGAGTGCACAAGTATATATTGTCTTCTCTCACAGCATCAAAAAGCAAAGTTTTGTCTATGTGTTTATTTACTTTAGAGGCAGACATACAATTTGTAGATCATATTTATTGGTTGGTTGGTTGATTTACAATCTGATTGACCATAGAACAAAAAGAAATAGATTAGACTACTGTTCCAAACCTTCACCTGCAAAATTTAAATTAATTCTTCATCTTCATATTAATTTCTTACTTTATTCTTTTTTATTTTGTTACAGCCACATTGCTTGAAAATAATTTTGCCATAGAATAAGATGGTCCTTTATGTCTTTAGGTTGTTTAACCAAGTTAAAGTACATTGACTATGAACATAGCTGTTTGCTGTCTTTGGACACTATCTAGGAAAGAGTACTTAATTCTCAAGCAGCTTGTAAACTTTACTGTTATGCTTTCTGTGTCTTTGAGAACAGGATATGATTTTATGTGCCTCAAAACTCAGCAGGTAAGAAATTAAGATATCATGCTGATGAATGCTGTTCCTTCATAAATTACAATACTAAGGCATGGTACTCAAAGCTATTTATTTTCTTCTCTTTTCTCTTTTTTATAAACATGAGATTGGAATTCTGACAAAGTGCCTCTCTTTTAAATCACACACACAAAGTACAGGAAAGTAAGGCAGAAATAAAAAATGTGCTGAATAACTCCAAACACTTCTGTGTTTAACTACTTCTGACACAGATGTGTTTCTTTTAAGGAGTAGTGTATTAAGGCTTCTGTGACATTCTAGAATAATCACTGTATATTGTGAAGAAAAATTAAGTTATATAAAGAGTAAATACTTCTCTGCATCCAGATAAAAGCATATGTAGATGAAGGCTGCTCCAGAGTCTCTGTTTCATTATAAATGGTTCTAGTCCAATATTTCACGCTCCTTACACTCATTTAAAACTGAATTAAAATTCAAATTAGGATTAACCACCCATCGAGTCTGGCATGACATTAGAAGTAGTCACTAACTTTTTTCCTACATGTTATTAGCTGAGGAAATTTAGGTTAAAGAGTTTCATTACAAAAATATAATTTTTAATTCTTGACTGACTTCCTTTTTTCACTTTCTTCTCAATGACTGAAGTTTTCACACACTGCTGTAGCCCAGGGTGATCTTTATTCAATAAATATTTTAAATAGTGAGTAACAGACATACTGATGAACAAGGGAAGAAGTGACACAACAGCACAAATAAACTAGTTTGGTTTGTTGAACTGGAGTCTACCACTGGGAGAGAAAAAGAAGCAATTTTTTGTCTATCAGTCTTTCACCTTTAATCATTCAGTCAAAACTGTTAAAATTGGACAAAAGCAACAAATATTCACAGATGTTTAAAATGTTTTTCTTCACATTTAAGAGGACCTTTTCCTTCAGTTATTTTGAGTGGTATTTTGAATGGTTGTAGCAAAAGAATAAAGAAAATATTAAAGTTTGAATCATCAAAACCAGAATTTAATGGACTGAATAGTGGTTCTTATTCCAGCCAAAGTTTCAGATGTCAATGTGTTAATGGATGGCTGAGTCTTGCGTGCTTCAGTCAACATTAAATACAGTTACATAAAATTACTGTTATTAAGCTTCAGAAGGATTTTATCCACGTTAATCCATCTTCATATACAGGTATCTACACATAAAATATTAATGAGATTATAAAGGTAATTTCTCATATATATAAATATCTTCAATAGAGTTCGTGCTGTAGTTGCAAAATATTTTGACATAGCCTGAAGATGTTATGAGATGGCCTCACAAACTTCTTTATTTAAGTAATATTTGATTTATATTCAATAAAATCCCAATTGTTTTTAATAAAGAAGAATTTTACCTTTGAGACAAGTGCAGAATATTATTTTCCCCAAACTGAAAAGAAACCATGGTACTACTTTGTGTTAGTGAATGAACTGTTTATCTTAATCTGGGTGGTTAAAAAGAAAGCACTGATGGGGGCATTGGCCTCTTGAAACGTGATTTCAGACCTCATCAGAGGCTGTATGGATGTGTAAATATAGGCCAGGCAGTAACTCAATAGTAAGGTAAGATGGAGATATTGGGATGATTAAAACAGAAGTTTGACAGAGATTTACAGTTCAGTTTCTATTGTATTACCCATGACTTTCAACACAATTGTGTTGTCATACTACATAGTTTCTTAGCTACGTGTAAAAAAGTGCATTTCTTTTGAGTTTTAACCACAACTGAACTCCATAACTAGGAGCTTGGTCAATCAACAAGGAGTTTCCTTTCTTTGTAGTAACAGAGCTGCATTTATAAACCAGTTTCCTACTTTCTGCTAATTAGGTTTTTGCATTCAGTTTTAATTCCTTAACAGCTAATTCCCATTGACAACATATATAATGTAGATACAGAAGATATGAGTATGAATTTTATAAGCTGTGACTGGCATCACTGAAACTGTGCAGATGGAGGGAGATTAAGTTTTTGCAGAAGTGGAGCTGTAAGGTATATCACTGGCTATCACTGGGCATTCTCAAGTGAAGATTTTGTCACCACATCCTTCTTTCCACCTTTTTTTCCTCTGAAGCATCATGGTACAAGAAAATTTAATCACATCTCATTGAAAAAAACAGTTTCAGAAAATAATTTTTTCAATAGCTAACATCCTATTTAATTATAAACCACTTGTCTTTCAAATTATCTAGTGTCCCAACTTTGAATTTCTCGTCTGAATGCATAATTTGCAAAAAAACAATGTTCATAGAATCCTAGAATCATAAACTGTTCTCTGATTTAAAACTAAACAAAACAAATACCCTACCAAAACTTATTTCCTTAATTTTCTCTTGGGCAGACTGCTACATTTCTATAGAATTACATCCAGTCCAGAGAACAAACTATGCAGCAGCACCTTTTTCCAAGCATTCATTACTTCTTTTGTCTTTGGATGAAATTTTCTCTTGTGCAATGAGGCTGTTTGGAACTTTACCTCGAACATAGTATTTCTCGGGTGAGTGATCAAACAGCACATCAGTCTTCAACAGCATCCTACTAATTCTCAAATTGTCCTAAAGAAATCTTGCTCACACACAGAAATGAAGCTTCAATAATCATCGTTTGAGAAGTGAGAACTTTAACTCCTGCTTCAAGAATGAGTAGTATGTCATCATGAGAGATGAGGCCAACACTCCTCTCCAGTATCCATGGGCATTTCACATAAATATGTTTTCAACTTTAAGTTGTTTCCATTTTCACTCCTTGCTCATATTTTTCCTCAGATTATTGCTGGAAGCTGCACACTTTAAGTTAATATCTCCAGGTGACCAAAAAGACTGAACTTGTAAATGTGAAATCTTTTCTGTGATGGTTGAACACAGATGGACTTAACATACTCATCATTGATCATGTGGCATAACATGGAGGCTGTAGATGCAAGAATGAACAGTAGATACAAGTATTGAAATATGTAACCCTTCATCAACATGCAAAAATTGCTTTGAGCAGTATCACAATATCATAGAGTAGTTGGTGTCGTAAGAGACATCTGGAGATCATCTAGTCCAACCCCACTGCTACAGGAGATTCCCCTAAGGCAGTGTTGTTCGATGGCCACCAGCAGGGGTATTGGCTGCCAGGTGACATGTTCCTTTCCATTACCCATCCAAAGCTGAGCTAGACATTAGCACACTTACAGCATGACTTGCAAGGCATCTGAAAATGGGTCATGACCATTGCACTGTGAATGGGATTTGTGGTCTTGCTAGAAACCATTCAGACACATAGGCTCAAGACTGTGACACCTGGCAAGCTCTAATCTTCCACCATCCAGTAATATATTTAAATGGAGAATTTGGAGGATGAGTTGAGCTAAAATTCCTCAGCGCAGTTCCTGTAGATCTGACAAAACCTGAACAGAACGATCTGAATTTCACGTTGTTAAAGTTACAGATGCCCAACTACTTGTTGTCAGGTGAAGTGCAAAGCAAGAATTACACACGGTAACAATTTGGGATAAACTTTTCCAGAACACAGATGATTGCAGGAGTTTTATGAATGGCTAAAGTAAGAAATTTGCCAAATGAATGTTTTTCTATAAAGTAATTGCTTGTTTCTATTTAGTGTTATAAAGCTAGTTAACCCACTTGCCTTCCAAGCTCACATTGTATTGTGGACCTAAAAACACACTGAAAATGTCTAGCTAGTTAGAGACAGATGGAACACAGGGATTTTTTTTTTTTTTTTTTAAATTTTTTTTTTATTTTTATTTTATTTTTTTTTTTTTTGGGTTGAGAAAACGGGTATCCAAATTAAGTGTTCAAATTACCGTGACCAACTCATGTATGCTATTTGCATGACTTGCTAAGGCTTTTGCAGGTTTCAGGAAATTAATTTGCCTTTTGAAATGGAAGCTTCAGTATTCAAATAGAGCACTTACCCTTCAACTCAGTAGGTGCTTGATGGGGCTGAACAGCTGCACCAGCTTGAAAAGAGTTACTATTGTGCATTGAACATTATGGTCCTGAAAGCAAGAACTGACTGCTGCCAACCCACATGGCTCTTCACATTCACTGCTGGTAAGTACCCTCCAATAGAGAAAGTGATGCTACCGGGGATTTTTCTATGGCGTGCTTTCCCCCATGGCTATATATGTCTGTGAACAAACTTTTTCTCCTGCAGTTACCGTCCCGGAGCTAGGAGGACTGCAAAGAAGGCTCATATGGGTGATACTCGTGAAAGACAAAGTGCCAATCTCTAATACATTGTCATTTACTCAGTGCTTTTTCTCTGATGACACCACTGCTTAGGTAGCATTAAATACTCACTATTTAGTCCTTCTCATCAAGAAAGAGAAGGACATTCTATTGCAAAGGTTGACTCATTTTGAGTGCCAAGAGCAATAGTACTCATCACAAAAATTAATGCTATATTCAAGTGCACTCCATGTAGTCTTCTACATGCTCTTTAAAGCATTGTATTCTAACTAGGCAGGAGGCTCATATCTGATGATGACCAGTGCTGGCTTCTTGCTCTGCCGGCTGGCAGGTGCAAGTAGTCCTGTGGAGGCAGCACAATCAACCCCTGTGGAGGAAAGAGTCCTTCACACCACTCAATGGCAATCTCTCCTGCCAATTAAGGGGATTTGTGGATGAAATCCAAGGGGAATTGCAACCCATTTGCCTTAGCTGGGAGAATGAAGGCTCTAGTCTGTGAAGGCGGGGCAGCAGTCAGAGAGAAAAGGAAAGGGCTGTTTGCAAACAGCTCCCTTTTGGGAGATATAGATGAACTGGAGGCTATTTTGAGCTTAAAAACAAAGTGGACTTTTAAAAGGACAAGGAGAAATGTTTAACCCTTCAACTCTTGCTACACTAGCAGGCACTTGGAGCAGAGTACAGCACAGCATTTTTAAATGCTCATGTCTCCACTACAGTATGTAAGTGCACTGTTTATTCACTTTTGGTCATAATGACATGATTTTGACATTCATATCACAAATGCAAGTCTGGAACAAAATACAGCATCAAGTCAGGTAGATAAACAGCAAAATGAATAAATTCTATGGGTGTAGGAAGTAGAGGTGAACCCTAAAAAACTTAAGTAGAGAAGAACCCCAAAAGACTATGTTTTCCACCATCAATCAGAGCAAAGTGAAATATCATTTAGTGATTTTAATGTGTGCATGGAATATGTCTGGAAAAGGCACCAATATTTGACAGTCTTACCCAAAAAATGTAATGATGCTGCTCAGCATCAGAGGAGCTGGGCTGTGCTTCTCAGGTGACATCTGGGGTTAAGTGAAAGCCTAGTGGGGAGAGAATAAAGGCAATTTCTGCCTAAAATCAGAAATCTTATCACTCCTTCTTTTCAGAGTTTGGCTTAGTCAAACCAGTGAGGCTGTTTTGTAGTGCTATTCTCTGACAGATCAATAATTATTACTACTGTATGTTTTACAGAATGTGAGTTTTCAGATGGTAAACTCAAAAAAAGCCTTACAAAACCAGGCATGGGTATGACAATTTTTGCATGAACTGATTTTTTTACTTTAAAATACTGCCGGTAAAGCTCAGTTGTTACAAATCTCAGTTGTTACAAATTGAAGCTGTAGCTTCCCTTATGCAGTCCTGCCATGAAACCACTCTCTTTCTCATGTCTATAAAAAAATCAGTAAAAGTAATTTGTCTATTCAAATGGTCCTTAATCAACACCAAGATGTTCTGTTGCTCAGTGGCAACATTTCTGTCTATTTGTGAATGAAGGAGTAAAGGATATAACCTGTTAATTGTTCTGCAGATTTAATTCTCTAGTAACACTTTAGCTTGTTCTCTAAACAGGCTTGATTCATTATAATGAATTTTGAAGTTGAACAAAAAATATATATCTTAGAAACTGCAATGCATAAAGGATCCATTTAAAGGATACATGCATAAAGGATATCCATAACACCCTTAAATTAAAAAAAAAAAAAAAAAAAAAAAAAAAAAAAAAAAAAAAAAAGATTTTTCAATTTTGTGCCTTCTAGAGAGGAACTCTGCACTTGTGATCCATACAAAAGGGATCGCCCCTTATAGTAATCTCCATCCAGTTGGCTATTGAGATCTCAGAAATCCTTTTCCTTTCATGGTGAGGGTGGTAGCATAAAAATAATATTTTAAAGAGTTAATCATAATTGCACACCTCTATTATACTTGTATATCTCTCTTGGTATCAAGCACTAGTAGAATTACATCTAGTGTTACATTTCTATGGTAGCATCTCTTGACTTCTAAGAGACTTGTATATCTGCTGTTAAGAAACAGGATGTCCTGACACAGGACCTCCAGAAGATCTCTGGACTGCTCAAGAATGTGCTTTTGTGCAGGAAAGCTGCATTGTGAACATGGCATGGAATCAGCTCTTCAGAAATTCCTAGGAGTGGTCTTTAAATGCTCTTTGCTGCCCTCTTCCTCAACACATCCATCATCAAGTATGAGATGACTTTTTTTTTTTCCCTCATCGAGGTGCATTGTTAATTACAGGATTATCCTGACCACTCCAGGCATGTAAGCAGCTGGTCTCACTGCTGTGTGTGGGTAATAAACATTATGCACATTTCCTGTTTCCTGATCTCACACTGAGTATATTTATAAGTATGTAGATTTGATGGTTGATTTCAACATCTATCATTGTTTCCCAGATAATTTCCGCCTTTCCTTCTTCCCAAAGAACATTCCTTCCTGAATTGTTTCAAAGTAAAGTACATTTCTGTGTAGCGAGCATTTGTTTCCGGACAGGTAACACCCAGCAGAAACAGATAACTCCATAGAGCTGATGTTTTCAGCATTCAGATATTTTTGCAGAGCCACTAAATCCCAACACAGCTCCTGCACGTCCTACTAGTGTTGGCACAAAACCAACTCTTTGCCAGCTGGTATGGATCAAACTTTTTACTTTGAGCTACATATCATATGGTAGTAGGTGATGTGCTTAAATGTAAAGAAAGAACAGAGATTAATCCAGACAGTGAAGTTACATCTAATCCTTTGTCTTTGCCTATGCACTGTATTTCCAGAGATTCATCTAGCCTTATTTCATGTCTGGCATAAATGTGATGGTTCTTCATTGTAGATAGGAAAACACCTATAGCAAAAACAGATATGCGGAAGTTTTGTTTTATCGGAAGCTTTATTGTTATAAGGTCTGCATATTACTTTTTTTTTGGGAGGGGGAGAAGTTTTTCATACTCTTCAAGCTTGGGATATTCATATTTTACCTTGTCTTTGGCAATTTCTTATATTTAAAAGATGTTTGTTTTTCAAAATAAGCCTTTTTTCTGTATAAAAATCTTAGTATTGGCAGAAGATGATATTTTGATGACAATATCTACTGTCTTTTTTTTTCCAAGTAAGCTCTTCTAGCATAGATGGGAGCCAGATCAACACATATCCATGACTCGGTATTGATCTACTCTCAGAGGTACAGCTTTCAAAAAGAATCAAAAAGAATTCTGTACTTGCACAGTCTTGTTTTGGATCCAGTTTGGATATTTAACAGTTTTTTTCTTATCTTGGAGATCTGAGAAAAGTCCGTTTCATAAAGGTTACTGGTGCAAATTTGTTCAATACTACATTCTGATGTCAGTGATTTAAACTGTTTATTTCCACAGTAAGGACTTTTTAGGCTATTAGTTTTTTCAAAACTTTTAATGTTCAGCCAACCTGTCTCTTCCTACTCTTCCCACAAAAATAGTTTTCTTAACTTTTCTGTCTAAAAATTACATAAGTAGTATTACTAAGTTTTAGTGTCAATTTTTCAAGTAGTCATGCAGGGGTGTTGTGTCTTGGTGAATACTAAATTTCATGAGTCATTTGACCAAATCCCTTCTGAAAATTATTTTAAAGTTCAAGCAACAGTCACTTTAAACCAACAAACTTGAATCTGGAGCAAAGAAAACTTACTCTTGCTTGAGGCAATCAGGGTAGGGTATATTTAAGTGAATTGGGCATACACAGGTTCTGGGACCTCACAAAATGTACCTGTGAGTGGTGAGAGAGCTGGCCCAGATCACTGTGAAATGGCTCTTGATTGTCTCTGTAAGGTCATGGTGACCTGATTCCAGTCATCCCTGATGACTGGAATAAAGTGAATATCACTCCTATTTTCAAGAAGGGCAAGAAGCACTGGGGAAGCACTGCTCAGCCTGACCTTAATCCCTGGGTGTCCTGGTTTAGGGCAAATTCTGAAAGGAAACCTCCAAAACTCTCTAGAAAGCAAATTCAAGTGGCCCTTCTCCGAACCAGTTCAGGAAAAGATTTCCTTAGGGAAAAGTGGAAAAAATTGTTTATTCAACAAGCAAAGTGTTCACAAGCATTAAAACAAATAAATAATATTAAACAATAAAACCTCTCACTGTTCTGAAGAAATGGCAAATTCAGAAAGTCCTTTTCATGGGATGTAGCTTGGCTCACTCAGTCTCTTATCAGTCCCTCCTGCTCTGGAAAATGCCACATCCTGGGCCCAGTGGGTCACAGGTGTGAGCTCTCAGTGTTCTTTTGGGTTTTCAGTCCAGAGCAGGCTGATCAGTTCCAAGAAAAAGATTAAAAAAAACACAGTCCAGGGAAACTCTCTGCCTAAACTAACAAAAAACAAAGGAGATCTCTATCCTGCTGTCTGTCTGTGCTGCAGACAACACAGTCCATGAGAAGGATGCAGGGGAGCAAGTGCAGTTTCTGAAAACAAACTGCATGCTTCTTCTCCCCACTTTATCTCTTAGAACCAGTCATAAAGCTGCAGAACTTAATATCCAGCATAAACAGAACAATAATTGGGGATACAGGCATCATGAAGTCACACCAGGACATTGTGGACTAAAAGTTCTGAAAATTATTTCAAAGCATATTGAGGTTATTTGAAGAAATCAATATGGATATATAAAGTGAGATCACATCTGACCATTCTTGTAGTCTTATACAATGAAAAAAGGGCTTTTTGGATGGGGGAGAAGGGGCAAGAAGTAGACGCAATTAAGCTTGATTTAACAAGTGTTTTGCCACTACCACACAAAATGCTGACAAAGTTGAGGAGGTATAGGCTAGATAAATGTACAGTGAGGGGGACTGAAAGCTGTCAAAATCTCTTTACTAGATAAAGAGATGTAAAAGCAGCACAAACTCCAGCTGGAAGATAATCACTACAGGTTTACTGCAGGAGTCAGTAGTTAATCCAATAGTGTTTAACACCTGTTAGTCCAATAGTGTTTAACACCTGTTTTAATGATAGGATGGAGTGCACAGTCAGCAAATTTGCTGAAGATACAAAACCAGGAGGACTGGTTAATTCATGAGCTGTCCTTGCTGCCATTCAGAGGGACCTGGACACACTGGAGAGCTGGGATTCAAGGAACTCCATGGATTTAAATGAGTGGAAAGCAAGATCTGTATCTGGTAAGGAATAATTCCATTCACCAACAAAGACTGGGAGCCAACAAGCTGGAAAGTAGCTCTGCAGAAGAGGTACGGGGGTCCTGGTAGATGCTAGTCCAATCCTGAGTCCTCAGTCTTCCTTTCCCATGTAGAAATCCAACAGTAACTGGAACTCCATTAGAAAAAGTTTACAAACAGACCAAGTGTTGTGATCCTTTCTTTCCACTTAACACTGGTGAGACCCTCCCTGGAATGCTGGGCCCAGTGCTGCGCTTTCCCATACAAGAAAGAAATAAACATACCATGGAAGCTACAGTGAAAGTTCACTAAAAATATGAAAGTATTGATGCATCTGCCATATGAAAACAGGCTGAGACTTCTGTAACTCTTTACCCTAAGGAAGACTCAGGAGACACTAATCGATGTGTGATTAAAGAAGATGGAGACAGACTCTTCTCAATTGTGCTCAGGGACAGGATGAGAAGTGATGGGTAAAAACTGAACTGAAATGCAGTAAACACTGCTTAAACATAAGATATTTATTATTATTATTATTATTATTATTATTACTATTATTATTACTAGTAATAACAGTCAAAGTTGAACACTGATGAAGACCCCATAAAGACTGTGAAGTCTCCATCTTTGGAGATAATAAAACCCTACAGATATACCCCTGAGCAACCTGCTGCAGCTGTCTCTGCTGTAGGCTCTCTGCTCTGTCTCTAGTAAACAGAGGTAGGACTGGGCTCTCTCTAGAGTCCTAGCTAGCCTCAGCCACAATGTGGTTCTATGATTTTTCTACTGGGAGATGCCCCAGACCACAGCACAGGGGTTGTAACTAGGTGACTTTAAGGTCCCTTCTAATCAAAAGCACTCTGTGATCCTATGATTCTGTGGCTGAGACAATTAAATCCATCAAAAAGAAGTTTTCCTAAAGTATCTAGTAAATAAAAGAAAATGGAGTTTGGTGTAACTGTGTGGGGAAAAAGAATTATACACGAGACGGAACTGCTTTTGAAAGTTGTTTCTGATCAGGTTAATTCCAGTGAGAGAGGCAGCACTGAGAAAAATTTAAGTTTAACTCTAAATGCTGTTGTCTCTATATCATATTTTTGAAAAATATTTCCTTGGTTGAAAAGTCCTTCCTAAGACTTTGACCTTCTGCATTTGAGACCAAAGACAAGATACTACATGCACAACAGAAGAGATACTGTGTGTCCTTTTAATGACTTTTCCCAAAATGCTCATTGAACATGTTTAAGAACTAGATTACATATTTCTGGCAGATTACTTCTGGGTTAATGCCAGCAAATTGCACACTCCAAGAAGGTGAAATTCTTCCCAAACTACAGTGAAATTCTTGCTACCAAAACTTGGTTGAATACTTCTCAAAAGTATTTCCAAATAAAACTCCTCCATTACTCACTTGGATGCCAATAAGCAGATTAAACTTAAACTTTGGAACTTCAAATACAGTGACCTGATTTGCTAAATTCTCGTGACTAGCAGGATTTTTTTTTTCTTTGTGTTTTAGCTATTAGAGGACATTTTCTTTATTAAGAAGTGAGTTGCTTGTCCTGACTTTACTGAAGTTATCAAACTTTTTGTGATCTTACACAGAACAAAAGAAATGGGAAAAATTACTAAGATTAGTTACCTTCACAATTAAATTGGTGGAAGAAAAGGGTCATAAATTTGATCTATACTATTATAACTGAAGAAATGAAGCATTTTTCATTTGGAAATTTATTGTAAGTGCCTAGAAATATACTTAGCCTTTCATGTCTTTTTCTTTTTAGTAGTGAAAGTTAGTCTAATGATTAAATGTTTAAGTAAATTAACTCATGACACTGTTTGTATCAAATACAACTTGTCAGGCATTGTATGTATTACTTTGTGAGTGGAACATCCTACTAAGTAAATGTAACAATAAAAAATAATTATAAAAATCAAATTATATAATTAGGAAAAAATAGTAACCAGCTATGCATGGAATTGTTTTTTATTTTTAACACACATTGTACTTCACAAATTTAGATCTTTTATGGGTCTTTGATGTCTACCAGAACACTCTCTGCCAGATTTCACTTTCGTGTTACTTCAGTGACTGCTATGAAACTGCTCAGAGATACATTTGGTCCCCTGTGAGACACATTTGGAGGTGGAGAGGGGAGGGCAGTTGATTTTATATGCATTATATATGCACATTTAGCTGTGAAATTTTCAAATATGCAACACTAAATCATTAAATCACATGCAATGTGCTTATTGCATGTATAATGCACTGTTGCATTATTGCTATAATTATTGCTATTGCATAGCTGGTATGTATGGGTGTTTAAGGATCAGCTGAAGACCAAATGGCTTCTTAATGAGAGTACCATACATTACAGGGAATGACTATAACTTTCAATCTGTGTAGACAATTGTTTTCAATAGGTAATCTCCAGAAAGGCATTTTAATTCCAAATATAGTGAGACTTTGAGGATAAAAAACTGAAAGGTAGAAGAGAGATTGAATAGATGTACTCTCAAAAATAGAATTGAAATGGAGAAAAGCTCTTCACAGAAAAGAAGAATTCTGAAAAATCTCAAAACACTACAAAGAAAAGGCTAATAAAGGCTGAGAAAAAGGATTCACCACCATTTAAGAGGGGAAAAAGAAAAACAGAATCAAAAAACTGCCAGATGTTTGGAACAGAAAATAAGGATGAAGCAGAATGTCCTTAATAAAACTAACTGTAAACACAAATTAAAAAAAAAAAATCACAGAAATAGATAAAGGAAATACAGGGGGGGAGGTAGGGAGAGAGAATTCAGGGATTAAGCTTTTTATAACAAACATACAGTCTGCCCTTGATTTACAAAATGATCACACAGAAAAACCTCTGTTTTTTTGGATTCCACCAGTGCAGTGAACCTGGTAGAGTCCTGAGATCCACATCTGTTCTGTGATTTCAAACACAACAAGATTTTATAAAATTTTCCACCTATCCATCATATTCTTATATGCTGTGGATGAACTGGGGTTTTAGCTACACCTGGACAAGGGCAAAAAAAATCCTGATCCATGTCTGCTCTTTCTTGACCATTATCCCTAGTAAGGGCTAGCACAGCTTTTGGAAGAGCTGAGGTGAATTCTTATAAGGAAGTTTGCTGACTCACTTTAACACTGTTATGAAAGAAAATCGTTTTGTAGAGGGAGGGGGAAAAAGGGTAAGGAGACAAAAGTGTGAAGAAACATACTTCACGTGTGTATGAAGCACGTGGGAGAACTTTTTGGGGTCTCAAGCAGAGTCAACAGAGAGCATTTCCCAACAATATCAATCTCACTATATGGAGTTAACCACACACTCTGCTGCTGCCACATTTCTGCACCCATGCCTGCTTTAGTGTGTCTCTGCTCTCTTTTCTGCTATCCAGGCTCTGATCCAGAAATCCTCATTCTGATAATAGAGAAGGATCAATCCTTTCTGTTCCTGGCCTAGCTCCCACCACTTGCTTTCTCCAAAACTCACATGGAAATCTGCCCTTTGCTGCCCAGCAAGGCATTTTCAAAATGACATCAAGTTCCCAGTCTGTGGTAAGAATCTTGATGCCAGCAACACTATAAAGTATTCATGAAAGCATCTGGAAGGCAAAGGAGCAGGGCCGTAGAAGGAGGAAATGGGATTGGGGTCAGGAGGAGAGTGCATGCAGGGTTTGGGAGATATGGTTAGCCATGGGAAGAAGGCCAGGAAGAGGAGTTTTGTATGCTCACAGTCCCTTGGTTCACTAAGTTCAGTGCTGTCATTTGTCACAAGAATTTTCTTATCTGTTTGTTGTGACAATTTTCTGCTACTTTATATGCATGTTTTGAATGTAGCTGATGAGACATGCACCAGTGTGCTAGGATCCCTGTGGGCTATCTTGTTTATTGTTTACAGCTGGCTATGGATTCACAGGCAAATACAGAGCAGTTTTTGAAATAAAACTTTTTATTTTTCAATGTCTTATCACTCTTCTCCAAATAACCAAACCTGATATTTAAAAGTATACTGGTGGACTGAACTACTTTTCACATAAAGATTTTTCTGACTTTCTTATCAGTGATTTTGTCTCTGTTGCCTGTGCCTAAATGTTGACCTCTGTCAATGTTTATGGCACTGTATGTAACTTGTGCCTATGGAAGTCTGTGGAATACAGAAGGAGCATTTCAGACCTTTCTTTGTCATCTATTCTGCTTTGTGAATTTCTTTTCACAGCCCCAGCCCAACAGAGATAAAAACAAACCCCAAACAGTGTGTCTGTTCCCTCCACTGCTCATGCAAAAAACCTGAAGTTATTAATCTGAAATAAAATATTTTTTATATTATTGCTGTCACAGAGAAGTTGTAACTATAGTGCAGCTTTTTGGAAAGATCATTCAGCTCTGCCATAAATTTCCACATACAGACAAGCACTGAAAACAGAAAGCAAAAATATAAAAAGATCTACCCTTGCAAACCCTTTGTGTAGCTCTAGCATCTGTTCTAGGCACGCCTGCCAGTGGGGACCTCTAGAGGCTACTCATGGCTTCATCCTCCTGTGCGCTGGCATTCATCATAGAGGAGATGCATCTAAATACTGCACCATCTGTGGGGCAGCCATTTGCTCCCATGGTGCATACATGAAAGTCCCACAGCTTTCCCATTCTGGACCATATGCTGCTCTCATTTATATCCCATGGATTTGGAACTGAGGCATAATGTAAATGGGAAAGCTTAGTTATCAGGATCTGCTGTTTAATTTATGCAAAACTGGCGCATTGTTATTCTGCAAGTCATATGGTACACATTTTAGGATTTCATCATGTACATAAAGATGGGGGTGCCCTCAAAAGTAGTATGTGTATGAAGACACATCAGAATCACAGAATTCACACCCAGATTTTTATTACTACCTTACCTGCAGGCTCCGTGACGTTCGTTTCTCACTTTCGAGTTAGATTGTTACAGACACAAAGACAAAATTTGCATCTGGGCTAAGTTTCTAAATGCCTTCAATATTTAGCTGTATCTCTAGTTTTCAGTCAGTCACTCTCTATTAAAAAAAAAAAAAAAAAAAAAAAAAAAAAAAAAAAAACCACAAAAACGTTTTCCTCAAAATTATACGAAGACTCTACTTTCTGTCTTCTAAAATTATGTGGAGTTTTTGTTTTGTGGTGGGTTGTGGGGTTTTTTGTTTGTTTGTTTTGGGTTTTTTTTAATTAAAATAATGATTCTAGCATGGACATGAACTATGTAATCAGTGCTTCAATTCAGCTTATGTGTATTTTTTAAAGTATTTGCCTAATGGATCTGGCCAACATAAGCAGTCAAACTCATCTAATTGCTTCCATCAATTGCACTTATATGCAATTCTATTACTTCCTATTTTTTTCTATTACATATTCAATACTATTACAAATACTATTAAAAACATATGTAATTTTATTACTTTCTATTACTTTTATGTTTATTATTTATTTATTACTTTCATGATGCATACTTTCAGTATGTTTAATTCCAAGTATTTTAAAGTGTTTGTGCATTTTGTTGATGCTGAGCTGTTGGGACCATAGCACTGCAATCCTCAGGGCAGCACCATGGAGTGTGAGAGGAAACTGAACTTTGACCAAGCTAACCTTGCTCACTTTTGTATGTGCCAATCTGTATTAGTTTGGTTACTGGTACTTTTGGCTAGAAAAAGAAACAAAAATAGTAGGCTGCAACAGGACAAGTTCCTCATTGTATTTACTACCAATTTGCATGTTTTCATGATTTTCTCAGAGGACACAGCTTTTCTTCTGTTGCCCTGAATGAAGACTAAGTGCATAATTCACCTAACTGCTAGAATAATAGAATCATAAATTGGAAGGGACTTACAAAGATTGTCAAAGTCCAACTCCTGGGTCTGCAGAGGACAACTGTAAGAATCTCACCATGTGTCTTGAAAACCTTGTCCAAACCTTTCTTGAACTCTCTCTCCCAAGACCAACTCCCCCTGAGGAGCCCATTCCAGTATTCAGCCCCCTATGGATGAAGAACCTTTTCCTGACACTCACCCTAAACCTCTTCTGACAGAACTTCAGGCCATTCCCTCGGGTGCTGTCACTAGTCAGCACAGAGTTGAGATCATTGCCTATCCCTCTTCTGCTCACAAGGAATTTTTAGACTGCAATGAGTTCTCTCCTTAGTCTCGTCCAGGCTGAACAGACCAAGTGACCTCAGCCACCCCTCATACAGCTTCCCCTCAATGCTCTTCACCATCTTCACTGCCCTCCTTTGGACACTCTCTAATAGTTTCATGTCTTTCTTATATTGATGAGACCAAAACTGCCCCCAGCATTTGAGGTGAAGCTGCCCCAGCTCAGAGCAGAGCAGGACAATCCCTGCCCTTTCCTGGCTGGTGCCTGATGCACCCCAGGACAGGGCTGGCCTTCCTGGCTGCCAGGGCACTGCTGACTCATATTCAACTTGCCATGGACCAGGATCCTCAGGTCCCTTTCCATGGCACAGTTTTCCAGCATCTCATTTTCCAGTCTGTCAATACAGAATTGCTCCATCTTTGGTGCAGAATCCAGCACTCTCCCTTGTAAACAATATGTCATTGGTGTTTGCTCAGCCCTTGAATTTATCAAGGTCTCTGCAGGGCCTCTCTTCCTTTAAGAGAGTCAAACAACTCCTTTCAATTTAGGGTCACTGGCAAACTCCCTCAGTATCCTCTCAAGTCCTGCATCCAAATCATTTTTGAAGATGTTGAAGAGCACAGGGCCAAGGATGGAGCCCTGTGGAACCCCAGTGGTGACAAGTCATGGGTCTGCTGTCACCCCTCACTGAAAACCCCTGTGCTTGACCCATGAGCCAGCTGCTCACCCGTTTCAGGAGGCATTTATTGTGTTGTGCACAGGACATTTTTTTCCAGGAGGATACTGTGAAAGACTGTATTGAAAGCTTTACTGAAGGCTAAAAAGATTACGTGTTCTGGTTCTCCTTGATTAACTAGGTGTGTTACTTGTCATAAAAGGAAATTAGGTTTGACAATCAGGACTTCCCTTTCATTAGCTGTGCTGGCTCTGATCAATATCCACCTGTCCTTCAGATTTTTTCAATAATTCCCAGAAGAATAATCTTCTCCATAATTTTTCCAGGCACTAAAGTGAGACTGAAGTTTCCAGAATCATCCTTCTTGAAAACTGGGACAACATTGGCCAACTTTCAGTCAACTGGGATGTCTCTGGCGTCCAAGACAGTTCAAAAATTATTCAGAGAGACCTTGCAATGACACCAGACAGAACTTTCGGTATTCTCAGATGAATCCCATAAGGCCTCACAGATTTAGAGGGATGCAGCTGGAACAGCAGATCCTACACTGGGCCACAGTGTTGTTCATCATTTTCACACTCCTGGTCCTCCAGCTCAGGGCACTGGGACCCCCCTCAGTTGATCTTAAGTGTGGAAGACCTAAGCAAAGAAAGCTTTCAGGATAGGGATTTGGTGCCTACATGCTTTATGGAATTGAACTCCAGTGCCTTCCTTCTAGTACCAAATAGGTATTGCCTCTACCACTGTACAACTGAGGCAAAGAATTGAAAAACCACTATTGACACTGGAGGACACATTTATGTCTGTTGCTTTTCATGTTCCATTTGTGGGTTTCTCTGATAAATCTCACCTAACAATCCTCCTAAATTAAATAAAGTGATCTAGCAGTCTTCAAAAGGAAAAAAAAAAATGAAGAGCTGCTACCTTCTTTATGCTACTAATCAGTTCCTTTAGTTTTTGCAACACCATCCATTAATATAGAGAGTAAGGAAATACAGAGTCATCCACTCCAGTTTAGCTTAGCCTTTGTGTAAGCTAACAGTGGTGCATACCTCATCAGGTTTTGTTAAGTATTCATTGCAAAGCTATAGAAATTGGAAAATCTTGCTATCTTTTGGCAGTGAAGAATTATTTTGATGGGTTGCAATCGGTACTTGCTGAGTTCCTGGAAAGAAGTAAGTGAGATGAAGGAGGCTTTAATCAAGTTGCATATGCTGTTAAAATGATGCCACAGTCTCGTGAATGATAATTTTTCACATCATAGTATCTTGATGCCCTTCAGTAGCTGAGCAGATACTTCAAAGGCTGTGGTTTGAGCTCAGCTCACCTGTGTCTGGAAAGGTGTCCCTATAAGGACCATGCTCAGGACAGCTGTCTTTGAGTCAGAAGGGGTGCATCAAGGAAAGTAGCCATTTCAGGAATGAGCAAGGGAGATGTGACAGTGAGTTCCTAGATGGGTATGGTATCATCATGGATTTTATGATTTCCCTACTGGGATGAATTTTCATACCTAGTGATGAGGCCAAGTCACCAAAGGGGTATTAAAGCCACCAAGGGTTATGAAAAGTCTTTCACATGCAACAGTATGAGGATCTTATTCTTATGGTTCAGGCAATACAAAATGAACAACTAATCCAGAAGATATTAATGAAGTCCGAAGCTTGGCAACTGAAGAGAGGCAGCATCCTATCAATTTTTAAAGATATTTTTAAGTATAAGTAAAGAGAGATAGTGTTTAATTAAATATAGACTTTCCTCTCTGAAAGTCTGTATTTATCATGTGATATTGTGTAAAATTTATCTTATGGTTCTAAACCTGCATCTTTATTTTCAGCTTTAATACTGAGGGGATCAAAATTTTCCTTGAATTTTGTCAAAATATCACTGACTAATCCTAGTTGTTTAGCTCTCCAGAGAGCTAAACAAGTGGAAAATTTTTTCCTTTTCACAAGAACAAGCCCTTCTCATGTAGCATTGCTGTGTGATTGATAGAAGTACTGGAGAAATGGGTGAAAGGCTTTACAGTGTTATGTGTTACATTCCATTTGCCTTTGTGAGTCTGTTGATTTAAAGAGGCTAGTCCCTTCATACTGAGTATTCTTTATCTTTGATCCTAACTTCATTTTCCAGGCTGTGTATTAACTAGAGTCTCCTGGGTTCCTGATTTCATCTCTCTTCTTTCTTGTTCACATATCTGCAGTGATTTAAGTGTTTGTTGAAATCCATTCTTTTTCTGCTACTGTGAGATAGGATTAGGAGAAAAGCAAAGCAAGCTCAAACTTAAAGGCATAAAGATAGATTTATTAACAAACATTAAAAGAAGAAAATGAGAAACAAAATGAAAACTTCCAAACACTTCTCTCTCCCCACAAACTGTTCACTTTCCCACTAACAACACAAAGAGACAAAACTTAGACCTCTTAGTCAGTTTCCACCCATAAAATAGTCTTTCATCAGTTCTTTTGGAGAGAGAAGTCTCTTTTAGTCTGCCATGGAATTTCCCACTGACAACATAGAACAGTTCTCATGTGAGTTTTAATTGTCACAAAAACCAGCCACTTGGGAACCTGCTTTTGTGAAGTCCCTCCCATTAGCAGCTTCCAGCCAGCTGCATTGGGGTCACGGACATAGCTGGGGTGTCATTTTAAAAATGGACAGTTCAAATGCAAAGGATTTTCTTCATCTCATGGAAGAGAGACCTCTTTTCTCTTCTTTCCTGGGGCAAAGGGCTTCCTATCTCATCTCTCTCTCTCTCTCTGCTCAAACTTCTCATGGGATCATAGCTTCTCATAAGATCGATATTCACTTAGTCCACCACAAATACCTTTGCTTCAGTCCATCTCCCCAGTCCATATTTTCCATGATTTAAAGGCATATTCTAATACATTACAGTTTATTACCATGGCTCATAAAAGACTTTCAGCCCAAAAAACTTAAGGCATCTTCTCCACCTCCTCTCAATTAAGATTTTTACCCTCTCTCTCTCTCTTTTCACTGACTTTAGTCCCATGCTGTGTTTCTCCACGTTTCCCTCTGTCCCTTTCCTCTCACTCAGAAGGGAGGATCAGGGCATGAGTTCTCCATGGCCCTGGCAGAATGCCTCAGGGGCTTGCAGCTAGATGGAACTTAGTGTCACTGAGTTCCATATTCATCTCAAGCTCTGTAACCATTCTCCTGTTCTGCATATTGTGTACTTTATATATCCTAACATCAATGGTCTGGTAATGATCAGCAATGTGGGACTGATTACTGGCTTTCAGGAGAACTGTGGAGATTGTAAATAATACAGTCTGTTGAGTTTGACAAAGAGATATTAAACTTCTATGATTCATGAAGCCAAAAAGGATGTTAGTCAAGAACAGACCTGTTCCTGATTATCCTGGCATCTTTATAGAACATTGTGCACTTCTCAAATGATTCACAAAATATTCCACCTCATTACAGGAAACTGATATTTGTATACAGACAGATAACAGGAGTCAGAGGGAAGAGACAGGAGCATGTAGCTTGATAAAACTTCTACATTTCAACTTACTCTGTTTAGTAATCCATTGTGGGGGCTCTCAGATGAGTTTCTAAAAAATCCAAAGAAGTAGAACAATTTGCCCATAATGACTTTATTTAACTTGATAGTAGCTTGTATTAGTTACTTTAGGAGCTTAACTGTCATTTAACAGTTTTTCTTCTCTCTGGTTCTCCTTTGGTTTCAGGTAAACATCACAACAGGTTTCATTCTGCCCTGGACTTTGGCTTTTGTAGTGAGTTTTGTGTTTCTCTGTCAACAGTTAATGACATCACTAACATCTAATTGAATGGAATTTTCTGCTCAAGTGTCATGACTAGCATCAGCTATGGCAGGAAAAATCAAAAATAAAGAATCACAGTCTTGGCATATGAAAATTTAAAATAAGGAAGAACAGCACGGTGAGCTATTTCACTTTTCAATGAGATTCTAAACCTACCAGCTCATGATATATGGCCCCAACAACTTAACTGCCTATATAAGCCACCACACAGTTCACTCAGCTCTGGATTCTATCTGGAAAGATCAGGGAAAGCTGTACTTATCTTTGATAAATTATAGCTATGCCTTTGGATGGATAATCCTAGGTTCTGGTTGGAAAAAGCCAAGTCCGAATACCTATTTCTGCTAAGGCTACATATTAATGTACATTCAACAGGTTTTGGGGGTGAGGGAGGAAATGAAAATTAGAGTTGCAGTTCAGAAGGTAAAGAAGATGCCTAGAAAATACCTCTGACATTTTTTGAACAGAATATCCCTTCAAGCTTCTGTAGCTATAAATGAAATAGTGTAAGAAAAACAGACTCAGTATTTTCCCAAATCATCACACAAACTGTTTCATGGTATATCTTTCATTAGTATACTTTCATTTGCCTGCAGTAGTGAAATGAAGAATATACTCCTTTATATTATAGTTGAATCCAATGGTTGCACTGACATCTACTGGTAAAATAATATTTTAACTATTATGTGTGATATTTAAGGTAAAAAATTACAAGCCACATAAAAATATTACATACTACTTGTGATGCAAGAAAATGTCACTTTGTGTAAGTACTTGTTTTCCTTTGCCTTTTTTTCTCTTAAAACAACTAACCATGCTATTGTCTTCACATCTTGCTAATAATGGAATATTTAAAGAATATGTCTTTTCATTGTAATGAAATACAACATTTATATATATATCAATAAATTATATATATATATATATATATATATTACATATTTGTAATTAAATATACCACACAATTTGACTACTTGAACTGGTATTTTAGTAGGTTGGTATTCTGACCAATTTGGCTGGAATACATCACTCCCTAGTGATGTACTGAAGGGGAATGGGGATGATACAGGAAAATTTGTCATTAAATTTCTTATAAAATGTCATTGCAATGACATAACAGCTATACAACAGAAATTTAACAGTAGGCATGGGTTTTCTGAGTCAGGTTTCAATAGTCCTAGTATGGCATCAGAACTGTTGTATTATGATTCTGATAGTAGAAACATCCTGCACCACAGAAAAAGAACAAAGTTTCTCCTACCATCACATCTGACCGAAGTTGTTTTGATACCTCTTGGATGAATTTTTAACTTACAGCTGCCCAAGTACACCATGAAATGGAACAGAAGTCCATTAAAAATGAACATGCTAAAAAGCTGATAGGCAGGGAACAGTATACATGAATGTTCACAAATTATGTCCTTAAAGCACAGAATGACAAACAAAACAGAACTTAAAAATGTAATAAAATTTCCAAGGGAATTTTCCCTAAGTTATTCAAGACATAAAAGGCAGAATGTCAGTCTATGTTTTAAACATCAGTCTGCAACCCTAAAATAGATAATTTTTACTATATTTAAATGCTATTTTCCTCAAAATCTGGGAAATAAAAAGATATTTAGGGTACCACCCTAATATAGGGTATATAAAATATAGGATAGTTAGGTGGTTAGGGCACCACCTTTTAAATAAAGTTTCATCACTATATTTTCAGTTGCATTTCTAAAAAGTCCAGGGAAGGGAATGTTCTCTCTGATTTTGGTTGAGCCTTCTGATTGCATACCAAATTTTTTTACCTTGACTGCATGAGGAAGACACATTGGGTCTGCCAGTTCAGGACGGAGAAAAAGACTAATAAATACGTTCCTCTGAGATTTAATAGGAAATTTATATGCTTTGTCCTTCTAATATTCTTTTGAACAACTAGTGGAATAGCTCACTTAATAGTGAGGTTGCAGGGTTTGTTGAAGGTTACTTGATTTCTGTCTATGCTTATCATTAAATCGACATGGAAAAAACACCAACATAACAGAATACTATGGACTATGCTAAGTTGGATAGAGCAATACTTGAAAATGTTGTAGTTTACCTGCAGTCACACAGGAACTACAAGTTCACACACTTCTTAAACATGCATATAGTTTTTATTTTGTGTTTTGGACTTTATCAAAAGTATAAGAAATTGATGATGAAGGTACAGTAGTCTTGATAAGTGATTAAATGCTTATTTTGGGAGTTGAAAATATGGACAGATATAATAGAATCACAGAATCACAGAATTAACTAGATTAGAAAAGATTTTTGAGGTCATCAAGTCCAACCTATGGCCAAACACCTCCACATCAACTAAACCATGGCACTAAATGTCAAATCCAGTCTTTTTTTAAGCATCTCCAAGGACAGTGACTCGATCATCTCCCTGGGCAGCCCATTCCAATGCCCAGTCACTCTTTCTGTGAAGAATTTTTTCGTAATGTCCTGTCTAAACTTCCCCAGGCGCAGCTTAAGACCTCATTCAGTCAGTGCTTGCCTGTGAGAAGAGATCAACTCCCACCTGACTACAACCACCTTTCAGTTGTAGAGAATGATCAGGTCTCCTCCGGGCCTCCTCCTCTCCAGGCTAAACAACCCCAGCTCTCTCAGCCACTCCTTATAGGGCTTGTCTTCTACACCCTTCATCGGCCCTACGGCCCTTCTTTGGATGCATTTGAGTATTTTAGTATCCTTCCTAAGTTGGGGAGTTGGTTATCAGTAGCTTTAAATGCGAGGATATTTTGAATATGTGAAGATGTCATATTATTTTAATTTAAACATCATAACCAGATTTGATAAATCCTTGTATGCTTCAGTCATTACAAGGATACAAAATTCACTGAGTTTTCCCAGAGAAACTGCTGACCAGTAGCCATGTTAAATGCTTTCCCTGTATGATGTACAGATGTCTAAAACTACAAAAAATCACAAGCAAGCTGGCATCACATACTCTCATTGACATTATATGGTCTCATTGGAGCATCAGAACAAGGAACTAGGAATATAAACTAATTTATATTAAATGGCTATTATTTTTAAAGTGTTTAAAAGAGTATTTGAAAAGGTATGTAAAAGACTAATTTGTTCTTTCTATAGATAGCAACAATATGAAAGCCAGCTTTTAGTTGGAGCCATCCAACTAAGTATTTCACAAATACAAGTTAAAAACATAGTTATTTTGCAGTGTTAATTTGTGGGAATTACATTATTTTTATAATTTTCAATACTAAATAATCCTTACATATAAATTCATAATCCTTAAGTCTGTTGTAATGGAAAACCAAAACTGACATTCATGGCTGCAAATAGTGAATTAATTTAAGGTATTGTGGAAATGCTGCTGTAACTAGAAAGCCTAAATATTTGAAAATGAGACTTCAGTCCTCCTGAACAGACCTAGGGAGCTTACCTTTTATTTTCCAGCTGTAATCATACAGAGACAGAGCTTGCTCTTTTTACAAGGAGACAAAAGTGAGAATAGTGGTAAGTTGTTATAGATGCTTTTAGAAACATTTCACATCATTAGATATAACATTTAAATATTTAAATTAATATTTTTTTCCATCACATGCCCTATGTATTGGAAAATTTCCCACCTGTGGCCAAACCTACTATGACTTCGTGACAGTAGTTAATAATCACTTTTGAAGGACTTTCAGTTATCAAAGCAAGGGTTCCGGCGTGAACCCTTGTCAAATCACTGATGCTGTTAAAGTAATCTTTGGGAAGACAGCCTTACTTTTTCTGTAATCTGGGGTGTCAGATTTAAGATCTGTTAGAATGGGTCCAGAAGAGGGCCACAAAATTGATTAAAGGGCTGAGGAAAGCCTTAGTGAGTTGTGGTTGCTCATCCTGAAAAAGAGAAGGCTCTTAGAAGGCTCTTAGTGCAGCCTTCCACTACTAAAAGTAGATTTGCTGCGAAAGATAGAAAGAGACTTTTTAACAGAGCCTGTAGTGAAAAGACAAGGTTCAACAGTTTAAAACAGAAAGAGGTTACATTTTGTTTGAGCATGAGAAATAAAATATTTATGAGGATGATAAGACACTAGAACAAGCTGTCGAAGGAAGTCATGACTTCCAGGTTCATTTCATGTCTCCTGGTACTTGCAGTGGAAGACCATGAACTTTTGTTTTCCACTTTCCCTTTTTATCCTCTTTTCTCCTCTCTAGTGCTCCTCAATCAATGCTGGCTCCCTGTATGAAAAGACTGAAGCAACTATTACAGCACCTATTGTGAAAAAATGTTGCACCAGTCAATCAATTTGTACATCTGGAATTTCAACAATTTTCACTACAAGCATTGTCTGTAATTTACAGTATTGTAAAACAGTGATGTAAATTTTTCATTCCTTGCAGTGCATATTTCATAGTTATGTGTGTTTACATTATGCAACCACATGGATATCAGGAACAGGATAATTACAACAGCTCAGTGTCTACCTGGGTTAAAATGCTCCATTGCCCAGAGCTACTTAGGTGAGTCATAGAATTATAGAACCATAGAATATCTTGAGTTGGGAGGGATCCACAAGGATCATCAAGTCCAACTTTTAGCCCTACAGAGGACATGCCCTAGAGCCATAGCATATCCTTGAGAGCATTGCCCAAATGATTCTTGAACTCTGGCATGCTTGATGCTGCACTAAAGCGTAACTAATGTTTCTGGTATCTCAGCCATCTCTGAATACCCGAAGCTAGGCTCTCTGCCTCTGCAAAGCAGTGCATCATGACATGCCAGCATATCTGAAGTGCTAGGTAGCAACAAGAAGCCAGGGCTGCACCCAGTGGCAGCTTGAACCACTATGGAGACAAACTCTGCAGAGAAACTAGCAGGGACCTGAATTCTTTTCTGCTCTACGACTTTTAATACATCCAGCAAGCTACTGTGATGGATACTTAGTAACATTATATGCCACCCTTCATCTGACACTTGTTAAATGTATTCCTTGACTCTTAGTTCCTCTTGGGTGTCCATCCGACTTTTTTAAAGGTTTGACTAGAAATTAAGAAATCTTCTTTGAGCTACCTGTCAAATAAATTTGAACTATAAATGTATATATATATTTTTTAATTCTTTCAAGTATGTATGCCAGAAGTCTATCAGATTTATCATTTCACTCACTGGGGAAATGCTTACTGAGTTCTAAGACATGTTCAATTTTTTAAGAGTTTGCATTTCCCCCCCATGCCCCAGTTTTACCAAGTGTCTTCAGTACCTCTGGATTACAAGGCACTTTTGTTCCCAAAGGAAATTGGATTTCTCAAATCTCACCAAGGCTGAAAAATCACTTATGCGTTGCCACTCGTGTAAGAAAAGTACACTTACAAGCAAGGCATGCCTGTCACTGCTGTATTCGGTACACAAGCTACAGACTGCTGATGCTTATGGCTTAATGAAAGCCTGAGGCAGCCGAGAGTCAGAAGACAAAACTGGTATTTTTTCTTGAAGATGTTTATGACTGGGTATAAAAATAGAGTTTTTGAATAAAACTGGAGAAGCAAAATAAGTCTTATTTATACTATTCAGGAGATTACTTTTCCTGTTAAATAATTTCAAGGATTTTCTTTACAATTCACACAAAAAATCAAACAAGCATGTTAAAGATGCTATTTTCTAACAGAATATTCTAACAGAATATTCTGTTTTAATAATAGAATATTCTGAGTTGGATGGGACCCACCAGGATCATCAAGTCCAACTCATAAGTGAATGGCCCACAGAGGGATCAAACCCAGGATTTTGGTGTTATTAGCACCACACTGTATGCAACTGAGCTAATTTCCTGTTCCCAAAATTGAGAGCATAATACAAAGTAAGAGACTATTTGGATTTTTCTGAGACAAAAAATCAGATAATGAATGTAAAGTTGGATCCAGTGAAAATGCTATTGATCCAGTTTCTTATAAGTTTGCATGTATGCTAGATGTCTATAGACCTTGCTATGGCTTTTAAGATTTTCATGGAAGTACTGAGGTATAGGCAGAGGCCATTTGTTTTCGTAGAAAATGATGCTGGTGCTAAAGTTGCCTTAGCAAGGAAAAACATAGACAAGGATATTCAAATCTTTCTTACTTGGTGGACTGGAGCATTTCCTATTACTTCAGATTTATAGATTACAAAATTCTCTGGTTATTTAATCCTGAAACAAAGGCTTGTTCCTTTTTGTGTGGAGAAGACATCCACATATACACAAAACACCTTCATGGGCAGACTGTCCAGCCAGAGTATAGCAGACTCAATCAATTTTATTTCCTTCCCTTGCTACGACTGAAAGCTCTCTTGACCGAGGACTCTACTGTGACATTTCCAGAAGGAGTTAAGTAAAAGACTTTTGGGTTTAGATGTGAATAATGCCACATATGAGGAGTATGATGTCAAACAGTCTTGGTGTCAAATGCATGGACTGTGCCCAATGCAGCATACCAATAGGATAATGTAGGTTACTTTTTCAAGGAATGTAAGTTTAAATGCCTTCCAAGAGGGATCTCAATTAATTTGCCTGTGTGCCAAATTCTTTCTCAAAAATGAAGACATAGGATTCCCTTTGGCCCCTGTGGTACCTGTACAGGAAGGTATCTTCTTGCAGAGAAATCTGGGTACTGTCTCTGAAAACACCTGGTCTATGAATTCTAGAAGGATTTACATGAGGGTAAACCAAAAATATTTTAGGAAACAAAAATGGACTTTTCTAGGTAAATTCAATATCCTAAATATAATGCTGGAGGCTCTTAAAGTGTGAAGATTCAGGCACCATACTTATGTGGGGCTGGGTACTGGGTGTAGCAATACTGGTAGCCCTCTCTAGGTACTCACACAGATCTCAAGAAAAACTTGAATCTCTCCAGCTTGAATTAATTCTGTAAGAACTCTTCCTCTTTGACTTTTCTGAGGAGAGTTTCAATACTTATGTTCACCATTTATTTCATTACAGTGGAATGGCAGTGGCATTATAAGAAAGAGGACCTGCAGAAGACATCTGCAGCAAGGGCGACCTTGTAGACATGCATGTCTGAAAGAAATGTTCTTGCAGTGAAGTCCGCATGAGTTGTCAAGCATTAAGATTCTAGAAAAGGAGAACACATAGACCTAGATGAGGGAAGGAGAAAGGCTGGCTAGAGCTTCATGAGTGTGATGACGCATTCTGTGTTGCAGGGCAGGGGGTTATACTAGTGGGTCTAAATTTGTGTACAGCTAGTTTATGCAGAGAACAGTCCTAAAAACTATGAGCATTTTTCTCCTGATGCTGGCTTCACTTTTATTTCTCTTGTCAAGTCTCTCCTATCCAAAAGCTTATAAGAGGGATAGGAAAGTGTAGAAATATTTCTCTTGTCTGAAGTAGCTTTCTCTGGTTTGAGTAGCATTCACAAACCAGTGTTCATTGTGCATTGTGCCTTCTTCATGTTCAAGAAGGTCTATGCTAAGGCAATTCTGGATTATGAGACAGAATAGATTTGATATTTCGGTTTTCTTTACCTTCATATGTTTTTTTAGTTGCCTGGGCATTTACAGTTCTATTTTTTAAAGCTCGAGTACTCAAATAATAGGGACATGAAAGAGAAGAGCATGAGAAGGAAAGAGTGATTTTTGCTCAGCTGTTTAAGTTTATTTTTGGAAGTGGCATTATTATTATTCATTCCTCCTACATACAAATTAGATTCAGAGTTCAAATATTATTAACAGGAGATTTAAAATTCATCACTTTGCAGTTGTTCAATCCATTTCCTTTTGGCTTGTCCCCTTGGCAACAAAAATTAAAGGACAATCATATAATGAAAAAAACAAATTGCTGCTCATCTGAGCCAATTTTTGCATAACACATTTTTAGAGTCTGATTGGATGTGGACTAAATGTTGTCTCAAGTCATAAAACTGAAGAAAGTTTGTTATAGCCTTGAGACCTCATCCTGTGCTCTGCACATTGTATGAATCCTTAAAAGGCTGGGGAAACAAAACAAAACAAAACAAAACAAACCCAACAAACAAACAAACAAACAAACAAACCCCCCCCCAAAAACCCAAAAAACCCCAAACCAAACAAAAAAACCCCAACCCCCCCAAAAAAACAAAACAAAACAACAACAACAACAACAACAAAAAAAAAAAAAACCAAAAAAATCCACAAAACAACAAAAAAGTGATACTTAGCCAATGAGAGCAGCTACACCATCTAGCTAGAAAACAAACTATTTTTTGCATATAAGGTTGTGAGTACTGATAGGTAACAGCTTAACTCCTGAAAATGAGGGATTCAGCTTACTACTGTTAGGTGGTTTGGATAGAGTATTGATTTTTATTTTTACTTATATTGCCAGTTTCTGGCACTTAATGACCAGATGAGAGCAAATTTTCTCATTTCATATGAAAGTTTTTAAGAGCTCCTTATGCCAACATCACTATGATGTTTACCTATAAGAGAAGCAGCTGACCTAAATCAATGTGGATTTTAATGGAGAAAAGGCATTTACTGAATTAGTTTCCTGCTCTAACAGAGCTTTTTAATGTTGCAGTTGGACTAAATTTAAATTTGCTTTGTTTGCTAAAATGATTTTCACTTAGTGTTAAATTCCTATCTAAGAACAAGCTAAAATGAAACTTCCATTTGTCAGATACTTGTATAAATGAGCTTATTCCAGAAATTTTTACAACCTTTTTACATCTTCTGGTCTGCTGAAAGCTTGTTTCTCTCTGTGTCTTTAATAGTTTTTTTAGTGCTTTCTGTGTCGCTTGTAGGAATGGTTAACTTGTTTACAGCAAGCACTAGAGTATGCACAGAGGAAGGAAAGACCTTCAGTGTAGCAAAGCAAACTGTAAGGAATTTACATTAGTGAATCTGACTGAGACTCCAAAAACTTGGCCAGTTACAGACATGCTCACTCATATCTGGGGCAATAATCTGTAGCACAATGCATCAGAAATTTCCTCCTTACATCCAGCTGGCTGAATAGGGGATAATCTCAATAACAGAAAGGTTCTCCACACTCTTCTTTTTTTTAAAGGTGCTAATCTTGCTAGACAAAATAGCTTTTGTATAGAAGGATAGGTATAATAGCTAATAAAGCCCTTTTCCTGGGTAGCTTCTTCAAAAGAGCAGAGTGGTCTTCTTTGGACATGTCACCTGCCATCCATAAATGACTGGGCAGATGTGAATGAGGAATATTTAGTTTTCAAGTTCACAGGCAGATGAACATTCTTTGCATGTTTGGATTTTGGACCCTCCATACTTGGGATCCAATACACCAAAACACTGGTGTTTGTTTAATCCTGGTAATTCCTAGATTGTAATAATCACACTTTCAATGCAACTATGTACTAATGATATGAACAGCAGTTAATAACAGTGGTAAATACTAATAACTTTAGTCATGACCCAAAGTTCACCTACACCATAAACAAGATGAAAGGACACAGATGTACTTTTCTGCCTCTTCTCTATACATGAATTAAAACTAAGAACATGCAGACCCATGTGGAATCAGCTCCCTCAGAAAAGCAATGGAGCAGGGTTGTTTGTATGGTCTCTCTGTACACGCAATGACTTGGCAAAGCTATCTGTAAAACTTTATTGCCCTCTCAGCCTACAGTCCTAATACTGGTCCATGATTGGACCAGTTGATATCACTTTGATGGTCTAATAGATAGGGAACAATTTATCCAAAATGGGATAATACCATGAATGTTTCACGGGAACAAAAGGCATAAGACTACAAATTCAGAGATGTACTTTTTCCTAAGATTTTAACTCTGAAAATCACTGAAAGCAAAACATTTCTCCACCTTCATATTTGGATCAGAAGCAGAGACTTGAAGACAATGTGTACTCTTAAATGCAATCTGCATCACGCACTACACAAGGCAAGACATAAGGCACTCTGATTGGCTAAATAGTGCATACAGAGATAAATACTATTTGGACAGTGATCAGTTGTAGAGCCATACAACAAATCATTCTGAACACATTGCTGTGCTTTACTTTAGCTCCACCAGTACATAAACTCCTGAACTAGTCATGTCAGTTTCCTTCCATTCTGAATTTTTTAGGTCTAAAGGAAATGTCAGGCAGGACCTCCTGATTTTTCTAACACAAGAATCGCTAATGAGATATTACCTTGTCTTTTCAGATATTGGAACAACTGTTCCATTGACAAATATACCAGATCACATGTTGCTCTGGACAATGTCCCTTGAGGGACTTCTGAAAAAAGCTTTTAAAATAGGTTGTCTGAGAGCAGGGTCTGTCAAATATGTGGCAATCTCTGGAAAAATACAACATTTTGAAAAAAAAATCCATAATCTGGCTAAACCAGTCACTCCTTGTAGGTATTATGTGTCTGAAGAATTAATGATAATACATTTTGTCACTTATTTGGCTTCACTTCTGTGATATGGGCAAGGCCTGTGGCTTTAAACAATCCTGTTTGTGTGTAAATAAACACCCTTTTAATTTGTCATAATTGCAAGTATTTTGTTTTGCACTTATAAATAATTAACATACCTTTTATGATTTTTTTACTCTGTTTTACCTTAGGAGGCATACTTTCCCTCCCTATGTGTATGTGTAACCTCCAATAGCAATAATAACAGTTAGGAAGTATGTCCCCAGGGAAGACAATTTCCTGAAGAACCTTTAAAATGTAAATCTATGCACCATTCTTGCCAACATGCATGCTTCAGTAAGTGAAACTAATATTCACTATATGCCAGCATAACAATCCAAAAACTGTATAAATTTCAACATGAAAGTTAAGAGAAAGTTCCCAATTTTAACTCTGTATAACAACATAAATGGTGTTACCTCCAGTAACAGAAGTAACTGTAGCTGCACCACCTGACTTTTGAAGTATAATTTCTATGTTGAAATGAAGGAGGAGAAGAGTGTTATATTTAACACAGTATGCTTCTGCTAGTATAATTTATTCTACTCCAAAGACCTCCATGAAAAAAGATGGTGATCCATCCTTATTTGGATAAGGACAAAATGCATAACCACATACTTAATACATTTAGATTAGCAGATATAGCAATTAGCATCATAGTTATCTTTGATCTCAGATTGGTTTTCTCCAGCTTAATTCCACTTAATGCAATGGATTACTCTTGCTTTACACAACCAGGAATAAAATTTGATCTATAATAAATTATTACCATTCTCTAAAAAGGAAGATGGTAAATAGTGGGTTTTTTAACTTGAAATTTGAGCAAATGCTGTAATAAAAAGTACAATATTGTGTCTATGTATGCATATATACATATGAACATACATTAAGAAAATTATGCTGTAATATTAAAGAATAAAGCTATAAAAGCAGAAATGTATCTAATTTTTAATCAAGGTAATACTAATGAAAAGTGTTTATTGGTCCCTTTTCATGTTTTATTCTAAATTCTGGGATGGAATACTTCAAGCATAAATATAAAATACATAAATGTTCCTGAGTCCTTCCTCACAGGCTACTTCTAGGTCCCTAAAATATATATTCCAGCCATTCTGCAGTGGAGCATACAATAACAATGTCCATACTAAACATGATACCCACAGTGATGAAACTAAACAATTACTGTTATGAACAGGTTGGGGTTTTGTTTGTTTGTTTGTTTGTTTGTTTTGTTAGGGAATAAGTAGATCTGTGTCATAAATGTCATCAAAAGTGTTTCATAGGCAACATTTTCTAGCAGTGAAGTCAGTACTTGTGACTCAGAGCAGAATCAGACTCTCATTTCATTGGCTAGCTCCTGTTCCCACGTTCCCGTTAATATTTTAAAAAGCTGCATCCCCACCAGCAGCCTGATGAATGATTTAATGGACATACAACCTTGTTTCTAGTGCCCTTATTATTCTGTAAAGACTTTTCTAAGTTTACTTCTCCTTCATGTTTTCTAATAAATCTAAGCAGTATATAATTAACATTGTATTTATTTAAGTAAATCAGCAAGGCAGACATCTCATCCAATATTGATAGTTTGACCACAGGTATATTATAAATTGATGTGAGAAATGAAATGTGTCAGGATGTTAATACTAGAAGGTTTCTTTAGTTTCCCTCTCCTTAAGAGTCCTTTCTGACAGAATATTTTTTATGGAATTTACAGTCATAGTAGTCTTTTCAGGAATGCTTATGATATTAAAAAAACCCCAAAACCCAAACAACTGCTTGTAATTTTTATTTACAATCACTTGAATGAATATGTGTAAACACATCAACTATTTGTAGGTTGATAAAACATTTAGCCTTGAAATCTCCTTACAAAGGAGTTTTCAAGTACTCTTTTAGTACATTTTGAGGATCCCTCAAGATTATACAACAGCAGTGGCCACACTCCTTACACTAAGAAAGCCATGACATAACTTAAAACATTGTATGTCACTGTACATGATGCATCCCACACTAAGGAAATAATTGATACCGTCTTTTTCTTTTTAGGAAGGGGCTGGAGAAGTCTAATTTTATAGCAGAAGGAAGAAATAAGTAAATACAAACTGCCAATGTCCTTCAAGTTAACTTTCTAAAGCTAGTACCAAACATACCCACAAGACCAGCTGAGTACTCTGAAGCCTAACAGTTTGTTTTGCTATTTGCTAGAACTGTGCCTTTATGGCTCTTCATCAGCGTCACCAGCTCCTGTGCACAAGAGTTCATTGAATTACTGTGATGCAAATTCCCATTACAGTTTTATGTTTATTGTATGTTTTCTGAGAGGGCTCCGTTTCTGTGTACAGCTATGTTGGCATAATTGTACTCATGCAAATATTTTTTATACAGGCAAGGCCTAAAGTAGCACAATGTTCTGAACTTCAGTATTTTTGACTTACTTAATATATACTCCAAGGATTTGTCAAAATCTGAATAGAATTTAGAAATGCATTTAAAATTTAGAATTTAAAATGTATTTCTACTTTAAAATAGCAGACTGTATGTTAGAAAAACTTTCTGAAAGGTATATCTCATACAAAGACAAATTGCACCGGGAAGAATTATTAAGCAAGTGATGCTGTTGTACATCAGGAGTACTGTTGCACCTAATTTTGACCAGTTTTCTGTCCAAATAAACTTAATAGAATCACTGCATTTTGTTTCAGTCATATGCCATAGTTAAAGCGTGAGCAACAGGAAAGAAACAACAGTAACACTCTCATTTTGTACTTATCTAATCAACTGTGGCTTATTCATTGAACAACGATACATGGAAACAAACTGTAACTTATTTTTCAAAATTTTATTGTGGATTTCATACAGTCTCGTGTAACACACCAAGTTGGTGGGACAGTTACAGAGCATTCAATAGCTACAGCATTCAATAACTGTAGCATTCTAGCTACAGCTGAGCCTCTGTGTTTGATTAAAAACAATATGCTTATGAGCACATGCCAGACTGAAAAATGGCAACTGCAAATAAAATCTTGAAAATTAATTTTCTTATTTAAAAAGAAAAAGAATGGAAGAACTATTGTTAAAAAGGTGTAACTACATGCACATTTTAGTATTCAGCAGAGGAAAAGGCAGGTAATAATTTGGAGGTTTTCAATCCACCATCTGTAATAAGAGCAAGCAAGAGAAATATTCTTTAGTGATTCAACCTCTTTGTCAGAATTTAATTTTCCAAATAAAATTAAAAACCCCAAACCAGGCAATGTAAAAAGACCCGTGTTTCCTAAAGTTTACATGTTAAGTACTCTGCTAAATGAAGTGTTTGTACTGGGATTGCATTTATTGATACTCTTGAAAACAGAGCAGTATTTCATTCTAGCTTCATAACATTAGGTTTCTTTGAAATTTTTGTGTGAGCAAAAAAACCCCCCACCACACACCCAAAGAAACCCACCAACCAAACAACCTCCCTTCCCTCCCCCAAACTACTAGAACTTACTCTGACATTTAAGGTTAACATCTGTTTGGAAAAAGAACCAAACCAAGCCAGAAGGCAAGCTGATAAAAAGCTCACAAAAGCCTCTGCAGAGCCAGAACCAACATGCCTAGTGGAGCAGCTGGGGGTCCATCTCTCTCTGTAGGGGGTTTACCTCATCAGAGCTGCCTGAGAGCATCTACACCAAAAAAAATTATCTAATGTAAAGGAAAAGGGGAACCCATGATCCTGATAACATTTGTTAGGGAAGGAAAGTTAACAAATAGCAAAATCATTCCACCTTTAGATGAATTTATGTTTTCAGGTATTTTGTTCTCACTGCAAACATCTGCATTATGTGCTGTATTCTTAGACATATATATGTGAAACACACAGCATCTTCCTTACTTTCAGTTAACTCACTAACCAGCTGCTGCATCGAAGGAGAAGTCACCCCTTCATTACCTCTACGACCTTATAAATCACTTCTTCTAACTTCATCATGCGTTGTTTGCTGATCTTGGTATTTTAATTCTTTTTAACAGTTCCGAACGGTTTTCAATTTTCCCAATTTCCTCCGTTTCAGGCCAGGCTTATCTTACTGCACCAGAAAGGGCACGGCCGGTGGCGGGGCCGGGGCCGGGCCCAGCCGCAGGCGGCCCCGCACGGCTGGGAAGAGGCAGGAGGCGCCCTGCCGCCCTCACTCCACGGGCGAACGGGGAGCTAGAGCGGAGCAGCCCGGCTCCTCGGTGTCATCCCGGCAAGGCGTGCTCTCCGGCAGCCGCGGGGAGACAGACTTGGCGGGAAGGGCCGCGGCGCGCCAGGCCGGGCAGGGGCAGGGCCGGGGCCGGGCCCCCCGAGCGCGGCCCGCTGTCCCCCGGATCCCCCCGCCCACCGCCGCGCTGCCCGCCCCGTGAGACCCGCGGGCGGGGGGTGCCGGATTAGTTTTCAGGCCGCCGGGGCGTGCCCGAGCGCGGCTCGCTGCGCGCCGCTACTCGGGGGCAGGAAGGGCGGAGAGCGGGCCCGCCGAGGCGCTGGGGTAAGCGGGGTGCGGGGCCGGGCGGCGCGGAGCGGAGCGGGGCCAGCCCGCCCGGGTCCTCCTGCGGGGATGCGGGCCGGGAGGGGCGGGGAGGGTCCGTCGCGTCGCGGCGCCGGAGTTCGAGCGACCTTTTGAAACGCGTTTGTCTCTCGAAGTTTTAATTATTATTACTCATTTGATCCGAAGGGTTTTCCGCGGGGGGCTGGAGGAGGAGAGAGGCCGTGGAGCCGCGGGCCGAGCCTGTTGCTGTGTCCCGGCACGTCCGTCCTCCCTTCCCGCCCGGCCGGCGGGCGCGGCTGCGGGGTCGGGCCGGGCCGGGGCTCTGGCCTGCGGCGGTCCGCGGGCTCGGGCGGCCTGGCGAGGCGTCCTTTTCACGTAAACAAAAGCCGAACCACCCCTGACATCTGCAGGGAGCTCTGCTGCCCTTTCCCGCATTCCTTTCTTGCCCCCCAGCGGGCGTTTCGTGACGGGAGGAGGTCTCCTCAGCTGCCGCCGCAGTCCTCCTGGCGGCGCGGCCCTCGGCCGGCACTCGTGGGCGGCGGCGGTGCCTCTCCCCCGGAGCCGGAGCCGGAGCCGGAGCCGGGCCGGCAGCCCCGGCGGCACTGGCGGTGTCCTCGGGCTCCGGGTGGGGCGGGGCGGCTCCTCGGGGCCGGTACCTGTTGCCGGGCCGGTGTCGGCGCTCCCCGCGGTCCGGCCCCGCTGCAGCGCTCCGGCAGTGCCGGTGCCTTCAGACGTAACGGGCTGGTCTGGCGGGGAGCGCGGGGCGAGGGACGCCCGCAGTTGTGCTCTTTGATCAGTCTGGGTGCGGAAAGGAAGGGATCGCTTTTCGTGTCCCCCCCTGCTGCCAGCACCTCCCTGTGTTACTGGAAAGAGCATTAGGAGGAAAGAAAGGAAAACTCAAAAAGCCGACCTTTTGAACTCCATGTACAGCATTTAACAGTTTTGATTTGCCATTTGGCTGAAAAATGCTGTTGTTTTATTTTTGTTTCCTTTTCCTTGTATTTTGCTCTTTTGCTTTTGTAAACACTGCGTCACCCACCTGTGTTCTTGTGCCTTATTTTAGATCGACTCTTTTATAAACTGTTGGATAGGAAACGTCCTTACTGGCTTTGGTGCCAGAAAGGTTGTCAGCACTCTGTCGCTGTAGGAGAGCAGTGATTTACTGAAATCTAGTGGAAGGGTCTGAATTCTGCCGTTGCGGAAGCTCTATTGTGTGATGCCCTGTGGTTTCCATATCACTACTATGTTTCCCAAGGTAACAGCAACTCCTGGGTAGGGAAGAATCTAAACTGGAAAAGGGGAAAGTGGTAAAATACCTTTTGGTAGTGTTACTTGATGCTTCTGTGGGAATTGAAAGTAATTGTAACACTAAAAGAAAAGAATGCAAGTGGAAAATACCTAAGGTTATAACCACCTTCACAAGCAGCATTTTTGAGACAGAGAACACAAATTTTTAAATATTGTTATCAATTTTTAGGTTTTATCTCTTCTATCTTGTTAACTGTAACGTGCATGTAACATTTACTGATTAGCTCTGGTGTTTCTAATAGTTTCCTTAGTGCTTTGAAGAAGCTTTGCACTAGGAACTGGATACATTCTCCCCTCTCCACACAAAAGTGCTCTAGGAAAGTTAGATCACTATCAGCAGTAGGGAAAGAGAACTGCACTACTTACATACTAATGTATCTTTTTATTCCGCCTGGCCCTGGTGGGGCCCTGGTCTGTGAATTCTTCAGAGGGGAATGCTTTATACCTTCTCAGTCATGCAGATAGCTGTAGATGGTTTTGTTTTAACAAGTAGCATTTTATTCAGTATATTGAGAACCATTTTAAAGATCTTCTAAATCTCTGCTCCATGTTTCACATAAAAAACATCAAAAATTTTGTGAAGTGGAACCAGTACATTTTCTACTTGACTTTTATTCTATTTGAGCATCCCGGTGAAGCAGTTTTGGCTAGTACAATGCCATGCTGGCAGGATACTATATTATTTTTGATAAGGACAGTTTATTTCACTGCTGCTCTTCCCCACAAGTCAATACAAAAATGCACTATTTTTGCCTAGGCAATAATAACATATTTCTTTTGTAGGCTTTTCAGACCCTCTTTTTGCATCTGAGTCCCTTTGCACAGTGGTCTTGTTACACAGTGTTATGATTTTCTGTATAAGTCACTTGTTATTGTCGCAATACAAAAAGAAAAATTTGTGTTTTCAGTTTGTAAGGAAAACGATGACTCTTGATGCATACTGGCAGCTGTTTGGAGAGGCTTTGTATTTATTCATTTATGTATGCTGTTGTCACCTTTGAAGAATCCAGTATACAGTGAGGTGCAACTGCTGTAAAATCTGTGCTTCATCAGGTTTAATTGAATTGAATGAATATGGTAATCAATTGCCTATGCTTGAAAACATAAAGAGGTGATATTAACCATGCCTATATTTCATTAATTCAGTGTATGTATTGTCCCCTATATTCTGCATATGCTAAAAAGCTACTTTTCAGTTTCTGAAGCTAATATAGAAGAATTCCAATTGAAGTTAATTTAAGATATTTACTGAAAAAAATACTTTTTTGTAAAAGATGATCTGTTTGTTTCATTAACAAAAAGACCCCAAACAAACCCCACTGGAAACACTTATGCTACAAAGTTGCTGGTTTTGGAATTTGCTCTTTACAAATCAATTTTGAATACACCATATCAGACACTTTTATCAGTAGGTGAAATCATGCATAGTTTAGGCCCATTTCCTATTTGCAATTAGCATGTCACTTTAACGTGGATATTATATCTTATGCTGATGTAGGGCTTTCCTACAGTGTTACAGAAGATTATTTATACACAGTGAACAGATTGCCAGTTCATGGAAAAGCATTTTAAGTTTCCTTAATACATTAGTGTGATGTGTATGTAATGAATTTTGAATGCTCAAAATTCCGATTTCCTAATTGATTGAAAGAACATGTTGCTGTTCAGCTCTATCACAGAACTTTTGTTCAACATACAGAGCCACTACCTCTCTCTGTATTTTTGGTGCATTCAGCATTTTGCTAAATTTCAAGAGGTTAGTAATGTCTTTTCAAAGTGCTTAGAATCTTAATGTAGGCTGTGCAATACTGCCTTTTTACTTTTGCCTTGAATGCTTCAGAACAATTTTCATTAGCATGATGTTTACATGTAGATGTCAGGCATCTCTTGCTTGCTTGTTACATTCCAGGCCGTCCTTAGAAATCTGCTTTGTTCCTCGTGGAACATTAATTTTGCTTTTCCTTTTTTTTGTTCTCTTTTCCCTGATAGTTATTGCTCTCTTTATTTTCACACCCTTTCTGCACTTAAGAAAGTGCTGTATGCAACAGCAAAATTGCATTTGTGGCAGTGGGAAAGTAGCTAGAAAGAAATACGTAGAAAAGCATGAGATCTTTCAATTTACTGTGTATGGTTTCCACTGCCTTAATTTTGACAAGACTACTAGGAGTCCGAGGATCCACCTTAGTTCTTCTTCTGGGATTAGTAGCCAGCTTTCAGGAGGTGACTGGGAAAAATGGAAGAGCTCTTAGAATCTGCAGGCAAAGCAGCAAATTTATCAGTAATGAGTATGTCCCACTTCCTGTGTGGTTTGGTTTCTGTTCCTCCACCACACAGTGATAACAGAATATGCCTATTTGAGTGATAGCCAGAAAACTGGGGAGAAAGATGACACAGGATAAAAAATAAAGTACTAAAGGATATCTCTTGTCCAGACAAATCCAGGCCAAAGTGTTAGATTAGAAGTTTTGAAATACTGCATTTAGCAACTATAAAATGCATGTTGTGCTTACCTTGCTGCTTAATTCAAATAGATTTAATTTTATTCTCATGCAACTCCTAGCCAAAGTTTGGGCCTAGAGATCACTCTTAAGATAGTAATTTCCTCTGTATCCTCAGAGTACTTCAAGTAATGCAGGAGTTATGGGGCAAAGCCTATTACTATGTTTTCTATCTTTGGCATTGCATGTTTCCTAATCCATGCTATGAGCATTAGTTTCCAAGGTATTATCTAAAATGGGGTGGTAAAATAGTAAGTAGATGGAGTATCCATCAGTGAAATAGAGTAGGTTTCCTTGTAGAAACTAAATGATCGACTGTGAAAGAATGATCAATGGAAAGGGGTCATATTTCTGTTTTCATGAATCTTTTGTCTGTTTAGCTAAATGCCTTCTGCAACTGTGGTGCAAAGGAGGTGACCAAATAAATTTTGTATTTAAAAAAAAATACTTCCACCTATGTATTTTAGTGTTTCCGAAGCAGACAGACAGAAACCAGAGCTGCAAGCTGTTTTCTGGCAACCAATATTATCAAAGAAGGGTAGCATGAAGAGTGGCAAAATGTGTATGTAACACATTTTTGTTCATTAGCGTTGGAAGAATCAAATTTCGGGAGCTTGAAAGGGATCATCTTTAACTTTGATTTGTTCTTAGAGAGAATATGACATGTTTGTCACCATATACCTATATAAAATTCCTTGTGTTTCAATTCTAATGTTCTAAAACAAAAGGAAAATGAGGATGATGAGGTTTACTTTTTTTTTCTTTTTGGTTTGTTTGACTGTTTGTTTTTTGTTTAAATCACAGCTTTCAGCTACCTGTGTCTTTAGAACTCGAAAATAGATTTGCTATTTGGTTAACAGTATTTCTTTGATTTGCCAATAAAGTCTTAACTCAGACAGTCTGTGTTCTTATTACTATGAAGAGCTTAATGAACTTCAGCACTGAATACAAAAATAGTTAAATCTACTTTGAGCTAATCTAGTAAGCTCTTTGAGGTGTGAAGATTGTTGTATCATGTGCAGAAGGGCTGGTTTTGGCTTCAGGTCTCTGTGATACAGACTGCCAGGAGATTGCAAAATGAGAATATCAGAACTAAACTTCCCACTGTGCATCTAGAAATCTATGATGCCATTATAAAAATATCCACTATAGCAGAATTAGACTTTTCAACAAGTAATCATGCAAGCCACTCTACTTCTCACTAGCACATTATTGCTAGAATACCTAGAAGCATGCTAATTTAAAGGCCAGTGTCTCCTGTAGTGGATGGTGGTGTTTAGGATATGACTCTGAAGTGCATTTTGGACAGATGGGTGGTTGCTTCTCCAGTACTTCCACTATGTTAATGTGCCACTAAGCTGGTGCTGACAGATCCCACTTGTTAGCATGGATGTGGCACAGCAGGAGCAGTCACGTGGCTTTTTGCCATTTTAGAGTACAGGCAGAGTGAACAGGGGTCATCTTGGCATGAACACATAGAGGCAAACAGTGGTGTGCCTCAATGCATTGTGTCTGCCTCAGAGGAGATTCTGAGGGAAAACATTCTGACAACAGTTTTAGTCTTGCTCATGTTTATTGCTGCAGTTGACAAAAGCATTAAGCTGGCCAGCTGGGGAGGGATTCCCTGCTAATATAAACCCAAAAAAGGAGAATAAACTGAGAGTTCAAAATGATGCTGATGCTAGCTAGCATGGTGCTAGAGCAGTATTCACTCCTCTCTCTAAAGCATGAGGTAAATAGAAAGTAGATAATGAGTATCTTAGCAGAGGTAAGGACTTTTTCCATTGCAAATTACTTGGCATAATCTCAGCCTGTAGATATGTTTAGGACTTGTGTCTGCTCTTGGAATTTTCTGCTGTAAGTTATTAGAGTTCATACCTTCAGGATTGCATGATCATAGTGATGACTGTGAGTGCTGTCACTTGTAAAATTTGCCTTTCACAGCACAAGAAGAATGCGATTTTAGTCAAATTGTGTCATAAAATTAAGCAATATTCAGCTACTCCAAAAGATACATTTTACAGCTGCATCTCTTCTTGAGGTTCTTGCAGATCTGAAACAGAACAGCAGCTCTCTATTTTTCCTGAGTAGTTTCATCTGCTGAACATATGATGTTATGTGCTAGTGTGTATAGTGCTGTCATAAATGAAATCAATGAAAAATATTCAATTTCTAATTTTTTGCAAAGTTCTCTAGTTCCATCAACTACACAGCCCCAAGAGTAGGTATTGAGAAAGAACTGGAACAGTGAAACAGGAAAGAACTGCTTTGATTGGCCTTGCCACTGAGGAAAACATCTAAAAGCATGACATAAATGCCTCTGTTTTTAAAGAGGGGCTCTGAATAGAAGTGAGAGTAGCTTTTAATCTAGAAAGAAAAGCTACGTATGATTAAGGTTTGGGGGAGTCAGCTTCCTTCATAATGTTTAAATAATCTCATCCAACCCTTTCAGTGTAAAATAGACTTCATTTTGTCCTGTGACAAGGTGAAAATACAAGATATTTCGGTTGTTTTTCAGATTTGCTAATCACATGCTGGATTTTTCCTTACCAAGTCAGAAAAAAAATTCAAAAATTCTTATTTTTATTTAGAGGCATAATTTGGATCATGGAGAAACATTACTTTGACAGTCAGGTTAAAGGGGTTTGAATATTGTTCATTGTCCTAAAAGGGATGATCAGTGCTTCTGTATTGATGTATTGTCAAATTCAAATGCAATCTTCAGAGAGGTTGAGGACTCCCCATTCTTTTAGTGGGCTGGATTGAGCTGTGAGTAACCAGATCTATAGGAAAGTTTTCTGTGCATGGCAGTAGGATAAGAACTAGATGATCTTTAAGGTCTCTTCCAACATAAACCATTCTTGTGATTTTGTGAATAAAACTGATGGGAAGCTTCAGGTGTATTGAAACTAGGGAATTCATATTAATGGAACTTGAGAACATTTAAAACCCATTTGGTTTGCTCTTTCTACACAAACTGCAAATAGTATAGACTTGACTAAATGATCAGGGTCTATAACTAATGATCCTGTTAGGCGGCCTTATCCAGTGGTCAACATCATTCCTTTTCCTCTTTTTATCCAAAATCTCAAGAAAAAATCATTTTACCTGAGTGCTTAGAGATCACAGCTCTGGATGTTTTTAAGTTCTCCAGATTCAGTTGAGGGGGGGGGGGGGGGGGGGGGGGCAGGCTGTACTGAAGTGTTTTCCTACTATCAAGAAAACAATAGCAGCATTACGAAAGATAAAATCAACAGTTCATATACCTGTGATGATATTGAGCTCCTCACTTCTCCTCATCTGTCCATATTTATCAAACATGTTCTGTCGCTGCAAATTTCTGAGCAATTGCAGGTGTACATTTTTAAAAAGCCCCAAACAACCCCAAAAAGCAGCAAAAAAGAATAAGCAAAGCAATTTCAGAATTTCTTCCTCCCAGTATAGAATTTCCTTGTGGAAACCCACTCTGATGAAAACTCAGCTATCATCCACATCTGAGTCTCAATTCCAATAGGCACTAATAGTAGAGGCTCTAGTGTCAGACTTGCAAGCCTGTAGCCTTGTGGTTTATATGACTTTTCTTTCAAAGGTGACGGTAAAAAATGTGCTATGGCTTATGCGCCTGAAATTGTCAACACAGAGCTTGAAAACTGATCCCGCAGGGAATGTCTTTTGTGGATTACTGCAAAGGAAAGCGATGAAACAGTGTAAAATACCAGTGGCAGCTATGATTCATAGTATCTGATTAAAGCAGTGCGGGACATGTTGTGCAACAGTATGCAGACAGCTGCTTTGATATGGAAATACAAATATATTACAAAGTATATTCCTAAAGCAATTTTCAAGAATGTTTTGAGCATCAAAGTGAGTCAGAATTTGGTCACCTTTGAGGTTATTTGAAATATCTGTGGAGGTAGTTTTTTGTGGATTGTTATTTCACTGTTTATTGCTTTCAAAAGTCAAGCTTTTTTCTTTCTCTTCAGAGCTTAATATTTCTATAAATGTGACCTTTTTTCCTTTCTGTTACTTTACAGGGAAATATTTACTCTTTCCAGTGTTGAAATAGAGACTGAGAAGCAGAAAACATGTTGGAAACAATTGGTAATTTTTTTTCATTTGTATGACAGTATTTTTGTGGCCAAATCAAATGTGTGTGATGGATTTGGAATATGGGTGTATACTGCTGAGAGTGGTTTTGAAAAAAAATTTAAAAATCCACTGTGCTTAGAAATGCATGTTTCATTTGGGTTTTTGTTTTTGAAAACAAAAGCTGTACAATCATATGTTTAGCGTATTTAAATTTTAGCCTTGTCTTGATTTCATTGTTTTAATCTTTTCTTGAATTAAATGTTTGCATGGACAAGACAAATGTTTTCTGTTATGACTATTTATGCCACTATTTATTTACAGTGGACTGTAGCCACAGTTCCTGTAGCTGAATTTCAGTGAAGGCTCTTTTATTTTTATTACTCATTTCTTGATGGACAAAAATAAAATTTTTGTTGGCTTCTGATTTATGCTTTTCCTCTGACTTCCTGCTTAATTGGACAGATTGTGATTTTTGTTCGAAATGGAGCCATTCAAATTGTCTGTAGTTTGAACAGTAGAGAGGGTTATATTGTTACCTTGTGTGGCTGTTTCTAGACTGCTACTGACTAGGAATGATTATTGCTGCAGATACACATCGGGCCCTCCAGGCCATGGAGCGCTTACAGGCAAAACTTCGGGATCGAGGTGACATTGCAAATGAGGAGAAACTGAGCCTATTAAAATCAGTGCTGCAGAGTCCTCTCTTTAATCAAATTCTGAGCCTTCAGACTTCTGTTCAGCAACTGAGAGACCAGGTAGGAAAAGCAATCTTTTAAGTGCAAGGGAGAACTTGCTAAGGTAATCAAAGATGTATGTGTTTTTGCTTGTTGAACAATGAAATAGCTTAAACTAAACATATGATCCAAAGGTCTGGGGCTTTGTTCAGGCCATATTGCTCCATTGACTTTTTGGGGCTTGGTGAGGCCATTTTTTGTGTATGTGATTTTCATGTATATGCTCATTACTTGAAATGTGCAGGGTAGGGAAATGGCAGTATGAGTGGGGGGTTAACATAAAGCTTTCTTTCTCTAACCTTCAAAAGGAGCTTGTTTTCTATGAATGCCAGGACTTTTTTCCTAGGAGCCTTTACTGCTCTTTTGTGTCTTACCCTGCTAAAATGAGGATGCACACAATAGCTGTGGAATAGTTGACTTCAGGAGGATATGAAGATCTATTTTGTACTTTGTGTAGGAATAAAAGATCAAAGAGAAGCCAGAACTTCTGCCTCCTTTTTGCTTGCTCAGGGTATTAAGTATTAATTTTCTGCGTGTTTTCAATGAGCTTGAGAAAAGGGTCAGCAACTTAGCTATATTGACTTTATTTGTTGCTATAATTTTCTTGTCAGCAGAATAAGAATATGAAGAATATAGAAAGTAGTTCAGTAACTGAATTAGGACTAAACTATGTATCTGGCTTTACAAATTGCTGTTCCTGTTGACTCCTGAAAGATGGCCAGCTCTGTCTGGTATGCAGAATTGCTGAAGTGGGAGGGAACGAACTCTGCACATTGACCTTATCATCAGTGTGGAGCCCCATCTGGTCTCTGACCAGACTGTAATGAGGAGGATTCCTCACCATCCTCACAGTACTTCAGCTGTGTGGCAGAAGAATGCACTATGGCCCTTTATTGCTTCTTGTGGATCGTTGTGATGCTACTTTACACAGACAAGAAATAAATTAGAATGGTGTCTGTGTTGTATTCATCATGATATTTTTCAAATTTTGTCTGTTTAGTATTTAGAGACTTGGTGACATTGGAGTAATTTTAAAAAATCTCAGGTAAAAAAAAAGTCCTGAAGATTTGTTTGTGCTGCTATTTGAAAATGAGAATCTGCAGTGACATCCAGAAGTGGTGTGACTTATGTGGTGAAGACCCTGGGAACATACAGTGAGAAGAAAAAGTATGCCTGAAACATTAATACAAGTTTGGCAAAATGGAAAATTAAATTTTCATTTCTGGACATTAGCTATGAAGTCAAAGGATGGCTGTCTTTTTAAATACAGTTGCCTAAATTAGAAAATTAAGTAGGAGAAATTAGGATGGGTAATTTAAGGCAGGTATTTTTTAAAAAGCAAAGAATAACTTCACCTTCTGTCCTGACTGCATGTTTATCTGTGAAGTGACTTTAATAATCTGTGCATGTTGCATAGTATATGCCCTGTGTAGTTGACATTTGGATGTGAATTTCCTTTTTTATGTGTGCTTATATGAATACTTGCACATGTAAATATATATTTCCAGCATTCTTAGATTTGTGTCAGTTCTTCATTCTGTATTTTTTCTGTAGAATTTCTTCCCTGCAATATAACATGAGATTACTGGTTTTATTTTGTGCTATTTAAATATTTACAAACATACTGAAACAGGACAAAGAATACAAGCACGAAATAGGCAGTTATGCTAAAAAACCTTGTATTTTTAAAGGTTCACTTTTGAGGACACCCTTTTTGTAACTGTCAACTATGCTCTTGAAGCTCTTAAACTACAGGTTGATGAAAACTGCAAGGCATGTGAGTCGTGACCAGGTTTTGTGGCCAAGCTGTGCCAGACTAAGAAGACAAGTTGTTTCCCAACAGTTGCAGTCAGAGTTGTGTTTGAGCCACGATGACAAATGGTGCTGAGTTGTGTAATGACAAGATGTTGCAGCTTCTACCCACTGGAGACAAAGATGGCTAATTTTTTATGTTTAATGATGAGCTGCATTGACAGTTGAATGGGATTTGATTCTTTTCGAGGTGAAGTGTGACAGTTTGCTTAACTGCTCCTATGTTTTTAATGAGTTTTTAAAGAGCTACAAGGCTACTGCAACATTCTCAGGGACATCATCTGTTGGGACAGTGTAGTTTGAAAGAGGGAATGGGAGCAAAGGAACTGGAATGCCAGTTTACTTTACGGAGTCAAACAGATTCCTTGCAAGTATCCCAGCAGTAGTAGGTCAACCAGAGGGCCTTTCCCTGCTGTTGTGCTTCCATGTTCTCTGGTTGTGCTTCCTCACTTCCAATGTGATTGCTGTTGCAGCTAGCTTCTTTGCTACTCAGGGATCTTGCAATCAGTCTTGAGCTTCTTGGAATGTCCAGAGCTGCTACATAGCAGCTGAAGTGCAGAAATACTGAAAATTTCTTTTTGTATAAGTTGAGATGTAGGAATGCTGGGAACATTGCTTTAAGTGTTGATACAGTGCAGACATGGCTTGTGTTGCTTTTTTGTTAAAAAAATATTTTGAGCTACTGCATGTAAGCACTGCTTGATTATATTTAGTGTGTGTGACTAAAACATAAATTTTGTCACACTAAGTAGTATTTATGAATTTTTCTTTTAATCTTATGTAAATTATGTCCACATTGGAGATATTTATACCATAAGGAGAAAGCCAATCAAGGAAAAATAGCATAAGAAAGCTTATAAAACAAAGCAGTAACGTTTCATACTATAATTATACTATCACAGTTCTATAAAGCTACTTTTTAATGGAATTATGGTGATTGTATTACTGTAAAGTAGTGCAATTCATAAGTTATAAAAAATATTTAATTTTAAGATTTGCACTTGTGGTTTATTGTCCACCCACCCCCAGAATGACTTATACTTCTGTGGTTAGCAAGGATATATAGCAGTTATTCTCTACTTGTTCATGCTATAAGCCTGAATTTCAGGGGTCACATGGAAGATAGTGGTCATCACATTTCTGCTTACTATTTGTCTCAGAATTCTGAGCTTCTGCCTTAAGTACTACTGTAAATGTCTGTTTCAGAAGAGACGTGAAATGTGAGGTTTTTGCAGATACACACACAAAACTTTACTCTGTTAACAATTTAACATTTTTTTGCGTTTATTTTTTTTGTTGGAGTTTCAGAGGTCAGATGACATTTTATGTGAGGTTGGCTTCAGATGCTAAGCACATCCTCCATTAAACATGAGCTGTGTTTGTTTAAAAAAGGTGGGATGAAAATGAGATGTTCCTATCAGTTGCTCTTAATGAGATTGTGTTCAATGCTGTGTTGTAGCTGTGCTGTGTATTGAAATTTTTAGGAGAAGCTTTTAAAGTTCTAGTTAAGCTAGTGTGAATTAGAAGGTTATTTTTTCCTTTTCCTGCAAAGGAAAAGTATGGAAGACTTCTTTTCAGTGATATTTTAACCATCATGCAAATAAATATAATCCAGTGTTTTCAGAATTGTGGAATTCTGAAAGTTACTAAGTTATGTGTATTAAAAAACATGACCAACTTCCATCCTTTTGCTTTGAAAGGCAGAAGGAATGGGAGAAGTCAGTCAATTCCTATATGTCTACAGTAATGCCCCAGCTCACAGCATATGGAGAAAGGATGAAATTTCAAACGGAGAAACAGGTCACTATATTTCCAGTTTGAACAGGACTTGGTCAGTGAAAACATACAATGTAAAAACTAAAAAAAAAATAATTGGGCTATAAGTACTTCTATTTCAGCATGAGAATGTGTAAATTCTCTACCAGGGAAAAAAATCATAATTCCCAAAGGACATTGCCTTATCTTTTTGGAAGAAGTCCTTCAAACTTGAGTAGAGAAAAGCATGGTGAGATTGGGCAGATGTTCAGATGAAAGTTAAAATGCCCATCATGGCTGCTCTGCTCTTAGAACATTGCAAACAGTGTAATGAGCTGCCTAAAGCAATCAATTCACTTTTCAGTAGTACTAGGAGAACATACTTAAATCATAGTACAAGATTAAGTGATACAACAGGTATTTTGGATTCAGATTAGGCATATAATATTATCCATTAGGGCAATGTGTCATACTCTAAAACCTTTTATTTTTGATGTGTAGTTCCAGTTATTCTTTGATGATTATGCATAGAGAGTCTTTTATTGTATACTAGAGAAAAACAGTATCGTAATGCGAACACCATTTATAACATTCATACTATTCTAAAACTGCCATAAGTTTAGTTACTGTGGCTTCACGTAGATTTTTGTGGATGATTTTTGTAGTGCAACTTGCTGCCTACACATTTGTGTGTAAAGAAGTACTCTAGATACATGAAAGACATAGGCTTTTTATGCAGAGAAAGGTTTCACAAACTGGGATTGTCTCTGCATTAGCAGTTTGAAACACTGTGTAGTGACATGGAATAAATTTAAAGCAGTGGATTCTCAGCTACAGTCAGTTTCTATGACATAAAATTCTGTTTCTCTTTTTGCCCGCATGGCTCATTCTTTGTAAAGTAGAAGATGTTCTAGCTTTCTGTACACGGTCTTAAATTTTGCTTTTAGGATAATTATAGAATTTTCCTTCATTTCTCTTTTTTTTTCTTAGAAAATGACTGCACACTCTACTCAAAGTGGAGAATTCACACAGAGTTGGGCTTTATAAGACTGTCAGTAATACCAATGACTCTTCCCTTCTGCCACCCTGCAACATGAAACATCCAGAAGCTCCTACCACAGTAAAAGGGCCCCAGGATAGAATAATGCAGTTAGAATGGTGTTAAATGAAATTGCAGACATTTAATGTATTTTTCCTAGGTGTAATCATACTAATTGACGTCATTACAATGCTCAGCTGCTGAGCCTGGCTCAGTTTGAAGTTACCTCTCCAAAAACTGCATCAAAGTAGTTTAGTGAGCTCTCACTGATTGACATTGGATAAAATTGGTAGGTTTTACTTGTACTATTCTGGTTTTTTTTTGTTGTTGTTGTTTAGGCTAGCTTTGCTGGCTTTGCCAGAGGAGGTGATTAGTTCTGTAGGGACTGCTTTGATGAAGAGTGGTCTGAGGATGGTAGCCTTTAGCAGTTTCTGCAATGAGCACTGCAATTTATTAAATGAATTTGAATGTATGACATTACTATTACATTATGAATCTATTACTAACATTGTGATATCAGACCCGTATACTATGGCCTTTGGTGCACATGAAAGATAGTTCAGGTATGCATGTCATATACTCTCAGGTTGCTTTATATTGCTGTAGAACTGTAAGATTATTTTCAGTAGAACCAGTTACAAATGGTTAATTGCAGTGTTAGATACTCCTAGGATTAATGTTTTCAGCAGTGACCATTTTCTGTGGAAAGAAGCATAACAACAGGCTCTCTAAGAAGATTTGAAGGTGGAGGAGAATAAGAAATAAAGGACATAATTGACCAAGTTCAGTTAATACAGTTTTATATATTGAAATGGACAGTATTTTGAAGGTAGAAGTGAATTAATCTGTTATATGACCTTATGCAGGTAAGAAACACAACTATGTCATAGACTTTACTAGTTTCAAATCCATTCATATAATGTAAGGGGAAGTCTTATATTCTCAGAAGGATAGAATTTGATTATGTCTCCGGGTGTTGTTCCATGTAATGAACTGTGAAACAAGGCTTGTCTACCTGTGCCTTACAAGCTTGCCAAACATTAATGTATGTGGTTAAAGAAAGTGCGTATATGCGCATTTTAGGTGTTGCATTTTGTTTGAAACATAATCTAATGATTTCTTACAAGTATGGATAAAGAACATAATCAGTGTGATATTGATGCCTTGGAAGGCTGACCTGAAACAGAGACTGGTCAGAGTTAGAGGATAAAGTAGGTATTTATTGAAAGGGCTTCAGGATGTACCTTGGGCAGGACAGGAGCACGACCAAGGCTGTGCCCAGGGCGGACTAAGACTGGCTGACCAGTCATGAGGTCTTACATTTTTGTAAGTTTTGGTCCATTGCATATTGGGGTTTAATTGTCCAATTACAGCTTCAGGTTGTGAGGTCTCATCCCTCTTGTTTTCTTTCTTCAGTCCACCGTTGTTAATGCTGTTGGGCTGAAAATTGTCCTTGGTTCTCAGCAGGAAAAGGATTTGTTTTTTCTACCTACTCTGAGAAGAGAGCTTACTAGCACTTAATATGAGGCTCAGAACTACATCCCTAGGCAGCACAGAATCTGCAAATATGAAAGCTAAAGCTTAAGACCTCAATACAAAAATCACTGAGTTCCAAACCTCCAAATTTTCCTCTTTACAGTTTTTTATGTCAGAGCAGGCTTAGAAATGCTGTTGAGAACTTTTCTTTCTAATGCCTCGTAGTATTTTTTCTTTAACTTGAAGGCCTTCCCGGCCACATAAGTTATTTGACAAATTATACTTGTTTTATTGCATTTTCCTAAAATGCTCAGATGAGATGGAATTGTATGATGGAGAACAATATTCACCTTTTAATAACTGGACTGTTGGAGGACTGATATGATAAGCCTAATAGAAGTAACATACTTGAACAATTGAGACTGATGCTGTAGACATCTTAGAATATATCTACTGTTTTGAAATTTTTATTGATACTTGAAGTTTAAAATATGACTTTAAGGAAGAGGAATCTTAGGTTTCTGTATTGTGATGCAGCATGCTAGAAAGTGTGCATTGTAAAACTATGAGAAGTGTTTGAAACTGCAATATAATAGCAAGTAGGAAGCAAATTTGTGTGGAATAAAGCAGTACAAATTGACAGTCAACAGGCAAGTAGAGCAAAAGAAAGATGAGGGTTTCTGCTTCACCTGAGCTTTATATCACCAGCAGCCATTCATTAGGTTGGTTGGCACAGATCTGCTTGAAAAGAGGTTATTTACTATGGCTGTGCAAAACAGAGGATTTTCTTACTTTCTTTTCTGTTCTAAGAAAAGTGGATTGTTAATTCTGTTTGTGTGAATGTGTGATTGTGACTTTCAGATCAGCCTTGTGGTTTTAGACTTGTTCAGTAGTCTTGTATTTAATCCTAGCTCATGCAGATAGTCACATTGGTTGCTGTAGTACATAGTGATGTGGAAACCCTGACCAGTGAAATTTGTTCTCTGTGTAGGCTGTGAGATTTATTTACTTTTTCATCAATATGTGCATACTTTTTTTTTTTTTTTACATTGTAAAATAACAGATAACTTTTTGTTTGTTTGGTTTGGTTTTTTGTTTCTTTGCTTTTTGTTTGATTGTTTCCATAAGTACTGATACTATAGAAAAAAATTGTTCTTGGTTACCTCTGACATAGTGATGGAATACTTCAGGATACTATGGTGGTGGGAACAAATGAATTTTAGACAGCATATGGAAAATAATTTTAGGTTGTTCCAATTTTTTTTGTGTGTTTTATGCTTGTAGTTCACAACTTTACATTGGGTATAAATATTGAAGGTAACTTTTCTTCTTAAACTGTCTGTTTAAAATTGCAAATTGGAGTTTCAAGTACTCCTAATGATCATTTGGCTTGTGATAATGTTCTTGCCTAATGAGAAGGTTTCTGCTCTTTCTGTAAATGCATATTACTTTCAATCTTTTGCAGGTAAATATTACACCTTCCATACATTCCAGTGGTGAATTCCCTCAGCTTCTCCATCATGGTGTGAACGTGGGGTCCTTGCCACTTAATGAGTCATATTTGTTGGCTCAGCAGAATGGCAGCCCAACTGATGTGTTAGAAGCATCAATGAGATCCATTACTCCTCAGATTAATGGGAAATTCTCTAATGATGGTTTTGAACAGCTGATCAGAAACATGTCCCAGGTAACCCTGTCATATAATAACCAAAAAATATGGATTATTGATTATATGAAGTTTAAGATACATATATGTTTACTTAGAAGCAAATTAATTACTACACAAACCACAAAACTACTTCCTGTATAAAATAAAAGTAACCTTTTAGTTTGAGAAACAATTAGTAAATGAGAAAGCAGTTGAAAAGTTACCCCTGATGTAGTCACTCATGAGCTACTGTCCTTAGCTGACCAGTGTGTGTATTCCAGATCAGCATGGCATTATTTTTGCATGCTCATTGTAGAATTGCTGCTCTATGCATGAGGGAGATACTTTGTCAAAGCATGCTCTTGTATGCGTAATTAATGAAAGCTAGTTCTATGACTTTCTTGGAAATAAAATGGAAAATTTTGACCTTGATGCACTTTGTTCTGTAATCTTACTACTTTCCTGTGGTAGGCAGAAATGGTGCACAAGTCCCTTAAGTGGCTGGAGCTGGGAATGCCCAGGCATATATTCTAGGATTTATCTGTTTAATCTGTAATAGAGCAGCATAGGAAAAGTCTAATGGTGTTCAGGAGAGCTTTTTTGCATAGTCCAACTTTTTTTTATCTTTCTGAAATTCATCCTCTTTTTCTAGTTTTGCTTGAACGTTCTCCTGTACCCTTTAAAATAGATACATATCCTTCTTCAGTCACTACTAAACCAAAACTCTGTATATTTGTATTTTGTTTCCTGATTTCCTCTTCTGGGCTGTAATAATATTTATTTCTCAACTATTTTATGTATGATAGCAAGAAATTGGAAATGAAAAACTGTGTTTCAGTTATTAGCTTATATAGTCCTGCCCAGCTGCAGTTGTCATCAGAAATTAATTTCCAAGTTGTTTGCTGTGTTATTATTACTGCTTTTGTTAATTTTTAACCTTTTAATGTCAGTACTCTTGTTTTTTTTTTAACTTCTTCTGAACAGGGTCGTCTTGTTGAGACAATTGACCTTATTAAACCTCTCACTGGTGGTCTGGGCTTCAGTGTTGTGGGACTCAAGAGTGAAAACAGGGGAGAACTAGGAATATTTGTGCAAGAAATCCAGGAGGGAAGTGTGGCACATAGGTAATATTACTACTGATTATTTTATTATACTAAGTGTTAATGTTACACTGCAGTTCAGTTGTGTTACTGCTGTTATTTTGTACAAGGGCATGTTTCTCTCTTCATATTCTGAGCATCACTGCAGATGTAAAATTACTTGCTACAATTTATGTAATATTGGAACAGGCATTGTATGAACTGTTCTTCATTTATGGAAACCCAAATGTCATTGCTCTGGGGTTTTTAAATAAGAAAAAAAAAGTTACTGTTCTGTGTCATGTCTCTTAAAGTTGAAACACGTATTTTGCCATCATTGAATGCACTGAAGAACAATTCTGTGCAAAAAAGTTAGCTGTATCTGGCACTGTTTTTGTTGGGTAGAGTCCCATGGAGCAGGTGTGAAACTCAGATTTGAAGTCAAGCATAAAGTGAGGGATATTTACAGAGATACTCAGCTGATGTAACAGAAGCTCAGAAATAGTAATAGATTGCTGAAAGTATGCTTAAGGCTTAAAATCCAATTCCACAACTAATGCTGAGAAAAGTGCCCAAGGGAGCACACAAACTCTATGGTAAATGGCAGCAGCACTGGTTCACTGCAGACTGGTAAGGTGTGTCACTGCTAGGGATCCTGGCCCAAGCTGCTTTGTAGTGTACTCTATGTTGTGTGGAGAGGCTGAGTCATGTTGATGCTGTTTCTCAGTGTGCTTTAGGGAGATATTTTTGGATTATTTATGATCTGAACACTGTAAATCAAATAGGAACATGGGCAGGGGAGACAAGAATATGGTATACAGAGTTAATTGTAGTTAATTGGTTACAAAATGTGGCATGCTTCATATCTCTACAATATTTTTTAATCTGCCTAATTTCCACTTTCTGTTTTTTATTTTGGTTTAGATGAGGTTTTGTTTTGTTTTCTGTTTGTTTGTTTCCTTCCCATTTGACGGGTATATGCTTTTACTTCACTTACTGCTTGGAGGTGAGACCTGTCTTTACTGAATCAGGCCCTGCCCGATTCACTGTCGAGGAAAAGAACATTCAACAGCCGTTACAGGGCTTATAAACGAGAAACGCTCTGTCAGTAATAAGTCTTTGAGACCACTCTGAAAAACAGTTCAAATTCACAAGTGAAATACTATGGGTTGAAACTAAAAGTTTTTCCTGAGTGCTCTGCCTGGGGACTGGGTTTCTACTATACAGATGCTTACAAAGGCTGATGTAATAGAGACTGTTGTTTTCCTTGCTGCCCTTTATTATCAGAGCATTTCCACTTTGGAATGCAAAGAAGTGGTGGAGGAAAGAGAGGGTAATTCAACTGTGTAGGCTTCATACCCTTGCTTTGGAGTACATCTGAGGAAGGACTCAGTATGTAAATTTACAGTGATGTTTCCTTTGTAAAAAAGTGAAGAGGTTTTATTTTAATTTGTTCATGGACTTTTCTCCCTTGTATAAAAAAGATCTATTTTACCTTTTTTGTTTGGTTTCTTTCTTTGTCCTTCTTTTTTTCATTTATTCTTTTCCTTTTTTCCCTGCCTTATTTTTCAGCAAAACAAAACTTGTTTCTGTTAACATATTGGTGAAAGTGTATTCCACTCTATGGTTTGATGAGTATTCAGAATGGGTGCATTGAACAAAGTGAGGCACTTGGTCTGTAAAGCAAGAAGCTCAAAGTCAAGGATAATTATAAGTTCCCAGGCTGTGTTTGGGAATGACTGAGATTAATATGCTTAGTCTCGCATGGGGTTTGGGGAGAAGAAAGCTGGCTAGGGGATAGTAGCCAGGGGAAAGTAGCAATGGGATTAGCTTCAAAGGGAGCAATCGCCAGGGTGCTGCATCAGCTCTCTTCAGCACAACTGCAGGGAGGGATTAAAAAGTGGGGGGAATAGAGACCAGGTTATTAAAAATCCTGAAAGTTGTCAAAATATTGCAATTTCTGTGGTAATGTTTCCTAGATTTTTCTTATTTTTTTATTTTGTCATCCCCCTTCCTGTTTATACCTATGTGACAGGGATGGAAAGCTGAAGGAAGCAGATCAAATCCTTGCTATTAACGGACAAGCCCTTGATCAGACAATTACACATCAACAGGCTATCAGCATTTTGCAGAAAGCAAAAGATAATGTCCAGCTAGTTGTGGCTAGAGGTGCTTTTCCTCAGCTCATCAGTCCTGTAGTTTCCCGATCTCCATCTGCTGCTAGCACAGTTTCAGCCCACTCCAACCCGGTGAGTATAGCCCAAATATCTGTATATTCAGTTCTGGACCTGCATGTATTTATTGCATATAGTCTTTTTAGTCATTTTTGGTAAGTTGTACATACATTCCTTCACAGTGCTTGAGGTTTTTCTTCTATTAATCCTTATTGTACCTTTCCCTTACAAAGAGTAGAAAACATTCAGGCTTGCTGGGGGAAAAAATCTTCATCTTGGATGTACTCCTTGCTCCCATCTGCCAAATAATCTGTGTCCACCAGTGCAAATGCAGCATGTTTACCTTACTTGATGAAGCTTTATTTTGAGGCAGCAAACAGGATATTTTTCTTTGCCTTGTGCCTGAGCAAACAATTTTTGAGCCATTGTAATCTGATCTGCACCACCAGCTGGATGGGTGCTTTTGTGTTTTTTTTTTTTTTTTTTTCTGTTGTCTTTTAACATGAGGGCTCCAGTAAAGTTAAAAAATGCACTTAAGGACTCCCCAAAAAGCAGCTCTGCTACAATTCATTTCTTATTAGAGTTTTTGCACATCTAGGTGTAGACAACACAGTTCATAAACATGGTGGTATTAACTGTACTTTCTGTTTGTCTTGCCTTACTCATGTAATGGTTTGTCTTGGGATGAAACAGCCTATATATAGTTTCTATAGGTCTTGCTGTTCAGTCATCTGTGGCCCTTTTTTAGGGAGTCAATTACCAGACATATAGAGAGCAATCAGTCTAGAAAAAGGGACTGTTTTAGTGGGGTTTTTATTAATTAGCATAAAACTTTTAGTGAAGAAATGCCAGAATTATTCCTTTTATCTGTGCAGTGACTGACCTGACTTTTCCTGCTGGCACATAGGAGAAGCCTGCTCTCCTCCAGTATTGCTGTGACAAACTTCTTTCTCTATGTGATTGCCCCTTTGTTTACTGAACAGCTTCCCTTGCTTGAAAAGGTGCTTCTTACAAACATTCCATAGCTGCTTCTCTTTTTTTATCATACCTTTCCTGGTTCTCGTGTTCGCTTTGCTTTCAAATGCAACATACTAAGAGCCATTTTTTTTCCCTTCAGGGTTTGCTTTATCATGTTGATTTTTTGTTAAGATTGGATTTCCAAACAGGTACCACAGGGCTTTGGGTTTGCAATACCTTGATTATTCAGAAAAAAAAAAAAAAAAAAGAAGCCTGTTTCAAGATTATACCTGGTGTAGCACCAGCTGTGGTTTTAAATTTCAGATGAGTTTACTGTCTGAGTTCTTCTTCAGGAGAAAGAATACCATGAGCTTCCAGCTATCCCTTCAGGTAGTGCCCCATGTGAGTGAGTTAGGATTTGTCTTTCTTTCAGAGCAGTTTTGCTTCTGTCAGAACACAGTCTGCCATCAGAATGACTTCATTTTGGTGATGTTGCCATCAGACAACCTAGAAGACTTTATTACACAGGGTAGTTCTGCTACTACCTGCCTCACAATATTTGGTTCTGCTTTCAGTCTTAAAAATAGTGATTGGAATTTTGCTTTCTGCTGTGCTTTGTTATAATGGCTGATGTTAATGTGCACTTATCTGAAGATTTTAGCTTCCAGTCTTGTGTGGTTTTCTAGCAGCAGTATTTACTGACTGCAAAAGGGCATGAAGGTGGGCACCCTAGGCTGCTGCCTAAGTTCATTTGACATGAACTTTCATTCTTGAAAGGTCTCTACCATTACCCAACTCTGGTTTGTACCAGAGAACTTCCACCTGTTACACAATTAGTAATTTATCAATTAAATATTGTGGAATATCACACCTAATCACAATTGTTAAAAAGGTACTATATGTCCATCTTCCTCCAACTTTCAGTTATTAAAAACATACTCAAGAAATAAGAGAAAATAACTTGCAAATTCTTATACATATATTAATAGTTTGACTTGATAATCTTAGAGGTCTTTTTACACCTGAACAATTCTATGATTCTATGTTTTTAATGATTTGCAAACTTATATTTATTCCTCTTAGGTTCACTGGCAGCATGTGGAGACCATAGAGTTGGTGAATGATGGCTCAGGTCTGGGATTTGGGATAGTGGGAGGAAAGTCAACTGGAGTGATTGTCAAAACCATCCTTCCAGGAGGGGTGGCTGATCAGGTAATTCAAACTACCTCTCTGTTACTGTTCAGTAAGGTGTGAAGTTACTCTTTACTTTTATGATCAGACCAAATAGTGGTAGTTTTTATAAAAAAAAAAAAATAAGTAAAAAAAGAAACAGTAATTACTGAATTTTTTTCCTTTGTAAATGTGTGTTTAGTGCCAGAGTCTCTGCATTTGAATGTTCAAGATGGATTAGGCTCTAAATCATGTTTTCAGATCCGTTACATTATGTGTGTTTTGTGCATTTAGAGTCTCAATTCTTTCATGAGTGTACTGGTTGTAATCAGGGGTGGTGGGGGCTCCAAATATTGAATTGCTGTGCCCTAACAGGTGAGAGCATCTGCTTTTCTCTGCTGAGCTTACTGAAGCTTGGAGCAGGTATGTGGCTTCACATGTCATATTCAAGACACCGTCTCCGCTCTTGCCTGAGGGGCTCATGTGAATTGAATTTGGTTATCATTTGTTTATTTATTGTTAAGCTTATTATTATAAGCTTGTTTATTGGACAGGTACCTAGGGCTGCAGTAATGATGGTCAAGGATTGAATAAGCACAGAGACTGGTTAGTATTCCAAAAGTAGTGGTAGTGGCCTGGTAACAGGGCCTGGAGATGCATGGAGAGGATTTACGACTGCTCTCTTTCCCCTGAACAGATAGAGCCTTTTACAAACCTGTCTCTGTAACACTCATCATATGGCCTAAGTTCATGTGAAGGTTTTTTTATTAATTAAAGGTAAATCAGTAAGAGAGTAAACCAGTGTAAAGCAATTTACATAGCTGAATCACAGGAAGAGAGAAATGAATTTTATTTTGAAGTCATTGTTAATCCTGTTACTACGACTACTAGTTTTTAGTATCAGTGCAAAGCTGAATATGTATTTGTATGCTATTTTTTGTAAGCGTGCTGGAAAATGAAACCCAAAGTTCTGCAATCTACATGCAGTTGTTAAATACCAGTAGGAGTAACCATAGCTAAACACATTCTTTTCTCTGTGCTGGAGTGACATCTTGAAAAAGGATCTGGATATTTCTGGGGAAATTCCTAGTAAAATTTGTGTGTCATTAGGCAACCTTCTTTTCTTCTCCATGTTATCAGGATATTGACTTGGCATCCAGAAGAAGTCACCCGATTCATATGTCTTAGAAGTGACTAAAGCTGTGTGCTTCTTTTTCTAATTGTATGGTACATGGAAGAAATGGCATTGTTTCGTCATTATTTTTCATTTAGCATGGAAGATTGTGTAGTGGAGATCACATCTTGAAAATTGGTGATACAGACCTAGCTGGAATGAGCAGTGAGCAAGTGGCACAAGTTCTAAGGCAGTGTGGAAATAGAGTGAAACTGGTAATTGCAAGAGGTCCTGTTGAGGAGCCACTTCTACCAGCAGTTCCTCCAGGTACTCCAGTACCCACCCCTACACCTGAGAAACAGGTAAGCAACAATGCACGTATACAATCCATTGCAAACTTCCTTTCTTTTTAACTGCTGCTTGAATGTGTTTTGTGTTTATGTTCTCAAAAGTTAGGATTTTCTTTCCCATTAGAGCTATTCTCATCTGAGAGTCTGAAAGAATTTAAATGTACTGAGTCCACAGTGCAAGAAACTGTATTCTTGAAGACTTCTGGGATTAAGGTTTAGGACTTCCATAAATATAATCTGATTAACAACTTGTTTTGGGCTGCTTGAAATGGTTTGTTTTTACATTGGGACAACTGAAGCAACACAGTCTTTTCTTCTGGGCAGAATTAGTTGACTCTTTAGCATTTTTCTATCTGCCTGCCCTTTTTCTTTCCATATAATTTCATCTGTTCATCAGAACTTTCCTCCCTGTGCCAACCAGCACACAGATGCTAATTGTTTCCTACATTATCTGTCATTGCTCAGTTGCTAGAGTAGAGGTTTTCTAAAAAGAGTAAGCCAGCTACCCTTATTCCCCTGCTGATGATGGTACTTTGTATTGTTACTACTCTACAACTGTCAGCCACTTAGAAATGCTGTAAATATTATTACGATTTTTCAGCTCAAAGGCTCTACAAAATAGGTAATTTGAGTGTAACGAAGTCTGGTTTCATGGGAGTCAGAAACAGCACCATTTTGCCACATATGGCCATGACCAGATACACTTAAATGTGAATGTGTGAAGTGAATTAATGAGAGGAGAAAAGGTTTGGTTTTGAGCCTACTCCTAGATAGAAGGTTTTGTTTTACTTTTTCTTGTTGCTTTTCTAGATGTTTCTTCAGTTGCAATATAAATTTGAGACAAGTCACATCAGAAGAGAAAAAGTCCTTGCAATTTCTGCATGATTGTGTGCTGGTTTGAAAGCCAACCATTGCAAGATCCCAAGTCAGAACTACAATTCAATAGGAAAATTAAAATAAAAATGCAGTAGTGCCAGAACACTGACAGAGTCAGAATACAACTTGACACCCTGTCTATCAGGGTGTTGGTAGCAGTCCAATTGAATAGTGGCTGTAGTCCTTCTGGAGTGAATGTGGTTCTGTTGAAGTGGTGATCCTGGGTGTAATTTTCCTCTGAAGGTCTAGTGGTAGTGTAGATGGATCTGGTCTTCCTCTGGGAATCAAGTGGAAAAAGGCTGCCTGTGGTGTTCAAATCTCAGATTATATCCAAGTAGGAATGCTTGGCTCCTCCCACTGGTTGGAGCATCTCACAATGGGATGATGTAATTTTATCAGTCATGCAGTAAGTTGCAATGGCCCGTTAACAGAAGATATCCCCTTTGAGGGAGGATGGGTCCTGGAAGAGATAAAGAACACTGCCCCACCTGGTTTTAACATTACCAGTGTTTCTTTATCTCTTCCATTCCTCATAACTCTGTGTGTTGTGGGGGGTGTCTATCTTCTGTTAATACCTATAGAATACATATAGAATGTATATGTATAGAATACATATTTTTGGTTACATAATTCATTGCAACCTAAGACAGATTGTTATGTAACTATTTATGATATTCTGTAACAATTTATGATGGTGATACCAGCATTTTGTCACTGTCCATTGTGGTGATATCTGTGAAAACCTAACATATATTCATCCCCTATTTTGTGGCTGTAAGGCAAAGAAAGTTAATCTTGACATGGCAGCTTCTGAGCATGGAAGATGAGAGACCAACTGGTACTTTGTGTCTTTACAGCACACAGAGATGTAAAACCTTTCTGCATTTTAGATAAAAGGATTGATATTTAGCTCTAGTATTACTTGTCTGAAATGCATCTGTCAAAATAAAAGCTGAATTTGATTATTTAATCTGTGTATATTTCCGCAGTATTTGCCTTTTTGAGGTTATGTGATGCAATGTTAAAAGATGTATCTGCAGCTCATCTATGATTTCTAATACTGACAAAATAGCTCAAAGCAGGAGAGGGGCAGAATTTGAGATTTTGCCACCTTCTCAATTTCCATACTTTTCAATACCTCTTTCGTAGTACTTCTCTCTTGGCAGGAGACAGACTATTTTTAAACTGCTCCTGTCTACACAAAGTTGTATTCTTGGAAGGAGCACCCTGTTAACAGTCAGGCAAAACTCATTGATTTGAGTCTGGAGTGAAGATGATGATTCAAACAGCTTGATTTTTTAGTTTCTTTCTATCAGATACAGTGTGGGTGGAGTCTTTATGATGCTCCTAAAACTATTATTGAGACCAGAATGGCTTTGCAAAATGGGCATTTCTTGTCATGTTACCTGCAGATGTATATCCTATAAAAATTCATAAAGCTATAGGAATTGGATCTTGTTTTAGTGGCATTACCTGTGGCCAAAATAATCCTGTATTTTCAATCAGAGGGTTGATTAATGCATTAGAAATTTATTTTTCTTGTACTTAATTTGGTTTTTGGTGGAGTTGCTTGGATAAAGAGCTCAAGTCAGCTTATCTTTTGGCAAGTAGCACCATAGCTTTCCTGAAGTCTTTTTTGACAAAAACTTACCTAGTCATACTGGGTTTAGTTAGTATCTGCCTGGTTGCCATACTGGCACTTAAAAAAAAATTAGCTGTTGTTTGGCATGCAGAAGGGACAGAATAAAAATTTTAATAGAAGCGCCCTATTGTTAAAATAGGATTTTAATATATATTCCACCTTCATTAACAACAAGTGGCCCCAAAATCCATTGTTATTGAAATTCAGAGAGTTACAGCAGGTATTAATTAAGATTGTAATTATTTAGCTAGCTAGAGTATAATCACTAAGTGCTAAAACAAAAATTTTAAGGCTTTCAAAAGCAAGAAGTGTAGTTGCCTGACTAGTGATAAATTTTAGCGTATTTTAAACTTATAAATTTTAAAAAGATACCTATAGTTAGTGAACAAAAATTTAGACAAATAGAATACAAAATACAATTTGGATGGGTTTTTTCTCCTTTTTAATAACACAGCAGTATAAAGCTAGTTCTGAGGAGGTCCCAGAGGCAGCGAGCTTCATATTCATATACACATACATATATCTGTAACTTACTGTACAAGAAATTCATTGTTCAATTTGTACAAATTTCACCAGTCATTTTAGTCATTAAATAATGATTTGATAGGTTAAGCGTAATATTCCAGAGCAGTGGGGCGAGGAGGATATGGCCTGCCCTGCATTGCTTTACCATGAGGCATGTTACCTATTTCTTGCTTCTCTGATAAACAGGAAATAAGAACAAAAGCAAATGTCATACTTCCTTTTTTGTGTTTGTATCTAATTTCACATGTTACTGACATTAAAGGACATGGTCAATCTTTAAAGAAAAAATCCTTCCTTTCTAACCTCCCTTTTCTTTTTAGTATGATGCTTATCTTGATAGCTGTGAAGATGGGGAGAAGTTCAATGTTGAACTCACTAAAAACAACCAGGGTTTAGGAATAACTATTGCTGGTTACATTGGAGACAAGACATCAGGTGAGTGTTGATTCCTGCACTTGATTTTCAGACTGTTGCATACTATGGTATATGTGCATTAAAGACCTAATTTTTTAATAGCTCTTCTTGAAAGAACCTGTAACCATCTAAAATCTATTTGAAATTTGTAAAGGAAGAAGGATTGTTTTCCTTTTGTAAAATGAATGTTCAGAATAAAACCAATTAATATTATTATAAAATCCCACCTCAGTATTTTTAAATCAGTTTTTATCTTCACTTTTGGCTAAACCTGTGTTTACATGTTTCCAGAAAACAGTGGTAAAATAGGCTGAGCCCTTTTGTTAGAAGTAGTCTTCTTACAAGGCAACACAGTACCATTCGGAGTAGTTTTAAGAAATGTTCATGTTTATTTTTACTTTGTAATTTCCACTAAATTTTTCACAAAAATAATCCAGAACTCTGTTTCCTTAGAGGAAATTTGGCAAATTCATTGTTGCTAGGGAGGGATGTCTGTTGAATGTGTCATAAGGCTTGTCAAAGAGCTGTTGGTGTGACTTGTATCCACATGTATAGTGTTCAAAAAATGTATATATAAGTGCATTCTATTTTTTTGGCAGTTTATAGTTATAATTTTTTGGATTAGAAAAAAAAAAAAAAGGACTTCCACAGGACCAGATAGTCACAGTTTGTGCAAGTCCACTCTTTAGCAGCTTCCAGTTGAATCTTCAAAAGACAAATTAAGATGTAGAACATGTATAGATCTGATAGCATATTTTAACTGATTTAGTGTTTGGATATCACTAATCTTCAGTTTGAAATTATTGTGCTGCATGCAATTATGTCAGAGAATATTCTTGTCTCAGGAACTAGTTCCCTAACTCGATTTTGTGATGTAACAGTTACAGAACAACTTTGCTGTCAGAGAAGCAGCAATAAACTGCTGGACAAGAAATAGCATGGTTGAATTTTTTGTGAATGACAAATAATTTGTCATGTTATCTTACAGCTGCTATAGGATGTAAGAATGCCTGGAAGTTAGGAGCAACAGCCATGTAATTATGCACAAAACCTAGGCAAACAATTTCTTAAAAAACCCCAGCTTCACCCCCCTAACCCTTAAAGAAAAAAACAACACTGACAGAAAAAGAGAGAGTCACCTTGTCAATGAGGTGATTTGAATATATATGCAATCTTATTTTTCCTAAGCTAAGTTGAGTCATAAACCCTCCTTCCTTATATCTTTTGTCATATGGAGGACCAGTAAAAAGTTGGCATGAGGTCTGCAAAGGCTGTCACAGCTTTTAAAATGCATTTAAAAGTGTATTATCTTCACATCAATTATATTCATTTAACAGAGTGAGAACTTTTGTTGAGAGAAAGTAGATGCTGTTAAGATTTCTGATACCAGTGTTACAGGGTGGAGATGGTCAGAACAATTTCATGCCAGTTTGTGCTGTAATTTTTCCTGCTTTCATGTAAGGTGTGCAAAATGTGCACGTAGGACCTCCTATATTTTCACTTTATTGAGCTATTGAATTTGTTTCAAAGGCACTGGTGTTTTTCCTGAAATGTTTTCTTTCAGCAAAATGTCCTTCTGTAGATATTTTGTATATATTACCTACCTTCCGATTCAAAAGTAGTAACAAGTTAGTAACTAAAATGTTTCTGTTTGGATGGGGGGAAGTTTGTTTAATTTTGTTGTTTTGTTGGGGCTTTTAAAACTTTGTGACCTTTTTATCAAATAGTAATAACTGCAGTTAAAAACTGGTTCAAATGTAAGTTGTAGTCCTATTTGCTTTTTTTAATTTGGCAATCCAAACATGGGTTTTCTTAAGCTTTTATTAACTACATAGAAAATTCTGAAATTACCAGGTTAGTGTATTCAAGTTGAATTTTCTGTCTAAATCTGGCAAAAGTCAGAGATATGTTTTTCGTCTATGTTTTTTTCAACATTTAGATTAAAGTAAGTTAGAATATTTCTTATTTTGTATCAAGAATTGTGAATTTGGCATTGTAAGGTTTTGAATGAAATCTGATCCAATGCACACAGACATTAATATGGCTCATTCTTTAAGATGATAATAATATATATAATAATAACTATTATAGAAATATTAATATTAAATTATATTCTTATAATATACATGTCTTTCTTTATGATTCTTTTATTACCTTTCTTAGAGACTGTATTTTCTTTCTTTTTTTTTCCCTTCCCCCTGCTTTGACTGGTGCCTTTTGTTGCATTGTTTAAATTGTTTCATAATAAATTAGTTAACTTAATTTTCCTGTTTTTTCATCCCAGAACCTTCTGGTATCTTTGTGAAAAGCATTACAAAAGGCAGTGCTGTTGAACATGATGGCAGAATCCATGTGGGAGATCAAATTATAGTTGTAAGTAAATGCAGGAAGAAGTGAGATCGCTTGTCCACAAGACTCTGCTTTATGTTGCAAAGAAACGTTCATGTAGTACTTGTTTAAAATGCTTAGGATTGGTGTTGCAGTTCTGAGTCCTTCTCTGACAGAGTATCTCATCACATGCTTTCTGATTATGCTACCAGCATGTAATTTGTATTTCTTTAAAAACTCTGTATTTGATGTGAAAATATATCATTATATATCCATATTAGTAGGAGATTAGTAAGTGTGAAATTTCAAAGTTTGATTCAAATTGGGCAACTGTTTTCAAAACTATTTTTAAAAGCGTGTCAGTAAAGTTTTAGGTGTTCAGGGAAAAAATAACACATTTTCAACTATTGACTGTTGGTTCTGTGTTTCCTGTGGAGGAAATCAGGTCATGAATGCTGGGAGTACCTTTTTGTGTCTCTTATATTGTGTCTGTCCTTGCATTTGTGTGATGACAGCACTAGGAACAGGTTATAATCTCTCTCCAGAAGTGCTTGCATGTTTGTTTGTCGAATTATGTATCTTTTTTATAATGATTTACATCCTGAGTACAAATGGCTAAAATGGATTATTCCAAAGTTGTTTTTTTTCTTCTGCAGATGCAGAAGGAGAAAATTATTTGAGTGATCTCAGACACAGAAGAATAATAAATATTTTTAAAATATGGTTTGTTTAAGTGTGGAGGAAAAATTAAATACTCCCACCTGATGTTTAGTTATTTAGATTTAGAAGAATTTCAGAGGACACCAAATGACTAAGGGTCCAGGGGATTCATTCTTCATTTAGGAGAACTTAAAATAATTAAGTATTTGTGTCATGTAGGCAGAAACAAGTGCAGGAGTCAAAGAGCATGGTATTGTAAGAAGTATTTGAGAAATTGAAGGCAGTGTGGGGTAGATGTAGAAATAATAGGACATTATAGAGTTTGCAGGGAGAAGAAGAATAAAATGTGGTGGGTGCTAGGGATAATGGGATAGAATTGATAAATACCAAAGTTTTGAATTTCAGAAAAAAACCCAAGTTAATCCAATAATGAAAGAGTTTCAAACAGAGGAGACGCAAAATTTGTTCTTTAAACTATTAAAATGATGAACCAGCGATACCAGCTAGTTGGTTGCAACAATGTTCTGTTTGGAAATTGGACTTCACTGTTTTCATTAGTAGACTTCTCTGTATTTAAGTTTCTACTTCACCTCAGAATGACTGCACTCTGTAGGTCTTTCTGCCACAGTGGATTGATGTGTATCTCCTTAGTCTTCTCTCTCCAGAACTTCTAGCCATGGCTGTGTTGGTTAATTCACCCAGTATTTCCTCCTCAAAGGCAGGGATGGCTGACCTGATCAAGCAGACAGGCTGGGCAATATGCCCTTCACAGCAGATGCTGTATCCTCTTCCACCTTGAAAGCAGATCTGCCTGGCCGCACCATGGTGGGCATCTCACTCCTCCCCTCTTTGCTGTGGTGCTGGTTGTCACCTAGCTCTGAGGTGCTCCAGTGGGAGTGCTTAGCATGATATGTCCAATGATACAAAGTTGTACAGGTTTTCTTCCTGCCCGTCCACTTGAGTTTTGCTTGGGCTAACAGATACTGAGAGCTCACTGCATTGTTTTGCCCTGAACTTTTTCTCCCTGGGTGAACTGAAAAGCTGCTTAATCCTGCAGGTGGATGGAACAAATCTTCAGGGTTTTACTAATCAGCAAGCAGTTGAGGTTTTGCGGCACACAGGACAAACAGTTCAGCTCACTCTGATGAGAAGAGGTCTTAAGCAGGAAAATCGTATTCCGCCCCAGGAAGACTTCAGTGTTCCTGTTGAAAAGGACTTACTATTCCAAACAATGGATAGTACCACAGCCAAAGGTAATTAAAACTGGCTTTGCTGCAAAGTTGGCTTGAAACATTTTTCTTCTCAATTGCAAACTGGAAATAAAATGGGCCAGATTCATTCTGGATAGCTATTACAGATGGCAGAGCTGCTGTACATGAGGGTAAAATATTGTCTACTATGGTTTGATTAATCTTTTAGAAAGTGGTATTATTTGCTATATTTTCAAAGTGAACATTGAAAGTTCTTCCTGCATTGTATTTCTGGCTGAATTGCTTCAAGACTTTGATCCTGCTAATCTTTGAATGGTAAGAAGGCAGCAAATGTTTTATTCATGCTCAAGAGTGAGAGCTGCATTCAAAAGCAGAGAAAGACCCTTCTTGATGAGCGTAATCAATCTCATCCCCTTTTACTCTTGCTTGTTACAAACTACAGGTGTGAGAAGAGTAGCCTGTATTTTAGAGATTGATAGGGTATTGACAATGCATATGTAAAATTTTCAGAAGCCAAAGAATGGTAGTAATATTGCTGCTGATGACATGAGATTAGTACAGCTTTATCTTACATATTCTGCATGTATTTAAGTATATGTGCCACATCTTGAAAGTCAGTGTGTTTGAATGCAAGATATCTGCACAGGGGCTGGAAGTGCAAAACAGCTGCTTGTGTTATAGTTCAATGTCAGTGAAAGTATGCCACAAGTAATCAACAGAGGCCTGATCCCCATCTTGCACATCATTTTCAAAGAGCCAGTAGCATGTTACCTGTATGTTATCCTCTCGCTCCCACCTTTAACAAGAAGTATAGACTAAGTGTTCAGAATGCTGTTTCTCCAGCCAACGGGTGTTCAAGACATCTGACAGGCAGCCACATACGTAACAGAACTTGGTGATAGGAGGGGTTTTCTGCATATGAAAACTGCCAGGTATGCAGGTCTCTAAGGCTGAAGCATTTTTGGTTTAAGTGTCAGCTTTCTGAAGTGCACAAAGGAAAAAAAAAATATAAGAATGCTAAAGAAAGTTATATTTAGATGTATTTTCATGCAGTCATAAAAATGCAGGTATTGATAATTGTGCTGTTTTCTTGGTTTTGTTCTTGGGTTTTTGTTGGGTTTTTTGTTTGTTTGTTTGTTTGTTTTTGTTGTTTTGGTTTTGGGTTTTTTTTTGGGGGGGTGGGGCTTGGGTTTTTTTTATTGGAAACTCACTGGAGAAGGTAAAGCATTAACAGAAGACAATGTCTTGAAATGTGGTATTTCTTCTGGGCCATCCGTGCCAGGTTCCATTTGCTAAATGGAATATGGGTACTCTGAAGTCCAGTGAAGGAGAGGGTTGATGCCCCAGAGAGTTGGTTTCCCAGCTGATGAGTATTATGACATATATCATAGCTGAATAGCTGAAAATATTTCTTCTTTTTTTCAGATAACAATGAAACAGAAGAGGGATTCTCATCACTACCATGCAGTACCAGTGTGGTAAATATTGGAGATGACGTGAAACAACAGGAAACAGGTTTAGTATTTTATTCTGTAAAAATGCACTTCTGTGGGCTTACACAAAGATCAGGTGTTTTGTGTGTGTTTCCATCTTCTGCAAGCTCTGTAGCTGAGGTAGAACTATAAAGTCAAAGTTGTCATATCTTTAATCATGTACTGTTAACCATAAGTTTTGGACTATTGTATGTATCTGAAAATAATTATATGCTGAAGATGTCACATGAAGCAGTCTGCTTTGGCTACTTGTTCAACGTACTCCCAGTCTAGTTTTGCATATATACTCTTTTTAGTGTAGTCTAGGAAAAAAAAAAATCTTCCCTTTCCCTGCTATCTTTCCAGTTGTCTGCAGGTGCCCAGCTACAGTTCCAGGAGTTCTGCATCTTCTGATAAATTCCCTTTTCAAATTCTTGAGCTTACATTAGTTTCATTTAGTATTCTCTGATAATGTCTGAAATTGTCAGCTCTGGTGGACTGATATTCTCCAAATTTTCCCATACTCTTTTTCAAAATTCTTATTTTATACTAGTTATTTTTTTCCCACTTGATCTCCTAGAACACTGTTGGGCATTTTAGAAGTCCTGTGTGATGATACGCTTTTCAGATTCAGACATAACTTGATATGTCAACTTGATGTGTAACACTTTTGTGCTTCCAGAGTAAAAGGGAGAACTGATAAGTTATGCAATATGTATATTCATAACTCATGCTTTCTGATTTTCTTGGATACCTGAAGGAATTTCTTTTTAATGTCTTTCCTTCAGATACTGCTGTGTCTTGGCTTTGGGGGAAATATTGTCCTATTTGAATGCCATGCAACATCTGACTTTATAATTAGTAATGTCTCTGCGCAATGACTAGACATACAACCTTGTCTGAGGCTCTTAGTAATTTTCTATTCTTACTAAAATCAGTGGGATTTGAGAACTTTGTAATGAAGTTTCTTGTCTTTGCCTGTGATGAGAATTCAGATCTGAAGTTTATTTTGATATTTACTGTAAACACAGCCAGGACCATGGACCTTGAATATGTAGGATCCTGTTAAACCTACTGTGGTTGCTGGCTGTTGTATCTAAATACTGCTTTTTATTGGCTTCTGCCATAGAGCCTAGACAATGTGAATGAGGGAAAAATGAGCTGGAAGAAAGTATTTCTCTGTTTTTCAAACCTGCAAAGAAACTATCAGTCCAATTAAGATTTGTGACAGTTTTCTACCTAGCCTGTCACTGTATCTCTGTGCATCTCCCCCTTCCTTCCTTTCCGAGTTTTTTGCTGTTCTTTAGCTGTTAAAATTTTGTCATTGTATGTGTGCATCTATGTGAGTCTAGGGGAAAAAAACAAAACAAAACAAATGCAAAGAGGTTGGACTTGCATTCTGTTACCAACCTAAAGGGCTTACAGTTTCAGAAAAGTCTTTCACAGTTGTGCTCATGGTTTTGAAAATAAAAAAAACCCCTCCAGATTGTGTTTTTTGGAATTCTCTGTAAAGTACAGGGTCTGTCCAAGAGGATCAGTGTGCAGTTTACATTTTTAAGTATTTTGGCCATCCCCCTGAATCAGTCTGATCAGCCCACATGTAGTCTGATTTAATGTAGGGCTTGAATGCAACCTTTTAATTTCCTTTCTGCCTATTATCTTGAAAAATTGCAAAAAATTGACTCAACTCTGAAGCTAGTATGAATCCTTTCTTCCCAGCCACATATACCAAATTATTTGAATTAACTTCATGTCTTTCAAAATACACAGTTTTGCATGGTTGAAATCTTAATACTGCTTTGTGAGTTTTTGCTCTCGTAAATCCAAGCTTAGTGAGACTAAACATGCCAAGTTTTTAGTCATATTTAGGAGAATTCTGACATCATGGAAATGATTGTGTCATTGTGCATGTTCCATATACTTTATCAGTTCTAGGAATTGACTAGGTTTTTTAGTTCTTTGTCACAGTAATCTTAAATATAAATTTTAGATTTCCAGCTAACTGGTACAGAAGAAGCAGCTGCAAAGATAAAATGGCAGAGGATTATGGGTTCGAATTATGAAATAGTGGTAGGTAAATTTTGCTTACTATTGTTAAATGTGCATCTATTTCATCTGTGCATTATTATGTTGACAACATATGGATAGAAATTTGTTTGCATTGTATTTGTTCCTTCATGTATGAAAATTACACATATGCTCCTTAGTATGTTGAGATTATTTTAATTTTAGACTTTGAATGTAGATATGCATTTTTCTGTATTTTATCAAAACCATAACAGACTTGTAAGATTACTCTGCCCATGACTATCGTTTCACCAGTTTTCTAGCTTCAGGAGGATAAATGTGTATTAGAGAAAAAAAAAAAATTAATATGAACTTCAAAGCTCCCTTTATTAGCTAGAACTTGAAGCTTCATTCTCATTCTGCATACTGAATAAGTGATTTCACGTTATGATGTAAATAATGCATAGAACATATACTGTAGATACAGGAAAAAAGTAATATCTCAGTTTAGGAGGTACTGCAAAATTGCATGTCGTAGATGTAGTATCTGCAGAAGTGTGTATTGTTAGATACATTGTTGTCATAAGCAGTTCCCACTTGTGTATTGCAAAGTAGCATGTGATCAACGAATCTGTTTTTGCCTGACTGTCCCCATTACATATCACAGTACTTCTGGTTTCTCACTTCCAGAATTTTGTCGTCATTGCATGTAAATTGAAATGGAAATTAACAGACCTGTCTGTAAATTTGGCAAATGTAACCCTTTCTTCATCTTATTTTAGGTGGCTGTGGTTAACAAATTTAGTGAAAGCAGTGGATTAGGGATAAGCCTTGAAGCTACAGTGGGTCATCATTTCATCAGATCTATCTTACCTGAAGGGCCAGTTGGACGAAGTGGCAAGCTGTTTAGTGGAGATGAACTGCTGGAAGTAAGATAAAGTACTACTTTGTCTTGGTCTGCATTCAGTAAGGTGTTTGAATAATAAGTTTCTTCTCATAGGTTATGACTGTGGGAGTGATGTATATTTTAAACAGTGCACCAGTTAGTGGTTGAGTAGTCACTTCATATGTACTTATATATATTTAATTGAACACATATGCTGACATACATTTCTCAGCTGGTAACTGAATTTTCAGTATAGTCCAAGGTCTCTGTCATGGTCTAAGCTCAGCAGGCAAGTGAAGCACCATGTAGCCACTTGCTTACCTGCCCCACTAACCCTCATTCTGGTGGGATGAGGAGGACAATCAGAAGTAAAACCCTGTAAGTTGAGATAATGGCAGGTTAATAACTGAAACAAAGTAAAGTTTAATAATAATAACCATCATCATCATCATCATAGTAAAAATGGGAAAAAAAAGGGTCAAGTGATGCATAATGCATGTATGCATCAATTGATGCACAACTTAGCAGTTGTGTCTATGAAACTTTATATGAAACTTATTCTCATAGTGAATCCAAAACACAGCACAGCTACTGAGAATAAATGAACTCTATCCCAGCGGAAACCAAGACAGTCACCAAAAAAGAATATGTAGTGAAAGCATTACGACTGAATAGCATTATTCTTACTCAGTGAAGGGACTAAACACCTAATTACTCTTCTAAATTATTTTCTTAGAATTAAATGTGAATTTGGTTTACATGAATACAAGAAACATGAAGCTACAGTTTATGTGGTGTTTGTAGGGTGGTGTCATGCAATTTAAAAGACTATGAATTCAGTTTAATGTGCAGTTTGGTGCTGAGCACCAGACTGAATAGATACTAAGGGTTGAAAGTGTCAATTAGCATGGGGATTTTTGTTACTTGTATTTTACTTTTTTTAATGAGATCATTAATGAGTTGGAGGGTTTTTTACTTGTTATTGTGCTTATAAATACTCTGTAGTTCTAACCACTGTGTATTCTTTATTTATTGAGGTGAATGAGATCTCTCTGCTTGGAGAAAACCACAAGGATGTGGTCAGTATCTTGAAGGAGCTGCCTATTAAAGTGACAATGGTGTGCTGTCGTCCAGTAGCTCCACTTGTCACTCAGCCAGAAATACTAGAGAGTCTAAGCCTATCTGAAGTTCAGCTCACAGAAAAGGTATTTTGTCTTTAAACAATCACTGAAAATGACAATTTCCTTGAGAAAAAAAAAATTGATGATGTTCTTCTACCTGATTAGAAATATATTTAATATTTTTTGAATTGGAGCCAGACAAATACGAAACAGTAAATAATGTATATCAGCTATTTTTTAGGCCACCTGAAGATATGAATCCTGGCTGGTGATAGGAAAAAATATTCTAGGATATGGGGCTTTCTCTCTAAGTACTCTATTTCTTATTCTGTAGGTGAGATATGAGTATATAGCAAGTTGAACTTTGGGGCTCTTTAGAATCTGAATGTATTTAATCTAGTTTTGGCCTTTGCTTTCTGGGTTTGCATTGTGTATCACTGTGTTTGCATTCCCTGACTGACACTTCTGTCACTCGTAAATGAACAGCTCTGGGCAGCCTGGTGAACTAAACATGTAGAAGTGTCCTAGGGTATAGTATACGAAGCAATAGCATTTGCATGAAAAGAGAAACAGTTAACTCTGAGTTCTGAGCAACGGACCAAATTCAGCTTATCGTTTCTAAACTTCTCTATGAAACCAAGTGAAGAACAGACTGAAGAACAGTCTGTGTATGTACATACTTGTTTGTTTTGCTATTATTAAATGTTCTGGCTACTGTCAGTATGATTATGTTTAATAAAAGCATATTTTAGACATACCATTTAATAGCATGTATTTCCTTTGTATTCAAATGCATATGCTAATGGTTTTTGGAAGATTTTCATTTGACAGAGATTTTCATTTTGTAAATATTTTTCTATTGAGTAGTTTAATGTACTTGCAGCTTAACTATATAGGGTATTTGAATTTTGCGCTAGGTTTATCAGAGTTCATTAAATCTCCTGAGTGTTTGCCCTTTTTCTGTGTTTAGAGATATATCACTTAGGTTTTATCTTGTTTTTTGTAAGCAGGGTATTTTCTCTAAAGAGTCTCAAGTGCTTACATTTTATTGGTGAATGTTTTCTGTTTTTCTCAGGGTCACATTGAAATTGGATTCATTGGCTCCTCAGACACAGAGGGAACAGCTTTGGAAACAGGTGATGAGGGTCAGAGTATGGAAGAGGTGCAAAGCTCATCTCTGGCAATGTGGGAAACAGAAATACAGCACATTGAGCTGGAGAAAGGGAGTATGGGCCTTGGATTTAGCATATTGGACTATCAGGTAACTTCTTGGATGGAGGATAAAATATTTTGTATTGTTTGGATCTTGCAGTGTGTTCTATATATTTCAATTATTTCATTAATTGAAACTAAGCAATAGAGTAGAACTAATCACTGCTGGTAGGCATTCCATTAATTATATTACATATTCCTCTCATTGTAGTAATACTGCAGGTTCTAATGATAATGGTAATACTGGTTCAGTAAAACAGATAATCCAGTATATACTAGGGTTTTCAGAAAGCTGTCTTCTAGTGACCCAGGGACAATGGATGATGTAGCCAGCATATTTAGGCATTTAGCCATGTATTTTGCGCCTGCAGTGAGGTGTTTAGGGCAAGATCCAATAAAGGACTTAAATGCTTAAAGCAGGATTTACTAAAATCCAGAACTGTAATTCTGAAATCCTTTGCTTAGCTGCTGTTGGGGACATGCTTAAACATCCCCATTCATTTTGTGTTTGACTTCAGAATTCCTGGATATCTAAACTATGTTTCTAGGTGTGTCCCAATGGACAGCTCAGTGTCTGTCTCTTGCCTTCACTTCGTCAAGATATCAGAACAAGTATTCTTCTTCCCAGTTTTCCAGTGGATAATTTTTAATTGAATGTCAGGTAATTTCTCCCTTAGGTCAATGTAGGCTTTTGCTGAGCCTTTTGTGGTGCTATGAGGATCAGGTGTCTTTCCAGATTTCTGCTGGATCTTGTCCATAGGAGTATATGCATTTACATCTGGAGATAACTGGTAGAAATTATGGCCCCAGGGCACTCCTTACAATTATGCTGTGGCTTAGATTTTGTATTTGCACACTGGTAAGCTGAAGAGCAGTGTAGTGTAATGATGTGAAGGATAAAGGCATAGTCAAGTGTCTTTTATGAAACTCTTCAAAGTGTTGCTTATGATGCTCTGTAGTGAGTCATCACAGATGAGCCTGAGTGTTTTAAGTCCATGTCAGCACACAGTAGAAAATATTTTCGCTTGAGCCTCTTCTGAGCATTAACACAAATAGTGGGTGCATATGTGGTTAGTGACTGAATTTTGTTTATGGATAATAGTCCTAAAGGCCTGTGGAAATGCCTTAAGTTGGTTAATATATTTTTTCAAATTAGTTAGTCTTACATCTTTAGCCAGCTTTCTGAAACTTACCTTATTTTTGATGTTAAAATACTTATGTATTGTGATATGTTCTCTCCTTTGATAGTAGTAAAAATATTTCATTCGCACACTGAGTTTTGCTTTCTTGTAAGATGGTGAACAGGAGACGTACAGGAAGATTTATATTTGTATTTTGCTGTTTCCATCACTTTTTCAGTTCATTTTCAATGAATGGTGACTAAACTTGAAGAGAATTATGTTTCTACTAATACATTGCTCATGTTTTATACAATGAGCTTTATGTAGAAAGGTGTACATAATTTCTAACCCTAAGGAAGACTATCACATAGACTAGAGGCTTGTTTCTCTTTTTTTTCCTCCCCAAAAAAGTGTCATGCATTGCCATCTAAAGTGACAGTGTAAGTATTTATTGTTAAAATAGTGAGGAAGATGTCAATGCTTAAGCTCGAGTGATATTCAAAGCACTGCTAGTTATCTTTTGACTTGGAAAGTGTTTTGTCGCTCCATGGCATTCTTTTTACTGCACTGTCATCAAGTGTTAAGGGTCTTCTTGATATCCTTCCTGCTTTCCTCCTGCCCTCCCTCCCTCCTTCAACAGTTCTCTACCATACCAGCTTTCAGCAGTCTCCCTGTTCCTGTGGCTTTTTCATGTTGCTTTGATGATGTCTGTCCTTTCAGATGTACATCATGACATGGAAACTTGTTACAGCTGCATGCTGGTTTGTAGATGTTTGCTTTTCTCTACTTTTGCTTTCAGTAAAGCTGTTATATGATTACATTTATAAGGAAGTTTTTCTCTGTTCATTTACTCCAGTGAACTGCGTGTTGGAAGTATTAACATGATGTTCCTTGTGAATGTAGTTCTGTAGGAATCACAAACATGTGTGATAATTGTTACAGCAGAATTGTATGCTCCTGTTACTAGTATTTGATGCTCGCTTTTTTAGTAAAAATCAGTATATTGGGGAATGGTCACTCAAAAGCAGTTTTCTTTCTTAAAAGCAAACATCACTTTGTTTTGTCTTGTGTATTAAAGTCCTATATCAGTATCTTCCTCTCTCATGTAAGTATTTAATTAGGTGTGCACTAGACCTTGCCTCTTGGAAACTGCTTTCTCAGTTGAGCAAGATCACAAAGTATAAGACAGTTATTGAAAATAAGTAATTTGTTCCACTAGAATGCATGTGTTACATTTGCCCCAGTCTGCATTTCCCACCTGTGTCTTCAAACCTCTGAGTTTAAGGGAGGATAGAGTTTGCAACACTGTTGTTGCAGTAGGAAGTATATAAATTTCTGATGGGTATGGACAACACTGCACAATTTAGTAGTACTTTAAATTGGAGATACATGCTGGAACATCACCTGGAAAGGAGTAATAATTTGCACATATAAGAATTAAAAATAAGTGGAAGTCTAAATGTACAGACAGTACAGCTGGGATGGTTTGCTCCTTCTGAAGGTTCATGTGGAGGAGAGCAATGCTTCTTAATAACACAACTCTGGTTAATAACAGCTCATGAATGAAAATTCTTCTCTCAAGATATAAAAGAGTAAAAAAAAAAATCTTTTTCTTCCCTTTATTTAATTAGGATCCTGTTGATCCAGCAAACACTGTAATTGTGATTCGCTCATTAGTTCCTGGGGGTGTGGCTGAGCAAGATGGCAGACTTCTTCCCGGAGATCGTCTTATGTTTGTCAACGATATCAACTTGGAAAATGGCAGCCTGGAGGAAGCAGTGCAAGCACTGAAAGGAGCCCCAGCAGGAACAGTTAAAATAGGAGTTGCCAAACCATTGCCTGTAAGGATTTGGGAATTCAGTGTGTACTTTTCATATCGTTGAAGCTGGTACATGCTGATCCTGACTTCTCTATACATTTTATGTTTTCGGGATACAGCTGGGTGGCCCAAATATTGCCTTGCATGTAGGAATGGCCTGGGTAGTATATGACTGGTGTAGTGATTGCAAGACCCAGCCCACCTGTCTTGCAGCTGAGAAAACAGCAGAACACCTTACAACCAGCAGTCTTTCAGGACTGAAAGTTGCCAGGCATAATATTGTATACACTGTACACTTTACATGGTTCTCTGAATGTGTGAGATGGTGACATAAAGTTGTTTTTATTTGAATTGTGTGGAATTCACTGATTCCTTTGCTTTGCAAGGCATAGTATTGTTACACCTGTTATTCCACTTGAGGAGGTTTTTGGATTTATTTTGGGTGGTATGTGGGAGAAACAACAAAACTTACAAGAGGTTCAATAACAAATTTTTACTTGCAAAATTTAGAACATTAAGATAGAATAATACTTGGCAAACTTTAAAATGTAGGCATTTAAGTTAGAAATGCAACAATATAAAAGCACTTAATATAAATATGGATAAATATAAATGTAATATAAATAACACTTTGGAAAATGTATACAGGAAAAGAAAGAAAAAGAAAGGCTAAGGGTAGAAGGGTATGTAGTCACCACCTATGGATCCAGTGACAAGACTTAATTGTTGCAAATTCAATGCCCCTTCAAAGTGCTGGTCACAGTCTTGATCCACCAGGAGTGGGGAAACACCAAGTTCAATGAGTAAATATACACTCAGGTTAGATGAGCATGCCCAAGTACCTCCTCTGTGGTGGAGAGTTTTACACTATCTCATGTAACCCTATAGATCACAAGGCGTTTCTCTCTTTGATGGTTTATGACACCTAAGATATTACAACTTCCTCTCAGTTTAGCATACTTGAGCCAAGTTATAGTCCATGAGAAGGCATGAATTCCTTCAGCCTTCATATGAGTATCTGGGTAGGTCTCCAGAGGGGGATTTTCACACCTGAGCCACTTGTGTAAGGACATGGACATGATAAAAAGCACTACCGCACCTCACAGGATTTGCTTTTTACCAGCCTCTTCCCTTACCTGGCTCAAAACCTAGCTTGTTAGCCTCGGGTGGTGGGTGTGCACCTCCTCTGCAGCTGGGTGGTTACTCTGTGTGTGGTCAACAAAGCACCTGCTGCCTCTGCAAATGTTTGACACATTGACAATTAACATTCCAATCCCTCACAAGTAGATACGCAATCTTTATATTTAAATAGCACTATTTGTTTATGTAATAGTGTGTAGTCTTCAGTTTGTATACATCTAACGGGTTATTTCAGGCTTGGTTTTAGAAGGTAGTCTGGAACAATTTGAAAAAGGAAGTTAAATGAGACCTATAGTTTCTCAGATAGTATTGCAGTAAGAGTGCTAGTGAACGAGCATCCCTGATGCGTTAAATTCAAATCAGTAGAATGGCATTAATTCATACATACCAGGAAAATACCTTTCTCTATATTAGTAAGCCCAAGCACAGTTTTAGGGGTTCATTTTGCTTTTCATGATTTTATAATCTTGTAACCCTTGTGGATGTAAATGTCAAATTTTCATTTTTAGTAGATCTTTGTGGAGAGAGTGGGAGGAAACGGCTGTTAGTTTAAGTACCCAGAAACTTTGCTTTTCATAGTAAGACAGTATGTTTTAACTTGCTCTCTTAAATTATTTTTTTTAATTGGAGACTCCATAGTAATTGCAATCAAAAATGTTGTTCTCTGGAAGATGTCACTCTAAAAGAGAAAATACACAAGGGTTTTGTATCTGTTTCCAGAAGTTGAAAACATATATCATTTGCTCTTCAATATTTCCTGTATTATGCTTGCCAAGTAATTAAATGTTTCAAATAATCCCTGTTTTTTTTTTGCAGTACTGGACAAATGCACCTACTATCCAATTATGTTGGAAAAAGCTATTGGTTTATAGTCAGAATTATGTTTTGTCCTCTAGAAGCTGACAAATACAATATAAAGCAGAGAGTAGATGAAGTCTTCCTGCCTGCAAGGAAGATTGCTTTATGGCTAGCAAGAATATAAAGATCTCTGCTGTTAGGTTCTTTCTCTGTTGGCAGCTGTGATGGCAGTTTTAGTATATCTTTATTAAGACCAGGAATTGAAAATGAGCCTAGACTAAGTTGTGAGCTCTGTGGTATACCTGAACAGGCCTTTTTCATTATTTGGGGTTTCAGAATGAGGTGTGAAGCTGAATAAATTCAGGTAAATTTGAAAAAAAAAAAAAAAAAAAAAATTGTCTCTTTGCCCACTGAATACTGTGACTGTGATTGAAATTATCTCTTTGCTGCATTTGGAATCCATTTGCCTTTCTAAACAGCCCCCTGCCCCCTTGCAGAATGCACTCTGCACCTCCTGTGTCCAGGCCACTCATCCGACTCAGAGCTTCGTTCTTTCTGCAGCTTTCACCTGAGGAGGGCTATGTCTCTGCTAAGGAAGATTGCTTTTTCTACACTGCCCAGTCACTTGAGGAGGAGGGGCCAGCTGATGCAGCCCTCTTCCATGCTGAGCTGGCTCTGGTTAGTGGCCCAACTTACCACAGATTTCTTCAGTCTTTGCATTTAGTAGTGAAAGGAGTTGCCTTGTCACTGTCCATGCTTATTTTTTGGTGTTTGCTGTCTCCACATTACTTGTCCACTGTAGGTGGGATGAATTCTGACTGTAAAAACTGGCATCTAGAGGCTTTGGTTTTTTTGCATGAGCTGTGAATCTGGCCTATGATATATTAATTGCTGAAGAAAAGAAAAAGTATTTTGCTGATGTTTTCAAAAGTGCATGGCTATCCACTTGTCCCTTGCATGCACTGAGCAGCCCTTTGGACATGTCACCTTTTTAGAGAAATGTTCATGTGGTTATTTTTCTATGTATCATAATAGATCACTTTTCTACTGTGGAAAGTTTTTGATACTCCCTTTTTGCATGTAATCCAGCCTTACAAGGAACACTGTCTGTCTTCAAAAGCTTCAAATACTTCCTCCTAATAATATTCTTTAGCTTTCAACATCAGTCAGTGATTATGAGATTTACAAGGTCAAAAGGTGTTCACTTGTACAAACAATGCAGCTTACCTGAGCACAGTTCCTTACTTAGCCCAGAAGTTACCAATAAGAACTCAGATTAAAAAGACACAGGAAATAGGGCGCTACAAAAAAGAAAAAAATCCCCCAGCACCTCCTCCCAGAAAATTAAAAAGTAAACGAATGCAGAATACACATGTGTATGTGGTATTCCAAGTGTGTATTCTTATGGTTGTTTGTTCTGGCCTGGATCTGTTGTTGAAATTATTAGGGACTCATTTTCTGGAGACTTGAACAGGGAAGTAGCTTCTAAACACCAGAACTTAGTTCATTAGAGAAAACCTCAAAATTAAACAAAAACCCAAAATGGATCCTGTCAAGGTGAAAATCTCTGCATTACTGCTTCCAGCAGGTTTGCTGTTTTTTCACATTTGCAGATGACAAACTGGCATAATAATTGCCTTTAAACAAGACTATATGTTTTTAATTCTTCAGTTTGTTATCTTTAGCAGTTAGATAACAGTATTTGTCTTCTTCATTGAGAAGAAGCATGAGCTTTATATTCTAAATAACCTTTAATTAAAGATGTGTTGAAATTATCAGATTAAAACTATCTTAAAAATTTGGCTTCCATCTGTGGTTCCTATCAAAAATACCTTGTGAAAAAAAGCAATGAAAATGCATGACATAATAAAATTGTCAATCGAGTTTGTCAGTTGTCAAATGTGCAAAATAGGAAACTAAATGTGCAGTCATCCCGCTGAAGATATGTTTTGAGAGTGTACATACGAGATACTGTTTTTCATAGACAACTCTGTATGCAGATTTTACAGATAGTCCTGAATTTTCACAACACTTTTTTTAGGGCATAGCTTTGTTGAAATGAATATGGATTTTCAAGAAGATGAGCTGAAAGTAAGTCACAGCAAAAAAGCAGTTTGGATTAGCAGTTAAGTCTGTAGGCTTGAAATAATAATAAAAAAATAATCCTTTTTACCCTGAAAATGAATCAAGGTGTTTAATTACTGCCTTACAAGGAGATTGTTGCTATTGCTGTAATAGATTCATAATTTGATTAGCACAGGGGCTGAAAAACAAATTAGATCCCATCTCTGAAGATGGGTGCACTCATCTGCTTCATAGAGGTTTATAATACAGGCATGGCTCTTAACCCAGTGATCATTTTTGTTAGCCTACACTATGTTCTTGAGCTCTGCCAGGAAAATGAAATAATAATCAGAATGTTGTATATGAAGCACCATAAATTAGGGGTTTTAGGGCTTGATTTAATTCTAGTATTTTAAAGAATATGAGTCTTGGAAAAAATATATTTTGTTTAAAAAAAAGGCAAAAATACTACCCATGTAAATGTCTGAAACTTTAAAAATTTTTGTTTCTAATACAAGAGAAATAGAAATATAGGAATGCCCATAGTAATCTTGTAAAAAGTAAAATGATTTAAAATCTAGTAAAAAAATCACATAATGATTTTTTAATATAAATGCACTGTAAAACATTGCAGTTTCCAGATTGTTTTTAAAGGAGTACAAAAATAACTAAGCCTAAGAAGTTGAGTGAAGGGAACATTCCTGACATGTGGCACCAAGTGAAGCTCATTACTTTTTTCTGTGCTAATTTTTTTGTAAAAGAAAATTTAAAAGAAAAAAGCCCCAAATAAATGAAAATATAGACACCAAGAAGCACAGCAGAATTCTCCCAACACTCTGTACTTCTATTAATAGGCATGAGCGTGCCTCAGCCCTTCAACTTACTCTTGTTCAGACCCTTGCTTTACTTCCTATATTCTTTGCAACCTTTGAAGAAGTCGTAACACAGATTTACTGGAAGCAGACAATTTTCCTACTGTGCTGTGCAGGTGCAATTTTAATCTAAAACATGGAATGAAAAAGAAGAAAAATATCAGTATGTAGTGGCTGGTGTCCATGTGTTTGAGGCTTATGTGGTGTGATGGCAACAGCCTGGCTGATTGAATTGCTTTTGTTGTTAGGTGGACTCTGGCGAGGCAGATCTAGCGGATGAGTCCACCTTTGGACCACAGTATTCTCTAGAGAGAGACGTGTTCCAGGATTCAGTGAGAGCTCTGCATGACAGTGCCGGTAGTGGTGAGGTGAACGACAGCTTCTCTCTTCCATTATCAACACCAAAGGTAAAGTCCAGGATCATTTTATTGATGGCAAACTTTGATTTTGAATGTGAGCAGGCTGTATTATCAGATATAAATATTTTGTGTTACTCTGGTTCAAAATGCTCTGTTTGCTACCAGGATAAAATTTTGTTCAGAGAACTGCTGATGTCTTGTAGATTGAACAGAGAGGTAGATGGAAGGCACAAAGCTTGGATTTTTTGCTAGATAAAGCATGATATAGCCAGAGTATGGTGAGATGTTTGTAGTATTAAAGGTGTGGTGAGCAGTCCGCTAGAAAAATATAATTATAATTCAAAGCATAGTAAAGAGTGGTAACACAAGATTACTCTGTTGCTCTATATTTTAGTATGAAAAACAAGATTAAGTTTTCATCCTGACTTTTGCTTTTATGCTTCATAATCAGTATGTTTCTGTGGTTTTGAATTAACTTTCCATAATGATCCTGTATTAAAATTAAATCCACATATATCAAAACTCTGATAATAATTTTTATATAAAGCAATAAAGGGAGATTTATTTAAGAGTGTTAAGAAGATCAGTAGCTTTTTGATTCTTGGTGACATACCCACGATGACCTGATTGTGTTTTATTTCTTCCCATGGTTTTCATGTTCTTTCTTTATTTTGTATCTTTAGATTTGTTTCACTAACCTAGAGCTTTCCAATTCCATTCTCCTAGCAGTCATCATTGAAAATCACTGGGTTTGGAGTCTGTGGTCTTGAATAGAGTACACACTTGAGCTGCAGTAACTCCCACTAACCGTTCTGGAATATGCTTAGCCCTTCTGAGGCATGGTTTAGAAAGCTAGATTCATCTTCTAATGGTTTCTCCTAATCCACATAAGAGCACATCTCTGCTGTGCCAGTGGGACAGCTTGCATTGTTCAACTCTGTAATAGTTACTTAAACAGATTATGCATTTTGCATGCTTAGGAGTATTTTGTGACGTAGAGACTGGATTTACATTAAATCACATGGAGGTTCTAGAAAGTTTTTGGTTATTTTCACCATTGACTTAAACATAGCTTTGCTTTACATACTGTTTTAAAGTACCATAGTCCTGACCTTTCAGTGTTTGTCTCTGTACACCAGTATGAAGTGAGTATTAAGTTCTCATCAAGTGACCTATTCATGATTCAAAAAACAAGTATAGTGGGAAAATCTGTTCATTAATGAAGACTCTTGAAGCAAGTGAAATGCAGTAAAAATTAAAACAGCCCTATTTGATGCTGTGAGGAATGCAGAGATATTTAAGTTATTTCTGGCTGCAGGGCAGTTGCCAGGTTCTGAGTGTCACTTTGGTGTCACATTTAGAACAGGTGTTGAAAAACATACTTAAGATAATGCAGATGCTCTAGTGAGGCCACATGTTACTATAGTTATGAATTCCTGGAATTGTGTTTGTCCTAAAAAATTACAGCACTGGCTTTTCTTTAAGTGAAACAAAAATTAAAAATAGTAAGTGATGCATATATACACATCATGTACGTGATGCATATATATGCATACATTTTAATATGTATATATGGCATATGAAATAAATATTGAGTGTGATTTGAAACTTATTTTCACTAGTCTGGAAATGAGTACAAAACAGACTTAAAAGTAAATGTCCCAGCTGTATTTAAAATCTTACAAAATAATTTAAATAGATTATAGTATTGTGTTCTGTTCTCAAAAGGGTAGGAAATTATGTCATTGATTATATCATGCAGATTAGTTGTATTTAGGCTCTGCTCAATTACCTTCTCAGCTGTTACTTAAACCACTTATCTACTGGTAAGCCTTTTTTGATTCTTGTCTACAGACGGAAACAAGCATGCACTTCATGAGAGTTGACAAAAATGAATTCTAAGGCTCTTGAGAAAAAATATTTTTAAATATCCCCAAATCCTGGGAAGCATATCTCTGGAGCTTTTTGGAGAAGGACTAGAACAATTAATAGAACCAGTAAATAACAACAAAGACAGAGGTAGTTGATTTTGAGTTCTTTATTGCATTTCAGGAAAAAATCTCTAATATTGATACAGAGCCTTTAAGTCTTAACTTCTAAGTCCTTTATATATCATTTTAAAATCTAACTTTTTAAAAATAACTTACTTTAAAAGGTCAGCTAGAGAATATTTGAAGTTTGGGTTTTTTTCCAGAATGTTGTGATTACTGAAATCCCTTGAAACATTTCAAAGACAGGGCCTCAGAATCTTGGAAGTCTAAAGAAATGCGTAGAGAACTTAGTTTTAGTACTGTAGCCATAATGGGTAATTTGCAATAATCATTAACTGGTAAGCTTCTGTAATTGCATTATTGTATTTCATTGTTGTCACACTTCAAATCCCCCATATTCACATTTTGCTGAGGTTTGACCAAGTTTTCACTTGTCACTCTTTCTGAGGAAGAAAAATCTTAATATATTTGTGCTCAGTTAAATGGATGATAACATTGCATTCTTATTGTCTGAGCTGCTTGAAATTCCTCTTTGCTTGCTAAGTGTGCGGAAAGTAAAGACACTGGCCTTGCAAAGTTCTTTCACCTAGGGAAAACAACTGGATGCTTGAATTTTAAAAACTTACTGGAGTCATTCAAGTTAGAGTCAGTAACTTATTTTACTTATTTCTGGTATTATAAAGAAGAAGAAATGGTCTAAGAAATCAAGTTCACTTTATAGGAGAATGAATGCCTGTAGGGAGCTGCAGATGAGGTTGATCTTGCTGATATTATAGCAGTATGTTTAAATTCTATGAGATTAGTATTTTGTTCAAGGTTTTAGCATGAAATATAGTTTTGAATTATGCTACAAATGAATTGTGATTGTTCATTGTCTCCTGTGTTGAACAGTCTGTTGGAGAGGAATGCCCAAATGCTGCAGCTGATTTCCATGTATCTGAGAAGAATCTGTACAACATGAATCTGAATCAGAGACTGAGAGATGAAAACTCTGTTGTGGACAGTAGCCTGGAAACTGCAAGTGATTTTACTAAAACAGATCTTCTGACTGTGGAGGTTTCAGATATCAACCAAAATGAAAGTGAAAATACAGCAACATGGACTGGATCTCAGACAACATCAGAAGTTGTATTAAATACAAGCCTTGCTACTACTACACAGCTTGATCCCAATGAAAAAGTAAAGTTATTTGCCTTTTCTTTTTTTAAAAATAAAAATTGAAAAAAACATACAGAAAGGCTGTAATTAGACCAAAGAATTTCCTGGAGAAATTGTCACAGGCCAATAGCCATGTATATTTATTGGATTATTAATGTCCTTCAGATGTGTTAGCTCACATCAAAGCTTTGAGATGTAGACCTTTCCAAAACAGGACAAAATGTATGTCATCAAGACTGTATTTTCTCAGAGGGGTATAAACAAATCTTCTCAGACCTAATATCATAGGTACTGCTGGAGCACGATGTCCCCCCTGGGCAGGAGAGGGAGTTTTTCTTAGCCCTTGTTAACCTTCAGAGGGGCATGAGTGCAAGTAAGAGGTGCACAGCTGCGATCAGGCCTAGGAAGCCAAGGGGGGGTGGTGTGAATGTCTTGCATCATGGTGTTCTTGCAACCCCATGCAGTTCAGCTCACAGACTGACCTGTGACACTACAGTGTACAAACATATGACATTTTCCTTTATATGACAGTCCCTGTGACGTGTTTTTATTTATTCTATTCAGTGATTCATTAAGAAATGCTTAAAAGAGCTGCAATTTCTTACAAGAATTGTTACTTTATTACTGGCAGATTGTCAGACATCTGTGGTAAATTAATCTGAAGCCCTTGAATTCATTCTACTAATTTTAATGTCCCTAAATTAAAAATGTACTTTGTGATATATTTGGTATATTGCCTGAAAGAAAACTGAAATCATGATGTTAATTTGATCTTTGATGGGCTCACTTTTCCAATGTCTGTATAAGGAATCTGACTTAATTATGTGTGTAGCTTTTGTGCAAGGGAAAAGTTGAAGTCAGTATGACCAATCTTATTTTTATCTTGGTAGTCTGAACTGGTGTTATATTCCTTTATGTTAGGATCAGTTGCTTTTAATGGAAAAGAGATGCCCAGTATCTTTGGAGGGAAGTTCCGCGCCCCCAAATTCAGTCAAAAACATGTATGAGAAGACTATCATTATTGCAAAAGGCAATTCAAGCTTAGGTAAGTTAAGCAAACTTTTTTGTAAACTCTTCACGAATATGGCTGATGGTTTCTCTTGTATGTTCCCTGTTTTATTAGTAAGAACGAAATATTTTCCATTTAGTGGGGACAGGATATTCTTTCTTTGCTGCTCTTGCCCTGTTTGACTGTGATGGTACTGGATCCATTTGCTGTCACTGTAAACACATAAGTGAAATGTGCAGTCTCACTGAGAATTTGTTTTCCCATGAAGGAGTTCAGTCTTTCCTAAATGTTAACAGAACAATTTTAATGCATTATTTCTCAACATACTAATATAGTGGAAAAGCAAGATATGGACAAGAAATGCTCTAGAAGAACACTATGGTCAGGGGGCTGCGGATGAGACTTTCAGATATTTGTGATCACAAAATGGTCTTGTTTTCTGAGGATGCAAAGGAATAAACAAGCTGTTTGCTTCCTTGCCTCAAATTTATGCTTGAATCCAAAGTGCTTCAATGTTTCTGAAAATTATGTCATTGGTAAATTTAATAGATAGTATTTTTGGCTTAATGATTGTACTGAAGTTCAAATTTTTAAAATATCTTCAGTCTGCAACTTCCTGAGCATACTGACTAGAAACACATTTTGGAGTGGACACACACTACAGATGATAATGTTTTTCATGGTCCTATCCTGCTCTCAGGTGTAGCCCTGGGCAATCTGTGAGGCATAACCGGAATAGAACCCTCCCAGAACCCATGCTGAGAAGGCTTTGTATTGAAAAGCAGTGATGCATCTCTCCTGTTAGTGGCTTGTGTGTTCATTTGGTTTGATTTAGGTTCCTGGTGCTGTTTCTCCCAGCTAGCTGCATAATCTTGAAGACCCTCTGGGATTGGTAAGACAGAGCTTTGTGTAGGTGCTGGCTATTAGTAGTAATTCCTCAAATGCTTTAAAATGGGATGTCAGAGAATTGGATGTTTATATACAGTCCCAAGTCAGGGCTTCCTTGCTGTGCAGAAGTGGGTGTCAGTTTTTTACAGCTGTGATGCTGTATTTCAGTGGGCACCTTGACCTGGAATAAACTGCTTTCTGATGGCTGAATGCTGTCTGCCACAAATCACCTTCATGAAACAGCCATCCTTCAAAATAGATGTGGTTTAAAATCAGAGTCTCAAAAATAGAAAGATGTACAAAAGGCTGATATGGGAATAAGGTTTATCTCTCATTGGTATATGGAGCTTGGTTAACTTCTACCTTTACTGGCCTCATTGCCAGGCTGTATGTGCAGGTCCCAATGCCTTTTAAAGCATGTGGATTCTGTAAAAAAATTGTTTTGTTTGCAATAAACTATTCAATCAGTGGAGTAGGTTTTCATATATGTGTATGAGTATTTTAAGTGCACATCAAAGTGCACTTTTAAGTGAACATCAAAGCAAATTTCATGTCAAGTGTAATATGGCATGAAAATAGAAACTTCAGGCAGGGTCCATATTGGCAGACGTTTTATGTATAAAAATAAGACTGATCTTGATATGTACAAAATATAAGCATGAATAGTGCTTTTTTCTGGCTTTTGACTAGCATTTTTCTTTCAGTCTCAATGCGCTCTTGCCTGGGAAGCAACCCGGGCACAATTACCAATTTACACGTGGCTGCACTGCTTTTATCTTTCATTTCTAAAAAAGCAGCTAAGTCAAGAAGTATGAATTACATTGAAAGCTGCAACATTTAAATGCATCATTTAAATAACTGAGAGTTAAGAACTTTTTTTCCTTTTCACTTGTGTCGCCCATAGTTTGCAGCAGCTCTTTAATGCCACTCGCTGCTAAAGTTCTAACATTTTGACTGTGATTTTTTAAAATATGAGAAGCACTGAAATGCAGAAGAGCTGAAATGCCATTGTCCTATAAAAAATTTGGCAACTTTACAGTGGCATTTGAATTTTTAACCTGAAACTGTAGGTGTCCAAAGTGTGACATCAGCCTTCTGGATCTGTAATGATGATGTCAGCATAGAAAAAGGGAAAGAGGGTCTGTTGTATGTGTGATGTTTTCCTAAAGTGCTATTACTCTACCCTCAGTAATGTCTGTTACTATCTTAACCAAACAGCCAGGTTAGGTTCAGAATTTCAAACCACATTTCAGAAAAATAAAAAAGTTTTTTATTAAGCAGTATTAAGACAGTGGAAGTCCTTCAAGGAAGGACCTCAAAGGTTCCAGTCCTGCATTTCCCACTGCCTTAGTGAAGAACGAAGTTTTTCCTGAAACTGTTACTAGGGTCTGTTTCATGAGCACTAATTGCCCTGAAGATGACAATGACAACTCATGTGTGTAAGAACAGTTACAATGAACATGAAGGCCATCATAGGTTCCCCATGGGCTCATGGTTCCTCATGGGAGAGGAGTGGCCAAGAGCGTATCTGTCTTATTTCCCATTACTGGAAAGAAAATGGAGTTAAAGGGTATAAATATTGAGAAGCAGTATCCTTTTGTGGCACAGGTAAGATGCTGTTTTAAGTAAAATATTGGGCTGTATCCATTAATAATATGCACACTTTTACAGAAGTCAAGATGTTCTTCTGGGTCTAAGCTATGGCCCGCCTGGGAGAATAGGAAGGCAGCCACCATCTCAGTGAGATCTAATTCATGCTTTCTGTTGAAAATAAGTGTGTATTTGTTTTTGGCCTGTTAATTACCTGTTAATTCATTTTGTCTTCTTTCCAAAGAGAGTTGTCATAAACAAAAGTGAAATGTGTATAAACTCAGTGAACTATTAGAAGAGTGTGATTTTAAATGGCTTTTAAGCAATTTCATTATCTTTCTTATTTTTTTCTTAAATATTTCACTATCTTAATTTTTCTTGTACTGAGCTGAGTATGTGAACTGACAAGGTAAAGTTACTGTGGTTGTGATTTGTAATTGCTATCTCAAAGGAGGAGAGTAAGACCAACATTTACAGGCCTAATGATATTGTCAGGTCAGCTGACTGATTTTTCCTTTCCCTGTACCCCAAGTTACATTTCTTTATCTTTTACCCAGAGCTGGGGCTCAAAGACATTAACTGTTTCGTGTGTTTTTACTATAGGGATGACAGTAAGTTCCAATAAAGATGGTTTAGGAATGATAGTTCGCAGTGTCATCCATGGAGGCTCAATAAGTCGTGATGGACGGATTGGTGTGGGGGACTGCATCCTGTCCATTAATGAGGAGTCAACCACTAACTTAACCAATGCACAAGCCCGGGCTATGTTGAGACGACATTCACTCATTGGACCAGACATAAAGTAGGTAAAACTAAGTGATGAATTATGGTCGGAAAAAGATGATAATCAAAATTTGTTTATTTATGCAAGTATTTTAAATTAAAATTTTGGTACTCCACATCAATTTACCTTTTAAGTTGCAGTGTCGGATGGATAATTTACCTACAGATTACATTTCCATGGATTTCAAAGACGGGATCACTTATGTGAGAAGCTTCAGATGTTCTTAGAAATCATGTCATGAGTATCATCATTATTGCTGCCCTGCCTAGTTTTATTGAAAGAGTAGGATTAGACAGAATTTTGCATTCATAGTATGACTCTTCTAAAGAAAGTTGCAATTTTCTCAAAATGTTTGTGGTTCTTGAAGGTGGACTGTCCTGGCCATTGCACAAGTAACTTCATTTAGTTTTTTAATGGGTTTTGGTTTTTTGGGTGCCAGACAGAAAATATGAAATACGTTAATGCAGAAAATTAATGCTTAAAACATTTCAATATGTCTATGAAAAACAGTACAAACACTCTGCTTCTTGTAGTCATTTCCAGGTTTTTATTAGTACATATGAATGAACTGTTGTTCTTGTACATAACTATCTGCTCTTGGTAGTAGTAGTTTTAAATTTTCAATAATTAATACAAGTTTTGAGAAATCCAGTTGAGGAAAAAGATTCTTCTTCTAAAGTTCATACAATTTACAATATTTTTACTGTCTTAAAGTACAATTCTTTCTGGTCGCTGTGGTTGTGGAATTAACTTTGCCCACAGGCATTGTCTGGAAATTAGGCTGTACCTGAAGATGTGGGTGGAACTGCAGACACACTAATGCTGGGTTTACAGCTTCAAAACTTGGTGACTGTTTTCTCTGTTGAGGCTGTGGTAACATTGGTTGGGTCAGATATGGAAATGGTTTAATGGAGTTGTTGGCAATAGATGCCTCTACTTATTCAAGAGGGTGATCTTGAAAGAATCAGTCCAGTTCCAGTGTGGTATGGGTAACTGTGGTTAGAACTGAAATTGGAATGGACGGCAGGGCATTCCATACTTGCTGAGAAGTATTCTAACTTGGAAGAGACCTAGTATTTTGGGAATAGGTGGGCAAAATATCTTCACTATGGATAATGGGTTTACTTGCCTGTCCCATAGCTGTCATGTATTTATGATTATGATTTAATGTAAGCCTGTTTAAATAAAGGGAAATGCTCATATAAGTTACATTATTGTTAATGCTGTCAGGAATGTAGGCAAGTCAATGTTGATACAGTGTGACATTGGTTATTACTGTAGGCTTCCAAACTACAACTCCCAACTGTCATGATTAAAGTTGGTTGTATGTGCACATGCATGTGTGTGTATATCTGCTTAGAGACACAAATGCTGCAGCACCATTCTTCTATGAGGAGTCTTTTTAGTGCTACAGTTCATGATCAAATACAGGTGTGTTCATTATTTGTGCTTATCGTTCTATAGCTGCTGTGTTTTATGCTGTGTGACTACAAGCTTTGTTTCGTAGTCTTATTCTTTTGCAGATACATTGGAAATACTAAAATCTTGCCTTAGGTGTGGATATTCAGATTTTTCAGAGAAAAATGCATTCCATTTCTGAAAGATGTTGCAGAAAAAGGGCAGCTGCTATTATAATCCTACTCAAGATTATCTTTTGTTTTGTATTTATGTTCTTTGTTGCATTCCTATGACAAATTTTAAAGTGAAGTCAGCTTCTCCACTTTAGAAACAGAAAGACTAAATTCTTCAGTAGGTTCTAAAGGAGCCTTGCAAGAAAAATGACAGCATTTTTGGGATGATATAGTTTTGCTGTAAAACTATTCAGCATAATCAAACTTGTATTTAATTTTTAACTTAAAGGGGCCATACAAGATCCCAGAATAATACCCACATACAAACATGTGGGTAATACCCCAAATTAGAAATATGGAGATGAGAAGCTTCATATTAAGATAGTTCCTCATGTTTACTGAGAAGGATACACACTGCTCCCTTGTTCCCCTCCCCTCTGAATTTGTCAATTCAGAGCTAACATGGTGCATCACCTTGCAGCATTTTTGATTTAATGGCCATCATTTCAAAGATTTAAGTTGAATCTCTTTGATGTCTTCCTGGGAAAACAAGGGTATGCTAGCACTCAGATGTGACCCTCTAGATATCATTCTTAATCTTAACTGCAAAATTTATTGCTTACCTTTTAGAACTTTTTTGGGGTAGCAGGGTGCCCCCAAAAAGTGATTGAGCAGAAGTATTTTGCTTCCAAAGCTGTATTTCAAACAGTAGCAAATAGTATTTCCAGAGAAACACAAAGGTGTTCTTAGTGGCCATGGAAAGGCATTCTTTAATTCTTTTAAAGGATATTTGATTTTGAATAGTCAAAGAAGCAGCAGTCTGAGTTTCAGACAGTACTTAATTTTTTTCCCTCTCTGTGTGTAGAAAACCAGATGTGTGGCCTTACTGAATGCATTCTGTTTCATTTCTCACTCCACCTTGCCAGGAGATATTATATTTCTGTAATAAAGCCAGTGGTTTGTGCTCAGCAGCAGCTGCTTTTAACATCTGTCAGACAATTATAAAGCTGTTTTAGCATTCACCTGACTAAACGAGGGGATGAATTCCTGATCAAGAAATAAGAGAGATTATAATTCCATTTTCCATGCCTCTTAATAATTGCTGCTATAGACAATAATAAAGAGCAGATGTTTTCTGGGTTAGATGTAGATGAAATAGAGGTGGAACAGGACAAAAAAAACGAAAGGGAACAAAAAAAAGCTCATACTTCTACATACATAAGTATGCCTCTCGCATTCAGCATGAGACATTGATATTAATTAACACCATTGTAAAAAGATGCTGCATCGTATGCTTCACATTCTAGATCTTCTCCAGCACCTGCTGATGATCAGGCCCTCTGTTATGTGTGAGTATTGGCAATTCAGAAATTCATTATGGCTCTGTGTTGCAACTTGTCTGTAAAATCATTCCATGCTTTTATGACATCAATAGTAATGTCAGGGATATATCCAGATATAGGTACATATTCTCTTTCTTCTCATGTATGTATGCACATGTGGCTGCAATGTGGATGTGTATATATATATATTTAATTTAAAAAGATACAACTGTATGTGTATAATTGTATTATATATTTATATGTGGCTTTAAACTTGAAGATTGGAGCACACTTTCTAAGTCTGGAATGAAAATACTTGTATTCTAAAAAAAATTTGCTAGTATTTTTAAATTTCATCTATGACAGCCACCTGAGATGTGCTCAGAGCACGTGTGCATGTTGTGTGTATGTGTAAAAAGTTCACTTCTAGAATTGGCATGAGTACAATGTACTGATATCTGGATTAATCTCAGTGTCATATTTTCTGTGGCACTTACATTTTACTTCATGTATGCAAGGGTTCAAATTGAACCTTAAATGTTAATTACAGTGATTTGTCCTAAGCATTTTCCATACTTTGTAATTTATTTGTTGGTGTTTCAAGGTTTTGTGTGGCTGTTCAGTCAAGCATGTGATAAATGTTTCTCTGTACTGCATGCAGTGTTGTGTTTACAGGATATTTTCATATGTACAACCATTGGTGTTTCCATTTTCACTGCTTTAGTTGCTAGTGCATATCTCTGGAGGTAGAAGTGGTGATAGCTCACAAGAAAGAAAACCAGAACACTTTTCTTTCAAGCTATACAGCTACAAAAGAGAGGAAGATGGTTAAACCATGCATATACTTTCCTTCGAAATTGTTGAACTTTAATTTTTCTTGCAGCAAAGAAATATGAAACAGAAGTGGAGCACTCATTTATTTATTTTGTTTTCTCTGTCTTCATGTCTGTTTTCTGGCCCTTGTTTCTTTTACTGTCTTCCCTGTAGCTGTATTAAGACAATTACCATCTCTTTTGCAGATGAATTATTCAGGTGCCTTGGTGGGGTTTTATTTCTGCTTTACAGCACAAAGTTCAACAGAATTGGTCAGAAGAGCCAAAAACACTTCTTATTCTGGGCCCCTATTCATCCCAGCCACAGGCTGAGGTATTCAGGATGGTGCTGAATGTCTTCAGACCTCACTTTGACCTGCAAGTGAGCTCCAGCAGCAATCCAGCAAGTGATGGCTTTGATAACTGTGAGGTGTCTGTCTGTGAGCACTAAGCAGGGAAAATATTTTTTCCTTTCAATAATAAGATGCAGAACAGAGCAGGAGGACAGTCACATCAGTAAGACAGGTAATAAAAGCAGTTAGGGAAAGCTTTGCAGTTAACTGGACTTTGGAAATCATCAGCAAGATACAAAGGTGAACTCCACGCAAAATATAACTTTTTATGTATTTGATCCATGTAGATTTTCATGTATATGTTATTTCTTTTCAAAATGCAAGTGTTCTGGTTGATATTTCTGAAAAAACTGAAGCATTACAGAAACCTAAATAAGAATGAGCATATAGACAGGAATGAAGAGTTAAAAACATAATGAATGTTCCTTTGAGTGCTTTAAATTAGGCTATTTAGAACTGTAGTTAAGAACTAGGATAGAAATAATGTGTTTTTCCAAAGAGCTAAAATATAGCAGCTCCCAGTAAGATTATCTAAATATTATTCCATCTGTGGAAATCAATTAGGTAATTTGGTGGCTGAATTTTAGATGCATTTTTTTTAATGGTAAAGCAGACCTCTTTTCTTTATACTTCTGGTGCTGGACACAGAAAAGGAATCTAAGGCAGCTTTTCAGAGACATTTCTAAGTAGCATTTAAAACTCTCTGAGACCATCCTTTGAGTTACACTTTTTTAATGATTCAGCACAATGTCAGTTATTTAATCATATAACAAAACACAATAGGGTATCCCAGAAGCTGGAGTGCATCTGGTTTGCCTCCCCCTGAAGATCCCCTCTAGTACTCTTGTATGGAGTAAGGACTACTACTGCCCTGGACCTTGGCGCTCTGAGTAATTATTTGCCTTGAACTCCTTGAAGAAAAGGACTAGACAAGAGTTGATATATACTGGACACTGTACTATCAGAGGTCACACTCTGCTGTATACATTCAGGCTGAGTCTGAGATGACCTGTTTCTTTTGTGGGAGTGTGCCATTCTCCTTTTCATGCTTTGAACTATAGCTTCCAGCTTTAGTTTAGCATAAAGGCGATTGTCTTCTAGCCAGAAGTTCTGTTTTCTTTGCTGTATCTTTCTGCCAAGGAAAAAGGACTTTATTTCCTACTTACTTTTATAAGGGATGAATATAACTGAATGCTACATTTTCTTACATTGAAATGTAACTTGCAGGTCTTACAGGTTTTGTAGAGGCAAGTTATTCTAATGGGCCTGTTGGATGAAGCTGCTGGTGATGAACAGGGTCAGCTCCTTGTGAAAGCCTCAGACTTGAGAGAGCCTCTTCCCTGCAGCTTACATATCCTTGTGAAGTGGCCGGGATCTTTTTTCTTTAGCCCTCTCTCTTCCATGGGGAAATGTGTTATTTTTTCTTTTAACAATGTGATGTATGGCAATACAGACTTTTTTTTTTCCCCTGCCCTTTTTCATCAGCCTTACTTCTTGGTATACTTGATTCTGATACTTAAACTGTAGAATTTTAAGAAGACAAAGCATCATTAAAGGAGGGCTATCGATGTAGCCCTGTTTGTATCATGGTATATATTGTGGTATCCTTTGGCCTCCCAGATGGAAGCTTTCCAAAAAATATTCCTCAGGCCTTAATCTTTTTTTCCCCTTTTTGTTTCACTCTCCCCAGTCTATTGGGCCATTTCTGTTTCTGGCATTCAAACATCAAGTGGAGTCTGCACATCATTTGGCTGATAAAACACAACTGTCTGACTGTCCTAAACTGATTAGAAGTGTGTGAAGGCCTGGAGGAAGGAGTTTAGCAGAGGATTGGTCCCTGTGGCATAGGTGGTGTGCTGTAACACATTTTTATGTCCAAACCTCACTAAAGGTGTAGAAATCTAAAATAAATGCAAAACCACCCAAAAGAGCACAAAACCTCCTACAGGCCAGCTTTCAGAAACATTTTCAGCATTCAGTGAGGGTGGTAATGGTTCCTCAAACCTCACAGACCCTTCAATGTTTGTCTTTGCATGAGGAATCCATATTTGAATGAAGCTGGGTCGTCTCTTGTTAAATTCCTGTCACTGTGCAAGTACCATTTACTTTAATTACAAAAAATTATGTGCTGTTCAGCTACCTGATTTGACTATAAATGTGTACTTGTTGCAAAGTCGCAAAGAATTTGTATAATTCTTATTCCCAACCTACCTGCACTGTGGCTTTAAAGTCAGCAAAGTACTCCTGAGTGGCTTCTTCGTATCCATATCTCAAACCTGTTAAAAGGAGGACTGGCATTCCATATACTAGTTTAATCATGTCCTATTTTATTGCAGTATTACATATGTGCCAGCAGAAAATTTAGACGAGTACAGGGCCAGTTTGGGACAACAGACAGAGAGAGCTGTGCCACTTGAACTTTTTCCTTCACATATTGTCAGGTGAGTCAAAAGGCTTACACCTTTCTCCCAAATAGCTCTCAAATGTAACTTTCCATACACCTTGCACATTTTAGGAAGACAAGTTTTATTTTAGAAGAGATGGGAGATGGATTATTTTCTTCAAACCAGCAGCAACTACAAAAAAAAGCTGTTAAAACTACAGTTTTTGCTTTGACTAGCAAATTTTTAAGCATTTTTACAAGGCTGTTTGGTATGTCCAAAAAGGAGATTGAATTCTTTCTCATCCTGTATTCCCCTTAATTACCATACAATTGGATTTCTGGATTGCCAGAAATACCGAAGTGCTTCCAACATACGGCTTAGGTATTGATGGTCTTTCCAAAACATAACTGGAAAAAAATAAGTTGTCCCATTCTTTTCCTTGAGTTTCAAAAATTCATTGCAGTTACAGTTTAAAATTTCAAAGTGATTAGTACTTGGTTTTTTGCAATTCATCTCCAAAAGCAATAAGTTTAGTTGAGTGCTGCTGTTGTAATTTCTTTCATTTTGAAAACAATAAATTAGCTTTAGCTTTGATTTGGTTCTGGTTCCAAATTGCAGTCTTTTATTCTGTGTTGTGGATAGAAACTTCAGATAAGCCACTTGCAGATAAAAAGTGAGCAGGGGATCCCTGAACACCAAATGTGTTCTAAAAGACAGAAAAAGAAGTTCCTTACATGAATCTGGTGTGCAAATGCTGATACTGGCAGGGTGACTCAATATATGAAATTTTTCAGAAAAAAATAGTGATTATGCATATTCTTTAGAAATAAATTGAATGTTCTTGTTTATCATCAGGGAACTCCCAGAGCTTCCAGAACGTGAAGAGGGGGAGGGAGAAGAAAGTGAACTTCAAAATGCAGCTTTCAGTAACTGGAACCAGCCCAGAAAGTAAGTGCAGATCTAGTTGCACATTATGAAATGTCATATGAAATTTGAAAATTTTGAAACTTATTAAAGAAGAATAAAAACCCAACAGAATCCCTGTACTTACGTATGTTGTGCATTGCAGGAGTGATTAACAATTGACTTTAACTGCCATTGGGCCAAATCCCTGCTGTCTAGCAGTGTCTTGATTGTTATAGGAATTTATCTTTACTTATTCCAAGCTGACTCTCAGGGATTCAGTCAAAAAAGATGAAGAGAAAGATTCAAATTTTCTATTAGAATCCAAAACAAAGTGACCAATACTAGATTCAGTTACAGAATTTCTAACTAGTCCAGTGGATAACTTCCACTGAAAGACAAAACTTTGCAAGGAGTTATTTCAGAATATTTTAAAATAATTGTGCAAATCCAGGTTTCTTCAGTGTGCAGCTTTGTCATAATCACAACAGATTTTAATTTAGTTTGGCTCTCTTTTTTTGTCACAAAAGGGTCGAACTCTGGAGAGAACCTAGCAAGTCATTGGGGATCAGCATTGTTGGAGGGCGAGGTATGGGAAGCCGCCTGAGTAACGGAGAAGTCATGAGAGGGATCTTTATCAAACATATCCTGGAAGACAGCCCAGCTGGCAAAAATGGAACACTGAAAACTGGAGATCGGATTGTAGAGGTACCATCTGAATGCCTTTTGCTGCAATTTCCCCAGCATTTCAGGAGACACTGTGATGGATGTGTGATGGGCTGACAGCTTTGCAATTGCTACAGCTGATATCACTTGAGCCACACAGACTGTAGTACCGTTCTGCTGATGTTTGTGTGCAGACAGCTGCCTGTTAAGTTGAATATCCAACCTGAAACAGATGATTGACTGTGCAAGCAGGGGTCTACAAAGCCAGCAGTTTGGCCTGCCTGTTTGAAAACCAGAATGTGTAGGATAAAGCTTAAGTTTGGTGAAATGAAAAGATTTTTCACCTTTACATAGCGGGTAGCAATAGAAACAGCCAATGCAAACCATGCAAATGAATGCCAAGATAATTTCCATCTTAAATCTTTATTGATTCACATAATTCTTGTGCAGAAGTTAAGGGAAGCACAATTCTTTTTTTTCCTGATGTGAAGAAATCTGTGTTCGATACTTGATACACCAGGAAAGTTTTGCCCATGCCTGAGTGTAATGTGATACTGCAGGATGGGATTTATCTTCATTTCCCTTCTACTTAGCTAGTCCTGTGCTCATGCAGCCACTTCTGCTTTCTTACTTAAAGATATTGAAGAATAAACATACTGAAGGGAATAATCTTTCCTGGCATGACTATGAGTGCCAGACGCTGCCCTATCTGCAGTATCAGGCTAATAGGAACTGCCTTGATTTAACCCTGCTGATGTCCTTAGCTGACTGTCCATCAGTAAGAAGCACAACAAGCAGAGTGATGGAGTTGGTGATTCTGTCTCAGACTAGGCTTGACTTACATGGTGGTACTGAAACTGCAGTTTGCTGTTTGCACAAGATCGAGGATCTTGAAATAATACCTTAGTATAGGCAGCACTTTCTATGGCAGGATGGAAAGGAGGTGGATGGGAGGTGGAATTCTGCTTGAAGGCCACAAAGTTAAAAACATTTATTTCACCTGAATAACTGGATTTTTATGAGTGCAGTTGTCTCTGACAGTGATGCTTGCCGAACCTGGAATGGGTGGGTGGAATCAAAATGTTGTGTTGATGTGACTGTTTCTGAATGGAGGGTTTCAGTTTCTCAAGTTGTGGCATATGTAGACTTCAATCTCTGTAGTGCCTACAGTTTTCCAGACATGGGAAGTTGGAAGGTGTTACAGGTGTTATTTTTCAGTTCCTCATAGGTTTAGAACTTCTCTCAGACTGTTTTTGTGCTCTCTTATTTGCACTGGATGTTTAAGTTTGAGGTAGAGTTGGACAATTAAAAAGTTGTAAGGGTAATCTTCATCATATAGGTTTGTGTGCTAAAACTGCCACTAACGAATAACCTTTCTTTGTTAGCTTCTAACTTTTATTGTGGTCATTGTGACAGTACTTTACTGATGCTAACCTCGCCTTAACATTGTACTTACCTGGATAACAGAACAAGTTGTTTTACACACCCATACATATACAGACATGAAAAAAAACAGCCAGGCACAAACTTGTCCTTAGCCATCCTGTGTAAATGCATTCTTCCAGAAGATACAAAGGTTTTCAGCTCTGTCCTAAAAAATTAACTTCTGAAGAAAGTGTCTAGTAGCTACAATTGATCTTGCTTAAAGAAAAAAAAAAAAAAAAAAAAAAAAAAAAAAAAAAAAAAAAAAAGTATACTGTATACTGGCATATTACCCCATCATGAAAGACTTTCCAGCATCTAACAAGTTTCAGTTTGTAAATCTCATAAAGTCCTGGGTAATAGTTTTTTCTTGAGGTGGGATTTATGGGAAGCAGTATTTGGTAAACACTCCTACTTTTTCTGTGTTATCATATCTCTTCTGTAACATTACTTGTGGGAAAACTTACAGAGTCTGAACTAAAAATGTTGAAAAACCTGTTCTTAAAACAGAGGAATAAGAGAATATTTATTTAGTATCCTGTCAGTGCTCTTGGAAATATTAAACCTATGTTTGAGGGACCTCAGGCCAAGTCAGTAGAAAAGTCCACTAGAAACAGAGGTTTGGACTTAGGTTTTGGTCAAAGTTTACTAATCAAAACTCAGAACTGACTCATGACTCTTATAGCTTTTTGCAATGTTAAGATGAGGCCTTCCAATTACAGGTGGATGGAATTGACCTCAGAGATGCCAGCCACGAACAAGCTGTGGAAGCCATACGGAAGGCAGGCAATCCTGTAGTCTTTATGGTACAGAGCATTATAAGCAGACCAAGGGTAAGCATAAAGAATGTGAAAAGAGATGTAATACATAGTAATAGATGAAGGAAATGTTCAAGATGGTGGTATTTGGGAATGGGATATTTAATCCTGAAAGTGCCATCTCAACTATTTTAGGAACAAAGATTTGATTTAAGTATTATTTCCATTTAGAATGAAATTGATTTGGATTTGGAAATACCCTCCAGCACGCCGTCCTCAAACTATTTTGAAAAGCCTCAAGAAAGATAATTTGTTGGGGGGCAGAGTAGGAGTCTAACTAAAACCATCTGTTAGAGATTGACAGCGTGTATGAGGAGCGCATGCAGAAATACAGCACCTGTTAAAAAATTCTGTGGACGTTGATGAAAGGACCTAGAAGTACACGGAAGTTTTCCGTCACTAAACTGCATGGACATTGCAGAAAAAAGCTACTGAGCTTTATTTTAAGTTGCTTGCATCACTAGAAACTAATCTTCCTCGTTGTAGAGTCTGTGTAAGCTGCATGTTTATTTACTAGCTGTCTCATAACTCTTGTTCCCCAGCCAGAGTCTCTTTATAGCCCTTCTTCAGCTTCTGCTCCCTGTGGGCAGAAAACTACTAACCCATTTTATCGTCAGTCATCTAAGGTAAAGTTGCATGAAAAAGCTTTATTGAATGTTGATTATTGACACTCAAACTACTAAAGTAACACTTTTGCTTTTGCTGTGATGTGAACAGACTTGCCACTACTGAATATTTAGGCCTATTTAGAATGGAAATGATGCCATTATTTTATCACTACATTTATTTAGAGAATGCTCCTTTGCTGTTTTCGATTGTAGTTCTTTATTCTCTATTTTCAAATTAAGCTTGTTGGTTATTTCTTCTGTGCTAACAAACTCTTGTTTCACTGTAAGCAGAAACATTGCAAATGCTCTTCCTGTACCCATGCATTATGTTGTGATCTTCATAAATGGGATTATGTTTATTATTTTCATCTTTTAGAACTTGCATTTGTACTTAATAATAAGATCTTATAAAGGAATTCCCTGCTTTCATTCATGTCCAGTCAGCCAAGTAGCTAGCTGCCTGCACACACAAGCTATAATTATTATGGTACTCTTACGTATTTAAGCAGGCAGTCAGTTTTAAGTGACACATATCTAATGAGTCCATTTCTTCCTTTTGTTTTTTCATGCAGGTTTAGTAGGTAAAAGAGAGACTGTGCATACTCCAGAACAGCTGGAATAATGCAAGTGGCTTGTGAAAAGATAGTGATAGTTTAGATAATAAGGAGTTACCCATTGAGTCTGTGTTTCATACTAAACCCCCTGTAGTATGTGTTTCATAAAAACCCTCTGTGCATTTCTGAATAAGAAACAATGTGTCACTTTGATTAGGGTCTCGTAGTAGTGTTACAGCATTATGTTGTACAGAATGCTAGCTAATTTCTGACAACTTAGCATCTTGGACACATTGATAAAATTCTGAATGGAAGTTAGTTGAGAAAAGAAAAAAAAAACCCAGAAAAAATCCTGTTACTTTAGGCTTTGATTTGAATTTTAAGAAATAGTTAAAGAGAGAACTCCCTTTATTTTAGCATTTGCTCTTGTCTTAGACTGCACAAAAAGTATGCTAAACTGAATTGTTCAGGCAAATTAAAATGTTCCATGTTTTATCATACTACTCAGTCCATATTAATATAATACTGTTGCATGGATTAGTATTAGTGCTAATATTTTAGGAGCTATGCCATCATGACAAAAATAAAAAAGGCAAGGTTTTGAATGACTGTAGCTGAATTTTTGTTTCCTGTTTTACTAGGATTTTACTGTTGATATATGAAATTTTTGTGATGCTTATTTTAATTGCGTAAAATTTCAAAAAGATACATTTTTAAATTCTATGCAGGTCGTGTGTAATTATTAAAAGTGTAATATGATGATTACAGTGACAATTTGCTTTTCACAAACCTTTTTTTATAATATTCAAAATCAAATATGAATCACATATGCAGAAAATCTTCTTGTACTCTAGGGAAACAGCCTGTTGACTTTGAATGACTTTACAGTGAAGAAGCCTTGGCGAGAAGTTCATGGCATTACTTTGTTACTGGTGAAGATACTCTAGAGCCAAGACATTTGTTGTCTTACCAAATGGAATTACTTTTTTGCAAGATGGTATTTTAAAATAAATGTTTAGGGATGTGTTTACTATTTTCAGGAGCATTTAAAAAAAAATGCTTTAAGAAATTTTTTAAGCAGCACCGTACCTTTGGATTAAGTTACTCTTGATATAGATGTTCCTGGAAGGTTTTCACATTCCCGTCCATACTATTTTCCAGCAGTGTTAAAGACTTACAGGTAATTGCCAGATGGATACACCCAGTGTAGAAATTACTTGTAAGTATACACAGTGTATTTACAACATACTATTTGAAATCAGAGCTGTTTCCTCCTTAAGTAGATTCTGATCTCAAAAACTGCATAAGTAATGATCAAATGATAGCCTTTTATTTGGTCTAACTATTTCTGTTAAAAGATAGAAAGTACCTTGCTTTGGGAGAAGACCAGAGTATTTAGTTTCAATAAACTATTGCTTATTGAGTTCAGGCAGTTACACATGCAAATGCACATATACAAAGTGTTCTTTAAAAGAGAAGTAAAAGTATTAATAGATAAGAAATCTGCTTAGAAATGCCTAAGCCCTCACTTTTACAAAATAAGCAGTGAGTGTATTACCACAGAAGTTAAATCAAATTATGAGGATCTCTGGTTTTCAAAATAAAACTAAACCTACTGCATTATTACAGATACTTGTGTTCATCTTAACCCAGAAATTCACAATTTTTTCATTTAATTAATGTGTAAGAGTGTCCCATATGCTGAGATGTTTGGAAAAAATTGTAAAAATATCGAAGCACATAAATGCTGCATAATTCTGCACTTGATGTACTTTGTGATATAGAACAGGCATGAGGAATTGGTGCTTTTCCTCTCTGCTGACAGAGCATCAGAAACACGGGGCAAATACAGTTTTGTCCAATTTCACGCATCTGTTGCAAGTGTAGAATGTGGACCATGTTTTGTTAGCCCAAACAACTAAATTAATATGTTTTTGTTCATGAGTGAAAAGGATTCATTTAAAACTCTTTTTGCTCATTTTCTATTATGCTTTCCTTTTAGAACCCTTCCCTGCCTTTCCCACAGAACAATGTTTTCAGTAGGCCAGCTGTCTTCAGCAGCACTAACCCATTTGCTGATTCTCAGTTCAACACTGCTAAGGTTGGATGATGACACACTACCTTTTCACTCATCAAACATCCTATGTGTGCTTCTTTCCCATTGCTGTCTCTCTGCATTTAAATTCTTTTGTACCAGTTTGGGTTATGTGCTATGCTGATGATCTTGAGAACTCTATGTAGTGAATTGAAAAGACACAGACATGCATATACATAGGAAAGTTATGGAGGAGTTATAAGCTGCCAGCTCCATTAATCATAATCACTAAATCTGATCTATTCAAAGCCTACCAAATGAGTAGGTTTTCAGTTATAAGATCAGTACCTGAGGTATATGTTAAAAAACCGACTGAGTGTAACTCTCTCATCAGTGTAAAGCGTTTTGCTACTATGTACTTCTTTTTAGTGTTTTGTGGTTATAACTTTCCAGCTTTGATATCTCTCTTTTATTTTTGCATGAAAAAAAATAAACCAAACTGGCAGCTTTCTTTTAATGATGCTTCATAAAAATATTTTCCATCTCATCTGCTTCTTGAGAATTCTTTTAAGCACCCTGAATAGGATGCTGATGTCTTTGGAAATAAAAAAAAAAAACACCTTAGACTTTTTTTTTTTTTTTTGGGTAGTACTTACTTTCTGCATGTTGTTCACGAAGGGAACAGTGTTAAACTCTAATAAAAAACTCTTAATCTTAATATGCATGCATTTTTGATTTAATAAAATAATTTCTAGCTCATTTTACATCTTGGAAGTGATTGTGCCCTTTGTCTATTTTCCCATGTTGTCAAAAATATTAAATGTGCAACAAACAATTATGATATGTGGTGTATGATTGCATGTGTGTTTTGAAATCTCTTTTTGTGTTTGTTACAGTTCTGAGGAAAGGGAGTAGACATGTAACATAAATGATGACTTACATTTTCTATATTTTCAAAACTGTTTCTGAAAAGCATTGCATGCATTTTGAAAGAAAACCTGATGATCCTGTAGTTTACATATAATTCCTTTCTTAGTGTTGATATAAGAATGGCCTTTTGTCATTGCTCTCTTTTCTGAACTCATGTTGCATGTATAGTGAGAAACTTTGATGAATCAGGTCCTTAGTAACCCGTTAAATACTTCTGTCCATTTATAAATCAAATTAATAAAGTTGCTGCAATTAGTAAAATAAATCTGTAATTGAAAATGAGTTGTTGGTTAATAGTACTGTGTGTTGCCAAAGGTGCTATAACGTGTGGATTGCTGTTTTCTGTTACTGTAGGAGGTATCGAATCCAATTAGGGTTACCTTCCGTTGTTCCCCAACTAACCCTTTTGCTCCCACACCATTCAAGGTTTGTCTTAATTCCCATCAGTTGGTGCTACTGTATGTGTGCTGTACATTTGTACATGGCCTGTGATTACTTCTGGAGTACTTCTGGAGTGCTTCTTCTTCCGCCTGTGCCTTCATTTTTTCAAGTTCCAGACTTGCTACCATTTTCAGTATTTGCCTGGCTGTGATCAGAGTGACCCTGTAGCTAAATAGGTTCAGCAACTGTTGGATGCTTTGCACATTCAATGAAATACTGTGGTGTGGCACACTGAAAGTATTTCATGAGTTAAAGCCTTTTAGGTTTTTTGTGCATTGCCCGATTCAGAGAGCAAAAGTCTTATGTGTGTGTAAACTGTGGGGAGTGGCTTCTGCTTCTGGCTGTGCAAATGTGTCAGGCTAAGTTCTGCAGGAAGGGCATGTTCCCCTCCCCTCAAATGGCATTCTTGTGCAGTTTTTACCCTCCTGCAAAGGAACCTTGCTTTCACTTTCATTTCAGCATTTCTGTAAACCTCAGATTGTATTATGTTGTTACGCATTTGCAACGATACAAAAAGTTGCATTTTTTTGTTGGTCATATTGTGGTGGCTGCAGTTAATAAGTGCAGATCTGTCAGGATGTAGCCCTACGTCCACACTTTACAAATCTTCCAGAGGTCCTTTACACCAATATTTTGTTCCTTTTTTTGGACTTTTTTTTTTTAATTTTGCTGTTCTTGAACACTGTTGCTTACAAACGGTGCCTCTAAATTAATATGTTAATTGTTTTAAAACATAAAAGCTAAGGTTTGCTGATCTGGTTTGACCTTACACTTGTATTGGATTTGTGTTGCAAGATAATGATAGTTGAGGAGCCTATGGGGTGAGTTTTGTATTTTTTCTCCCCTGTCCAGCTGTAAAAGGGAGTGATAGAGCAGCTTCAGTGGGCCTCCAGCCAGGGTCAGCCCACCACAACACTGTATTTCCTCATTTCTCCAGGATGTTATTTAGCTTTAGTAAAACTCTTGGAAGAACACTGAAACAAGAGTGCTTCTAGAATGTTTTTCCCTTTTGCCCGCCTTGATGTGGAGATGTATTACCAACTTTTCCTTTTGTGGACACATTCATTTTTGATTGTGAAAAATAAATTTTAATGTTACTAGATAGTGTTTCTACTCTTCTCTGACTCTGGTAGGTGACAATGTCTGTGCTAGAATTTTGTTGCTTCAGTTTAGGGGTGTTAGGATCCCATCTTAGGATGATGACATTGTCTTAGGTTTCAAGCATGGTGCAATGTGACTTGATACAAAATTCATACAACACTTACATATATTTTTATAAAAAAATTGGCTTGGGTGTCACTTCCCACACTTTTTGACATTTAGTGTGTTCTTAGTTAAGTTCCTAGAACAAGTTCTTAAATGAAAGGAAAATCTTTTTCAAGCAGAAGCAGAATGAGAGAACTGGAATAGGGAATTTGCAATATCTTCATATCTTAGGAGTTACAGAGTGAAGATAAGTAATTTTTATTTAGACATGGGACCTTTCTTAAATTTCAACATTACTAAACTGGTAACTTCTGAGGTTTCTCAACATCTTCAGTCTGAAGGCTGATAAGTCTTCCAAGGTGTATGTTGTTATCCATTTCACTGTTGCCTCTGATGAAGAGATTATTACCTGACTGATTTTGGCACCTAAAGACACCATCTGAGACACTGTGTTCATACTTTCTGATGGAGGTAGTGAGAACTGAAATGACGAGAATAGGGTTATGAAGCTAGGGCAACACACCTGAAAACATGAATGTTGTAAAAATGCTTGGTTTTCATTTAAAATTCCTTTTGTTTAGTTTGGTAGCTGATCTGCCAAATAACAAGGTCTCTTGGGCATGCATAAGCTAAAGAATTATGCTATTCAGAGAGAAGTTTCTTGCTTGCATGCTTAGTCTAAGCAAGGCAAAATTAGACAAATTTCACGTAGTGAAATCCCTTATCATAGTCTGTATTCCTCAAGGAAACTGTCTTCAATGGAGGCTTGCAAGTCTGTGGATTTGGGCATTTCACTATTATGTTTTAATTTATTTTAGATATAAAAATGGTTTTAATTAAAATTATATTTAATTTATATTTTAATTATATTTAACCATGCAGTCATGCATTTATACCTCTTAACTTTTTGTGAATATGAATAGAACACATCAAGACCAAATGTATTTGCCTCTTGTGATTTAACCTGCATCCTTCTTTATTTGATCTCTGTGCATCTTATAGGAAACTAGTAAATGACACTGAAGAAGTCCAGTCAATATGGATTTCTTCAGTTATCATCTGTATAATTCTGGGTTTTAACTGTCCTTTCAGTGAATATGCCAGCTGCTTTTTTTCCTCTAGATATTTTTGAAAGTTCCCAGTTTTTTGTTTACTTTCTCTTTCCTCATATTTGGCTTCCTAAGCATATGATGGGAGGAAATTATATGTGATGACTTTTAAAAATAAAATTGTTTATAAGTCTTTTACGAATCTGGCATTAAAACAAAAGTACTTGAATCTTCATAAAAAGATTTTTCTGAAACATATAATGGCACATAAAACTTTACTGAATTGGGCTTTTACTGTGAATTGTTTGCTTCCAGATACATTTTGGAGTGATGTTTTTTTCTTACCTTGCCTAGTGTTTGTTTCTGTCTTTGATCTCTCTGCCTTTCTGTGTGATGTTATTAATTTAGAGTTTCAGCTGCTTGGTATTGAAACTTTGAAGCTATAGTTACATTGCCATTTTGACATTTTTGTACACTAGTTTGCCCTACAGAGAGCCTGCATCTTCTTAGCCACTTCATTTTTCTTACTCTCCACAGGCATTTGGTCAGTCTGATGCAGAACCAGAAAAGACTTCGCTTTATAACTTGCCTCTGCCCCCTCCTTCAGCATTTTCAGGAATGACCTGTGATGTTGCACAGTCATCTTCTATCAGAGTCCCAGAAGATGTGGAGAAGGAGGATGAGTTTGGTTACAGCTGGAGTAAGTTTTTTCTTGTGATAGTATTTGAAATACTCAGTGCTAAAATTGCACTGTGTAAGAGTGTGGAGCATCTAGTTTGAACTGCTTCTTTCTCATGTGCCATTATGGTTTGGGTGCTAAGGTTGCTGTTTTAGTTGTGCTTAGTCAGATGCACATAATTAAATATAAAACTCATTTATTTTTCTCCATTGCACTGTAATCTTTCTTTTCTCTATGGTTCAAACTTAATGTAGGACTACTTGAAGAATTTCAGTGTACTCCAGGTAACTGTTGGTAGTGATAGTCAATGTGATAGTATCTGTTGCCTGAAAATGTTGCTGGAGAGAAGATTACTTCTTTTGTGTATGAACTTATTTTTTAAGAAAAGGTAGAATGTTTTCTGAAGTTATAAGGAAAACAACAAGCTAGAAATATTATTGTAAATCACCTAAGCCTTAATTTAAAAGAAGATGTGATTTACACTGAAAATTTAATCATCCATTTTGGTCTTCTGTCAGATACTGCCCACTGAGGACTGATCTTGACTCTCTAGTTGTGAAATTTTCTAATATAAATCCAACCTTTGCTACCCACACTTTTACATTTAGAAAAGATCATGCAGCGCTATGGAAATCTACCAGGGGAACTACATATGATTGAACTGGAAAAAGGAAAGACAGGTCTGGGACTTAGTCTTGCTGGTAACAAAGACCGATCCAGGATGAGTGTCTTTATAGTGGGAATTGATCCAAATGGAGCAGCTGGAAAAGATGGCAGGTTACAGATTGCAGATGAGTTGCTAGAGGTGAGTTCTTGCAATTTGTACTGAAGCCTAAATGTACTGACTTAAAATACCAGATTCTTGCTGAAATATATATGTTTTTCAGTGGACTTTGAAATACCAAATTTATCCAAGTTCATACCACTATGCTATCATAGATGTATGCCAAATAGGTCTAGTGGTTTTTTTCCTGGTTATAAGGATGCCTTGAGAAGGCTGACCTGGAACAGAGCCTAGACAGAGCTAAAAGAATAAAGTAGGTATTTATTAAAAGGCCTTAAAGGATATACCTTCAGCAGTACAAGAGTTTGGCCAGGGCTACACCCAAAATGGACCCAAAATGGTCACAAAATGGACAAGCGGTCAAGAGGTTTCACACTTTTCTAAGTCTGTGTTTTTTTGGTCCGTTTGCAAATTGTTAATTGTCCAATTATAGCTTCAGATTATGGAGTTCCATCTGCCTTGTTCTCTCCCCTCAGCCCCCTGTTGTTTATGCTTTTTTGGGCCTGAAACTTGTAACAGTTGTCCTTAGTCTCAAGCTGGAAAAGGATTTTTTTTATCTACTTACTCTGTGAAGAGAACTGACTAGCACTTAATATGAGGCTCAGAGCTACACACCTAGGCAGCACAGAATCTGAGAAAAATGAAAGCTAAAGCTTAAGGCATCAATAATAACACCAGATTGTGGGTTAGATCCCTGAATGCACCATTCGTTTTAGAGTTGGACTCAATGATCTTTGTGGATCCCTTTCAGCTCAGAAGATTCTGCAGTTCTCTATGAAGGTGTGTTGAATGTGGGATGATAGCAGTTTCTGAGTTACAGAGATGTATGGAATGGCAGTGAATTGTAGACTGTGAAAAATACTGAAGTCCTCCAGTCCATCTGTGGAGTACTCCAGACTTTCTTATTACTTCTCTGTTTACTAGAAATATGATAATAGCAGAATATTTTTATATTGTGTAACACAGAATATGGAAATTAAATTGGGGAAACAGGAACAGATCTCTTTTTATTTTGGACTCCTAACTCATGATGTGTTTGGATGCTATTTTCTAGTGGAGTGGAGTGACTGAACCACTACACATGTAACATTTCAAATACATATGTGAGCATAACTTATGTTTCTATATTCCCACAGCCCTGTTGATGATACTTTGAGATGTATGCCCTACTATAGCTTTGTGGGCCTGATGTTTCTGGATGTGAGAGATTTTAGCCTGCTAGCAGCTGCTAACTTTTTCCCAAGGAAAAAATTCTCAAGCTTCTTCTCAAAACAACCTTTGCAAACAACTACCCTTTCTCAAAACAATCTTTCTCCAGGTGGTGTTTTGCTGTTTCTCTAGTTTAACCAGTGGGATTAGAGAGGTGTCCTTCCTATTCACCAATCATGTTAAGTCTGTATTGGAACACCTTATAAAATGTAGTAATAATTAGACAATAATTTTTTTTTCTATGCTCTTTGCCTTCTGAAATATTTGGAGTCTCTCATCTTTCTTTTGTGTCCTACAGTGACATAGCTTTTCCCATTCTTTCTGATAGCATTAGGTAATACTACTCTCACAGAAATGCTTTGTGTAACTTCAAAGCCATATGTGGAGATGTTCGAGGATGTACTGGGGGAATGGTACCAAGAGGGAATGGTGAACTCGAACAGAGCTTGAGGGAGACATTGAGAAAGTAAATTATGAACTTGCAGACTAGGACAGAAGTTAAGGGATTTGTGGCACTGTGGACCAAGTCTCATGGAGGGAACTGTGTTGCACTCTAGTTTGTGAGACAGTTAACTTGAAATACCTGTTTTTAAAATCCTAATGTTGAAGAGGTGGAATATTCTGAAAACATGCTGAAGCACATCTGTCTGAATCTATCGTTTTGTGATTTGTTGCTTACTGTCCACACTGTAAACTTGATGACTAATGCTAAGAAATTGCCTCTGGCTCTTCTGAGAGGAGACATCTGAGCTTGCTCCCTATATTCCCAAGTAGCTGTCCATCAGCATTGAGGGCCATGTTCCATCCCCCCACTTGGCAGTCTGACCATGTATTTTTCACAAGACTGTGGCAGACACTGCAGGGAATGCTCCATTTAGGTTGTGAACTCCAGTGTAAATTAGAGGGCTCAGTATCCCTGTGACCATGCCTTATGCACACACCCGGCATAAGAGGTGGTTGATGTTATGCTTAGCCCTCAGAACAGTGTCTTGCATCTGTTGCTTTGCCGTGTCTCTGCTTCTGTTAGTACTACCTGTGTGCATTTTATTATTTTCCCTTTATGTAGGTCCAAACCATCCTTTTTCAATAATTTCTCTTTTCTTGAGTTAACTTCAGCACAATGGTTTTCTGTTTTCAAGAAAAAATGCAACTAATGAAATGCTAGCAAATAATGGCCTTAGTCTGCAAATTCACAGTGATAGCTCCTCTCCTACCTGAATCGTATGTACTTCAAAGTGTTATAGTGGTTAATCTGCTCTGCCAAATGGAAAAAAGATTGCCTGGTCACATCTTTAGATAGTAAGTGTGGAGTCATAGAATGGCTTTGGTTAGAAGGAACCTTAAGGACTGTCTACTTGCAAGTCTTCCTCAATGACCTGGATTGCCAGATCAAGTTGCTCAGGTCCCATTCAATCTGGCCTTGAACACTTCCAGGGATGGAGCATCCACAGCTTCTCTGGGCAACCTGTTCCAGTGCCTCACTATCCTCTGGGTAAAGAGTTTTTTCCTGATCTAATCTAAAATTTGCTTCTTTCAGTTTAAAACCATTGCCCCATGTCATATCCCTATCACCCCATGTAAAAAGTTACTGTTCCTCTTTTTTGTAAGCCCCTTTAACTTCTGGAATGCTGCAATAAGGTCCCCTTAGAGCTTTCTCTTCTCCAGGCTAAACAACCACAACTCTCTCAGCCTGTCTTCACAGGAGAAGTGCTCCAGCCCTCTGATCATATTCATGCCCCTCCTGCTCTGACAGATCCACATCTTTTTTGTGCTGAGAACTCCATAACTGGATGCACTACTTGAGGTAGGGTCTTGGCTGGGCAGAGTAGAGGGAGTAAACTCAAAAAGCTACTAGCTCTGGTGAGGTCCTCTATCCCTAAGGACAGTTTCTGAGGGAATCTCATCCACTAGTTATTTTAACAGCTGGAAATCCATTATTCTAAAGATCAGGCTCAGTTCTGACTCTGCTCTTTTGCAAACCTGTGTTCCTTGAGATCAGTGATTTAACCAGGATATGGTCACTACACCTGAGGCTGCCTCCAGCCTTTCTAATGCCTCCAGTCTTTCTAATGAGCTCTGGTGAGCATTGGTCCAGTAACACTGCTTCTCTGGTTGGTTTGTCCAATACAGGAACCAGGAAGTTGTCCTCCGTGCACTCCAGGAGTCTTCTGGATTGCTTACAATCAGCTTGTACCGCTTTCCTGGCAGGCATGCAGGCGGTTGAAATCCTCCATCAGGATGAGAGCCTGCAAGCATAATGATTTCTGAAGCCAGAAGTCTTGTCAACAGGGTTGCTGTGATCAGGCAGCCTGTGATGGACCTCAGCTACAAGGTGTCTCTCATAGATGCTGTCCTTCATTTCTCAAGGACCCACAGGCTCTTGAGCAGTTTGTGGCTGTTTCTCAGAAGCAGCTCTTCAAAATCTATCAATCCCTTAACACAGAGCGCAGCACATATGCCCTCCTTCCCAGCCTCTTCTTCTGAGAAGGTTGTAGCCCTTGATTGAAATGTCCCAGTTGTGTGATTCCTCCCACCAAGTTTCTATGAGAGCAGCTAGATTATAGGCTTTGAATTGCACCATTCTGGTGCAGTTGAGGAACTGGTTTCCAGTTCCTCTTGCTTGTTACCCATGCTGCCCATATTGGTGTAGAGGCACTTAAGCTGGATTATCAACCAACCTCTTTACCTTTTTGAGAAGAAGCCTCCCTAGTTCATTTGGGTCAATTTACAATTGTCTTTGCAGCTTCCTAAAGTGTCGGTGTTTCCTGGTTCCTCTCACACAGAAGTACAGAAATACATCCCCCTTCCTTCTTCCTCATCAAATCTAATTTAAAACTCTGCTAAATGTGCCAGTGTTCAGACTTCTGTGTATAAGGTTCCTGGCTCAGGGATTTGGATCCCTGAGAATGAATAAATAATAGCAATCTCATTGCAGAACATAAGCAATTCATTTATTTGTTATGGTTAGAATTGCTCATGACCCTGTCATGAAGTGATCAATGCCAAGTGAAAATAGATGATGTGCCAAGCCAACCCAATATAACTCAGAGAATGACATTTTTAGCACTATGACAGTGTTAGTGTGAAGTCAAACTATAGTGAATATTTTTACTGGAAGAAGGCTGTGAAAGTAGGACATAACATAACTTTCTTATTTTTATACAGCTGCTGCGTAGTCAGTGATATGGATTTTTTTAAGGCTTAAAAATTAGTTTAAGTGCAAAGAATTAAAATATTTTCATAAATAATTGTTACCTTTCCTCATCTAGATAAATGGCCAAATCCTTTATGGAAGGACTCATCAGAATGCTTCTTCAATAATCAAATGTGCACCATCTAAAGTTAAAGTAATTTTTATCAGGTAAGTTCTGGTTAAAGGTTTGGCTGAAAAGATTTGATTTTTAATGTGCTTAAGTTTCACACAGTGTTTGTTATTTTTGATATTGATAACATAGATGTGGTTTTGAACACACTTGTTAAATATGTCTTGGAGGTTTCTTTAGATATATGTGTTGTGAGTACCAGAAATTAAGATCCAGACTTAAACTTGTCCTAAGAAATACAGGGCACTACTATTGCCTTCTCACTACAGTCTTTAACTGAATATGTTGCAGAAACAAAGATGCAGTAAATCAGATGGCTGTTTGCCCTGCAAAGTCAGTAGAGGCTTCACAATGTACTTCAGAGACACTTCAGCATCAAGAGGTAAAGTAAATACTTGTTTCTCATATTTGACCAGAATACTAACATTGTTCTAGATAGAGGAGGACCCTGTCTGCTTAGGAAATGCAGTAAAAGAAAAAGAAACCCATAGGAAAAACAGTGAGATTTTAATAAAGTTGCTAAATTTAGTACAAATCTGATCAATTTTTTTTCATTTTATTTTTTTCTATACTATAAAGTAAGTCTCGTATTCCCATCAATGGGGTTTTAGAAGTTTAAATGAAACTAGAAAATGAGCAGACTCCCTTTAAATGTGTGTGCACTACTTTGTTTTGGTGCAAAATGTTGGATATAGTCACTTACAGGTGCATTTTCTTTTTCCTTTAGATTGATATCAGCGTTGCAAACCCAAGCGCATTTTCTTACTTGAGTTCATGTAAAAACATTCAATATGTGGAACTTCCTAAGGTACGTACTGAGTTTACATCAGGCACATTTTTATTCAGTAGCCATTCGATTTAGTAATTCTGTCCCTCTTATGACAGTCTCTTAGTCACTAAAAGTTGGAAAAGAGATTTCTAGAGATCTACTCTTCCTGTTTGGGAACGGACCCCAAAGTTTTCTTCACAGAGGACTGCTTTTGATTTGCCAATTGCTTTGTGTTTCTGGAAGAAGTATTCTCTTACTCTATTGGCTGAACTTTTTATTGCCATCTACTGATGGTTCCTTAGGTAAAATCAATGCCTTAATTGTTCAAAGTGAAAACTGAATTACAATTTACCTTGTAAGTTTCTAAGGAATGGGTCTGCATTTAGAAGTGTTTCAGATTTATCTTGGTAGTCAGTATACTGTTTGTACTGTTGGCGGAATCTATTCCTGAAATGGTTTAGAACAAAAATATCAGTGCATTGTGAAACCTCAGACTTAATGTGTCAGTAGGCTTCACTAATCCTTAGTGATTATATTCTAACATTTTGATGTGACAGTACTTAACCATTTATATTTTTTTGTTTGCCTCAGGATCAAGGAGGGTTTGGAATTGCCATTAGTGAAGAAGACACAACTAATGGAGTCGTTATTAAAAGTTTAACAGATCATGGTGCGGCTGCAAAGGTGTGAGAATGTTTAAATCTAGTTTGGGAATGAAGAATGTTTTTTGGAATAGCATCCATTGTTCATATTTTTTATTTTATATTTTTTCAGGATGGACGAATCAAAGTTGGAGATGTGATTCTGGCAGTGGATGATGAAATTGTTGTGGGATATCCTGTAGAAAAGGTGCTTCTGAAGTGTCAGGAATGTTACAGAAAGCACGCTGCCTAATGTAGGAGGTGATTGTGTCTTAAACTAGTGAGGTTCTCACTATACTTAATTTTCAAAGCTGGCTAAAAAAACAAAGATCTGCAGGCACTGTATGGATACAGATACTACTGCAAAATAATCTAAAGCCTAAATTTACAGCTCAACTGTTCTTTTACATTAGTGCATGGCATGAATCCTCTCTCTGCTTCAAATGTGATTTTATTTTCCCTGTGGTTCAGACCTGATGACTGAGAGACACTTAGTAGTGGGATAAAAGCCATGAACTATTGCTTAATAATGGCTCTGCATAGCTAGTCCACTTTAAAAGTGTTAGAACCAGTAAAACTAATATGCATAAATTTACACGAGTGAGTTGTATCAGTGTAAATCAAGTCATAAACTGTGCTTATCCATGGGAACTGTCTGTAGTAACAACCTCATTATATTCCAAGCATAGTATTTCAAATCTTTGGAGAAAAATATCTCCATTCTTAAATAACAAGATTTATTTCTAGCTTCTAGCTCTGCAAACTCAGTTTGGGTTCTGTAGTAAATCAAGGAGGCCTTTTTTCTAGCACCTGCCTTGCTACCAAGAAAAGTCATTCTTTAGGCATGAGTAGATGACTTTCTGTTTGTTAGAGGGCAATTAGGAGAACATCAATCTTACTCTTTGATGTACTGCTATCTCTGGGGCAGTAAATAAGTAAGAGATAGTGAAGGTGCCTGTAAGAAGATAGGGGTAGGTAAGCTTTGTAAGAACAGAGATTGAGTAAGTAATTTCTGAAAATATCTCTACTGAAATCAAGAGATTTGGTGTCTTTTCTGTAAGATGGCAATTGATTTTAAAGGGTCTTCAGTATCTCTTTGAACTAGATTTTGTGTTACACCCTGGTGTCCTTCTTTCCCTTTCATAGTTCAGGTCTATTTTCAGGTTTTTCTTCCAGAATAACTGTTGCACATTTTTTTAGTTCAGTAGGCATTTTGGGATTGACTTCTGTGAGATAAGAATTGGGCTCCACCCAGCATTAAAAGGCAATACTTCTATTTCTCTAATAATTGCTATACAATATAGGTCTTGTCTAGAGAAGCCATTGAAAGACTGCAGTATTCTCATCTGGTATAGTTTGCAAAGTTTTGTGAAAAAAAGGTTTCTTAGAAAAAACATCAATATTTTTGTTTGTTTCTTATGAGAAAACCTGCAGGATTGTGACTAGTAGCTCTGTTTTGCAGAACTGTTATTTTGCTTTATTTTTGGTTTGTATCTGAACAATCTGGTTACAATTTTCATACGCTTTTCTCTTTATCATTCAGTTTATTAGTCTCCTGAAGACATCCAAATCTGTAGTGAGGCTTACAATCAACCCAGCAGAGACAGATAACCTGACTACAGCACCAGCCCCTCCCAGCACTGTCCCAGCAGAGAAGAGGAATATGCAACCACCAGCAGCCGCTGTCCCCACTTCCAGCTCACCAGAACCAGAAGCAGTCAAAAGTAATGTTTTCCTTCTGTGTCTTTATTCACTGGGGTTGTAACATAAAAACCAAGACCTGGCTTGTAAGTTTTCCCTTTTTGTATGCACTGAGCTGTCTTCTGCATTTTCTAATATTTTCAGATTACATATTTATATAAATAAAGTATTGTGCCCCCATACTGAAGACCTACATTTTGCCTTCCTGTTGTAGAGGCAGGAGGATGAAAGGATTTTTTCCTCCATCTCAGACATGCAGCAGGTGCCGCTGTCGTGGTTGTCTAGAACTAAGTGAAAGGCATTCCTTTGAATGAATGTCTTTTTTTGTGGAAAAAGAGAATGGTTTATTGTCTTGCCATTTATGAGTAGCTATGTTTGACTCTTCTCCTTCAGAGTGGAAAGACATTTCTGATGGATGATAGTTATTGATCAAGAAACACACTTCTAAATTAATATTAACTCAAGTAATACACACATCATATGGATGTTTAAATTCAATTCTATCTTAAATAGAATAGGTTGTATACAATATCTGCTTTAGCTATCCAGATTATATTCCAGGTATTTGATGAAGTAAAAACTCTAGGCATGGCAAATAAAATATAGGATAGTACTTCTCTGAGGTGGAGGGAGAATTGTCAGCAACATTTTTGATGCATCAGCTGTTCAGCTATTGCTGTACAGCTGTCGGTGAACTCTGAAAAATGCTTTTTTAAAGTCACTTTCATAATACTGAACTCTGTTACTGAAACCAGGATGTTTCATTGTTGTTTTAGACACAAGCAGATCTTCAACTCCAGCCATGTTAACCTCTGACCCAGCTACTTGTCCCATCATTCCTGGATGTGAAACAACCATTGATATCTCCAAAGGGCGGACTGGCCTTGGTCTGAGCATTGTTGGAGGAGCAGACACTTTGCTGGTTGGTTGGAAAAATATATGTGTCACTCAAGTGAAATAACAGTAACGAAATTAAAGTCTGATAGAAGAGATATTTTTTCATATGTTTCTATAGCATTTATAGAAGGACGCAAAAGAAACAGAAATAAAAAGAAAGCCCTTTCTAAAATTAAAAATATAAATGTGCTTCTTAAATGTTTCAGTAATTTATTCATCATGCATCTGACTTTGATTCCATTTGACTTGTCATTGATGGATTTTAGTAACAATTTTCAGTTACTTTTGGTTCAAAATGGTGCCTTCTTTCACTGTGCAATTTTGTTGTTGTTTTTGTTGGCAGGGAGCAATCATTATCCATGAAGTATATGAAGAAGGAGCAGCATCGAAAGATGGACGACTGTGGGCTGGTGATCAGATACTAGAGGTATGGTGATTTCTTTGGTTGCTTTTGTTTTCATTACTAGCTAAGCCTGTTGTATTTGTCTTCTGGAAGGTACTGCACAATTTACCATTGTATGCTTTCACTGCAGGTGAATGGAATTGACCTCAGGAATGCCACACATGATGAAGCCATTAATGTCCTGCGACAGACACCCCAAAAAGTTCGACTGACTGTGTACAGAGATGAAACCCAGTACAAGGAGGAAGACATGTATGATGTGCTGAATATAGAGCTCCAGAAGAAGCCTGGTAAAGGCCTCGGGCTGAGTATTGTTGGGAAAAGGTATGTAATATACCTGGAAATTCAGTGTCTGGAACTTGCTTATCCTGTTTCTTTTGTGGTCTGGTTGCTCAGATCCTGTGGGCTTGAAGGCCGTACATCTTATTTTTGTGCTTAAGCTAACCAGCCTTCCCTAGAGGAACTAAGCCAGTGTTACTCAACAGAAAAAAGATACAATGATTATTGTGTTCCCAACAGCAAGCCATAAACATGACTGTCAAACAGTACTGTAATGTAAAATTGTGTGTGTATTTGCAGAAATGACACAGGTGTGTTTGTGTCAGACATTGTCAAAGGAGGAATAGCAGATACAGATGGGAGATTGATGCAAGGAGACCAGATATTGACCGTGAATGGAGAAGATGTCCGAAATGCTAATCAGGAGGCTGTTGCAGCTTTGCTAAAGGTATTGAGAAAAGAGAAGATGAATAAGAGTGAAAAATTGAGATCCAGATATTTTGAAAGCTTTAACTTTACTCCGATTGAGATCAGACTGTTACTGAGATGTTAGTGAGATGAGTTGGGGATCCAAATTTAAGCTTCCTGAATTCTAGAACATTCAGATTTTGATACTTTGCCTGATAAAACTGGGAGAAGTGGTCATGCAGAAACCCAGATGTTTATGAACATAGGGTTTATAGAAGACCTTTATAGAATACCATTACCTAGATAACTGAAAATTTGCAACTGTATTTTGTCGAACAAACTGATAGCTGGTTAGCTGTCTCACATTTTCAGAAAGATATGCAGAGCTGAATTTGAATGATGGAGAGTTCAGTAGAGTAGTTGTGCTAAAAGTGACTACTTTCATAGTTTGTTTACAAAGTGCCTGTAAGTTATAGGACAAGAGGGAATGGTTTTAAACCAAAAGAGTAAGTTTAGATTAGTTGTTAGACAGAAATTCTTTAATGTGAGGATGGTGAAGCACTGGAATAGGATGCCCAGAGAAGGTGTGAATGCCTCGTCCCTGGAAGTTTACAAGGCCAGGTTGGATGGGGCTCTGAGTAACCTGATCTACTAGGAGATGTTAATCTTTGGTTTTTATTATTATATATGTTTTGTGTCAACTTACATTCATTAAATACTACAAGGCATTTTTCAGTGACCAAGCATTCATTTGGTATAAAAAACTGCTTTTTCAGAGTTCACTGAAGTAATTATCTCTGGTTCTTGGAGCCAACCTATTCTTGATAATTTTTTGTTTCTGATATCCTTTCCCTGTTTCCAGATCAGAATGAAGTCAGATATACAGTATTTCCAGTAGTCTGGCAGGAAATACAGCTGGTCAACCAGCTTGTCTGTTTTTCAGTCCAGAGTTTTGAGACATACTGCATAGTAAGGATTCCACTGAGTCAGCATTTTCAGTGGAAAACCCTTTCACTGCAAAAATTTAACAGACACTAATTATAGCTGTTTCTTGGATACATAGGCACATGATCATGCTTCTTAACACTCACATTCAAAGGTATGTTTTTCCAGATCTTTAACAGATCTTTGAGGTTTTGGATTTATTGGGGAGCAGAGATCCTGGAGGAGAGCAGTGGTCAGAAAGAGCGATAGGAGGACTTCTGTATTTTCAGCATGTGCCCATTAGTGAGAATGCCAGAACAGGGTCTATGTTGTGACAGTGAACTTGTTAGTATACTCTTCTTTGGTTATAGTACTTTTCTCTTCTTACATGATAGTTTTTTAATTTTATTTAAGAACACAGCATGTGTTGTACCTCTCCTCTGAATAAAAATGCCTTTTTGTGTGTGAATTTTCTTTCATTTTGACAAGCATTTTGGAGTATCTAATTGAAGATGCTTAGTTTCCACTTACCATTTGTATATTCAAGTTTTAAGTACTTCATGACTGCTCAGTAGTACCTGTAGCTAATTTTCATAGCCCTGAGAAATGGGCTTTCAAAACATCTTACACAGATTATTGTTAATAATTGTTTTGTGCACATAATAAAGTGGAATAAAACATGGTCACTCACATGTAGGCAGTCACTGTTTCCTGTTCAGGTGTCCATTCAGTTTTCATTCATGGGAGTAGGATGTAGGAGTGAATTGTCTTGAACTGCCTAAAATGTATTTTGCTAGAAAATTATTTTATAGTCTTTGGAAAATTCCCGTGTATTTTAAGTAGAATGAGACGGATAGTATGTGTCATCAGTCTGAGAATTCTGCTTGTTCTTGAAGTGTTTCTTTTGAAGTATCCCCTAAAATATGTGAAAAGACTATCAGCTTTTCCCCTCACTAGACTTAATGGATCTATCAAATGGAAGAATTTAGGAAGAGAGAGAAAGGTGTAATAAAACTAAATGAGAATTGATTTATTCACGAGTTCCATTGGAAAGTATTACCTCCTACTTTCACACATAATTTTAAAATCTCATTTGTGTGTTTGTATATTGTGAGGATGTGGTAACTTTAGGTATATATTTCCTCAATTTTCCACTTTGAATAAGAGTTACCCATATGGTTTAATACAACTAAATTCCTACAAGCAAAGAAGAATGGTTTTGCCTGAGCTTTGATCATGTCTTTTCCCTGACATTGAGAAGCCAACATTATTTATAAAATAAAAAGTGATTTAGTAATAAATCATTTTTAGTGTCACCCTAAGAGAATAGCAACAAGATATGAAGTATTGAAAACTTGTTTGAATTGATATGTCTGGTTGTTTTTCATGTATTGGCCTATTACTGTGAATTTTTCTGACAAATGCATGAATCTCTCTTAGGATAATAAAGTTAAAACAGGATAAATTAAGGCAACCCCATGTATTAATAAATTCTTTGAATGAAGAAGTTTGTGTTGTTTACACAGCTTCCCAGTGAAAGAAAAAAAATCAAAATAGCAACAAAACTGAATTTTCTATACATTGCAGATTGATGTCTTCTCTTGATGCTACTTATATTATGTTGAAAATCTAATTCTCTTACCTTTGTGATACCTCTGTTTTTTCAAAATAATGTATTGATTTTGAAATATTTAATTGCAGAGTGAATTTTCTCCTGACACATGCATTTCATGTTGACATGTGAATACTCAACAGTGTAGTTAAAATCTTAAAGTGAAAAGACTTTCCAATGTGCAGTCAGTCAATATCGCCCAACTTATTGCTGGGAGTCAGATGCAGAAAGTTCACTTAAACTATAGACATTTAGGACATTTTCTGCCCAAAATTTCTTAGTTAAATTGATATCTATCCAGGGTAGCAGATAATTTCAAAAGTTTGAGAGAGATGAGTTTAATTGCCATGTTCTCAGTCATGTCAAGAGAAATAATGATTAAGACTTCAAGGCATTACACTGGTTTTAGTTTTTAGTGTAAAAGTTGTATGTTGACATTGCAGTTCAGAAGCTATCCCTTATTAAGTGCAATGTAATAGAATTAGTCCTCTTGTGTGATTTTCATGTCTGCATTGTAATACTGATTAATCTGGTATAAAAAAATTATCCTGCTCTGTACGGGGTATCATGGTGTACTTTTGTGTGTGTCACTGGTCCTGCCGTGAACTCTCTCGGCGAAGTGCTCATTTCAGGATTGCTAGTCCATCATTCTTCCCTCTGTCCATGATTTTTTTTCTTCTTCCACTTTCTAGAAAGTCACTTAAATATTGTAGGTTTTACTCTTGTAGACAGAAAACATTTGTTACAAGTAACTATTTTTTTAGTGTTCCTTAGGTACAGTTAGACTAGAAGTTGGAAGAATAAAAGCTGGGCCATTTCACTCTGAGAGGAGAACATCCCAGAGTAGCCAGGTATGTAACTATAAAGCTGCTTAGTTTAGGAGAAATAATGTTAGATAATGAGAGCAAATAAAAAGATTGGTTTTATGATAACAATTATTTTTCATGTACCTGATCCAAGATGGAACATTTTTGCAGCTTTTCAGTAGCCATTTTAAATGTTCAGTTTAGCAAATTATATCTGTTATAGACAGGATCCAGCCAAAAATATAATCCAGAAATTACTTTACTCCAGGCTCCAGCCTGGAAGCATGGAGAACTCCAATTCTCATCAGTACCAGAAGAAGCTAGAGTCAACCTTAAACCTCTTAGTTACTTTCAGAGTAGTTGGCATGCAGTAGAGTATTGCTTTAGTAAGCTTAGGGAATTTCTCCATTCCTTGCATGTTCTTTACTGTAACCTTGCCTGCCAGAAGCAAGAAACCTGTGCTCTTTCCATCAGACTTCTCTTACTTGTCTTATTGTTGGTCTGATGGTGGATTGTTAAGACCTCGCATTAATTTCTGCATTTGAAAGTATCTTCCATACTGTAGCAGCCTATACTGTGATTCTTTCCAGTAGGAGCTACAGTTCTGAAAGCTCACAAATTGCCTTAAGAAATTCCTTTGGTTGTGAACTGGGGATGAATAGATTTAAGATATAATTAAAATTCAAATGAACAAATTAAGACTGGATAAGACTGACATTTTAGGCTCTCTTCAGAATTAGTATTGCTAAACAACATGAAAACATGCAGACTCTGGCTGGTCTTATTCTAAGATGAAGTTCACAGTGTTGAATGTTTTGAAGAGGGTATCACCATCAGTGAACTGTTCTCACTAGGAACCATGTTGTTCCTTTACTTGCCCTTCAAGTAGAGTGAAAATCTTTCTGGAAATTGTGCAGGTCAGATTGAGTGGAGAGCCTAATCTTAGTTGTAGCTGATGCAGTAGGTGAAAATTTGAGAGCCCACATGAGGAGTACTGAGATCTGTCTTTCGTGTCCTGTCCTTACTGTGGTACTTGTGGCTGACTTGCATTAGAAGATTTCTATAAGGTGAGATACCAGGACCTTGTTGGGCCCTCAGAAGAAGCACTTCAAATCTTTGCATGGGATTGTAGAAATACAATTTCTGTTGGTCTTACGATGCATCAAAATAGAGCCATCTGTGATCAAAATTTTTGTGGAGTTCTCTGACTCAGTTTTAACTGGGCAAAGAAAAAATAAAATACTGCAGAAAATAAACTGAATATAGTGAGTTATAGTTTTACTTTTAGTAGCTGGGTCAGTGAGGTTCCTCTCTAATCCCACTCTAACATTGTGTAGGTCAGTGAAGGAAGTGGAAGTCTCTCATCGTTCAGTTTCCCAGTTTCTGGGTCCAGTGCACCTGAGGTCTTTGAAAGTGGCCTAAAGAAAAATACCAGTAAGTTGGAGAGTTTTTTGGTGCTTTCAGTATTTTATACGTGTTAACTGGTAGCTGAGATCTTTCTGTTAAAAAGTTATAACTTTATGATGTAGGCCTCAAAGTAATTCCTCAGTCAGTAAAATGCTGTGGAAGCAGTTACTGCTCAGTACATTGTATATATATTGTAGTAGCTTTTTATAAAAGAAACTAGAAACTTCCTATGTCAGCAGTTTAGATGTTGACAGTCTAAGCTGAGTCATAATTTTGTATTTAATCTAAATAGATCATATGACTAGCTGTCTCATTCATAGAAATACAGATATGTGTGGAATAGCTGTCTCATGCTTATATTTAGAACAAAGTTATTTCTGATCAAAGTATTGCTAGAAAATAATGTTTTTCTTCTATTGTATTTGAGCATGCTTAGCAATCTTATTCCAAAAGTTATTTAAGTGGAGAAAATGGTTGATTCTTTCACCTATTCTAGAAGTACTTAAATTTGATTATTGTAATGATGGCCACTATCAAAATCAGATTAAAATGTATATAACGAAGAAGCAAAAAGTTAGAATCATCATAGTGATTTGGATAACTTTATTGAAAAAGTTTTCTAGGAATGCTAATTTAACGTTTTATTTTTAATTTATTTTAATTCATTGGACAGCAGCTTCTGAAATACAGGGACTAAGAACAGTTGAAATAAAAAAGGTAAGTTTTAGCATGCAGCGGCATATATCAGGAATGGGTTTATAGATGTTGTCAATAGGTGTCTTTACAGAATGAAAGATGTCTAGGTCTATTCATTGCTTTAGGAAAGGAGCAGGAAATAAATTTGTCAGTCTTTTCAGTTCAGGACTGTACGATCTCCACTGCCTATATTTTTATGTAAGGTAGTGTGACTTATGCTATCATATTTTGTGAGTTGTGTTGAAAGCAAAAGATGGAAGAGATACTGGGATATAGTTTTATTGTTACCAGATTGAGTTAAATGCAGACTCTGTTTCAAGTCAGGGGAATTGTACCAGATTTGGAAGGCTGTTTTTTGGTATTTGATATTTTTCTTCACACATATTTTTAATGAGTAAGTTCTTGCATGACAGCTGCCAGGTTTTCAAGTGTGAAATTCAGTTACTTTCATTATGCATGTGAGCTTAGTCACAAACTGCATCTTATTTTCAAAAATATTTATATTTATATTTATTTGTCTTTGCTTGGCATCTAGTTCACATGGATTAATTACATGGATTGTATTCAGCCATTCTGTTTTTACAGTAGAATCTGCAAATAGAAGTTTGCAATAGCAGTTTTTACAGTGAGGTATTTGGTTGTGGGGCAATGGTAAATAATTGGCTTTGCACTTCAACATTTGGGCACTAGAGGAAGCATAAAAATTAATTCTAGTCTTCAGGAGATTCATAATAGGATATTCATATAGACAGCACTAAGGACAGCAATCCCATTTCATTGGTTTTCCTTGCTCAGACCTTTATGCTGGCATTAAGAGTCAGGTGCTGAATTCTGTAATTATTTAGTTTCATTAAGATAAAACACACAACTAAATCAGCAACTTTTCACCTACCACTGAGAAGAAACATCAATTCTGATCTCTACTTTCTTGAAGTGATGCAAAGCGTAGTAGCTTTAAAACTGGTTTGACACAGGAATTCTAATTTGCCTAAAAGAGGGGGTTTAGCGGTCTTTTGAGATAAGCTTACAATTCTCTGTGGTTTTCTTTCCAGAAAAATCTAATACTTTTTCATTACTATAACAGAATCCTGCAGATTCACTAGGAGTGAGCATTGCTGGAGGTGTAGGAAGTCCTCTTGGAGATGTTCCTATATTTATTGCCATGATGCACCCAAATGGAGTTGCAGCTCAGACTCAGAAATTAAGAGTAAGTTAATTGTTAAGAAGGCTGTAAAGATTGTAATTACTCTAGACAGGCAGTAAACCAGCAGTTCAATGATACAGTCACTTCTGGCTGTTGAAAGTTTCTTCCGGCTGTTTGGATTGATGAAAAAGAAACTCAGATTGGTAGCATGGGAAAGTGTAATTGCTGGCGTGTGCTAACTTAAGAAAGGAGGTCCTAAAGCAGTATTGGATCTTAAAGTTAGTCAGCTTGTGAAAATTAAAAGCACAGAAGGTGGTTCAGAAGGATGCATTCTATAAACGAGTGCCACTGCTGAGTGAGGTGGTCATTCCTGCAAATGTAGGTGTGCAATCTGTTTTATCTCTCATGTTTCCTGTGCATAGGACACAGAGAATACATTTTAGGCTCTGCATATAGGGTGGGGGATTTTATATGAAACTGTACTTTAAATGCATGCTGTATCCAGTCTGCATCAAAGGTGGTTGAATTTGACTCAGGTTTCTTGGAAAATGTTATTTCAAGATGCAGTCAAACAGAATCTCTGATGATAATTTGCTACTTCAATGTGTCTGTCTTCAAAATGCATCTCTGTTTTTTAACCTGTGTATTTCTAGAGTTATGGATCAGTTCTGTAAAGCATCAGTACTTTTTACACTGATTACACTAAACTGGTGTAATTTGCTAATTCTGATGTTGAATTACCTGCCTTCATACTGGGTCATTTTGTAGTTCTGCTATTGTTGAAAGTGACAAATTTATGTAACTAAGTTAGATTTTTTTACATTTTCTTCTGTAGGTTGGGGACAGGATTGTTAGTATCTGTGGAACATCTACCGAGGGCATGACTCATTCCCAAGCTGTTAATATCTTAAAAAATGCTTCAGGCACTATAGAGTTGCAGGTAAAAAATCCACAGTGACATTTTGAATATTTTCTGAATACTGTTTTGCCAGCTGGTACCTTGAACTACTTTAGTGTCAGCATTCTTTTGTCACTCATTTCCAACCTCTGTTCCTAGGTTGTAGCTGGAGGAGAAGTGAGTGTCATAACTGGTCAGCAGCAGGATCCACCTACATCCAGTCTTTCATTTGCAGGACTAACTTCAACTGGCATTTTTCAGGATGATTTAGGGTCAGTAACTATAGAATGTACAGCCTCTGTAGCCTGTTACTTTAGATGATATTCAACCTATAAACCTTACAAATTCTAGCAAATGTTGAATGACATTTTTTGCTTAACAACAATTAACATATTTGGTATACATGGGACCTGTGGGCCATAGGTCCTCTTTTTTGTTTTTCGTTATGCAATTTGCTGTGCTGCATTTTTTTTTTTTACTCTCTGTAGAGTTGTGATCTGATTTCTTCTACAGCCTCTGTTGTTCCACTGAGATTGGGTAGCTGGGATTAATGGATACACTCAGAAATTCTCTTTTCACTGTTATGTCTGTTTCCATAGTGTGCTCTCTAGTGCTGGGCTATCAGGAGTGTCAGATGTTTCTGGTATACAAAGTAGTACTGCTTCTGCAAGGTGCATTGTGCAAACAAGTTTTGTGTCACACTCTGTCATAAATCTGAGGCATTTTTTCTTTTAGGAATAAGGAAAGAGAAAAAGGATTCTTTAGTCACACATACCTATTTTGAAAAGTAGAATTCCAGAATTTCTTACTATCAAAGTATATGTGGATAAATACACCTATAAATGATCTGCATAATAAGCACATACATACACAGTCATCTATTAGGAGAGAAGGAATTAAATCTTAATAGCACAAACTATTTGAGGCAATTTTAAACATTACAGGACAGTCAAAGTAGATGTTATGGAATCTGGAGATACTGGCAATGCCTCTGTATTTCATTAGTAAACACTGTTGGTGGCACAAAGCAGCCATAACTATGCCCTGAGCTGTGTATTTGAAATAGCTACTTTTATATAATATAGGCATTAGGTAGTTTACAGTGTTTTACATTAACTGAAATAGCCAGTTCTTTTTAATAAAAGTATTTCTAGTTATAGTGGAAAAGGGAATGTATTGGTTAACTTAAAAGGAGTAATTTTTTTTTTTTTTTTTTTTAATATTCTACGTTAAATGCAAAGTTCAGACAAAATACTCTTTTCCCTTTCTTAGACCTCCTCAGTACAAGACCATTACTCTGGATAGAGGACCAGATGGCCTTGGCTTTAGTATTGTGGGTGGCTATGGCAGTCCCCATGGAGACCTACCCATTTATGTGAAGACAGTGTTTGCAAAGGTAGGTGGAAATTTGTTCAATCAATCCATTTATTAGTTCACTCCAGTTACTGCTGTAAATCATGACCTGGATTTGCAGACAAAAGAACGTTGCAGTTTCTCACAGCTTTTCCTTCTTAGTGCAAAGGCTCATAAAAATGTGCTTGCAACATTTGGAGGCTGTAAAAAGATCATCTCAAAAGATGGAGAATTTCCAAATATACATTATTCAGCCTGTTAGCAGAGTCTTGTCCACCTCTCACAACTGGAATTGTGTTAATACTCAGGAAAAAACCTCCCTTGCCTTATATTTAGATCGTGTTTACTTCAGGTAGTAGAGGAAGATGTTTTATTGAACTGGACCTTCAGAGAAGTTCCAATGCTGACCTGGATTTGATAGTTTGGATGGCTCTAGGAAACAGCAAAGAGTCAGAGAAAAGGGAATCATGAATACTAAATTATTATAGTAAATCAAAGTATAATGCTTACACCACTTGGTGAAAAGTTCTCCAGGTCTTGAAAATATTACTTTTATAATACTAGGATTTAAATCTTATACTAGCTGGAAAAACAGAGTTAAGGGAACCAAACAATCATGTAGATCAAATTTCTAGATGTGGAACTTGGACGGGGCACAGCCTACTGCAGAATTAGCAGTCTTCTCAACAGTTGGCACTATTTGTATCCCTGAAAACCAAAAATGTTGCAAGGGGTTTTCTTTTCAGGACTGTGTGTCAGGAAGAAAAAGAAATGCGTGGGTCTGCAGTTACTTATTTTATCGTTCCAGGGTGCAGCAGCAGAAGATGGACGCCTGAAGAGGGGGGATCAAATCATTGCTGTGAATGGGCAGAGTTTAGAAGGGGTGACCCATGAGGAAGCAGTTGCTATTCTGAAAAGGACAAAAGGAACAGTCACTTTGACTGTATTGTCATGAACTGGCTGCCTGATGGGTTAGGGTCAATAATACCATATTGTTTACTCTCCACACAGTTAAGAGAATGGAAATATTTGTGTAGTCTTCTTGCTCTTTCAGCTTCACAGGACTGTGTTACAACACTGAGGAAAAGTAACACTTAACCATATTTTTGTATACATTAGAAGTATTTCTCTTCCTGTCAAACCACTGGGATGAAGTTACGTTAACTGTGGAAACGCATGGATATTTTTCCCATTAGTAAGTCACCACAAAAAAAGAATGTTTTCATTAATAACCACACAAGAAAACTGAAATGTTTTGATAAGAGGATTTGGATATTTGAATAATATTGGAAAAAATTATAAATTCACCAGGTCAGCAAGGGAGTTGCATGGGTAGCAGTAGTCAGAAAACAGGAATAAGGTTATTGAAGAAAGAAAGTATTATTAAAAGAGAGATTTGGGAGATAAGGGAAAAAGTATGTAATCTGGAGGCAGATGGTTAATGGACTAGATGGTCTTTTGGAACTAGATGATTTTTAAGGTTCCTTTCAACCCAAACTGTTCAATCACCATATTATTTCACAATGCTCAAGTAGAGGAAACTTGGTTGGTGACTTCGGTAGATTATTTTGCTTGTCTTTTTGTGCATATAAATTTAATAAGTCATGGTGTATCTGTAGAAAAAAAAAAACCAACACTGTGTTTAACTTGGCTTAGATTTAAGGGTTTCATTATTTTGGCAGCAGTGGGGGGGGGTGTTGGTGGTGGTGATGGTGGTTTTGGTTGGTTTGTTTGTTTTGTTTGTGGGTTTTGTGGGACTTGTGCTCAGGGCTGAAAAATCCATCACTCATGGAAACTATTCCTGGCGATTGAGAATGCCCAAGAACTGTAGTATTAGAAGAACTAGGCTTTTAAAATATGAATATTTTATAGTCTATATGGGTGAAAACAACTTTATGACGTGTCTGTAAGCGAAGGTTGTCCTCTTCTAACATGCAAGACTACGTACAGGGTAAGTGCAGACATTTCCTCAAGCTGCTTGCATCTGAGCTGTGAACAAACCTCTCAGAGCAGCTCTGCTTAGCTGCATCAGATTGTCTGCATATTGCCAGTGTGGAAAGAGTTGATATTAATGATGTTGCTGCCATTATCACTAGCAGCAAAGGTAGTCTTCTCCTTGAACTGAGGAGGCATACAACCAGGAGTAATGGGTTGAAGATGGGTAAAGACCTGAAAATGCCTCACAGTGGAGGTGAGTAGTAAGACAGCAGTGAAGGCTTATATCAGTAATAAGCAGAAGAGAAGCTTTGACAGCTACAACTATTATTTTGGGGATATTAATTTTAGAGGCACAGATAAGTGTCTAGTGAGTACAATGCAACCATGGAGCTGTTCTTAGATCAGCAGCATGGTCAATAAATGCATCACTTTCTCATCACTAAAACTTTATCTAAAAACGGCACTCAATTAAACACTTAGCTAATTGTAACCTGCCTGCCTTTGCCTGCCGTACTCTTAGGAATCTGGCACATAAAGCATGCTTTTCTCATTATTTATTTTCCTGCAGAAATTTTTAGCTGAGTCTTTTGAGAGAGGAAGATACCAGTCAAATTAGTATGCTATTTAGCAGCAGGATGCTTCGTATTAGTTAGCAAAAACTGAATTTTAGCAGGAAGGCCACTATCTCAACTATCACATAAGAGAAATGCGAACTGAAAATGCAGGCAATGGTCAGGTCATTATTAGGGGATAATACAAAAGACTGGCATTCATTTTAGTGGGTCACAAAAGCAGTATTAGGAGTGTCTGTCAAATTGTATTAACAGATTGATAGCTATGTGTAAGTGAATAACAGAAAAACTCCACTCTCTTTGTCTTTATAACTATTCTAGAAGTTACACTGTGGTAGGCTAAGATGCAATAAACTAGATGGTACCATTACTAGATGCTGCTGTTATTGAATTGCTTTTGTACTTATTCTTTGCATAGAGTGAGAAATTCCTACATTAGAGTATGTAAAGTCACTTTAAATAGCATCTATATTTGTAACAGAAGTAGTGTACAGCTATTTTGTTACTGCTCTTGTGTCACAATGGGGGATTTAAATTAATAAATTCCAAACTGTCATGATGAAGTAAAGTTCTGAGTGTGTTACTGGTTGTTTATAATGGCATGTTTGCATTATTCATTGTGTTGCAAAAGATTAATTCAAAACAATTTAATAGTTAAAGAAAGGCATTACTCTTGATGTGAACCTTAAAGCATCTGCTAAAAATTGATACTTTTTAAAAGATTTTATCTTCACTTGTAAGCTCTTAGCAAATTCATGAAACTGTGAAGCTGTCTTGCTCTTTTGTAACAGAGACCATAGTTAAAAAAAGTATTCCTTCAGGCATGGGATGTGGCATGAGAGACAAAAATAGTGGGCCATGGAGCTTGGGACTCAGAGAACAGGCTCTCCCCCAAGCCCCATGCCAAGAAAGTGTTGCGTGACCTCTTCTTTGTGGCTGCCATGCTCTGGCCCATGTAGTAATAAACTTTTCAGGCTTAGGATGTTTGGTTTTCTTTATCGTTTTATACTCAATGCAAATTTTCAGTCATAGGGGTTAGTCCTGTAAGGTGCTAGGTACTGTGGCCCAGTTCTACCAAGTTTTATAGTTTTGATTACATTTTTTCCATGTTATTGTGTTACAGGTTCTGAAGGGTCTAGCATCTTAAAGGCTCCATCCCATTTTCTGGTCAGATATTCAGACATTTTTCTTTACTTGCTTAACTCTCAGCTATTCATTGCTGAGGGGTAATCAGAGTGGTATTAATGAAAGGGTCTTTAGTATTAGAGTAGTATTAATGAAAGGGACTGTCACTTTATGAAAGCATGGGTCTGCACAAAAGACAGCTGATTCATAGGAATGCATGTTTCATTTCTTGACAGTGAGCAGGTATCAATGGCATGGCTGCTTTTCTGTTCATTGCTCTGTTAGATTTTATTTCTGGGTTAGCTTTATGGTAGCAGTAGTATTGTTAATTCTCAGCTGGGAGAAAGGTTGGAATTTAATAGCTATTGCTAGTCCTCTTTCCTTCACACTATTCAATCTCTTTCTATAAGGTGAAAAAAAAGCTTTATATTCTATACACCTACATGAAGAAAAAAAGTGTCACCTTGTCGCTAAATGTCAAGAAGATGTTTTGCTGACAGAGACTTGCACATAGTGTGGAAGTACTTAGTACTTTTAATAGTGTTTTGCAAAGAAAGCCTTACCTCAAAGTGGGAGAGACATTGGAAAGAGGCATTTGTTAGATTTCTACACATACTTTTTCTTGCTTTTTAAAAATAAATAGTTTGAAGCATCTAAAATACTCCTGTGTAGAAGGCACTTCTCTTTTAAGCTCCAATTGGAGCTGCTAACAATAAAGTTTTCACTTTCTTTATAAATGTTATTAAAGCTGTTAATATTTGTAACAGTAAACAGTATTGTCCTTAGCATATTCAACATCTGCAGTGTGAATTTTTCTTTTATTACTGGTCATCATGCATGTTTCTCAACAGACATGTAGATCTTTAACATAATGTGTTTTAGTCCATAGTCGGTGTTGCATGGTAGTGCATTAACATACGAAGTTTGGCCACCTATAATCATGGAAGTGGTAACAATGACAGGTAAGAAGATCCAATTCAAATGCTTGAGAAGAATACACCTAATGGAAAATGATGCCCAAGTAGATCAAGGTTCCTATCCTAGATCTGACTTTCCTGTCATAAAATCTTCCTAAGCTTTCTACTCCCTGTGAAAATGATTGTTTAAAACGGGTAGAAAAAATGTAGATGCTGCTTCTCTTATTTCAGTAGAAAGGAGATTAAATTCTGATAAGATATTAATTCTAAAAGCTGGGTATACCTGAGCTGAAAATAACAGAATTTTCCAAACTAAATTATTAGTTTTCAACTGGAGATTGTTGGGGTTTTTTTAGTTGCAGCAGCAAATTGATTTGTGAAAGTAAGCCCAAGCGGTTTTTACTTACTATTTCTCTTCAGACTGCTTTCTATTTCATCCATTGTTTTTGATATTCATATAAGTAACTTAAATATATAACTTTTTTTATTACATCAAAGGAGTGTTTGAATCACATACAAAAACAACTTACCTGTTTTTATGACTGCTAATACTACATTTTTAAGTGCTTGCAGTTATATGTCCAGTCTGTCCATAGGCGGAGAAGAGAAAGCTTTTTGTCTAAGAGGGGAGGCTTTCAGTTTGTTAACATTTGTTAGTATTTTCTGGTATTTCAGCCTTCAGTATTTTTTAATTAAGATTGCACTCACTTTGTTAAGTGAAATCAGTTTAATTAAAAGTATGCTTTGACTGACCAATGTAGACATTACACCTAAAAGAGAGTGAATGTTCTTATTGAGTATTTCTGTAGGATGTCAGTTGCTTTTTTGAGTCCTGTGCAGCACTGTTCAACAACAGAGTGTCAGTTTGGTGTGTTTTCATAGTGTTTTGTTTATGCTTCCCCCTGTCCACAGCCACAGGAGAGGGCATGGTACCAGGACTCAGAGAACTGAGGATGTTGGGTACATTAAATGATGCATTATCGGATTTCCACTATTGCACAGTTAGAGATAAAGAAGTTTCTTGTTTGGGCACCTCACACAAGCACTTAGGCTGAGGCACATGAAAGTTTTTTTCAGGCTGTAAATTTCAAGCACCTCATCATCATAGGGATGCCAAAGCCACTGTGTCCAACACTTTAAGGTTTTACAATATTATTGGGAATTTTACAAAAAGCAGTGGGAGCAGCATTTTGGGTAGTTAGTAGGAAGTGAGTTGCACTCTCTTTTGGAGGGAATATTATCAGAAACTGTCAAAATCATATACAGTTTTTTTTGACTGAAAAAAAAAATCATTATTTGTTGTTAAATGTGAATATGTCTGTTGGAAGTAGAAATACCAGTATTGCGAATGAGGTTTAGATAGATAGATCTCAATGGAGTCCTAATTGTTAAGGCAGCAGATGTTCACTGGAATTCCTATTTGTGGCAGAGACCACTGAGGACAGGTGATAATAAAAGATTTTCATATGGAAAAAGCATTAACCTTTGTTACTGTCACCGAGACCAGAAGTTATGCTTCAATTGAAAACTGAGGTCCAGTAGTGTTTTGGAAGAATAACTGTAGGCTTCTGTCTGTATGAGAAGTTAGGAGTTTTAAGTCTCAGGCAGAAAAAAGCTCAAGTGGGCTGTTCTTTAACGGGTGTAATGGTTAGCAACTCGCCTGTGGGTACAGCAGGCTCCAGAGACCCTCCTTGACAAGACTGATGCATACTGGCACTTTTCAGTCCTGCATACTGGTGTGTACCACAAATTTCACTTGCAGTCCTGGAAATCAGGGCTTGGTTGGCTGGTTGACTGTGGGGGTTCTGAAAAAGATCTATCCTTGAGCATCTTGGCTTAAATTTAAAGATCATGTAGAGAACCTGAATTTGTTGTGCCTTTATCCAGTTCTATCAAGTACCTCAGGTACCTCCCTTTTTAAATTTATACATGAGGAAAAGTACTACAGTCAAATTTATTGTTAATGTAAACCTAGGGGTTGTTCTAACTAAATATGTATGTTGATTATTTTACAAAAATATTTGTGGACACACTTTCTTGGTAAGGCTTTTACAGCCTCTTTCACAACACTGAATGACAGCAGTGATTGCCTTTTTGTTAAGTTAACAAAACCTTTGCAATAAGGATAAATCTAGGCAAAAAGGAGAATTGCTTGAGACAAGGTAGGAACCTCCTGGTCTGAGCTGATTTTCCTATTGTGACTGAGCATGCTCTCTTCAATGCTTTATCTTCCTAGGAACAATAGGGCTGTTGTTTGTTTCAAATAGAAGCTGACCATCAGAATTCTGTGTATGTAGTCTCCCTCTGGAAAATGGCTTTTTTTCTATTGTGGTTGCTAGAGCAGGAAGAAAAAGAATACAACTGGACCTTTGCTTTAAGTGCAGATTTATGGAATATTAACATTTAGTATAAATAGTTCATTAACAGTTTATTGTTTGCAGTAACATGTTCTCTTCTTTCCGCTCTTAAGTCAGAGTCTCTTCAAAGCTAGCTATTTTGCCAGCAGCCAAACCATTCTTGTCTGCACTTCTCCTGCTCCCATTTCATTTGATTGGAGTGTGTGTGTTGTGCTGGGCGGGAACAACATGTGAGAGGAAGACGTCAAAGGACATGTGTGCTCATGCACGTGTGCATGTGTAGATCTGGGAATAGTACTATATAAGTGCTAACTATTGGCCTGCAGATATTTTCTGCCAGGGAAGAAGTTAAAATAGATACTCTAATCCTTTTTAATGTGTAAAGGTTCTCAAAGGATTTTTTAAAAGAGAATAAATGTTTGATCTATTTTAATGTCAGGAAAAACTGCAGCAGAGGTTTTATCTGTTTATTCTTTGTGATTTTGTGCATTTCCACGTTTTCTGATGTGAATGTACATCTTTTCTATTGGTCTGGTAAGTTTAACAATGAAACACATTCCATGTTCTGCTTTCAGGACAATGAAGTCCTATTTGAGGCTGAGAAATGTTTGGGTCTGATATACTGGTGCTGTGTTTCTGGCACTAGGATCACTTCATGAAGTATGAATATACTTAAGAATTCCTCACTGATAAAAGCCCTTCATTTAGGCCCATGTGGAAGACCTCACATTCATAGGATTGTTCCTTTTATATACAGGAATTATACTCAGTTTTGTTTTACTGATGGTTTGAACACAAGTACTATTGACTCACACTTGAGTATAAACCTTGAATCTGTTGGCCAAGCTAACAAATCTCTGATCAAGCCAAAGTGGCAACCTGAGTTGGTTTGGTTTCCTTCTAAATGTCAAGGAGGAGGTGAACCAAACAGAAAAGTTGAGCAGCCAGCAGCAAGGGGACAAAGGTATTTACTGATACCTGGCAGCCTGGTGCTTCTCTCTATTTTGAAAGATGGGTGTGACTGCCGTAGTATGAACTTCCAATTCAAAAGTGAATTGAATTAACAGGAAAGGGCTAAATTAAATTAACATGTAGCAGAAGAGGGGAAGTGTTCACCTATTTAGGCAAAAATAGGCAAGGGGATGGCTCCGCATGTGTTTTTCTTGTATTACAAAACCAATAATCAAGGTATTCGTGCAGGCAGCTGCTGATTTCAGCTTGTGCACAGCCTGGGAGCTTTGGTTGCTGAAGCTTTGTGGGAGAGGCTATTTGGGTCTATTAGACAGCCCTGTATGAACACCTTGAAGTCAGATTAGCCCTGGAAGAAGGGCCTAGATTGGTTAATAGAAGCTGACTTTTGTTTAGCTACATTTATACACATTAATAATTTTCAGTAATAGCCACTAGATAGCACTAGAGAATCAAGGTAAATCTCAAACAACATGGGTTGCAGAGATTTAAACGAACATAAGCATTCCAAAACAAATAACCACTGTTTTTGGTGTTCAGCTCATATCAGCAGCCTAATGGAATTATTTAGTCAGGAGAATGTTATTTTAACTTCTGGTGTATTTAAAATGTCTACACTGATGTATTTCCGTGCAGAAAACTATACAACAGTAGCTTGAACAGTTACCTTATTCTGACCCTGGTTTTAATGCTTTTGAATTTTATTAAAAACCGCAAGCTTCAACAAAATATGCATTAAATCCAGAATTTAATACTGACCATCACAAAGACACCTCTAAAAATACCCATAGGGATACTATGCTTCCAAAAAATATGCCTCAAAAAAATCCTCAGCTTACTTGGAGAGAGAATAAAAAGTCTGTCACTGCCTGTAAGTTTATCCCTTGCAAAATTCTTTGTCATTTTTAGTTTTCAAGTATAGTTTAAGATTTTGAAGATATCTTTATTTATTACCTCTATGAGAAGTCAGGGACTGAAATTTCTAATCTCTGCTATGAAAGCAATAAGGGTCCTGCTTCTACTTGCTTACTGATAGCCTTTCAGAAGCCCCATATGAATTTTTTTCTAAAGGGTTAGGAAAGGCATAAAGGTTTTAGGAGAAAGACATGATTTTCTGCTTGCACATACAGTGCATTTTCATAGGTTTTTCAGTCCTCTTGCAAACCATGCACTTAATGCACATAAGTAATTTTGTTTTGCACATTCATAAACAGTTTTTTATGGCAGTCTTGAGGAATATACATAGGTGTGCATGGTGCTGTTGGTGCTGTGCAAGGTAAGAACTTGGCGTCTCCTCTGAAAACTGCATTCCTCAATTCAGTTTAAAATAATTTCATGGTAATCACAAGTTCGTCTGTTATTTATTAACAGAGGGTTTATACCCAATGCCACATCCTCCTTTTAATAATTTCTTAAGAATTTGTCACAAGGATCTAAAATCTGAAGTTTGATGGTCTTGAACTCCTAGAGTAATGTGTCCTAAGTGCCTGTCTTGAAGGAGAGATTCATAATCAGCTCAGGGCATCTGGCTCTTGTGGCTTGCTTCTAAAGTACATTAAACAAACTGATATCAAATTATGCAATTCTGCTGGGGCTTATTTGCTATAGGCATGCTTCATCTTATGTGTGGGGGCTTCAAAGACCTCAGTCTTCGCTGTCATTGATAGGAGCTCACAGGAGTTCCCTGTGGACAGGGCTGATACATGTGTGAACTCCTTCAGCCAGTGAACTGTTTCTTGCAGAAATGACAGCCTGCTACAGGAGATGCATGGGCTGTCTTTGAGGCTTGCTTGCACTTACAGTACACCCAGAATATCATTACCTACCAGTTCCTATAAATTCACCTTTTCCTGACAGCATGTGAGAAGCACATGTTTAAACAAGGTAAGACATTTAGTGGAACTGAAGGTTGATAATCTGTTTCTCCACAATTTAAATGAAGATTTTTCAGCTCTCCTGTTTCCTCCCACACCAGTCTCTCAACTGCAGCTTGGAGGGCTGAACTTCCTTAGTGATGAGTCCATAATGCAAGCATGGAGCTGAGTAAGGTTTTCAGTCACGTTTTCAGGCTGCTTCAGGCATCCTTTAGTATCTGACAGCTATTTGCAGTTGCCAGGCCAGTAAAGCAGTTCCCTACAGGACTAGGAGGTTGAGCTAGTGTTACAATGCAACTAAAGCAAGATTGGCAACGGACACTGTACTAGAAATCCTTCTAGCCCCTTTTTGGCCTTATTTTTATTGCACATGTTAAACCATAGTAAGCATGTTACTTCATTCTCCAATGCAGCAGATTTTGCAGCTTGTTTTGCTCCAAGTGCCAGTGGCTTCCCTGCGGAAGCTGTTTTTGTAAGTGCTGTGAAAACAAGTTCCAGCAAAACTGATCTTTATCAGATCCTATTGAAAAGGCTGCACATACTGAATAGTGTGAAACAGGCCAGTTAAATTTTAATCTGAGTTACATAAAAGGTTATTCTTAAAGTGGCACATGTTGACATTGTTCTCACACCAGTTAACTTAGAGCCAGAAAATGGAAAGGGCAAGAAACATGTAAAACCTCAGTGTGAACCCATCTGCACATGTGTGTATAGGCAACTTCTAGGTAGGGTAAGGTACAATCTCAGAAACCTATCTGCAGCATCCTGCTTATTGCACAGTTTTGTTTTTTCCGTGTGTGGGGTGTGGGGATAGTGCCTTGCAGATTATAAGTTATGTAATTCAATAGCTCATTTTTGGGGGGGTGGGTTCTTGTTTTGGAGACCTGCTGTCAAAACACTGAGAATCTTTTTCATATAAGTTTAGAGGGGTAGCGGAAGCCTGTATGTGGCCTGAGCAGGGAGGATTCCTCAAGTAAAGGCAAGGGTGTGAAACACTTGGGCATAAGACAACCTGCATTTAGCCTATTAGAGGTGGTAAAACTTAGTTGAATTGCCAACATACAATTCTAGCCAGTTATTTTTGAAAGTATGTGCTCTTCGTTGCCATTCTTTTGGAATGGAGACTGCAGTTTCCTCTTTTGGAAAGGAACTGGAGTTACTACAAGGAAGTGGTAAGTGAAGGCACATATGCCTTGGTAAACCAGACTGTGACTCCTGGGAGATGCAGGATGGCGTCAGTGCAGAGTAGGAAAAATGAGAACAAAAACTGATGCCTTTTTTTTTTTTTTTTTTGAGGGGGGGCGGGGGGCGTTTCTGATAGTATTTCTAATCTGTAGTGAAACCTGAAGCAAGATTTTTTTTCCCAAGTAGTCTCTGATCTTTAATATATAGTTTAAAGTATTTATTTTATTTATAGAAAGGTTTATTTTCTAATTAATTTTATTTTAAAATTACATGGAGCTTTTGTAGAGAATTAAGAATGGTTTTCTTGTGTTATAAAGTTACACTTTAGGGTGTTTTAAGATCTAAGAGCAAGTAAGTTATAGCATGCCAAATTAAGAGATCATTTACATACCTGTGATGCCTATAAATCTACATCAGAGGGCTTTCATATTTACTCCTGCGTACCTCAGATTATAAAATGGCCCGAGGCATTTGGTTACCCTCTGGTTTCAAATGTTCTTTCATTAGCATTGGGTATGACTTCATTTAGATGCAGGATTGCTTCTCAAATTACCATGGGGAATTTTTTCCTTGTTTTACTTTTTGCATGGGAATTAAGTTGTAATCAAAATCCCAGGAACACTGTTGAAGGTCAAAGTTAATCAAGCGGATTGCAATGGCCAGCTGCTGGGTGAAGTAGTAAGGCCAGGTGAGAATGGTACCTGCAGAAGCTTCTGAAGGAACAGAATACAAAACCACCTCAGGAGTTGGAGGTTCAAACTTAATTTCCTAAACCTATTTGCTGCTGTCTTTGGGAAGATGCAAAACCTCCTTGTTAACTGTATTTGGTCCTGAACACAGTGTTAGCTGTGTCTGCAATGCAGTGAAGTCTCAAAATGGTGGATCATTCAGTCCTCATCTGTGAGAAGAGATCAGAGCAGGGGGAGAGAATTAGAGACAGGGAGATGGTACTCCATTTTGTCACAAAAGCTGTGTGTTTAATTAAAGCTTGAGTTAGGCTCAATCTGTGGCCCAGAAAAGCTAACCACACAATAAAACAGCATGGGTCACTGAACAAAAACAATTGCTGAACCCTCACTTGACACATTTTAATGATTAAACCCAACTTCCTCCCCTCTGTTGCTGTGGTCTTACACTTACTTGCACCAAATTTGTGTGGGTAATTGTTTGCTTGTATACACTGCCAAGCATTATTTAATTTAAAAAATGTGCTTGACGAGGGGAGTTGGAAGCTGGAAAAGACAGAATTTGTGTCAACAACTCATGTGGTTCCCAAAGAAGCAGAGTAAACATGTGTGCAAGAGAGATGGTGTGTGCAAGACATAAGCAGTGCTATGCGTGGTTGCTGACAATCCTGACAGCAAGCATTAACAAAGGTATCTGACTGAAAACTTTAGAAGCCACACATCACTATGCTATCCTGTCTCAGGAGAGGTGCAGGCAAGCTTTGCCTTTCTGGTCTTCTATAGACGCTGTTCTAGTGCTTACAGTGCTGTTGTGGTGTGCATATTGGGTTTTACCAAGTTTCTGCATTCTTCTGTTCTTTGTTTTACAATGGTTTGTCCTATGAACCTCACGTTAAACCCTTTCTTGGTTTCTCCCTTTGATGATTCCTGTCCATCACTCTGCAGCCCTGCCCTGATACCTGGAAAGTTCTAGTGAGGCTGTTAAGTGATTTGGCAGGGTCTCAGTTCACCACTCCCCTTTTTATGTATTGAATTGTTCTATTGTCTGTCCTTTGTGTTCTGGGTCACTCCCCCCCACTTCTGGATTGGTTCCAGGCTGTCTCCTTCCCCTTTCCCCACCCCCATACTTAAGGGAGGGTCAGAGATGGGAACTCACTTTCATAGGTTCCCCCTCTGAGCGGAATAAACTTTGGTGGAACCTCTCACAAGAGTCCTCTCCCTCACCACTGCCACGCTTCTGCTGAAGGCAAAGACTCACAGGACCAGGAAGGTATCTCAGCATACCGAACTGTACCTTTGAATGTGAGCTCAGTGGCAGAGCCAGAAATGGGACATGAGTTCCTTGAAAGCAGCACTGCACTCCCACACAGTGCATCTGAGTAAGGCCCAGCTCAAGAAAGGGTGAGAATATTCCTGCCTAGGTGTTCCTGCTGATAACAAATAGCTTGGGAAAATTGTGCTCTATCACTTAAGAATCAGTGGGGACATCTGCTAAACCATCCCCATTCAGTCTTCATTAAACAGCAGACTGTCTTCTAGATGTCTTGCAGATACACCAGAAATTCAGACTGCTGTATTTTGGTCCCTGAAGACAAGGGCTTAAGCAGATACACCACCAAAATAAAACAAAAGGACTTGTCTTTTTCATAATGTCGCTACACCAAAAAACTGCCTTCAGATTATGTTGTGTTAAGAGGACAGATACGGTGACCTGAAAATAAGCAGCAGACCATCCAAAAGATGGGTGATGTTTAAAGCTAAGCACAGCTCTAGAGAGAAGTAGTTATATGTCTTGTATGCTTTATTGATAGACTCCTAAGTTAGGTGATGTGGGAAAATGAATCTCAATTTTAGCTGGAAAATTTTCCCTCTCTATCTGTGCAATCATTGTTTCCTTCATTGCTTTTCCAAAGACCTATAATTACTGCCTGAGCAGACAAAACATGCAACTAGAATTAAGACAACTATAGTAAACAGCTGTCTTTGTGTTTGTGATCAAGTCAAGCAGGGCAGATCTGAATTAAATTTGCAAAACATAAATTTTCCTTGTAGCCAAACCAACTGAAAGTAAATCACCCCTTCTCATCTGCTCAATGAAAGTTTCCAGCAGCCGTACTCTAAATATACCCTGAAACTACTGTTACGGAAAAATAATTGTTGAACAGTCCAAATGCTTTAAGGGATGGTCAGTCCAGTGGTGTCATCAGAGCTCCATGGTCCTCAAGGAGCCAGAGCAAATGCCCATTTTTCATCCAAATGTATTTTTTTTCAGCCAAAATGTAGTTGTGATGAGATTCCAGCTGCACAGTTTGACCCATTACAGGTAAAAAATCCTTTTCATTCTGATGGGTACATTTTTGCACATTATTAAAGCTATTCTCAGTCTTGCCTTAATATGTAATTATTGTTTACTGCTTAGAGATGTGGCATTTTAATGCATTATGAAATGTGAAAAATTATAATTGAAACCATAGAATCTGAATTTTGCTCCAAGTGCCAGTGGCAGGGAAGAAACCTAGAATTTTTGCTTTAGGGTATGAAATGGACAAGCCTCTGTGTACCATGGAAAATATGTGACACACTTGTTTCTGTTCAAAGGGAATTACGGCTTGGACTGGAGAAACAGGGCAGGCCTGATCCTAAAAGCTGATGCACTTTTGTCATCAGCAGGTATCCCCCTCTGTAGTGCTCCATATTTCATGGTGCAGCAGAGAAAAGGCAGGTCAAATTCCAGCATGTTGCTGGAATCTGAGGCTGGAATTGGCACACCTGGAGAGGTGAGAAGAAGCATGCATTTGTCTTTGGGTTGCCACATGACAGTTCAGGACAGCTCATTCAGAGAGGAATTGAGAGCAGAGGCTTTGGACTTGTAAGAACTCCACACAGAGACTGCTTAGAATTCTAGAAATGACCAGTTCACTGTAAGTCAAAAAGTAAGCTGAGCTTGGTTACAGATAATCTTAGTACTCAAACCCTGCTCCTCCTGTCCTCTCTAATACTGGAGCAACAACAAAACACATGTCATGGACAAAGGAGCACTCGCCATTTCTTGTGGTTGAAGTGCAGAAAGATGTCAGAAGCAGATCCTTTCCACGTGGCAATGACTACTAGAGACTATATATGATAAAATCAGCTCAGTCAAAGGAAACAGAGAAGGTGCAAAATGTTTGGCTGTAGAAACTATCACAATGTAGCACTCCCCTGAGAGATATCTGGGAGACATACTAATTAATTAATTAATTAATTAATAATCTTCTAAGGCAAGGATTTTTTTTTTTTTTAAGTAGCACTTTCTTAACTTAGAAGAGCTCTGGCATGCAGCATTCCAAATATTTTGTTGTCTGAATATCCACTGAGATTACCAAGTCTATCCTTACAGAATAAAGGGAAAGTCAAATATCCACTTGTAAACTGTACAAACAGTTCTCAGATTAATCAGCCACCCACACTAGTTAACTAAATTGCTTTCTTAGGTTTTACACAGCACCTCAGCCTTCATTCAGTAAAGGCTATGAACCTCAGTCTTTCCAGTGTTCAAAGTCTTGAACCTTTTCCTCAGGGTAGGCATGTAATACTTACCATACTTACCAGGAAGATGTTACTCCCCAGCACAGTGAGGAAAAGGTGTGACACCCAGCTGTTTACCAGCAGCACCACTGGAGCACTTAGCAGGGGAGTTACCAGCTCACAGCTTCCTAAGTGACAAACCGTATGATGTTCTGCTCTGTGCAGAGGACTGGAAATTTCTTTGGGATGGCACCTGTAGAGCAAGAGACTGTTTATTTTGTTCACTAATTACATCATTTAATTCATAAGTGCTAATTATGCAGCTATAAAATATTTCAATGGATTTAAATTTTTTTAAACTATTGTGAGATATTCAGCGGAAGCAACTTTCTCTCCTTAATAGTAAATTAAGAGAGAATTAATAATAACCAGGACTGGAGAAGCAGTAATGTTATTCAATAGCATTATTCAAGTGGGAAAATACACAATTTTGTAAGAAGATACTGGATCTGATAGAGAGTTGACCAAAGAACTTGTATTTGGTCTTGAAACTATTATCACAAGAGAAATGTTAAAATGTTTAAGGAAACTAGAAGTATGTTTTTTAAAATTGATGATAATTTCTAAGATTCTCAGAGACTTTGGGTCACTGATAAACCGAGATGGGGTTTGGTTTTGATGGAAATGGCATAGAAAATGTTTATAGGCTAAAAATTCCATTGTAGCTGTTCTCAAGCTAGATTGCTGTGGCATTATGCTTCATATAAACACACAAATTGGAGTGGTGAGGTGTTGAGGAAGATGAATCAGGGAAACCTTATAAATATGATTGCTTAGCAAAAGATTCTGAAAATATGAAATCTATAATTGAAATAGAAATGGAAACTTACTTTGAGTTGTGGAATACCAAGTCTTAGTTACTATAGAACCTGAGGACAATAGCCTAGCTGGCTGAAGGAGAATCCCTTTTGATTCAACAATATCTTTCTGCGGGCTAAAGGATCCAAAGGTCAATGTAGCAAAACAGAAAAGTCTAAAGAGTAGTTTTTAGAGTTTAAAATATAACACAGTATGGTAATGTAGTAGTTCTTATAGGCTGTATGTAGATTCTATGGGATTTTATGTTTTGTATTGATTGATCACTGTAAAATTAGAATATTCATCACAAAAGGAGATATAATATATTGTAACAAAGACCTCGCGCTCTCTCTTGCTCTCACCCCCCTAAGCTCTTGCTTGCTCTCTTCCCCCTACGCTCTTAGCTCTTGCTCTCTCTCTCTCTCTGGCTCTCTTGCCTGCTCTCACTCTCTTGCTCCCACTCTCTTTTCCCTGCTCTCTTACCTCTGCTCTCTTCCCCCTGCACTCTGACCCCTGCCACCTTGCTCTCTTGCTCCCCTCTTCTTAGCGCTGACCCTCTTGCTTTTTCTCCCTCTCTCTTTGGGACTTGCCTTCAGCCAAGGCTGGTGGCTGAAGGCAAGGCCCTTTCTACCCACAACCCTTGCAGTAAAACCACATATTCTAGAATACCTCAGGTCAGCAGAGTTCCTTGTCCCAGCCACAGATCCTCCTACAGTGAGGAGAAGTCCATTTATTTGGAAATGTAGTATATGTTACTCCATTAATATGGTCAAACTATCAGCCCAAAGCCCACCTCCAGTTTGTCAGAATCAGTGGTTTGGAGAGAGGTTGAAGGAAGCAACTGCCAGGATATCATCCCAAATATGTCAGCTAAATTTCTTCCTGTTGGCTCACAGCCCTAGGCTTAAACTGGGTTTACCTATACAGCCTGCAGAGTTGCCCCCAAACCTGGCAAGGGCCTTGCCAAAGACTGAAATACACTCCTTGTTCTCAGTCCTTGAGCACCACAATTTGCAACACCACTCGCTACTACTCTGCACACACTTGAATGGGAAGTACCAGACTCGGCAGAATAAACACTGACCACACTGAAACAAATGGCAACACTCTGGTTTTCAGGAAGGCAATATTTTGCTGGGGAGGTCTATTGCTTAGGGTCAAAAATCTCAGCAAGAGGAAAATGAAACTTCTGTAACTGAGGCACCACAGAGAAATAAGAAGTTGTGCCAGAATTGTTTCCATACCAGCCCTGAAGACGTAATATGTAGAGAGAAGTCCTCAGGAGTCCTCAGATAAGGTGAATTTACAATTGACATGTGCTGGTGACTAAATTATGGTTGCTGAGAACATTAATGATCTGTTTAATGCAGTATCTGCATTGGGTTAATAACTGAAACTCCCGACTGCCACAGCAAGGACATTGGGGTCCATTATTCATACTGGAATTTTGGCTGCTAACTGGGTCTTAACCAGTGGCATAGATTAACTGTGTACTGAGGTCTCTTCTGGAATGGTTACACATTCCAGAAAAAAGAGAAAAGGCAAGTCAATGAAACTAGCTGGGACAGGCCCATAGAATTTTGTTTCCAGTAAAGAATAAAAAGTAACACTTTTAAATTTACTTCTGAAATAAAGAAAGATGCAGTTTGGTTGGTCAGTATGGATTTGTGGATATGCCTGGAGCAGAAAAGTAGAACAACCAATGGGACTGTGGGACTGTGAATTTCTCTAATAGGCTCAACATGAAGGAAAATTAATTGGTGCTAAAATAAAAGGTCATTTGTGTTCAGTCTTGGGATGATGAGCTTTTTCTATCCAAGAAGTTACTTCCATGCAAGAGGGAAGCTTGCAGACCACGGGTAAAAAATCTTGATATTTGACCTTGTTTGTTGGAGGTTATATAACTTTTCCCAGATAATTATTTTTCTGCATTGATGAAAACCTATTGAGCTATTATTTAATGCTTAGCTGCACTGTGCTTTTGAAAATACTGCACTATGCTTTTGGAAAGGAGGTCACAAAAGGATTTTCTCTGTCTCTCACTGTTATAAAATGGTATACAATTTTTTGTCCTGAGTCTGTTCTCCTTTTCTCAACTGAAGTTTTTAGTCCTTTGTACTAAAGAAGTTGCTTTCCTCTGAATCATGGAAAAATACACTTGCCTGTGGCAAATTAGTGATAAAAATATACAGGTAGAACTAAGCTAATTACATACAACTATTCAGTCTCGTTTTAGATGCTTTATCTGAGACATCTCCACTGTGTGGAAGAGTAAATTCAACCAAGTACAGTTAATTTTTGGGTTTGCCTTGTCCAAGAACGTTTTGTTATGCCTTCCACTTAAAAAAAAAAAAAGAAAGTCTTGTGAGAAGGAAACTGTTGGTGCTTCCTACTCATTTTCTAAAGGCAGAAATAATCCTGAATGATGTGAATGCATTTATCTGCTTCTACCTACATTTCAGAACAGAAGTGCTGGCAGAAAAAGGTATCCTGTGCACTTGATGTGATGGTTTTGGTGTGCAGGATTTGCACCAGTGTTTATGCGAATCTTAGTTAATAGCAAAACAGCATACACACCACTAGCCAAAAAATAGCAACTCCTGCCTGGGAGTGGTGGGCACATTGTATATGTGACACTGGTTTTAGGTCATTGTTTATGCCCATGCTGCCTGCCCAGTATACATTTATTTAAGAAGAGAACATTTATTTAAGAAAATTTACAGTCTGATTTCCCAATAATTTCAAGGGAAATAAGATGTCTAAATAAAATCCTGTGATTCTGGAAATTTATCTGCAATTCATGGAATCACTTTTAGCTTCACTGAACTCTCTTTACACATTTACATATAAACACATTACATTTAAAGAGTATGTCTTTTGGTGTTCATTCCTCTTAAATCTTAACTGTAGCAGGTGTTTGATTTTCTTCTCTTGACTTATTTAACTTTGAGTTTTGCTATAAAAAAGAGTAGTGTAGGCATTAAAAAGTCAGGAATCAGGAAGTTGAGAGGGCCAAATGAGTCAGTAGGAAGAAATTACAGCCAATCCTACCTGTCATAATTTTGACTGTATATTATTCCTACAGATTTGAATTCTCTGAAACAGCTCATTTGAATTTTTAATATAGTCTTCATTGCCAGATAAGGTAAAAAATAACATTGTATGTATTATGCAAAAACTTTTGTACTTTTATCTGGGGTGTTAATTTTGCTATTCCTAAAACCCGAGTTCAATCATTGAAATGATCCTTCTGTCTCAGTAAGACTATTTTGCAGTTCAGCATCGTTTCTGTCAATCTTATTCTCTTAACAAGGCCTTCTTCTGTTGCTTCCAATTCTTTGACTTCTCCTGAGATAGTGAAGAAAATTATGGAGAGGATGTAAGCAGCATCTGGATACGATTCCACTGGCACTCATAAGAAAAGTGATCTTCACTCTGTGGGAAAGTACCTGCTCCCAACAGGAAGCCCTGTCTCAGAGCAACCCATACTGTTTAGGTGGGATGCCCTAGCAGATAAGGATTCAGCTTGAATCCCACCTAGCTGCACAACCCTGTCTCAGAGAAGTGTGAGCACAAAGAGGGAACAGGATGAGCAGAAATTCTCATTTCTGCAGAGAAATGAGAATGATAGTATTACAAACAGAGGCAGGGTGGCTGGAACAGTACCATCAGGTACAAAGATCCAAGAGGGAAAACACCTACATGACAATTGCAAACTCAAAAGAAAGAAAGCAGAGAGCTTAATCTAAGGGCTGCTTGATGTCACTAAGTCACCAGTGTAAGGATGCGGCTGGAGGTGTTGGCAGAGGGCACAGCAGCAACAAGGAGTTGGCTAGGGGAGCTCCAGGCAGTGGCTCTTCTTCCCCAGTTCACAGGTGATTTCCTCATCAGCAAAAAGTGTTTATGTGCCTTATCAGGGTAGCAAGAATATCTGAATCCTCTTGTGTGTATGTGATCTGACAAACATCTCTTTCATATTTTTTATTTGTCCTTGTCTTGTCACCCTGTGCAGGGTCTTTTCATATGACTAAGGAAGCCCAGTGGCTTCCCAGAAGATGGTTATTTAAAAGGTGAATTTAACATTGAATAAAGTGGGGGTTTGTGAGTTTGTTCTCTTTTTTTAGTTATCATTATTTATTTACAAAATTTCCAGGATGTGAATGCACTGAATGTCTGAACTAAATGATTGCTGAAAACACATTGCTTGAAGCAAGGTGGTAGTAAATGCCTCTAGTGTGGAAATGACAGCAGGCATACTGGGTCAGCAAAAATATTTTAGGAATCATTATCTCTCACTATGTTAATAGGCAGATTTCTGTAATCATTGAAATTAAAATAACTGCCCTTTTCACTTGAAAACTGCTCTATGAAAATAGGTACCCTCCCTCTCTGCGCCCACCCCCCCGTAATGTTTTTCTTCTTTGGTTATTTAGTTCTTCAGATTTGTCTACTTCTTCTTGTTAATAGTTCATCAATTAATAACTAAGTCTTCCTCGCCTTCATGTATTTAAAATAGCTGCTGTGACTTTTGCAGCCCTTCATTATGTATTTGAAACCTGGTGATTTACAGCTGAAAATGATAACTTTAAGTTTCTTTCCATGCTGCTTTTTTTTTTTTTTTTTTTTTTTTTTTTTTTTTTTTTTTTCCTGCCACTTAATTTGTAACAGTTGTCTAATGGTGCTTTTATGTTATCTGTGACAAATATATTATATTCACAGGCTTGGGATTTTTTTTTTCTCTTGTACCAAGAAAGGTTTTATGCTTGGAAACAATGAGTAGAAAGTCATAGGTTAATTCTGATATGGCTCCTTGGAATTCAGCATGCCCTATTCATAATACTGTGGCTAATCTTTTCTGCATTCTTACAGGCTGATGAAGAAGAAAACAAGGTCTTGGGTTTAGATTCTGGAAGTTAAGGAGCGACTCAGTGAGATAGCTTTTAATTTGGACCCATAATCTGTTTAAATGCTCAGCTCCAGATATTTCAGTTTTATCTGAAATAATGGCCTGGAATGGCCTGGCCACTTTGAGGAGCTGTATCCCACTGCTCTGGGCAAACACGGTGTGGGTTGACATGGTGTGTCTCTAAGCACAGTTCCATGGCTCGAGTCTGTTGCCTTCAGTGGCCTGTGTACATTCACAAAGCATGACCCGTTTAACTAATATGTGACAGGTACTGCTCAGAAATCTCCCTCCCCCATTTTCTCATATAGACAGCTTTTCTTTCTCTGGGAACAGAGAGTTACTGAATGTTAAAGCTCTGCTTTAAATCTCTAGGGTGAATTTCTACTGGCTGACAATTTTAATGACACTGCTTTTCTTCAAGGCTTATGGAATTGTCCAACAGCCTGCTTGATGCAATGCTTGTTCATGTGGCTGCCATGAGTTAAATGCCATGGTGTTTCTTCATTCTAGTGTAGGTTGCACACATTTTTCAAGCAATCTACATGGTTTGCATTATATATTTGTATTACTGGGCTCTCTACATAATCTGTTTCAAAATTCTATTGCATGAGTTTCTTCTTCCTTTCCTGCCATCAATACAAATAGTTTTTAGAATCAATAGTAAATTCTCCCCAGCCTGCAATTCAATATCAGACTGCATCTAGCTCCACCAGATACTTTTGGGTAACGAAAAGAACATCAAATGTTGATTTGGGCCTGTTTCATAAAATTTCTATGTATGTCCATATACATGGAAACTTAGACTTTACCTCATTCTGAATTAAATATTTGTATTGTGTCTGATTCTTAAAGAAACAAATGATGTCTGGGAAACATTACATTATTTTTTTTCTTTAAGGTTGAGGTTTTTTTCCAAAAATAAAAGGTTCTCATTTGCTTTTAAAGTTTTTGGTAACTTGTACCTATTAAGAAATTGCATTTTGTATCTATTAAGAAATTGGCTCAGTCATCTATCAAGGTGGGAGCAAGAAATGTCTTTCTTCTTCAAGTGAATTGCAACAACGAAGTTAGTGCTAGGATCTGCCAGTTCATAGATATCAGAACTTGATGAAGTCCTTTTTTCATAATTTACTCCCAAATGATTTGACCATGCTCTGTAGCATGGTCATACTTGCATGTGAATGTGCACAAGTAATACAAGACAATATTGTTCTAGGAATGGAATTTATTTCCTGCAGGTACTGCTCTTGATGGATTTTGAAAAAAAGCAAGTGCCAAATAAAACAAACAAGAAAAGTAATTTTTCATATAAAACAAGAAATTTTTAAAGAATCAAGCATATTAGTGGTGACTGTTGTACTTCAGCTTAAGGCCGCCACATAAATTATACGTGAAAAATTGCCCATGGAAGGTTATGTGCACCTGTTTGTGTCAGTGCTGTGAAATATTAATTTCAGTGTAGCTTCTGTTTAACTGAACATATTATTCCCTTCTGAAAGTTATTTTGGGGTAGTCATTGAGTCTAGCCAGACTATTAGTTCTTCCCTATCTTTGTTTACAACTAGTTGACACAAACATTTTATATTTATCCCTCCCAATAAACCAATGCCAATGATCTCCATTGAGAGCATCAGTTAAACTTCCAGAAAATTCAGGGGACATTGATTTGCTTTTCTACATAAATTACCTTTCATGCTGAGGTTACAGACAGAAGTCCATTGATTGGTTTGTTTAAAATTAAGTTGTAATGCATAATGCATACTTGTTCACTTGATTTTTTAATTCCCTTGGAAGATTTTCAGCTGAACCCTATGCATTCAACTGCCTATTAAAAAAATATATAAAATTGCTAAAATATAAAAGTAGCTGTGACCGAATTTGAATCAAAATACAAAATTGGTGACAAAAAAGCTGGTAGGTTGTATTACAGTATAGGCATAAACAAATAAATCTGCCTTGCTATAAATTACTCTAGCTGCATTGACTAGTCCATCCACTACAGCTTGTCGCAGGACTATTTTTTAAAATGTATCTATGCTCTTGCAAGGAATGTTAAAACCTGGAGTTGTAAATATACTAGTAAATTTGAAATAAAAAAGATTTATTGTAAATCCATAGTACAAAGATATTACTGCAAATTATAGAGAGCATGTATTTGAGCTGTGCCTCTTTAACCCTTTCTCTTTGCTGAACATTTCTCTTGTACACCTTATTGATCAAGAGTTGCTGTAAGATACCTACATGTTGAGGCAAGTCTTTCCCAGCCCTACAGCTCCTCCTCTCTACTCACCATGCACTCCACTGGAAAAAAAAAAAAAAATTGCAGTGAAAATATTTGGAGTGTGTGATTTACCACATTACCCTAAATCATGGTTTGTCTTGTGCTGATGAGAAGATGACACTCAAGACACTGGATTCAGGTGATATTTCTTCCACTAGGTCAAATGCAGCAGTGAATCTTTCCAGAATATGCGATATTTCTTTGAGGCTTTCTACTGTTGAAGAAAAATACACCACAGAGGCTTGTGTAATAGATATAAAATATAAATTCGCGTATAGAATTGTTGTATTGAAAGGTATGGACTATTAAAAAACTACCAGGGACATCCCCAAAGTTCCCAGACCGATTTTGCAACTGTAGAAGTACCTTATTTGCAACAGAAACAGCAGGATGTGGTGGAAGATGGCCCAGACATCTAGAAGGAATGTCTACTTTACATCTACTTAAGAGCCTGATATCAATCTCGAAGGACACCTGCACCCTGAGAAAGAACTCAGGGAGACCCTCTGGACTCACAGGAAACCAAAATTCAGAACCACATGAATAATTTGGATTTTCATCTACACCCCAAAAGAAGGAATCTGGGAAGCTTTTAGAACTTACAGGAAATCCCTTCAAACGAAGCCCAGGAATACAAGAAATACATGAATATTCGGACTTTCTCAACAATCATAGCCTCTGGACAAAAAAACTGTATAAAACTGTACCTCAGAAACCCATCATTTGTGAGCAAGGTCCGAGAGCACCACTGATGCTGCCAGCCTGTCCACCTGACATACAATTGTTGTTGTCAGTTTTTATTGTGGCTTTATAACCCAATTTTAGTCAAATTGTTAAATAAATTATTTTATTTTGAATTGGCTCTTAATCATTTATAACACTTGGAACGTCTCTTAACACTCTGTTTTGCAGCACAGTTTGTGCTCTCCATGTGTTGCCCACAGCATTTGGGAGCCAGACTCAAAGCTCAAGACAAAAGAGGAATTTAGTACAAACTGCTTTTTCTCCTGGCCTTGACTGCATCTGCTTGATGTATATTATTAGTGTTTGGCCCTAGAGTGATGTGAAAACCAGCTGATGAGAGCTTATTTGTTATTCTCTGTCTAATTACATAGACATGATTTGAGTAACTGTGATACTGGAATTCAGGATTCAGATGAGAAGTGATCTTCTAAAGAAAGAAAGTGTGTCTTTTTTCCCAATGCTGATATGGAGCATTCTGCTTCTTTGCCCTCCTTGCTCTTTGGCTTGCTGCTGATCTTGTGCTTGAAAGATGTATTTATATTCCCTTTGTTAGGCATGAACTGAGAGGTATCATTTTTGAACTTTCTTTTTCCCTGGGAAAATGCACAGCTATGACATATTGCAATGTTGTCTTCCTGATCTTGAAGCAGGCCTGAAAAAAAGGTTGCAGAAAGCAGTTCACATGCGTCTGCACTTTGAATTTTAGTGGCATCAGTCAAAATGCTACAAATCTTTCCTTTCCAGCTCTGAGAGTTCTTCTTGGAACTGGGAAAACTCCATGGAAATCAGGAAAATCCAGTTTGCCTTGAACTGGAATTATATTTCACCGGAAGTATTTTAAGCCATTTTTTCTCCTCAGTTTCCAAGTAATTAGAACTCATTATTTGTCATTCATCAACTCACAATTAATTAATAGAATTACATAGGAATTACCAGACTGCAGCATGATACAGATCATGGCATAGCTGATAATTTCACATGCTATTCCAAACAAATATTCTTCTGTATTGGATATAGTGATAACATTTTTATCATTGATGATGCTCCATGATCTTTCACTAGTTCCTGGTGACAGTGAATGATTGCCTTCTGGAGAATCCATGCAAACGTCTCCAGGGTTTAGGAGATGTTGGCAGATGCTGTTTTTGGCAAGAAGGAATATTGGCAAGGAGTAATATGGTGAGAAATAACAAGTACCTTGTGTATGCCCTGTATCTGATAGTGATACCCTCCAAAAATTTGAAGATTCCTGATAGAATGCTACATAACAATGTTCATAATGTATTTTCATGCTTAATAACTTAGGTTTTATAAAATGCTTTAAAAAAAAAAAAAGAATTTTGAAGAACTTCATTCTGTGGAGGGAAAAACTCCTGGGTTCTCACTGTTCCCACAAATGGAGAACAAAATAAAGCTTTCTTTGATGTGAGGGAGAGACAAGATGTGGAATAAAGTTAACAAGAAGTGACCATGGTGCACATTTTTTATTGGAACTTGTGAAAAATGCACCATAGTGCATTTGGCCTGCAATGACTGGGTTGCTTTTGTGTTCTAATTGTTCAGTATGAATTCAATATGTAGTTGGTTTAAGAAGGATGCTGAATTTGCAAGGGGGCAAAGGTAGGTTATGAAATAGCTAATATGGAACATCTTACCTGTACTACCTAATATGGAGTGATGCTTTTGGTTTTTCTGTTTTGTTTCTTATCTTTGTGTCAGATGTCTAGATATTCTTTCCTTGGTGTGTTTATCTTGGCAAATCCAGACTGGAGTTTCCATCATATTTGTCATGTAAGAACCTAATTCAGCACATTTTGCATGTGTGACTAATATTCATCTGTATAATCGTCCTGCTGGAAACATTGATGTTACACATAGGAACAAACCTTGAAAAATCAGTCCTAGGCTGACTCTGGTGAAACTGGAAATGCAGGTAAAAACTCACTGGGATACCAGATTTGCTGTTTAATATAAACTGCAAGGTGGTGCAAGAAGTGAGAAATGGTATGAGTGCCTCTTACTATCTGGTATTTCTCAAAATTTGTTATGACCATTCCTCTGCCGTTCTGAAGATAATTTGTCATTTTCCTGAGACCATTTTACTGGATGGGGCTCAATGCATGCCACTAAATGCAAGTGACACCTCCACGATAAGAGTGGTAATGGTATATGTAATAAATGGGCGGAAATAATATTTCTCTCCTTCAAATGCCTTTATTAATCAGCTCTTACGATGGTTGCTCGAGGGGTTTTGGCTGCCCGGTGTGCCGTGGAGAAGGAGGGTCCTTGTCAGCTCCGCAGCAGGAAGTTCAGCAGGGCTGGAGAGCTCTTCCCTCGCTGAGAGTGTTCCAAAAGTTCTGAATTCCCTTTGTTTGCCTTGGGGACTCCCTTCTGGCTTGGTACTTTTAAGTCACAGCGAGTCACAAAAACTGGAAAAATCAATTCCCCTGATACTCTAGGGTTTACACGGCCTAGTATTGGTTTTTGTGTGTTTTAATTTTACTTAGGTTTATTTTTATAAGGGGTTTTTGGTGTTAAAAGGGTCCCAAGATGCACCTGGGATTTCTAATTTGCATGTACAGGGTCGCTCCAGGGCGCAGGGGCTGCAGGCTCTAACGAACTCATGGCAGTTTCGCAACAGCCATGGCGTCTCGGAGGTTTCGATGGTGGGCAGCGCCGGGGCTGTGAGGTGGGGACAGAACGCGGCGGGCGCGGGTTCTTTTTTGGAGCGGGGCGGCGGTCTGGGCGCGCCCGGGGACGCAGCATGGGAGCCCAGGGACGCGCCGTCCAGCAGCGGTGGCTGGCCATCCGGCGGCACCCCCACGTGGTGGTTTTGCGGGCTTTGGGGTTTTCCGCGCCGGGGTCGGGCCAGGGCGTGCTGCCCAGCAGCGGCGGCAGCGGCGGGGAGTCTGGGCCGGGGCGGCCCCGCCCGCTCTCGGCCTTCTCGGCGGCGGCTGGATGCGGGCAGGGGTTGCCGCGCCGGGGCGGGCGGCTCAGCAGCCTCGTCGGTTTGCGGCGGCGGCTGACTGCTCGGCGGGGACAGCGGTGGCACCGGGAGCCAGGAGCCTGCGGCGGCGGCGGGCGAGGGCTGGGGCCGGGCGGCCTCGCTCACTTTTCGGCTTTCTCGGTGGCGCCTGGCTGCCCGCGGTGGGCACGGAGGAGCAGCCGGCTTTCCCTCTCTTGGCCCCGGCGGTGGCAGCGCCAGGCCCCGGCAGCAGTCCAGCGGGAGCACCTGGCGTCGGGGGTGGGGGTGGGGTGTGGGAGCGCCCGGCCCTGGCGGCGGGGGCGCCGGGAGCCAGATCCCGCAGCAGCGGGGAGCTCGCAGACAGCCACCCGCACGGGGCAGGGAGGGTGCCATGGAGGTGGCTTTTTACTGTTACATTACAAGATAAACATTCAAGATATTAATACACTTATTACATAACAATCAGGGGTTTCAATTCTCCAAATTTCATTTTTATCAGTATACTGAATCCTCTCCTGAGGAACTCTCACTTTTGGCTATGCCAAAAGATTTTCTAGTCCATAGCCTGGCAGTATTTGGTCAGTATTTAATTCTGTTTAGCCAATATCCTTCCACTTGATATAGATGTGAGGTGTTCAACTGAAGCAGATGAATAATTTCCCCTTTGTTAAAGTTTAGATGACTGGAGATCCAGCTTGTTTAGATTGCAAGTAACTTGGAAGATTTGCTCTATTTCCTGGTACATGGGATTGCTGGCTGTGAAAAGGCATGCATGAAAGAAGCCCTTGACAAGGAACCTACCTGACTTGTTCTTGGCAGAGAAGTCAGGCAGTCAGTGACTCCTGAGAAGACACTCACTCCCCACAGTCCCCCAGGAAAGTGAGGTGAAAGCTTCCACTCTTAGCACCAGGATTTCAGTCTATCTGCAGGGATCTGGCTTTCTACAGACCAGCCTCCAGAGACAATGACACAGTCCCTTTGGCATCTGCTCTAAAGAACAAGAGCTTTTGTGTGGGAGCTTATGGAAGAATGCAGACATCTCTGAGCCAAGAGGTGAGATCACAAAATGTATTTAAAATAACAACAGAAAATAGCCATCTCTAGGGGTAATGGTGTCTTAAATATATCCTTCAGCATCATAGTGTTGGAATCATTCTTTGGCTGCAAATGCACAGTGACTACTAAATATCTTAATGCTTGGATACTACTTTATTAATACTGATTTTAGGCAGCTGCTAACTGGTAATATCCACACAGAGGAATAAAGTAATGTTGTGATAGACCACATCACTTTAAGAGAGTATTTGCCAGAACTTCTACTGTACTGTACTCTAGACTTGACTAAAAAACTAAAACTTGACTAAAACTAAAATTTGTATACTCCTTTTATAGTTGGAGTTTTATGCAATGGCCCATTGTTGCTATCCACTCTAATCACAGAGAAGACAAGAGAACTAACTCTCTATGAATAAAGTAGAAAGGACCCTGAAGGTTTAAATATTCCCCAAAACATGATTAAAACCAAATGAGGTTAGGTGTTGACGCAAAAAAGTCAATATATTTAATAGTAAAAGAGGCAAAGAGAAGGAGAAAGAAAGAGAGGAAGAAAGAGAGAAAGAGAGAGAAAGAAGGAAAGAGAGAGAGAGAGAGAGAAAGAAGGAGAGAGAGAGAAAGAAAGAAAGAGAGAAAAAGAAAGAAAGAGAGAGAGAAAGAGAGAAAAAGAAAGAAAGGAAAGAAAGAAAGCGTGAAAGAGAGAGAAAAAAAGAAAGAGAGAGAGAGAAAGGAGGGAGGCTGGGGTGGATGTGTTTGGAGAGGACAGAAGTGTGCCAGAGACAGATTAAGTAGAAACATACCACCCCACCTTAGGTCCCAACGATGTCTCATTGCTTCCGTCTATCTGGTCTTCTTGGTGGTGAAGGTCCCCTGCCAAAAGGTACAGAGTCCAGTGGATTATTAATATACATTTCAGCAGGTGGGAACACCCAGGTACCTCCCTGAGGGGGCAAGTTTGACACTGTCTTGCAGGATTTTGGATCAGTTGCATCATTTTGCATCATAGGGAGTGTCCTGGGGTAGGGTACCCCTTGGCAGGGAAAGCCTTTTGATGGGCTACGTCACCCCTCCACCTGTCCCTCATGTGGATATCCTGTAAGTGTGGCTTTCCCAGGGTGAGGGGCCCTGGCAGCTGTTCCAGTTTCTGCAGTGGAGGATGGGTATTCATTGACTCTGACCAGAGGCCTTTTTTGGCCATGCATCCAAAACCTTCCTCCTTCCCCCAGGGTCAGGGGAATGTGCAAGCCTGCCAATAATAAGCATAGGACTATATCTTCCACCCCGAAGCTGCAGATCTGAGCCCTGCCATGGATGTTCTTCCAGTCTTATCCATCAGTTCCCAGATGCTTTGAACAATAGTGTCACTTTTCTTATCTCTATCAACAAGCAGTCCAGGGCCTCAGTCAGGAGGCCCATTCAGAGTGCAGTGGTCTTCCGTGCAGCTTTTGTTACATGGCTTTTCTATAATAAACAAAAGTCCTTAATAAAAATAGCCGTAAACCATAACATTTCAGTCTCCAACACCAGTTTCAATTAATTAATCCCTTCTAGGTCCTGTATGTGCATTGCAACAACCCCAGGCAGAACTAGAGGCTTGGGTCAGAGTGACTTGGGAGCCACACAGCAGAAAAAGACTTGAGGGTTCTGACTGACCGTCTGCTGGAGATGAGCCAGCTGTGCCCAGGTCGCCAAGAAGGCCAATGGCACCTGGCCTGAATCAGCAATAGTGTGGCCAGCAGGACCAAGGCAGGGATTGTCCTCCTGTACTTGGCACTGGTGAGGCCACACTTCAAATATAGTGCTCAGTTTTGACCTCCTCACTAGAAAGACTTGAAGGTGCTGGAGCATATCCAGAGAAGGAGAATGGCACTGGTGAAGGCTCTGGAGGACCAGTTCTGTGAGAAGCAGCTGAGGGAGCTGGGGTTGTTTAGCCTGGAGAAAAGGAGGCTCAGGCAGAACCTTATTGATCTCTACAACTCCCTGAAAGAACATTATAGCAAGGAGGGGGTTGGGCTCTTCTGTCATGTCTCAAGTGTAAGGGTGAGAGGAAATGTCAAAAAGTTGTGCAGGGAAAATTAAGTTTAGATATTAGATTTTTTTTTCCAATGAAAGAGTGGTTAAGCATTGAAATTAGTTACCCAAGGATGTGGTTGAGTCACCATCTCTGGAAGAGTTCAATGTGGCACTTGGAGGTATGGTTTAGGAGTGATTATGGTTCTTCTGGGTTGATGGTTTGACCTGATGATCTTGAAGGTCTCTTTCAACCTTGATGATTCTGTAATTCTGTGCTTATATGCACTAACATGTTTTTATTTAATTTAAGCTTTCACTGCAAGTTCTGGTAGTTTACTTCGAGAACAATAAAAAAAGGTTTGTGGGTGCAAAAGAATATTAAAAAAAATCAAGTCACGACAAAGTTTCACAGTCAAGATATAAGGGAGAAAAGGGAATTAGGCAAGCGAAAATGCTTTTCCTTCAGCTGGAGTGGTCATACTGGTTCTCATTATTCACAGGATAGTTTTCTTTAGATGTGGAAGTGAAATAAGAAAACAAACTTCCAAGGTAATAAGATTTTTTTCCTCTCTTATGTTTTTCCAAAGTTATTTCTTAGAGAGGAACACCTATGGGGAAAAAGATTGTCAGTATAGAAGTACTTACGTGAGGCATTAAAATCTGTTTCTTTCTACCCGTGGCCCAATGACTTTACTGAACAGATTATGAACTTATGCTTAAGACAGTGGGACAACACTCAAAGACATCTGGTACATCTGATGTCATGCCTTTCATACTTTTAGTTTGTTGGATACACTGCTGTTAAATATCATAACACTTTTAATTTCTTTGTTAAACTGAAAGATTTGTACCACTTCTACGCTTCAGCACTATGAAGAGAGCACTATCCATAGTTCTAAGAATACACATTCATCTCGGTGCCTCTTGTGTTCCTCTGCTCCTGAGTTCTGCTTTTTGTGATATGACCCCCTTGTCCTTGCAAACAACAGACTTAGGTGCTGTTGGTGCAGTAAGGACATGTCTAATCACAGAAAATATTGAGATTAGTCTTGCAAAAAGTCTGTGTGGATCAGATACTGTGATCTCAGAGATTATCTGAAATAATCCTGTAAGTGCCTTGTCATTGTGGAAGTGGGCATAGTCCTCATCTTGTCTTAGTCTTCTTCCAAAATGGGTTGAAGAGGTTATGCTTTCTTTCCTAAATCAAGACATGTCCTAACAATTTCACCTGTCAAGGTGCAAGTCTTCATGTCCTCTGACTGGGTAGTTTTATCTCCTCTCTGTTTGATTTGTGTATACACCTTTCAAAAACTGCTGCTGTATGAGGGAGAATGCGATTTTCATTGTTCCTTTCAGAAGTAGAGGATGTCTCATGGTAAAGTCTGTGAAGGAGGGTTAATATCCATGTGGGCATGTGGGGCAGAACAGACTTGCCCACTCTCAATGCTCTACCCAGAATACTGAGACAGAGCACCTGCTGACTTCAGTGTTTGCCTGGCAATGCTGGTGGCAACAAGTGACTTCAGTGCAGAAATGCACTGGAGGATGTACACAATCTATCTGTAACACAACTTGCCAGACCCTTTTGTTTCAATATGTGCTAGCGTAAACATGAGAAAATCAAATTCTTAATGTGAGAAAAGAAACAAGCCCATAGATTTTTATCCTAAGAAGAAGATGTTGGGAATGTTCATGGATGAAAAAAGCAAACTGGACTGTCAAGACTGCCTAAATGCTAGGACAGATGGAAGTTTTCAGTAGAAATATCTATATTTTTTTCCCCAATGCAGATATTTCTGAAAACAGTCACAATTGCTTAACAATGTTTTAATTTTGACTGGTCTAAGCTATTTTGCTCCACCGAGTCTTTCCCTCCTTCTTACTCACATGGAGTATAAATTCATGAAAGTACTTGGATCTTAGTGATCCAATTCTACTTAAGCATCATTATATTAAAAAAAAACCCATTGGATAATCATCAGAAAATATTCTTAAAGTGAGACATATTTTATGTATATTTTTACATACATATCTATGTCTAGACATCTGTAGATAGATTGATTATCTGCATCAGGCAAAGGAGTCTGGTGTGTCAGTTAAATATAACATGTTTGTGATTTGAGATCATATCTGAAAGTTATTCCATGGAAATTGATGCATAAAATCTAGATTTCTGTTGGGATTAATCAAATGCAAGAGCTTTTCCTGTATAAAATATTGCAACAGTGGTCCCCTGTAAATTTTTTTGATAGCTATGAAACTTTTGACTAAGTCTGACTTGATAATTTTATAAGAAAGTTGAAAAAACCTAGTGAAAGTTGGTGAGAGGTTCTGCAGAAAGATTAACCAGCTCTTGTTAGCTTAAATATGGTTTGGTGTAAAGAAGGAAGCATTTTCAGAATAAGTTGCACTCAGGAAAAAATACTGTTGATATATAGTAAAGCAGACATATAGATTGGACTGGTAGAATAATAATGATATAAGAAGAGTGGTAACATGGGCTTGGTGAATAAATGTGGTAAAGACAAATATTTGGTTTGAGTTTCTCACATGAGTTTGTTTGGTTTTTTTTTTTTTTTTTTTTTTTTTTTTTTTTTTTTTTTTTTTTTTTTTTTTTAATATGGTCTTTCCGTTTGAAATCCAACAGCTTTTACAGATTTACAGCAGAAAGCTGAAAATATTTGAACACATATGAAAATAGCATTTGCTATTAACCAAGTGGAAAATTTCACTTGTAAACATTGACAAGGAAAGCTTTTATGAAAAGCATAATGCTTAATACTATGCTTTTGTGACAGGCTTTACTAACTGTGCATTGGGTGTTTGCATACTCTGACTTAGGTCACAGAATACATGGTTTTCTTAGTGTTATTTGGAGTCCCACCTCTTACTTCCCTATTCCAATGAGTCCTAAAGCAAACATATGAAAAGAGCAGAGGTCTATTCCATAAACAGGACTTTAGGACAGCTACTTTTAAGGTTTCCGATAGATCAGCATTGAGGATATCATATCATATAATATCATCTTTCATATATCATATATCATATATCATATCATGAACACATTTGGGACTTCAAGGGACAGAAGCTCTCTCAAGGGTTTTGATCATGGAGTGTGGAAGTGATGCTCTGGAGAAGAAGACATATGCATGCGTAAAAAGGATGAAGACGTTGAAAGGCACTGCCACAAGTGAAGGAAAGGGAAAGCAAATAAGTGGGGCAAGATCCTCACAAAACGTTAAGCAGGAAAACTTCTGTTTAGATGTTGGCTGTTACATGCACTCCACTAGCCTCTGAGCAGCTGCACACACTGAGAGGGTGCAGGTGGATATTTTTTCTCCATGCTACATATTCTACCACCAGATCAATGGCATGCTCCTCTCCATGGTTTCAGTTGTTTTTATTTGGGTTTTTTTTCTGCAGCTGTATAAATGCTTTAGGCTTCTCCACCTCACTTATTTTGTTCCATCTGTTTGGCACCATAATCTGGCATGAGCTGAGAGACCAGAATGCTTGAATTTTTCCTATTTGTTTTTATAGCTCATTTCTTTCTCTCTATAACATTTTAAAGATGTCTGATAGATAAAGTATGCTTTTAAGTTTGCCTGGCCTAAATTATAAAAATATCTGGAAAGGATTACAGGACACTAAATGTCTCTATAACATAGAGCATACTAAAAATTATATTTAAATTTATGAAGGTTAAAATTTTTGAAATGCTATTTCTTAGTAGTTCTCTTTCACATTACTGCTTAGAAAGAGACCATTCAATGGCTGTATTTCTGGGAAGACCTGTTGCCTTGGCTTTTTTAAATAGCAATTGACAAGGAAACATTACAACAGCAATATTACAGAGATGAAAGAAAAGAAGAATGAGCACCTTTCAGGTTTTCATAACATAATTTTGGAAAAGTTCACTTATACACCTACTTCCTCAATACCTTTACATTTTATATGCATTTTATGTGCATTTAATGGGCATTTTTTCACATTAATTGTGCAAAATATACCATGCTGTGCATTTTGTCTCTCAAGTTCTGATTATAGAAGGAGTCTTCTTGTACTTTTGAAAAAAATGAATAGCATATGTAGAAATATGAAGATTTCTGAAGACTTGAAATATCTTAGAATTTTTTGCTGAATGGAAGAACCTTGTTAGAATGCACAAATCCTAAACTTGTTATGTTCATTAAATCAGAGACAAAGGTTTAACACACAAATCCTACTTGTTAGAGGTATTCTCACTACCATTAATTTTTTAGTTCCATTCAGTTTTGTTTTTTGAGCCAGGATGATTTACATTTTTTTCTATTTAAACCAAACTTTCTTTAAAATAATATCAGATGTAACTGAAATCTAGTTATTCTTAAAATATTCTTAATCTCATCTGATCCAGAGTAAGGAAAGCATGCCATGATAGTTCTTCTGAAAGTGAAAAACCAAATATAAAGAAATAAACCCCCTCTTATTTTAGAATAGTTTCATGAAGTAAAATGACGATTAATTTTAGCATGATTTTACTGGACAAATGATAGCAGCTTCCATGTCTAGTGTTTTTATAAAGCCACCAAGGTCAGCTTACTGACTGCAAAGTCTCTGGCAACTGGTGAGGTAGATAAGCATACAATGAGAATTTGAGTTGCACACTGACTTTATCATAAGGTGCATTTGTTTCAAAATAGGCAAAATCTCATCTCTGATAATGAAATTGTTAAAAAAAGGATTTTTAAAATAATCAAATAAATTGAGACAACAAGGAGATGTCATTTCCCAGAGATATTTACGCCTGATGAACCATTTTGATTGCAAGGCAACCTGGTGCAGGACTCCATCTTAGCTTCCTTTTTTCCTTGTTTTTAAATGTCAAAATGCAAACTAATCCTCTGTTATACAGATTTCATCCCCCAGCTACCTGCACCTGTTGATTGTGACTGTAAGAATCTCAGGCTACTGGCTGCAGTAATTTGTTTGTTGTGTAGCCAGGGTGAGTAGAGGCTGCTTAGGCTCCTTTCCCACTCAGAGCACCCCAGTGATAAGAGAGCTTCCAAATAACCTCATGTGTACTTTGCACAGAGAAAAATCTCAGTCTGGAAGTGTTTCTCCATGCCTCATTTTTTGTTGTCTTGTCACTACAGCAACACGGAGTTGTATTTTTATGGTTCTATTATATATAATTCCTTTTCCTGCTGATGACCTTTAACTTGTAAGTTTTTGACTGCAAAGTGGTTTAATAGACACAAGAAACTCCCTGTTTCATTAAAAATAATTCATAATTATCTTGACATTAAAACCCAATAATTTTATGGGGGCTAAGAAAAAAAAAAAAACCTTGTGTGGGAGAGACAAGGAAAAATGCGTTTGGATCTGCATCTCAGGTCTGCTGACTTTATCTCAGACCAAACATTCTTAGAGATATCTCTTGCCAGGAATGCAAAAATACTGTTTTTAAAACATTTTTAGGCAGAGCAAATAGCTAGTCTTCAAGCTATCCCTTTTCCAAGGTTAGCAGGCTGTGTTTCCAGAATGATATTTTACTGATAACAAGGTTAGAAGTTCGTTACAAACTAGTGTAATGTGTGTCATTTCATTGGGGGTTGTTGTGGTGGTATTACCCTCACTGATTTATAAAAGCTCCATAACTCCAGATCTATGTAAATGAGAACCCTGTTTTGCCAGAGGCCATTCTCTGTCTGAAAGCTTCAATGATGAAAACCAATTCTGTTCAGTTACTGAGAAGGTTTATTTACCTATAAAACACAAGCATGCAACTGAAATACACTGACAGAAAAACGAACATTTAAATGCCAGGCTACAGATCGTTGAATCAAAGAAAAAGGAGAGTTGGGTAGATAAACTAAGCTAAATTAACAACAGCAAAGCTTTCTGCAGGCTGCAGTCAAAAGCCTTTTATGAGAAATAAACACTTGAAATCAATAGAAATATCATGCTGCAAGGGCGAAAGCACTGTAGGGGCAGCTCATTTCTTCTTCTCATTTCTTCCCTGACAATCCTCTGCTGTGTGGGTGAAGAGCTATGAAGGAAAAGACCATGTGCTGCATCTGGAAGTGAGGGGGCTGCACAAAGAGCAAGGCTCTTTCAGTCTGGGGCCTCAGTTGCACTATTGTATGATGCACAATACTGTTTTGCACAGGGAAACATGGTGACAATCCCAAAAACTGCCACCACATTAGTCTGAATCAGGTTCCCTTCTAGTATCTGCACACTGAATTTTGACAACAGTATCCCCTTACTTCCCTCCTTTCTAGAGGCATGCAAATTGTATGGTATTGAGGGAGGTATAATCAGAATATTTAGCATCACTTTTTAGTGTATCAACACAGCAGCACTGAAATACATCTGCAATTTCATATGAAAACTATACAAATAAAAAAGGCATAGTAGCCCCTGCTTTTGGAAGGCTTAGCTTTCATATTATAAGCAATTTAACTCCTGTTGAACAGAGTGCATGTCATGGGTTCAATAATTTATTCTATAATTTAACTCTTGTAACACTGCCAAGCTAATAAAAACATATTGCTGGCTTTGCAAATTATAAAGAAGATATTGAAGTGACCAGTATCTGATGCTGATGCAGTGTTGCTGTGGGAAGACTTGATTCTGCTGATTAAGTTAATACTTCTATAATTCAAGGTTTTTAAAAACAAGATAACTACTGTTTTACTGCCAATGTGTAATGGTTAAATATAGAGCCATAGTTAGCTCTGTACTTCACACTTAATTGTAGCAGCTGTTCCACAAATAGATAACTAGACTAAGGTTGAATATTTTGTTCAATGTTGTAAGGTAGGGAAAGTATTACACATTTTATGGAACTTAGACACAATCTCTTCAAAGATATTGTGGTTTCATAAACTAATCTTAAAAAAAAAAAAAAAAAAAATCAGGGTTTTGGAGGTAGTTAACAAGAGGTCTACAGAGTGGACTGTAGAGTACAGTTGTCTTTTCCAGCAAACCCCTTGACACATGTGGAAGAGCAGCACAACATCTGCTAAGCCTTTTTGTTCAGAGCGCTAACACTGTAAACACCACACCATAACAGCCCCATGAGAACATCTGCCCATCCTGCACAGCACAAGAGTACAAAAGCAACTCCACAATTTGGAGTGGGTTAATGCTGTACATCCAAGACAATCATGCCCTCTGCAAGGGCACAATATAGGAATACTGTGGTGAAACAGACTGAGCCCACAGTGGCTGTTGCACTTCAGATGAAAGAGATTTCTCCAGGGAAAGTTTGGTTTAGGGCTTAGTTTACACTTATGAGCACTCGCAATCTGTATGAAAATGGATAAGAATCTTCCTGTGAATGGGGTTAATTTTCATGACAAATGAAGGCAGAATTATTAGCAAGCAGTCTCTCTTTATAAATGCTAATGTTGATTTGTTGGGAGAAACAGAATGGCAGGGAAGCATCTTTTCCCTTGTTTTTCCCATCGATTTCTCCTGATTAAAACCTGGTATTTAATAAAAATATTTTCCAGGCTGATTACCCTGTGTGGTGAAGTAAAAGCTTTTCATTTTTTTCAAATATTTATTCTTTATAGCCTTTAACTCCCTTTCTGAGGGCATCAGGAACTGCTTTTAAAATGTGATAGAAATGAAGTTTGAAAATAATGATCTTCTACAGCTGTGTGGCATAACCTTTGAATGGAGAGGTGTGTTTGAGAAGAATGGGGGCTGGTATGCTGCACAGGAGTGGAAAATTTTGATAGGCCCAAAGGCATAGTTAAATTCTCCCTGAATAGTAGATGAAAGAAATAAAGTTTAAAAAAACCTCCTGGGTATATGTTAAAAGTTTAAAGTGTTAAAATCCTCTTAATTGTTGTATAATAAGTGTATTAATGTTCTAAATAATTTGTAATTGTGAGTCCCTGTAGTGTAGCAATGGGGGCCACCTCCGCGGTCCCCCTGCAAAAGCTAGAAGCAACAGCCCCACTCCCTGCGGGAGAAAAAGTGGCACCCAGACCGCCCGGGCGCCCCCCCACCACTGCCGCCGCGGAGCCACCGGGGCCAAAGCAGCCCCTGGACTGCCGGGCTCGGCCCACCGCCTTGGAGGGGGCCAGGGCACGGCTGCTCAATGCCGCGGAGGACCCCAACCCACCGTCGGGGCCGTGCGCCCCCATTCCCCCACTGCTGCCGGCGGCCCTGCTCTCCCGCCACGGCCCCTGGCCCGCCGCCGCAGGGGCCACGCCGTGCACGCCTGCAGATGCTGCCGCCACTGCCAAGGAGCTGCCGGAGGCCAGGACAGCACCACCGCCGATATCGCCACAAGACCGAAGCTGCTGCCACCGGGGCGGTGCGGCCCCCCTCCGCCATGAGGCCGCCCACCGTCGGGGCCGCGAGACCCCCGGGCCGCCAACAACCGGCCCGGCCCCGCGCCCCCTCCACCGCCGCAAAGCCGCCATGGCCACAAGCTCCCCCTGCAGCCGCCGGCCGCACGGCCCTGCGGCCCCACAGCCCCAGCCACCGCAGCCCGCTGCCTGCCGCGGGACCCCGGGCCGCTGACCCCTGGCCCGGCCCCGTGCCCCCACAGCACCGCGAAGCAGCCGCCACTGGCGGTGTGGATCTACCCCATGCCCCCACCAAAGTCCCAAGCACAGCCACCATGTGAGCCCCATCGGTGCATCTGGCCACGAGCGTCCCATTGGCATGGACATTAGTAGAACACTCATAAAGCCCTGCTGTGAACCAGGGCATATTCAGCACCAAAAATCCCCCACCAAAACAAACCAATGCAAAATCTAGAGCCGCAAAAGACAGTACTGAACTGGCTATGTATGCCCTAAAGTGTTGATAAGCAGTTTTTGTAACTTGCTGTAACTTAAAAGGTGCCCAAGGGGGAGGATAGGCCCAGATCGGCCGGGCAGAAGTGAGCTCCAGGCCCACCTGCGAGGGCGGCGCTCCCGGCCCTGCAGTGATCTAAGGCTGCAAAGCCAAACAGACCCTCCTCCTCAAGGTGAACCAGGAAGAGCTGACCATCCCTCGAGCCATACCTTTAAGAGCTGATCAATAAAGGCATTTTAAGGAGAAAATATTGTCTCTGCCCATTTTTAACAGTAGACACATACTGTGATATAAAATTCTATTTTTTTCTGCCACTGTCAACTGAATCTAGGAGTTATACTCAGGAGAAATGGATGGATTATTGGTAACTTAAGCACACTCTCTGTCCTGATTTCTGTATGATGAATGGCAGAATGGGGGGTGTTATAAACGCAACGGCAAAAATCAGATTAACAAAGAAACAATTTATTAATAAAACGATCCCAATCACTGATAAGAAGAAAAAGCCACAAAAAGATTCACAGCGCAGCACCAGCTGGAAGAGAAGATCGCACTCTAAGGCACAGTTTTCCCAAATCCACACGGAGCAGGTTGCAGCTCGGGGTTTTATAGGGGTTTTCATGTCCCGAGGCGGAACAGGTGCCCAGGATAGTCCAAATAGTCCAAATAATTTTCGGATGGGCTTCCCAGATTTGTCAGACTCTGCAGACCGTATTCCGGGAAGATCCTTTCATATGCGGATGGAGCCTGCCGGCCCATGTTTATTTCAATGTGTATTCCTTGGGCGGGGAATTCTCTTTTTCGTTCGGAGAGGAATTTCTCTGTCTGGGTGCGATGCCGATTCTTATCTGGGTTGGCTAGTGTCTTTGTTTCTTGTAATGGTCCTTGTCCTGTTCTCTTTGTCTCAGAACTGAGGATCGTGGAAGCCTGGCAGGGGAATAGTTTCTACAGACCATACCTTTTTATATTAACACCAATCTAACATATCTTGCTATATTCTTTTATCACTAATTTTTACCCAATGTCACATTTATCACAGGGGGGATATGAATGTTATAAATGAAACAGCCAAATTTGAAAAATAAAATAAAAATCCAAAGTTCATTTTCACGTAACAGTGAATTTGGAAAGCCATGATAAAAGGACAGCCCTGATTCTGGGATCAAGACTGGGTGAACATATGGACAGGCCTCTATCAAACTTATCCTTCCCCTTTCACAAATCCCACCACCATGAGTCCAGTTTTTATACTCTTTATTTTCCCCAAGGCTATATTCTTTGTCCACTTTTGCTTGGATGATGTATTCTTGAGTTTTCTTTTGAGGCAGTTTTTCCTTTGAATAGTTTTTTGGGCAGAGTCTGATGAATTGATGAATTTTCTGGGAAGGCAGCACTGGGTGTGCCCAGTCCTTGAGGCTTATCTGATTCGGCATATCCTTGATTAATCACCGTCAATGGCCCATCTCCAGGGCTGAGACCTTCTTTTCAAGTGTTGATTCCTTTTCTCCTTTTGCTGGAGTCACCCATCCCTGAATGCAAACCTAGTTTCTCAGAATTGGTGTTTGTTCATTGCTTTTATTTATACTTTATTTCAGCACGAATTATTTAATACAGTATATTCCTCATAACATGAAGTACCTTCAGCTTTCTGGCATAATGAAATAGGGAATTTGAATTATAATTTAATTAAATTATGATTTAATTATAATGATAATTAATTTTGGTACTTTGATCTTAATTTTTGAAATTTCCATCTTACTGATTTGGGCTGACAGCCAGTGTAGTGACAGCATTTCTACATTGTGTATCTACATTGTGAGGTACCAAGTTACACCCTCCCTCTCCTTTAATATCTCACATAAGCAAGGTACAAACTGTTCCATAACAACTCTTAAACATTGGTCTTTGGCAAATAAGGAAATACACAACACCTCTTCAATGACTGAAAAAACATTGACTCAAAGTGAATCATCCATTCCCTACAAGTACAAGGCAAAATAAACACCTGTACACTGCACATACCCAAACCAGCTTGACAGAAACCTCCCTTCTTCTGCAACTAGAGCAGGACTATTTCCAGCAATACAGCAGCAGCAGACTGAGGTAAAATATGCTTCAGTAACCTCTTTTCTTCCCAGCCTTCATTTTATATCCTAGTCATAACAAAAGACAGCAAACACAGGAATCCTCTCTGCTTCAGTATCTATAAGAGGAATAACCTTATTTCTCTGTCAGTGGTTAGACCACCTATTTAATCTTCAAGGATGTTCTGAGATTTCTAAAGGTAGCTGCCTCCCTATTGATGATGTGGGAACCTATCAGATGAGGATGGTTTTCAGTAAAGATGAAAAAAAAATTTAAACTTTTGGCTACCATGTCTGTGTGACTGGTGGACATGCCAGCACCCATTACTGGCAGCATCATCAGGAGGTTAAGAAGGGTCTTGAATTCAGTGCAGTGTCTAAAATAAAGGTTCTTTTCTCAGGTGCTTCTGTCATCAGCCCATGTGTGAGGATTTTTCATTTTCCATTCCTCCAGACAGAAGAACATGAGTGACACAAGTAAAGAAGTTGGTTTGTTAACAATAGAGGTATTCTTTTGCTCTTTCATCATCACTGTATTACTATAGCATTGCTTTGGAGGAATATTTCCCTTTGAGGTAGGAATATTTCCTTCTGAGGTAGGAATGGACCAGCCATCATCAGAATTACTGCAAAAGGGAGTGGAAAGTTACAGTTGCTGTCTGAGAAACTGCACAGAATTATGCTTTGTCTGCAGTATAATTTTACACAGTAGAACTAGCACAAACCATTAGTATTACTACTTTAAACTCCATTTAAAGTTGGTTTGTGTATTTCTAAATTGCAAAGGAATTTTAAGTGGCCATCAAAATGTGCATTTGGATCCTGCCAACAACATGTCAGCACATATTCTTAAAGAGGTCAAGTCAGTGTGTTTCTGGAGAAGGAAGGAGAAAGTTAGAGGGCGGAAAAATGGGATGTGTGGGAACATGTAGCTACATGGTGCTGAGGATTGGGAAGAGTCAGTGATAATTTTGTGTGTCACATGGTGGGAAGAATTTAGGAGCTCTCCTGAGACAGGAAAACAGATGTATGGTGAGTTGACTAGATGCCACATGACCATGCTGACTAGATGGCCATCAAAGTCTCTATGAGATGAGCAGGAAAGAGAAGATATTACAAGAGATTTGTAGGTCAAGATAACGACAAGGAGACATCACTCTCTCTGACTGTCACAGGCAAAACAGACTTGATTGGGGGAAAGTAGCTGAATTTATTACTGATCACATCAGAATAGGATAATGAGAATTAAAAACTAGATCTTGAAACAGGACAGGGAATGGGGGCTGTGCTCAGTTCATCACATGTCTCCGATGTTCCTTTGACTTCAGTGGGAGGCCACTCCTGCTGAGAGGAATTGTCTGAACAGGATAGCATTGTCAGAAATTTTCTGGCAGGAATTCTTCTGACAGGATTGTCAGAAAAAGAAACCAAGCTCAGGCAAGATCATAAAGTTGTGGAAGACCTGCTCCACCCTCTAGGCTTGCTGCTCCTGCCAGTGGGGGAGGCATGGAGATTTCTGTCGCAGGAAAAGCCCCTCTGTCTTTCAGTCTTCTGCCAGCTTTCTGTTATTGCTGTCCTGTTATTCCTGATTCCAAGTTAATTTTTTGAGCACATCTTCTCCACATATAGTAAAAGTAACAGAGTGGTAGACAGCCAGGATGGGTTGGAGAGGGTAAGACCAACTTTGGGCAGCTGGAGTTTAACAAATGGTGCCTTTCTCTCTCTGTCTCAGTGCCTATTCCATGACAGTCGATACCAGGGCCAATGCCAGCTCACTTCTCTCACCAACTTGTTACCAAGATTAATTATCCAGATTTGGAAAAGTTGGAGCCATGCTTGAGCAGCCTTTGTGCTTTTTCTTGGTCTAGATGACTACTGTGCAACAGCCAGGATGTAGGGGGTGTTTGACTTGATACAGTCCTGTGGCCAGCCAAGGGAGGTCAGTATGCAATGTGCTCAGGGGAACTTGCTATGCTGACAACTAATCCCAAAGAATCTTCCAGGATTTTTGCTTAATTTGGAATTCTGAGTCTGTATTTGGTGTAAGTGGCTTTCCATAAAAAGATTAAGTGATTCTTCAAGGAAGGAACAAGGACTGTTCATAAGGCTCAGGTATGAGCATCCAGCTCTAATATACAGGATGAAAGTATCCAAATTCAAATGCAGGCACAACCACAACATGCTGCTCACAGCTCTCCAGCAGTTTCTGGTATTGGTTCACTGGGAACAGTCTCACTGGAAGAGCAGTACTGTTGCATTCATAAGAATTTTAATGAAAATGAAGGCTTGTGTTTAACCTCAGCTAACTTTTCCGTCATCTGGTAGTAAATTAGGTTTAATTCATGTCATCTGATACATGGTTTAAAAGTCTGAGTTGCCTTCAAGTGATTACTTTCAGCTACCCCTGGGCACTAACCTGAGTCAGCAGTTGTCTTAAAGTGTCCTAGAGTTGTGGACTCAGATATGCTTTGCAGACAACCCCTTCTCAAGGATTTGTGATTTTGGTCACACTTTTTAAAATCCTGTGCCTGTATTTATTTAGCAACATAGATACTTGGACAGCAAACTGGAACTGTGTTAGTGCTTAGATTCCTCTACACATTGCTGGTGAAGACCAAAAGAACTAGAGCATGCTTTTCAGAAGTAGATGATGCTTTTCTTCTACTACTCTTATCCTGTAGCAGCTATGTCCTTTTATTCCTGATTTGAAATTAATTTTTTGAGCGTATCTCCTCCACATATAGTAAAAGTAACAGAGTTTCACTCCACTATTATCTAAACAGCAAATTGTTCTCTCACCTGGATTTTACCTTATATTACCTAACTTTGGTAAATTTTGATGGTACAACTCCCCTTCATTAATAAATAGCTACCTGGTGTTGTTTTGGAGTTCAAATCCCAGAGAGCATATTTACTTAATAATAGATGATCCATGCAGCAACATATGGGCAGGTCATTGAAAGGGGTTCATGTTATCTAACTCAAACTGGTTCACTGTTTGACTTTCTGCAAAGTGAATTAAGGCTTGGCTATTACTCTGCTTCTCTGCTCCCCTGGGAGCCTCAGTTCAACAGCAAGCTAAAGCTGTAACTGACCCAAGATGAACTCTTTTCAGCAAATTCTCCTTCTCAGCCCACAGATGACTGTCCCTTCCCAAGTAACCTTGAACCTTGGCTGGCTGGCTGGCTGAGGAGCACAGAGGTGTGTGTTTCCCTTCTGCAGATGCTACAGAGCATCCTGCTTGATGTCTATTTGACCATGGACAAGCCTGCAGAGGCAGGGAGGGAGGAAGGAAAGGTAGGACATGGTTTTGAATGCCCTGAGGAGCATGAAAGGCTACCTAGCCTCTGGTGTGGATATACACTATATCTAACTTTTCAAGCTTGAGAAAGAAAAGGCTAAGAAAAGAAAGTTGAAGGCAACCTTTATCACCATGTTCTCACATTTAAAGCATGACTACAAAGAAGATGGAAATTCCCTTTTTACAAGGAATCATATAGAAAAGATGAGGACCAATGGGTACAAGTTACTTCTGAGGTGATTCCGATTAGACACTAGAGAATTTTTTTCATAGTGAAAACAATCAACCATTGGAATAATCTTTCTAGGGAAATTGTGGATTCCTCAACATTGAACACTTTTAAGATTCATCCACACAAAATGTTGGGCTATCTTGTCTGGACTGTGCTTTTGTCAGGAAAGTTTGGATCAGTTCATCCTTGAGGTCTTTGATACTTACTGTAGGCTGTTCTTAATCCTAGTTATAGGTGATTACTTAGTGATGAAATTTATCAACAAACAAGGATATAAAGAAAAGACTTGGACTTTTCTGGAAATTTTATCCTGTCATTTTAACTTAAAATTCCAGTAAAAATCTTTTACTTGTAAATAGAGTTGGAAAACATGTGCAGTTTCTTCACATAATATTTTCTGAAGATTATGTGATTCAGAAATTCCTTCTCATAGTGTTTTCTTAATGAAGATGGCAACGGACAATTCTTTTCCTCTACAGAGCATCACATTTCTGTGAGGGATTCGTAGGCTATGGTTGATATACAGTCATTGTTCTTTAGTATATAGTCTAAATATAGCATGTAGTTAGATAAATTAGAGATAGAAGAGTTCAGAATACAGTATTACAGATGGCAAGCTGGTTAGTTCTGGGATGTCCTGGCCCAGGACCTCCTGGAGGTCTATGTTCTCTGCTGTCCTAATTCAAGCTTATAGACTGCAATGAATTGCTGCTGTATGGCTGGTTTCTATTTTACCTTTTAAGTTATGCTGAAACAATGCTGTAAAAACACTGTCTTCAGAATTATTTGTCTAGGTTACTGTTGCAATTCTAACCCAAACTAATGTTTCAGAAATGTAATTTTTAGACAGTGATTTTTTTTTAAAATCTTTGTGACATGTTCTGGGGTGAATAAGCAAGATCATTCTTCACAGAAAAAACTTGTTTCCAGCACATTATGTGATAGCATCATAGTACGCTATTCTATGAAAATACGTTTTAAAAACACAGTAAGGATTCAGGCTTGAACTGGTTCAGTAGACATGTGCTTCTTGAGAATCTGTTCTCCTACAGTCTGTGAACAAGTTGGTACAGCTTTACACAAAACACATTGCAACTTGCTAATTGCTTTCAGTTCCTCAAAGCTTCTGGCTGGTTGAACAACATCAGCAGTGGTGACCAGCTTACAGAGTAGTCATAGCTCACCTAAACAGTTCCAGGTTACCAGGTTATCTGTGCATGCCTGGACTGTCATAGCTTTGGGCAGATTCCCTTTTCCAACTGACTCAGCCAATGGTGAAATTTTCAGTTCCCTTTTCGAAGAACCTGTGAGATGTTGTCTGCTTTGTCTAGGAAATAAGAAATTCCAGGCTTACCTCCAGGATTTGGCATAGCCCAGAGAAGATGAGAGTTCACAACAAACCTCCAAAGGGCAGATGTACGAGAGTTTTGTTTCAAAGAGCCAGCTTTGGAAGCCCAGGCCCTTTGAGTTAGACAAGGAGAGTGTTGTGCATGTGTGCTGGAGCTGTTTCATTTGAATATGTATGTGGTTCAAAACTGAAACAAAACCAACTCATTGGGACACTATTTAGCTTGAACTGACTTCAAATAACTTGTATATGTTTTTAATGCACTTTTCCCATGTCTAGAATGCTAAGATGCCAGGAATTTATTAAACAACAAAGCCAGATGTTTCTCCTAGGCTTGTGGTAGGCAGGATAATTAGACTTAGAGATCAAACAAAGAGAAAGATTTTTAAATTTCTACTTTTCATATATTGCTTTATAATAATGGGTGTCTTCACTAATGGGTCTATATATTTTTCATTCTGTTCACAGCAGAATGCATTTTTTTTGGAAGTTCATCAAACTAATATTATAGTCTAGGTAGAGTTAAGATGGTATTCATATTTCTTTAGTTAGCACATGATAAAAGACAACTCTCATATACTGGAGGTAATCTGACAAACAAGGCATTAAATATGCAAGTAGCTATACTTGTTTCAGTGGGATCAGTTTTGTGCCTAAACAGAGAAGCTAATGTGAATATATTACTGACCTATGGCTACTGCTGGCACAAACCTGAATCTGTAGGAAATGCAGAATGAGTATTTTCAGGCTGACAATTTTCATTTTGCATGTTCAAGATGAAGTGGAACATTTTTAACATAACTGGGTTGGGATAAAGGATATGAACAAAGAGAGAGTTAAGTTTACTAGTGATTTATATTTTTTCTTTTATATTTTCATTTTCTTTGTCACACTTCTAAGTGTGAACATCTTATGGTTCACTTCTGATGAGCCTGGAAAAGTTTGCACTGAACTAAAAACATTGACTAACGTATGCTTTGTTCGGATTTCTTCCAAATTCCTTAATCAGTCTACTTTAAGCAATAGAGATTCTAATTCTTTGTCTTCCTAGACACATGAGACAAATTAGATTGTAATATTTAGCATATGGGTCAATGAAGAAAACAGTATTTTTCAAGTTTTTTTTGTTGTTGCAGATGTCAAGTGTTTGAAAAGGGATAAAAAAGGAATATTGTATGGACCACTCCAAGGTGAAGAACAAAACAGAAGAAAAAAGGGGAAGGAATATTTTGGCATTCCAGTATTTTCTGCTCTATTATTCAAGATTTCCTCTAGTGAAGCAGACTAATGATGAGTTTGGACTTCTGCCACTAATCTTGCATTCAACTTTATCATGATAATATTGTGATATTGGAAATTTTCTGAAGATAGGTATTTCACTGCCTTAAATCTAACAGTCACAATCTTCTTTCAGCTTACTTTTCTTTTATAGCTATTAGAAAATGAGTGTAAAATGAGTTTTTACAGTAAATGTTTCTGAGAAAATCATAGGAATATGAATGAAACTAACCAGAGACCTCAGGCATCATGTTTTAGCTATGAAAGACAGAAGTCCTCAGTTGTAAAAATGGAGCAATAGATTTATTTCTGTTGCTTGAACTTAAAAACTAGGCCCTGTTTAAAATTTTTCTTTTTTGTGTGCTTGAGAGAAACACACAAATTTAAAACTAGTAACTTGCATGTCAGAGTGACTCTCTTAATAGATAAAGGAAAGGCTGGGGTTGCTGTCTTTCTGGACTTTAGTAATGCAGGTCCCACAGCATCTTCCTGGAGAAACTGGCTTCTCTTGCTGTGAACGGGTGTATTCCTTGCTGAGTGAAAAACTGGCTGGATGGATGGGTCCAAAGGGTGGTGGGAGATCAAGCTAAATCCAGCTGTCAGCCAGTCACCCGTGGTGTTCCCTGGGACTCACTACAAGGGCCAATTCAGTTTAAGATCTTTATTGATGATCTGAATTAAGATTGAGGACACTCTCAGTAAAGTTGCAGACCCAAGCTGGGCAGGAATATTGGTCTACTGGAGGGCAAGAAGGTTCTGCAAGGGGATCCTGACAGGCTGGATTGATGGGCAGGGGACAACAATATGAACTTAAACAAGACCCTGTGCCAGATCCTGCCCTTAGGTAACGACAACCCCCAGCCAGTGCCACAGGTCAGAGGCAGAGTAACTGGAAAAGTTGTTCACTGGAGAAGGACCTGGTGGTGCCGTGACAGTGACTGAACATGAGCCAGGGTGTGCCCAGGTGGCCAAGAAGGCCAATGGCACCTGGGCTGTACCAGCAATAGTGTGGCCAGCAGGACCAGGGCAGTGTAGCCAGCACAGGTGAGGCCACATCCAAAATCCCGTGTTCAGTTTTGCACCCATCAGTACAAGAATGACATTGCTCTCTACAATTATCTGAAAGGACAGAAAGGATATTCTAAAGAGGTGGTGATCTGTGGTGGCCCCTGCCTCTGAAGAGGACATTTAAAGAGTCATGCACCCTGTACTCCCTTGGAGAGCAGACAGTGCATGAGCACCCCCCAGCTATGGATTGGCTACCCCAGTTCTGTTCCCTGATTGGTCAGTTCTGTATCCTTCCCTTGATTGGTCCAAGTTTCAATCCCCTAATTTGTTTATTAATGTTCTCCCTGATTGGTCCATTTCCTCAGTTTCTAACCCCATTGGTTGTTGGTGAAACCCCACCCCCTTTGGTAGGTGCATAAAACCCTGACAGCTTCGGGGTCTTTGGTTCATCGGCGGTGCTGGAATAAAGAAGCCTCCCGGAGACCATCCCTGGCTCCCGAGTTTCCTTCTGCGCCGCTTGGGATCACCCCCCCCAGGAAGAGTAGCCTCCAACAGCTAGAGCCTTGTCCAGACTGATAGTCTTGGACTTCACAAAAGAGCTGAAATCCACCAAGGTGCCCTGCGCCACCTGGGCTGAGGCTGCCTTACTCAAGGCGACTCGCTAGGGAAGGTCGCTGCCCTCAGAAGAGCGAGCCGGAGGCAGAGGCGGGTGGCGATAGTGATCAGTCTCTTCCTCCGCATTTCAAGTGAAAGGACAATAGAAAACAGCCTCAAGTGGTGCCAGGTTAGATAGTAGAAATGTTTTTACTGAAAGAGTGGTTAGGCCTTGGAATAAGTTGCTCAAGGAGGTGGTGAGTTGCCATCTGTCAAAGTGTTCAAGAAGTGCAGATCTTGGAGATAAGGTTAAAGACTGATTGTGGTGATGCTAGGTTGACAGTTGGGCTACAAGATTTGAATATCTCTTTGAACCTTGATTCTGTGATTCTGTCTCTGTTCTGCAAGTTAATTGTGGAAAACAGGTTATAGAACCATCTGTAGGGGAGGGTTCACAACCTATCTCAAGTAAAGAGAGTTGTGCATGGAGTAGCTGCACTTCTATTCTCCAAAGTACCCAGAGTATTCTTTAATTCCCGTTTCCTATTGGAAAACCGCTGAACTCCAGACCCTCTATGGTAAACTACGGTGATGAGAAAACACCACCCTGAATTTCAATTAGCTTAAGGCTGGAAAACATGCTGTCTTTGAACGCTCCAGGGTACTTCAGGTAGTAAAATAGCAATCGATATTTAAATACTCACCAGCTTTTACAAAATTATTTCTGCTAATTCAGTATTTTCTTTACTTCAATGCAGCAATAAGATTCTGATGACATACTTGATAGTTTTTATTTCTTACATTGCTGCAAAAATATTCCCCTTTCAAAAGTCCTTGCTGCTCTTGGACACTGTCCTAAAATAGAAACAAAATGAAAACAAGAAGTCACAAGTGACATGTTAGATATTTCAGCACTATGTTTATTGTATTCTAGCAGGATATGCAGCAGACTAAACCAAGATCCAGTTTAGTATTATGCTACGTTCTGTGGGGGAAGAACAGCACTGCTGTAAAGGGAGACAGCACAATCATGAAGTAGGTTGGCAGCTTTTAAGGATGCATTCTTTCTCCAAGATAATTATTTGTACTATTAACACCACTAAAGGTATTTGGTGATAAGGATTAATGGATTTAAAGATACAGTGGAGAAAAATCTTGGTTTAAAACTCCAAAAAGAGAGATAGAACTACCCTAAGTGTTTTTTCTAAGCATTCTAGTGGAAATCAAGGCTACTCGCCATAGCTAAGACTATTTTTGAGAAAATAATATGCTTATATTTTATACAAAATTCCTTTATGTGTTTCCTTTTGGAAGGAGTATGTTGGGGGAAGGAGGAGTAGGTACAATAGCCTGAATTTTCCTGAAGCCCTGAATTAATTGTTTTTTCTTGACATATTCCCTAGGCAGATGAGGTGCTTTCCCTAGTAGTTTAATTTTATGAGCTGAAATCAAATTTCTAGGTTAGAAAGACTATTGCTTCAATAGAGTTGATTTTATGATAACACAGAAAAATATACAGTTTATGGTATTACATGGAAATCACTATGATGAATTGAAGTCTTTGCAGAACAACATATTTTGATGTTGGAAGCCAAACTTCAGAATATTAGGCCTTATTCCAAATTGGATTAAAACCCAAGGTATTGCATGTATAACTATTTAAGAATTCATCTCTTCCACGTGCTTTATTTACATCCTCGGCAGCATACTCATGGGAATTTTCCAGTGAGGTCACACCTAGTGAAAGATTTGGAGTGACAGTTGGAGCTCTAAAGAGCTTAAACAAAGCAGTTTAGCCAGGTTAAGTTTCACCTTCAGTTTCGTTTTTGTGATTTTTTATTAACTGCACCCATATGGAGTCACTTTAAATTTATGTTAGTATAACTCATTGCAGAACTTGGGTCCAAGTGCCCAGTGTGAATAAACAAAGTTACTGCATTTTAATGGTGAAGGTTTTGACTCATGTTTACTGTGGACAACAGGTGAATATTATACTGCTATATATCATTTGCTTCATCCTTTTTCAGTTGTTTATTGCAAGCACAGGAGTTACTATAATTATTTCTGAAGTTCCAGTACTGTAAATTCTATTGCAGGGAGGAATTTAAATCTGTTGCTGCAGATGAGGACAGAGAAAATGTTGAAGTTCGAGAAAATTCTGAACTTTTTTGAGACCAGTCTGAGGCCTAGAATAAAAACTGTAGAGTTTTAATTCCATTCCAGTATAGAGGTTTAATTAATGTCATGACAACATCAGGAATGTGTCAGTAATGGTGTTGGTGAGTTTTTTTATGCCTTTGGGGACATAGTCAGAACCACTTGTATGCCTACCAACACTTCAGAGACTACTGATGCTTAGGTTTGAGGTTTGAGAGCAAGTATCTCATTGTGGTTTACTTTTCTATAAAACAAGAATATTACTTCTTTTTTTACAACCAAAATAAAAACGTGGTTTAAAAAAATGTCAGAAATCCATTTATTGTTAGTGGCCCTTCTGAGAGAGTGGCAGTTCTCAACTACTTACTACTGTGTGACCTTTCTCTTAGTTTCAGTAAGCTGAGCTCTCTCTGAGTGTTTTATCTTCCTTTGAGCTCAGCCAATTACTTTCCTTACTTTTTTTTTTGAGAACTACCAGTCCAGAAGTCTTCTGTCTCTAGGTGCTAAGTTGAATTCTACCTACAAGTAAAGAGAAAGAGTAACACAAATATAGGGGGCCAAAATGTAAATCATGTCAGCTAGCTCATTTTTCCTCATAAGATCTCTGAAATAGAATAGATCTTTTAAGCAATGTAGATTTTAACATATTCATTCACTCTGTTAAGGAAGCATGGAATATTTTATTCTTGCTATTTGCCAAAAGGAGCCTGTGATGTCGAGGGTGATGTTGCCTTGGAAGTACAGCATATGTTTTGTCCTTGGGTTGCTTTATCAACTGACAAGTTATATCCTGAGAATCAGGTACCACTCATGTTAGCAGTTGACCCACAGATGAGCCTTAAAGTGAGACAATGAGCCAAGAATGTACCCACATGGCCTGGCATATACGGACCATGACTTATTGTAGTCTGAGTGGAAATGTGTGCTCTGCAATGAAGGAGTGCTTTATGTAGTTTCAGATTAGAGCATCGGTATGGACTGCAAAGCCCCCTGTTTTGAGCTATGTAGATGCGCATTGCTGGATTTCAAGGTCTCTTGAAATACAACCCTGAAAGAAAAAGAGAGCTTTAATTACATCTAGTATGTATTTTAGTGCAGCAGCTTTCAGTTACCTGAAGGCTTAAAAAAATCTTTACATTTTGAAGGTCGGGAGAACTATCAAAAGCCATCCTCCAGCAACTTCTATAATTTTTATACCATACATTTTAAGAAGCAAAATGAAGTGTCTGGTTCTCTGTTCTTGTGAGCCTTTCCATGTGATAACTTCTCTTCAATGCATGTTCTTCATTCTCAAAAATACAGAGCTGGCACATTAATGTTCTGAAGGGAGGGAAGATATTCAGCAGGGAGTTCTGCAGGGAAGAGATTGATTACACCTTGATAATGGTATGAATAATTCAGAAGTCTGAAGTAATGAGAACCTGAGTACTGATGCTAAGAAAGTATGTGGGGGACACCCTCAAGGAAAATTTGTTTCACGCCTTCCTCACTCACTGACAAAATAAGCTGAATACTCCCTTACACATGTAAAATGACCATCCCACTTCATCAACCTAGAGTTTGCTTAAGATACAAAGAAGATTGCAGTGCAATTTTATTTTAAGGCCTGCAGATGTAATTTTAGAGATTGTTGGTGCACTCTTTCGACAACATGACTTGGGAAGTAACCTAGCTTTCAAGTGGCATGCCTCAAAAAAGTACAGGGAAGAAAAGCAAACAGAGCTTCATCAGTACTTCTATGGAGTTTGATAATTCTGTTGCTAAAACCTCATTTCCACATAATCAATGGATTATCACAAGAGTTTGAGATAAGTCATTGTTGAAGAGGCCCATCATTCAATTTCTTAGCACCTTGGAGAGCTTGCATATTGTGAATTTTCAGATCTTAATTCTTAAAAATGTTTTCTTATGTATAACAGTTGAGATTAAAAAGTTACTGGGATGTGTCTCTGTCTGACAGGGGTTTCAGGATGGATTTTATTGCCTCCCCACTGTGCCTTTCAGTTTGACAACTTCATATGTATTCTAAGTAGAAAATGCACAAGAAGGAAAAGAACAAAGCCAGATTTTCTGCAGGTGTTCAGGGCTGCTTACCAGCTAGCTTGGTCACTGATTCCACATTCAGGAGTACAGCTTTATATCTTTTAGGTTTGATGGGTCTGAACTTCAGGCAGAAGTGTGGCAGACGGCGTGGAAGAAGAAGGAGGACCCTCACATGGGTTTCAACTAGTCTTTGTTCCACCCAGAGGGCTGCTCACATGCAGAGTGAACCTTTGCCCTCGGTTCTCACCTTAAGTACAGAGGATATGGAAAGGGGAATGGGGTAACTTGGACCAATCCCAAAAGGAGGGAATTACACAGAACACAAAGGACGGGCAGTAGGACAATTCTATGCATAAAAAGGGGAGTAGAGAACTTGAGAACTTGCCAAATCACCCTGAAGCCTTACTAGGACTTTCCAGGCTTTAGGGTGGGATGGTAGTGTGATTGACCCACCACCCGAGAAAAACCAAAGGGGTTTGATCATAGGGGTATAGGGACAAAACATTACAAATAACAAAAGCATACAAAATTTTGGGAAACCCAAAATACACAGTGCAACATTTTTCCTTAAAGATAATTACTCAGATAGTATCTGAGATAACAATTCCTTTCCAAAAATTATAGGTTTAATTTTTTGAAGTAAATCCTGGTAACATGTAAAAAAACACATATGCAAGTGACAGCAGATGATGGATCAGCTGTAACAGAGAATGATCTGCATGGGGGCTGCTAGGACAGAAGAGAAACCCTTCCACAGTTAGATTACAAATTGAACTGATTATCAGAAAACTATTTTTCATCTGAAATGATGGGTTTTACCATTGGATTACGGTATATCCTGTGGATTTTCCTTTCCAGTGACTTAGTCTATACTACGTTGGTTGTCACTATCAAAGCAAAAGTCAGCTAAGGGGCACTTCTATGGTAAAATAACTTTTGCAAGATGCAATGATCTCCAGTTTGCTGGTATCATAGTCAGGATTTACTTTCTAAAACAGTTCCAATAGCAAAAGGCTTCAACAGTAAGGACTAAGAAGGAGATAGCTCATTAAAAGTATGTGTTCCTAAGTAAATCTGAATGTTGGGAAACATTGATAGATGTTATTAGCATTTTGCTTGTGTGTTTGAGGCTGATATTGTTCAAAAGGCGTCTCGGTGCTCAAGAAACTTCATCTGAAAACATCATACCTTCTGCCGTGATTATGGCTTCCCATTGTTTCTCGTGTATGTTTTTATGAGACAGTGATGAAAACAAACTCATGTATTGCAAATTCAACTATTCAAGCACGTTCAAGTCTTGATCTATGAGTAACTGTTTTTCCAGTTATTTTCCAAAAATTTTTTTCATGTGTTTTGGTATTAGAAGACACTGATTTAGAAAACTGAAATTTTCCATAGTTCAAGGAGTTCTCATAGTGAAGTTTGTCTGGATTATATATGTCCATAGTCAATATTTTGAGAGCATAATCCTAGATAAGAAAAACATTGTTCCTTCTACTGAGTCATTCAAAAGGCCTCCTCTGCATATATTATGATTAGCATCTACTTACAACTTTTGCCTATTGCTTTGCTTCTTGTATTCGAAAATCCATATACAGCATTTTGATTGTTGGAATGTTTTCCTTGTCTGCAGCTGAAAACTCCTCGGGGTATTTATTTTTTCTCTTTTTTTTTTTCCTGTAAAATATATATTTTTAAATAAAATTTTATAAAAATGAAATAGTTATATAAAAATTCCATTACATCATGCTGAAGGTTTTTATATTTTTAAGTTAATACAGATCTTCTATATATTGATATAAAAGCAGATCTCCTAGTCTGTAAATAAAATTTTTAAATCATCTGTTGCTGTTCTGCTTTTATTGTGAATAGGATATTAAATCTTCACCTTTGAAATTTTACAAATTTATTTTATTCCTTGGCACCAGACAAGCTGTCTTGTATGGAAATGAGATCATACCTGGACAAAACTTATTTCACACTCAACCCAAGCCCAGGAGAAAAGAATTTCAGCCCCTATGTTTAAGTGCTTTTAACTGCAGAAGAACCGGAAGTTGAATGTTACTTAAGCTATCAGAGGTTATTTTGGGGATAGGCTCAGCAGGAGAAGGAACTGTCAGACAGGCTTTCTGATGGACCAGTTTCCATGCATTGGGATCTTAATTCTCAGAGCTGATCCACGAAAGCACTGTAGACCTGTAGTTTTTGCTCAGAAGAATTTCCCGGATGACAAGATAGTCTTAGTGACACCAAACATTGAGATCTTGTTGATTTTTTTAGAGATAATCACTGAGATTTGCACTTCCTGTGACTGATTTACCTCAGAGTGGAATGAATCAGATATTGAATATGATGTTTGCTCATGACTAAACAGGAATCTATCCATGTAATTAATGTAATTTTAAACAGCTGAAGTTGTGTGAGATCAACTCCACCCATAAAGAAAAGTGTTTGATTTAAGAAATCTGTCCTCCTAATGCTCAGGCTCAGTAAAATTGACCCACAGATAACTGGAATGTCATTGAAAAGGACTCAGTACTAATACCTGTGCTGCAAGTTATGAATTATTACCGACCTTAAGCGTTATATTAATATATGGTTATGTTGCCATATAGCCAGTGCTAAGTGAAAAATAACATGCTATTAATTCTGAGGAAAGGCAGACTGGATGACAAGAAATAAAAATTAAAACAGAAAACATCTAGCAGTCCCCCTACGTACCTTCTCCATTTATCGTCACTATTCTGCACAAACTGGATCTGGAAGAGAGAGTGACATCACCAAAGGCATCATTGAACAGCCTGCATTCAGCTTTGTGAAAAAGAAATTCCTTGTTGTTACTAGACAGAAAACTGGGTTTAACAGACTTTATAAAAGACTGATCATGATCTTAAATGAGTCTGAGGCTCTATCTGTTGCAAATTTAAATTAAGAAATGATGAGATTTAGCACTGAATGAATGTAGGTCTTGGTATTTGGGTCAACACAGGGGTTGTTCCACTGTAGATATGCAGATTAATAAAATCCATTATTTTCAGTAACAAATGAAGTTTAATGATAAACTCATTGTGGGTATACAAAGCAAAAAACTATTCTTCATTCAGTCTTCTAGGAGAGCATGGTGTTAAGAAAAAAAGCTGAGATAATTTTGGAAACTCATTGTGTCTTAGTTGGGACTGCTTGTCATGAAGTATTCAGAGACTGTGGCCTTGGCTGTCCAGTAGAAAATTCAAGAGCTTCTTCTTACTGCTGCTAGAAGAAAGTTTTTTTCATGAAGGGTGAGGACAGGCTGTAGTGGTGACTTCAGGGAATCTGTTGATCCCACGTTTTTCCTTTGCAAAGGTTACCTCTCATTACTGTTACAGTTGCTGACATCAGTCAGCCTTTGACTTATTCAGAAAGGTCAGCCTTAGCCAGACCTTTGAGGTGTCCCCTGTTGGGCTGGGGTGCTGCCCTGTGGGCAGGGGTGATGTCACTCATGCCAGCAGTGCCTGGTGCTGACGTGCTCCCGCCCTCTGCAGAGGAATGGGCACAGCTTCCACACTGCCAAATGCTTCATTACAGGATAGTGCTGGGGAGAGGGGGGCATGCAAAGTGTATTAGCAAGAACTTCCCATTGAGTCACATGGTTCAGGAAGAATCCCTTGCTCTATGAATTCTTTGGAGAGGAGCCTAAGTGAGGCTGGATCCAATCCAATCCAAGATTTAGTCAGCTGTTTATGTCTAGAGATTATACTGGTCTAATTGGACCTTTATATGATTTTATCCACAGAATTAAGGATGGCAAACCCTAACCCCTAACCCTAACCCTCAACCCTTAACCCTTAACCCTACTCCCTAACCTCTAACCCTACATATGTATTAACAAAAACCCTAACTCTACAAATATATTAAATTATTTATTTACATCCTTTCACCTTTGGGAGGTGTGCTAGAAGTCATTGTTGTGCAAAAGTGAGACTGGCCATTTATGGTACTTACCAATTGTAATTTTTATTAATTTATATATTTTTAGACTCTGTGTTGTCATATTTACTCAGCAAAATATTCTTTGCTGCAGAAAAAGGTGTTATCAGCTCTTTTTTGCTGCTTGAAAATTTTGACTCTTGCTCCTATATGAGGGCCCGCACATCCTTGCTGCTTCCAGGCTCAATCACAGAGCATCTTTCTTGCATATCCTCACAACTGGGTTAGATGGTATGGTCAAGCAGGTCTCAGCATTTTTCAGCACTAAAACCAGCAGACTCTGCTTGCTTGATTTTATCACTGATAAGACTCTCTTTGCTCAATCTATCACTGATAACTTGTAAGCCAGACACTATTTGGGCTGCTGTATCCCTGCTCATAGAGAGCAACCTGCTACAAGTAAAGCAGTGCTGCTTGCTTTCACTGACTAGGCTCAATGAAGTTTGTCATCAAAACATATAAGCTCTTTCTTGTAGGTAGGTAGACGGTTGTAAATATCAGAGAGATATACCAACTCGTGAACTGTTAAGTGCAAATTCCTAAGGAGTTTTAGGATATGTCTAAGAGAGGATGTCTCAGGGGTGTTTCAGTGCAACTGACAGCAGCTTTAACAAGGCTGTGGTATCTGTTAAGGTGACTACAGGAGTTTCCACACTGAAAGGCACATTTCTGAGAGGAAATGCATCCATACATCAAAAAATCAGAGAGATTCAGAATTTTGCTCATTTCATTCTTTAGCTAAAAAAACCTAATTGGCTTGTTTGCACACCAGGACCAACTCAGCATACCAGTAACTGACAGATGCAAGAGACAGTAAAATAATAGCATGTGTTCAGGCTGTAATACGAATTAAGTTTTCTCCTTCACAGAAATTCTCCTTAACTCATTATATGTAATCTCTCAAAATAAAAAAATCAATTAATGCAAATAATTCAGTGTATAATTTGTTATATGTATGTATACATATATGTATATATACATATATATATACATATATATCTCTATACATATATATCTCCAAATATATTAAAAACTTCTTAATAGAGTCAGTAGGAATCCCTAAATGTATAAACATGAATGAAAAATATACATGTATTTGAAAAAGCACAGTTTTGTCATCTTATATATACCCTGCTTATCTAAGGAAATTTAATTTCATTGCATTTTAGGATGCTTGAACTAAACTTAACTTCAGGGCTGGACACAAAAAACTTTTGGAAGTTATTTTTTCCAAAACTGTCTTGGAAAGCCCATTTAAAGGAGGGGCAAAAGATATATCTTTTTTATTGAGATAATTAAATGTAACACTTCAGACTATGCTAAACAACATTATTAAGACAATGGCTAAATTATTACAGATACAGGTAAACTGCTAGGTCGCGAAGTCTGTACTTTGCACCTGCTGGGTCTATTAGATTTTCTTACTTTCATTTACAGACTTTTCCCTTACCAGAATTAAAGTTTTCCCTTCATATTTAAACCTGGTTTCTTTAACCATAAATTTACTGTAGTATCATAAATTAAGATGAATTTTTTTAAACAACTACTGAAGTAGCATTTTCAATGGTCCCAAAAATTATATTTGTGGTTTAATAGACAAAGGACTTGGGAATTTTTGGCCCCAAGTTGAAATGCCATAATTTTTGAGTAAAGAATTCCTGCTGATCTGTGCTGGCATATTGCACAATTATAAGACAGTTTTTCTGCAAAGATGATGTGTAAAGCACTATACATCTAATAGCTAGTGGAGATTGCCACATCTTGTTTCATGTGGAAAGAACAAATCCAACTGGAATGGGAAAAACCTCGCTTTAATATAATTTAGAAACTTAAATCATATTTAGAAAAAATAAATAATTAATAAGGGATCTATTTAGGAATTAGTCACCCTTGGCCATAACTTACAAAGCAGCAGACTCCCCAGAGAGTAACAGAAAAAGAATGGAAGTTTAGAACAAGATCACCCTATGGTGTCCCATAATCTGATCTGTGGAGTTCCATCTCCGAGTGAGATCAAAAACACTGACCTGTGCTGAAATAAAAAAAAAAAGATAGGCTTCTAGGCAAACATGAATAGAGAAGCAAAGATTTCTTCTACTTCCATGAGCAAAGTAGTTGTGGTATTGGCTGTCATCTCAGCCACAATGTTGAAATTCATAGAGACAAGGTAAATGCCAGGAAGAAAAAAAGGAATGTAATAGAAAATAGAACTGTTTGGGCTTAAAGATGTGGACCACTGAACCTCAAATCTCTGGAAAGATACCTTAAAAAACTCCTTGTGCTCTAAGGGTCAAAGTTCAATTTTCAAATGAACCAAAAATTTAAACCTTTAACAATTTGACAGCATCAGTATCTGTGTTAAATCCTTTAAACTTCTTTAAATCCTTTAAACTAGCACTGGCTTTGGAGGAAATTCAGCATAAATTATTCCCAACGTACTGTTTCATACTGGCAGTTTTCCTGAGGAATGTAACTGGCAGCCAATGCATAAGGGAGCAAGGGATACAGTCTCATTGTATGCATATAAGCATACATATACGTATATATACACGTAAGAAATATATAATAATTATGTGCTCTGATTATTTCTCTCTCTCTCTCTCTCTGCTTTAAAAAAAAGGCAAAGAGGAGTTTCGCTGCTCCAAATAAAATCAACTCTGAAGAAGTTATAGGTCATTGTCTTCACTTTATAAGCAGTTCAGTTCATGCTGAGCTCCAGATTTCCAAAATAACAGAAATAGTATTAATCAGCATATCCTACAACAGATCACCTTCAGATCTTAAATGAACTGCTGAGGAAAAAAAAAGAGGAGATAATATAAACTACCATTGCCTAAATGTTTATTGATCATGCAGAAACTTTCCACTTTGCCTCGAAAATATCTAATAAATACAGCTCCAAGACAGCTGAAAAACGGTGATTAATGCTAGCAATTAGCTATTCTATTTCACCAAACTAAAATCTATATAAATGGATCCAAAGCAGAAAGCAAGGTTGTGTTCACTACTGCCAAGGGTTCTAGCATAAATAACATTGCAGAAGACAGAAATATGACGAATAGAGTAACTGTTCACAGAAACAAAGAATCATTAAGGTTGGAAAATACCTCCCAGATCATTGAGTCCAGCTACTACTCCCACATGCATTTCTACAAACTTTTGCGTACTTTGGTAATGAATTGAAAACTCTATGTGAGCTAACATCTGTGACCCTGAGAATTTCTTATAAAATCAGAATTCCTTTATAAAGGGATCCATAATAAAACTGCAAAACTGCAGAGTGATACAGAGATCTGCCACACTTTCCTACTATACCTGCCAGATCAGTAGACATAGTTTACACCTGTGAATCACATATTTAAACTAGGTTAAGTTATAGGACTGGATTTAATTTTTTTCTCTTTCTCCAACACAGTTATCATGGGTATTATGGACAGTTAAATGTGGTCATAAATATCTTAGTGAACAGCAAGGTTAATATTGGTTCCAGATACTTTATTGTCAAAGAGATGTTAGCAAGCTAAATGGCAATGGAGTGAAGAGAAGCCCTGGGAAAACTCATTTAGAAGCAAAGGTGTTCAATTTTGTTTCAAGTGAAGAATGAAAATAACATAAAAGCAGCTACAGCTTGAAATCTATGACTAAGACTTCTCTCTAATTTCCAGAAAATGTAGATAACTTTTTTCCCCTTGTGGAACCTTTGTTCATTCCATCTGCACATCTTCCAGGTAAAATCTGTTCCTTAGAGACAATTACATTCTATGCATCTCTGAATAAAAAAGGAAGAAAAATATGAAAAGTTTGAATTTATAGTATTTTCTTCCCCAAAAGGACATAAAAACACATATTGAAAAGAATATTTTCTCTGGCCAAAATGCACCTTATATGTTTTTGGGACTCTTCTCTTAGATTTTGCTTGGTTTCAGCTGTCAAAAATACCTATCCTACAGTTTTTCATATGGCCTGCTATTGCTGTGCCCTGGCTCTGTATATAAGTGTATGTGACAGCTATAATTGGAAATCAGACAACAGAATTCCTCAAAATTATGCTCACTGGGATCTTGCATTTATGTGGCCAGAATAAAAGCTCATTTATTTTGTAGTGTTAATTTCTTCAGTCTCACTGCAGAGAGGCAAGAGCAGAGAGAAAATACAAAGTGGTATATATGTTACCCAAAGGGTAAAGCTGCTAAATAATTATATAGTCAGATTAAAACTCTTTCTGGTTTGTTTCAAGTTATGGTCATAAAAAATGATATTAGAAAGGGATTTTTCTTCTGTGTTTGAAAATGAAATGCCCTCATGTTAAAAATAACAAGATTATAGTACCCTTCACGTAATATTTACTTGTTTTTTTCTTCTTGATGTCAGATAATTTTTGAAGGTCATAATGAATTTGGCAGGAAATGCTATCAGCAGAACTTCTAACATGTTTGAAACCATTCTTCAATTAAATCATGGCCTTGGTAAAAACAAACATACAAGAAACTGTAATTGTGATTACCAATGAACCAATAATTCATCACCAATGAACAGGCAATTCTGATGAATAGTTGATCAGTAAAAATGTGTTCTTGCTATGAGGAACAAAAAACTACTACGTCATCCATATTTGTTAAATGTCAATGACTAAGAAAGAAAAACAAAACTATTTTCAATAGGCTCCCTGAAAAAACCCTTGAAACAACTTTGGTACATATAATAATGACAGCTGTAAATATGAGTACAACAAGTTATAAAAACCAATTATTTATGTCACCTTATATCCCTAGAGATTTTCTAATTCTAGTAGAGAACATCTTTTGCAGTAAACATGTTCACTAAGATGCCTACCTAGCTTAATCTTTTGTTGTATTTTTCAAGGGACTGGTAATTGTATAGAATTAGGGAATCACAGAATATGCTGCATTGGAAGGGACCATCAGGTTCATCAAGTCCAACTCTTGACCCTATACAGGACGTCACAAGAGTCACACCATGTGCCTGAGAGCACTGTCCAAATGCTTCTTGAACTCTCTCAGCCTTATGCTGTTACCACTGCCCTGGGGAGTCTGTTCCAGCACCCAGCCACTACACGGATGAAAAACCTTTCCCTGATATCCATCCTAAAGCTCCCCTGACTCAGTTCCATGCAATTTCTGCAAGAGCTGTCACTGGTCACAAGTAAAGAGATTGGTCCCTGTCCCTCCACTTCCCCTAAAGAAGATGTTGAAGATTACAGTGAGTCTCCTCTCAGTCTCCTTTTCTCCAGGCTGAACAGACGAAGTGACCTCAGCCACTCTTCATACAGCTTCCCCTCAAAGCTCTTCACCATCCTCTTTGCCCTCCTTTGGACACTCTCTAATAGTTTCATGTCTTTCTCATATTGTGGTGACAAAACCAGCCCCCAGCACTTGAGGTGAGGCTGCCCCAGCTCAGAGCAGAGCAGGACAATCTCCTCCCTTGCCTGGCTGGTGATGTTGGGTCTGATGCACCCCAGGACAGGGTTGGCCCTCCTGGCTGCCAGGGCACTGCTGGGTCATGTTCAGCTTTTTATCAACCAGGACTCCCTGGTCCTTTTCCTCAGGGCTGCTCTCCAGCCTCCCGTTCCCCAGTGTGTTTTTACATCCAGGACTGACCTAGATGTAGCATCTTTCCCTTGTTATATTTCATTTTGTTGGTTATTTCCCATCCTTCCAGTTTGTCAAGGTCTCTCTGCAGGGCCTCTGCCCTTCAGGGAGTCAACAGCTCTACTCAATTTAGTATTGGCAACATTACTTAGAATTCCTTCAAGTCCTGCATTCAGGTTGTTAATGGAGATGTTAAAGAGCACAGGGCTGAGGATGGTGCCCCACTAATGACAAGTCCCCAGGCTGATGTCACCCCATCCACTGTAACCCCTTGTGCCTGAGCCATGAGCCACTTGCTTGCCCATCACACGGTGTCTGTACCCAGCCATGGGCGGCACATTCTGTCCAGAAGGATCCTGTGCGAGACAGCATCAAAAGCTTTGCTGAAACCTAAAAAGTTTACATCAACTGGCTTTCCTAAACCAACTAGATGTGCTCCTCTGTGGTAGAAAGAAATCAGATTTGACAAGCAGGATGCTCTCCTCATGAAGGTGTGCTGGCTCAAACTGTGTCAAATGACTTCTTTGTTCCCAAGTGTTTTGTCAATACTACCCAGAATAATTTTTCCATGATTTTACCAGTCACAGAAGTAAGAATGACAGGCCTGTAGTTTCTAGGGTCCTCCTTTTTACCCTTCTTAACAATCAGGGCAGTGTTTGCCAGTTTCCAGTCAGCTGGGACTGCTCCAGTTTCCCAAGGTGGCTTAAAAATCATCAGTTGAGGTTTTGCAAAGTATCAGCTAACTCCTTGAAGGTTCTTGGATGAATCCCATTATACCCCGTAGAGTTGTAGAGATCAACAAATACAATGCACAGATTGATCTTACCTTATTATGGTCTTTCCAGTGTGCCAAGAAGTAAAATCTTTTATGTATTTGAAGCTCATGGTCAAGTAAATAAAGCACTATCTAGCTCTCAGAAGTTCCTGAAGTTTCTTTAAACAGAGACAATATTTTTTCCAGATTTGGTACTGCCTGCCATTTTCCCCAATGTCATGTCACCTTGGGGACTGCAGTCAACTGAGAAAAACTGCAGGAGCTCCATAGATGTACTGCAGTAAGGTAAGCTGGTTTCATACCATATGGTCTAGTCATCCACAAAAGAAAATCTCTGAAGAGAAAACAAATATATTTTGTCAGGCTGTAAGGCCCCAGTACACTATGCAATTCACTGGCTGAAAGAATGCCAGCATAATAAAACATAGTTCTGGACATTTCACAGTATGTTGGCATAAGTTTATCTTTCACCTGTGTACTGTAGATATGGATGTGCATGCACAGCATAATTTCAGTTCCCCTATTTATGAATCTGAAGTAAAACATTGAACCTGCCCAATTCTGGTGCTCCTACATTGCTGGCATTGTTTAACCACAGCCCTATGCAGCTGCTCACTCACTCTCCCACCAGTGGGATTGGGGAGAGAATTGAAAGGGTGGAAGTTAGAAAACTCATGGATTGAGATAAAAACAGTTTAATAAGGAAAGCAAAAGCTATGCATAGAAGGAAAGCAAAACAAGGAATTAATTCACTTCTTCCGATACGCAGGCAGGTGTTCAGCCATCTTTGGGAGACTAGGACCCCATAATGCTTAACTGGGAAAACAAATACTATCACTCCAAATGTTCCCCCTCCCCTTTGTGTTTCTTTCCCCATTTTGTACACTGAACATGATGTTGTATGGTATGACTCCAGCTTTGGTCAGCTGGGGTCACCTGTCCCTGTTCTTTTTCCTCCCAATCTCCCAAGCATCCTCAACTTCCTGGAGTACAAAAAGCAGAATGGCCTTGGCTCTGTGCAAGCCCTGCTCAGCAATAACAAAAACATCTCTGCATTGTCGACCCTGTGTTCAGCACAAATCCAAAACACATCCCCATACCAGCCACTGAGAAGAAGAGTAACCCTTCCCCAGCCAAAACCAGCACAAGTGTCTAACGCAAATGCCATCAAAGAACATCTCTTGTTTTGATTACATATTCCACTTAGCTATTTGCCCTGCTGTACATTTTTTATGCTTTGTTTATAACTTCAGTGCTGCATGCTGAACTGGAAAGTATCAACAGCAAAAATACAGAACATGTAAGAGGTCAAGTGTATTGTTGGAGGTCTTCAGTATTTGCAGACTTATTATCATGGAAAACCCTATAGTGAGACAAAATGAGACCCTACAAATGAGACAATCTGTGATGAACCTGCTGACAAATAAATCTCTAAATGTTTCCATAATAAAAAAACAAGTAGTCAAAATTTTAGGCAGTTAAAATGAAATTAAGTGCATGTAGAAATCACTGCAGTTGAAGGAATTGATAAAATAGCTTGTTGTGTCCTAAAATATATTAAATCAGTATCTCTCTAGCATTTTCTAGCCTATGTCTGATATCATAGATGGTGGCTTTACCCTGTAAATATTTCTATATCAAAATCTATCTTCATTCTCAATAATAAAATCAGAGGTATCTTCAAAGGATCATGTATTAAGACTGAGGCAGGGGATTTGGGGTTGTGGCAGGAATTCAGTGCTAAAAATCCTTGTATCAGACCATAAAGGCCTAGATTGCTGATACTGAGTTAATGGGCTTGGATTGCTTAGTTCTGTGGATGAGAAAGGACTTCAGATGAATGAAAAAATTTTCACTTTTTTTTTTTATCACATAAATGTTTCTCCCACATCAATGTTTCTTTCTACAACAAAAATGCATGAAATAAAATGGAGAAAAACATCTATGTTAAGCTGCATAAATTTATCTTCTTTTGTGAGCAATAGAACTTTTTCAATAAATCCATTGATGAGAGGATTAGATGCTTCACACATGTCTTTACCTTTCACTCACCAGCTGTCATGAAGAGGATGAGTGTTGTGCCCTTTGCTGCAGCACTGAGAGCCTGGCCATCCAGGGCAGCTGCCTGACTTATGCCACTGGTACCTCTCCTGTTTCACACTCTTCAAGTCTGAATAAACCATCCTACAGTTTTCCACAACCTCACGGTTACTTAAAAGTTTTCTCAAGTCATGGCATTTCAGCTCCTCTACCTTGCTTTACAAATTCAAAGGCTACTTGACTGTTTCATGAGTTCCAGACAACTCTTTCAGCTCTGTTTTCAGCTTAGTGCAATTACAAAATACCCTGCTGTGTGCAAGCACAGACTGCACTGATTTTTTAGACAGACAATCTCAAGTGAAAAAAATACAAGTTCCCTCAGCTTCCTCCTTTATTTCTGTCTGACGCTTTCCCCTTTCTCAGACACTGGTGACATTCCCTTCACAGATTGAGACTACCTTCTGAGCCATCTTGAAAGTTTGCCTCTCTTTTCCAGGTTTTCAATAATTAGGGAAACTGGAAACATCTGGAAAATACTACAAAATAAAAAAATACTCATAAAATTCAGGCTAGTCTAAATTCAGGATGATGGAGAAACCAAGTATGTCACATACACTTCATTTGCAGACTGCAAAAACTCCTTTCTATGTGGAAAAGTTTAGATTTTCCTCTCCTGTAAACTGAAGAACCTGTAACTTAATCTGCTCAGGAGACATAAATGTGCCAAAGAATTGGAAAAGAAAGGGAAAAAGTGGAAAGGGAAAAGTTAGGATTGATTTATTTCACACACATCCCAACTGTTTGACTGCTCTTTTGAGAAAATCTGGCATCAAAACTGTTCTGCTTTCCTCTTATCTGCAAATCTCTTTGACAAACCAGTCAGACAGACACTGTAAAACTCAGGATGGATAAGCTTCTTCATCAGTGGCATTTCTGGTATTTTAGTGTTTATATAGAGAGTGGAGTTTCAGTCCATGTGATTCAATGGAAAAGAGTAATGAGGCTGTATGCCTTTCAGACTTTCAGTTTCCCACAGTGAACTGTATTAGTTATCCAAAAACAAAGTATAAAGAAAGAAACAGCACATTTATCCTAGTGACAGAAGGGTTTTTTTTTTTCCTGTTACATTGTTAAGCTATGAGGCTAGTGCACCACCAAACATCTAAACACAGCAATGCTTTGAAGGAATCCCTAAAGAGACATTTAGTGATGATTTAGCTTCTTAGCACTTGTTATGTCCTTCTGAATATAATTTCCATTGCCACATATTTTTGTGGAATAGTGTTTGTGGGGCTACTGACAAAGGAGAAACAGGGAGGAATAAATTTGCAAGTGCAAAAGAGCTCCTAAAAGTGACTGTTTTCAGAACACTTAATGTGGTAGATGGGCTTTATGGGCTGCAGAGGGAAGCTTCTCAGGCATGGTGAAAAGCTGTGTGTGGAAGGAGGGCTTTTTATGCATATATTGAAAAGCAGTTTCAAAATGAAAGGTAATTTTGGATGCTCACTCTTTCAGTCCAAATATCACAGAGTAAATAAGGTTTATGCCTACTGGATGCTTAAGAACTTAAAGATGTGTCTCAGTGGATAGTAACCTTTTAAAAAATGTGCTGTCGAACTTCACAAAGATGATCAAGAGTAACTGGTTCTTGATTCATTCTTTACTTTCACTGAAATATCTTAGCAGTTCATATCAAGATAGTTCTCAAAATCTAACTGTGGGCCAATAAAAGTCTTCAAAAACTTAAATCCATTTAAAACATGTAAACAAATGCATTTGTCTAAAATTTCTTTTCATTTCTTTCACATTACTAAAGGTATCAACCGTGTGTTGATATGCTGAAATCCATTTGAATTCCCTGTGTAATGACATGAGCATCTTCTAAGAGAACCTGTAATACAAATGTCCCATGGTCTTTGCCATTGGGTCTTGAAACCGGCATGACCAAATCTGAATGAATCCAGAGAAAAAGGTTGAAAAATTTTACTATTAATAGTAAATCTTTTTATGAAGGATAAAGCCTTAGTTTGAATTGTAAAAAACCCAAAAACTTGTAATTTTTATGTTCAGATCTCTATGTACAATAATGAGTTCTGAAAGAAATAACTATTTTAGTAGGACCCCATATGATTTTTTTTTCCTGATTATATATTGGATTCTGAAGGAAATATTGCAGTTACTCTTGTCTAGAGGTTTCCTGAGCAAGCTAGTCTGGGATGCTGGCATTTTCAAGAACAAGAACCCAGAAGTTCACAGATTACTGAGGAAACAAATGGAATTCCAGAATATTTTAAAGATTGATTGTTTTTTTTCCCTGAGGTTAAAAGATAAAGGGTAGTTTGCATTCCACAATGTGTATTTATTAAAAGAGATAAAACACACTTTGAATATAATGCAAGGATTCTTGGGAGGACCTTACAGAAAGCAGTAAACCTGTGTCTGAAACACAGTTATTGCTTTATACCATTAGTAGTAAGGGCAGTCATTATTTTCCAGTTGATTTGGTCAATTTTTTTCTCTTACCACATCCCTCCAGAATCACAGTTGCATTCTTTATCACCAACCCCTACATCAGAGTAAATTTTATAATATCTAAACCAGCATGTGGGAACTATGTTATCAAGTGGAAGGTGTTTTTTTGAATAAACATGCTGTTGATGAATGATTTCAAAACCTTACTTAGTCTGATACTACTTAATAATTTGTGCCTGTTCAGATGACAGAGAAATTGTAAAGTGCTGTACCAAGCTCTGTTACCTCAGACCTGAAGTAACTTATATTACTTGACATCCTGCAGAAAATGCAGCTGACTGGTAACAGGGTCTCCTGTGCTAAAGGCAGAGACCCATTTTAGTTTGAGAAAAATGGAAGTGACATTTAACAAATATCAAAGTTCACTGGTTACAAAACTGAAAATCAGATAGGGATACAAATTGCTGCTTACAAATCTGAATTCATAAAATCTGTATTGTTATAAAAGAAAACACACATCTTTTGCAGGAAAAACAGCTCAGTAGTGTTTCCTGGATATTAAAATTGCATTCACAAGAAGGATCCTTGAGCTAAAATAGGACTGTTTGTCATAGATGAAACATATTTGTGATTTCTTTTAAAAACACCTATCATTTGACCCAACTGGATTGCTGAAGAACAGGACAAAGTGTTCCCATTCATTCTGTAGGGGAGAATTGTGAGTCCACATCTTCCTACTGCCATTGAGTCATTTAATTTCTGAGTTTAGTGATCCAGAACTCATGATTTAAGAAACTGCAGACAGCAGAAACTGATAAAAAAAATAGGTTGTATAAAATCTTGGTGAATAGAAAACCAACTCTGTTTTGCCTTGAGATGGCTGAATAACTCTTACTTTGAAAATCTTTCATCATGTCGCTACATAATTGCTTTATGTAAAGTGGTAGATAGGAAGGAGAAGAGACCTGTGGCCATTGTCACCACCTAGAGAATCTTGTTAATCTTGCCTTTTTTTTTTTTTTTTTTTTTTTTTTTTTTTTTTTTTTTTGTATTTCTAGATTTTGACTTAAGGATATACTATGGCTGGAATTTCTAGCCTTGTAAAATTCTTTGAATAAGTAGAAATATATTATGCTTGAGTTATTAGGCTTGTACAATAGACCTAGCCTTCTGTAGCCTTAGAAACACATATCTTATTTGTCTTGTCACAGGCCTGAACAAAGAAACACAATTTTACAGATGACAGAGGTGACATGTGTGGCTTCAAATATTCAGCCTTCCAGAGAATGATCAAAACATTTTGAGTTTTGAAATGAATTCTAAAAAAGTAAAGCACCATAAAGAAGCATTCCATGTGCTCTAAAAGCAAAGATCAGTGATAAGAAAAAATCCATTCCTGTTTAAAACAGGAAAAAACAGGTTTACTATGACTCTTAGTTCACAAGGATTTTCTGTTACAGTTCATTGGTCTACTCAATCTTATTTGATTAAAACTATTTGCTACCCTAGGCATAGGCTAATGCCTGAGAATTACAGGCAAAACCAGATATATAAACATAGTTACTTATAGCTACTCGTGGAGAACAGATCTGGGCTCTTTCAGGTTTTCATGCATGTGTTTCAAAAGTGAGGATTAATGAATGCATAGTGGGCATTTAAGATTTTGTTTCAAAATAACCCCAAAGCATGAATGTCCAGTTTCTCTCTGGGCTGGATCCAAATAGTTACAGTAATTCAAGGGAATGTTAGAGGGGATGTGAGAGGCAGTGGGAGAATAAAGGGAGGAAAGGAGGGAAAGAACGTAAAAGAGAGCAGCACAGTCACTTAGCAATATGTTCTGACTTGTATTCTCCCTATTAAATATTCCCAAGCATTCCTCCTCAAAGTATAAACAGTTCTGTTTCTCTTCAGGGCTGCTGTAGTCTGCATTGAGGCAGGTCACAAAAAAGAACCACTCCCATGGTACATTCAATGAATTTTTGAATGATAATGATTTCACATTTGCTCTGCTTCTTACAGATTCAGCAAGTAAAGCATCTGTATTTACTACAGAGATGTAAAGTGAAATGTGTTCAGTTATCACTGGAGTTTAAAATCCTCATGTCTCCTAGGTGTGTACCGTGGGGAACATAAAGGAAATTGAACCACAGAATAGACTAATGTTGACTTCATCAGGGATTCTCATGATTCAGGTTAATCTGCACAAATAATTTCAGCCCAGAAATGATGGGAAGAAAGGGCTTAACTCATACTATTTAATAATAACAAGATCATTTATTAGGATGAGGCTTTGCTCTTAGTTTTGAACTAATCATAAAGTGAAACCACCATGCCTATTTGTAAAGATCATCTACAAACTTCTGTTCTGTTGCCTGCAGAATGTAGATGGGGAAAAAACTGTTTATCACAGTGCAGCTGCTTTCTTTCTTCTCCTCTAAAATGCATTGTTTGAGAAGGCATTGTACACAGATAACTTATAAATGGTACAAGAAATGGAGTTGCTGGTGCTCATTTATTAAATGGCTATCAAGGGAAATCTTTCAAAGCAGTAAACAACTTTTGATTCTCCACTGAGTTAAGATGAACATCTATATGATGTCCTTTAAAAATTTCTTTATCTTATCCTAGGTATGTGGATTAAACTTGGAACAAATTGTAAACAAAATTTTTGTTGTTCCTTGCCCATGTGTTGTCAGGAAACAAAAACATTTGTCTCTATTAAAGCCAAAAGAAATTATAAAATTGATAAAATATATTATTTATATATGATAAAATATATTGTTTATCATCTTGCCTTGCATAAGATTTTTTGTCTTTTAGTGGACAGAAGGACATAATAATAATTACACAAAACCAATTGAAAGAAACAGAGAAAAGATAAATCCTGAAATGGGAAACAGAACTGCATTAAGTACCTTCATGTGTGCACTCCAACCTAAACTAACCTTGCCTAAAATCATGACTTTCATAAGATTGGAATCCCCTGGCTGGAACCAAGGAATGTAATGCATCTGGTTTGTTTAGCTCCTTCACCAGCCATGAGGATGTCAAGTTTTGATAATTATACTTGGTTAACTAGAGGAAAGGCCACTCTAATGCTCCCTGATAAACAGTTGTGATAGCAGCCTCAAGAGACCAGTTACCTGTTAGTCCTTTCCTTCTGCTATAGTCTTGTTTGTATTTAAAGATTTGGCCTACTGACTTGAATAATCGTGCCTTCAATTGCATGTATCAGAGCAATTTACAAACAAGCATTCATTAAAAGGACAAATGAGTAGGAGTTTAGCTATTTTAGTTTATTATTTTTTAATTTCCTTGTTACTGATTTGGAATACTAAGCCAACACCAAGCCACTGACAAATAGAAATACAGCATTAATTCCTTATATATTATTCATTCCATCACTTCCCAGCATATAATTAAAATTATCTGCAAATTTATGACCAATGCATTGTACCAGGAACTCAGTAGTTCTTACATGCTTGTAAATTTTTACTGTCTTCTAACCCAAACTTCTAAAGAAGACAAGGCTTATAATATAAAATTAAAAGAAAGGGATTAGGAACTTTTTGATAATAAACACCAAAGTGCTTATTAGAGGAAATAAGGAAAGAAAATAAGAAAAAAAAATTTCTATGCTTTGACTATCTAATATTGTCTTTTAGAACATTTTTATATCTCTTTTAATTGAGTAGTTTAGAAAGACCTGGAAATAGATTTTTTTAAAAAAAGTTCCATATAAATCTTATTTATTGAGATTAGTTGTCCAAAGTTTTGTACTTGTGCAAAATGTCTACGGTGGCAGTAGCTACAGAAAGCTATTAGAAAGTAGCATTTTAGTCTTCCTAATACTCAAGGGAGATACTTTGTAATCTCTAGGCTCTTTACTGATAAACAGGAAACCTCTAACAGGTAATACAGCAGCTATTCTTGAAACAACAATGAAGAGTTGTTTAACATCAGAAATGTTTTAATTGTGAAGCAAGGACTGATCCTGGAAGCCTGGAAGCCTTCAGGAAGCCTGGAGGAAGCCACTCAGGAGCCTCAAGCTGTTTAAAAGGTTAAAGCTTAAAAAGGAACTACCCATTGCTGAGGAAATGAATAGCAGTTTGGGAACGGGAAAAACCCCTGGGATACAATGCTGCTGTTCCTACAGAAATCATGCTTTCCAAAATTCAGAACAACTTTTCCACATTTCACCTACACTATCTCAGCTTTGTGGAATACAGGAATACAAGCTTGAATGACTGGAGAGCTAATTCTTAATTTTCTCTCAAGCTCAGCAGAGCAAAGCTCATGACATATCTTAGAACCCACAGAAATTTCTTATATTTTGACAATCTCTTCTCTGGAATGACAATATGCCTAATAGGTAACATGTAAGAAGTGGAGCACTCAGTGTCTGTGTCATACTTTCAGTGTCAGCTTGTAGACCTGATAAACTGCACTGTGCCTGGTAAAAATGTGTAGGACTTCTGGCCTCTGTCTTTTTTGCCTTTTGAATAAGCTCACACCAAAAATAAAGAAATCAGCCACAAGCTCTACAATAGGACGGGTTCTGAAGCATGATCTGAAACTTTGCCACTCCACAAAGGAGAAATTAACTTCTGAGCAACAGCACAACACTGGCATTTTTGTACTAAACTCATAATTTCTGTTTGAATTACAGTGTATCTTTTGAAAAGACATCTTGTATTGATTTAGGAGTTTCAGATGGCATGGAAATTATTCCACTGTTAATACAGTGCTGTATTTTTAGTTGGCATTCACCTTCATCAGCTTCCTTCCCTTGATCTCTTTACGCTTTCTTTTCTGCTAAAATTCATAAATCTCTCCTATGTAGATACTTTGAAAATGAGATCAAGTCACAGGCTAACCTCCTGTTGGATCATTTGATGGATTGATATGTTAAATCTTCCACAGGAGAAGGATCTTAAATCTTACCCTTCATAGTCCATTATTCACATTTCAGACCATCTCACGAGACCTTTTCCAACTTTATATATTACTTTTAAATATGTCTTTCAGACACAGTAATAGCCTCACTGATGCTATAAAATGTAAGAGCATTTTCCTCCTTCTCCTAATATTCTTCAGCTGCTCTGTTCTGGCTGTATTTGAGAGGTGTTTCTCTAGCTTCTTCTTAAATCAAAGGTCACCTGTTTAAAAAAATGTCGAGGAATTTTTTTTCCTTGGATGGAATTTTTCTATGTATCTTTTAAACTGAGTTTGTCCATTCAATAGAGGCTACACTAATTATATGGTATGTTTTAAAAATCAGAATATGAGTACTGAGCCAAAAATGTTCTTGGCCTGATTCTCTTAACAATGAAGATATCTTCCTACTCTGCAGCATTGTTTTAAGTATTAAAAAATGCAGTCCTTAGTTGATGGAGAACCAGAGTTTTACTCTGCAGCACTTTCCGTTCAAGCAGAATATAAATATTTCTTCAAACATTGCCGTTCAAACAAATAAGAAAAACAAAATGCTGCATGCCAATAAGGGTAGCTGGTGCAATCTTTCCTGCAAACATCTTTTCTCTCTGAATGCTAAGAGAAACACAGGGCTTTAGAGCCCAAAGTTTTGCACACTGCACTTAGTTGAAACAGTGTGGAAAACAGATTGTACTTCCTTTTCCTTTGAAAAAGAAAAGAGAAGAAAACTGACCCCATTTTGCCATATGAGTAGGAAGGGTAGAGGTAAAAAGGATGTGACAGTGGTTGTATCTGCATGTTGGAAAAAAACTTCTTGCTGTACATATTGCAGAGTGCAAGAAGTAGTGCCTGACTGTACATCTATAACTGTAGAACAAGTGCTTTCTTGAGGCCATGAGGAAAAAAAAAGTGAGGCAATCCATATGGAACAAAAAGTGCTTTTTGAATTTTACTTCATAGTGGTTTATAGATATGAACTCTTATATCACCGAACTGAAGCTCTGGAGGTGGAACTACTTGTCCAAGGTCTGAAAAAAGGTTTAAGACAGAGCTGGTTTCACAAGCATTTATGCTTTTGTACCTTTCTTTGAGAGCTATAAGTGAAACTCTAAATTACCCAGATTTAAACCCTTGGGATAAGACCATTGATCTGGGATATTGGAAAAAGCACCTAACACATTTTGACAAAAGAATCATTATATTGGAGTTTTCTAGTGAACATCTAAAAGTCTATGACAGTACAGCATTCAAACCATTTCTCAAGAACAGTGAATTCAGTGAAACCACAGAAAAATAGGTCTGAATCTTTCATTGCAGAATTCCTGAACCAATCTCTACATCGCTTGAAATTTTATGTATAGTGATTGAACTTCCCCTACTCATTACAGAACCAAAACCACTAAAGTATATTTCAAGGCTATTTATTATTAGTTATGCTAATATGTTAATTATTTATTATTTATTATGCTATTTATTATTAGATCTGCTCAAACATTTTCTCTTGATTGGTTCTGTTGGAAAATACTTTTTTTTTTTTCAAAATGGAAAAGTTTTTGTTCTGTGAATTCTTGCTGCAGAAACAGTAGGGCTTAACCGTTTTTTAAAGTAGGGCTCAGAGTCACCTCGTTCTCAGCTATGTGCCAGCTTGCAGCCCAAAGCAGTGGGCCTGGAAAATGAGCCAGAAGGGATTCCAGGCACTCGTGATGTTTTTTCTTCTCCATGAGGTTTTGCAGGACTGGTGAAGTTTGAACCACTCTGCTTCCAGACTGTCTTAGGAATGGAATTCTCCATATAGCTCTTGAAAAAAACCCATGTGATGACTGGATAAAAAGTATACAGCATTTTGCTGCTCCACAAGGAAGAACCCAGCCTTTTCCAGTAAACACTAAGGTGTGGAATGCCTTTAACAATACCTGTAGGTAGTGTGGATGTACTAAACATATACTGACATCTAACTGCTTAGGAATAATGTCTTTCAAGAAAAGAAGTCTTCACTTTTTGGCGTGGTTTGAAAAGCAAAACGAGTGAGAGGCTCCAAGTCAGAAATACAATTTAATAAGAAGAAAGGTAAAAAGGCAAAAAATAAAATAAAATAAAATAAAATAACACAAAGGACCACTGACAGAGTCAGAATACAACCTGAGCAGGATGGTGGAAGCAGTCCAGATGAGGTGCTCTTCCTGAAGCAGTGATCCTGTAGAAAGGTCTGGGAGCTCTGGTCCTCTGGGAATCCAGTGGGTAAGAGCTGCTTGTACTGTCCCAAATCCCAGCTTATATCCAGGTGAGAATGCTTGGCTCCTCCCCCTGGGCAGAGCATCTCACAATAGCATGAGAAGTGTGAAGTGGGTCCTTGATGGCCCATTAAACAGAGATAACTCCTGGAGGGAGTTACTTGTGACTCGTGGGCCAGGCGTTGATGGGCCATGAGCAGGGGACAGTCCAAAGGCAGGGGGGCTGGAAACACTAGAGCACTGCCCCACTTGGTTTCAACAATTCATGAAGGTAGTGATAGAATAAATACTTTGTGTACATCCTACACTACAACCCAGGACAACTTTCCTGTAGTCCTTTTTGATATAAGATAGGTCTTTGTAAATATCCATGACATCTTGGATCAAACTCCATAATAGGAGGCTATGAAAGGTTTCAGTGCAAATTTTCAGAGGTAAGATTTTAACCTTCCAAGACTTCCTCTGCTGCGGGTTTTTGGTGGTGGTTTTTTTTTTTTTTTTTTTTTTTTTTTTTTTTTTTTTTTTTTTTTTCAGTTGTTGTGGGTTTTTGTTTGATTTGGTTTGGTTTGGTTTTCTACTTAAAAAGAATAAAAAATCCAAGCCAAACCCACTCATCCAATAAATCTAAACTTTGTAACTTTAAAGCATCATCCTATTTTTTGTTTTGTTATGAAAACCATTTGTTATGTTCTAAGCATCGAAAACCTTTGTGGGAATATTTCTACATCCTATCTGTAGTAAAATGTCAAGTAAAATATGTCCTCTTCAGCTCATAAAGACCACGTCATCAGTGCTCCTTCATTGAAAAGAATGTGAAGTCTGGACTGATGCTTGATAAAACTGGGACAGTTATATATCAATTCCTTTTGATACTTGCTCAGAACAATTCAGAGAGTGGTGATTTTGCATTGTCCAAGCCTCCTTTTTCAACAACATTGTGATTAAAGAGCAAATATTTTGAAGCAGCCTTGGAATTAGTCTTCCTATGGGCAAATTAAATCTAACAGTAGTTTTCTTTGTACGATTGAACACAGATTTTACATAATTGGAAAAATTCTCTATAATTGGGTTGAAGCTTCGTTCTTGCATTTTACAGGACATCTTCCTCAATTACTTAATTTTTTAGTTTTTATGAAATAATATTTTCCTTTATTTCCAATACCCTAAATTTCTGCAAGGGTTACTTAAGACCAGGATTTAATATGATATAGTGGTTAGGGTTCAGGCATAAAAAACCCTAAATTTCCTTAGTCATAACTTCAGTCTTTTGTACTTTAGTCCTGCATTTACGTTAGAACAGTAATAATGGCAAGTTAATTACCTTTGAAATTCTAAGGGTTTTATATACAAAAATAATTTGTACATATAAATCCCAAAGGCAAAGGTATTGACATGGGTATGCCTCTAAGTTCCAAACTAATTTTACTAATCTGAACTCTTGTTTTACCAACTACCACAGGAAGGAAATTGAGGGCGGGGAGGCAGGGGCAGAAATCAGATAGCACATATACAGATTACACTAGGAGTTATGGTAAAAATATTAATAAAAAATAATGCTTTAAGTGGCAAAATAATTGGTAACAGAGAGCAGTGGATGCCAATGAGATCCACCTTAACTTTTGTTTCATTCATTTTGCTAACTGAAGAACTCAAAGTAATAAGAAATGGAATGTGAGTGATTTTTACATGTTTTAAGATTTAATCTGGTAAAAGAAGAACACCAAATCTAGACAAGAAATGAGAAAAGTTAGAAATTTGGTCAGAAAAAAAGAAAACCATGCCTAATTTGGAAAAGATGCTGGCTACTCTAGGAGAAGACTAACCTGAAACAAATATCAGAAGGATTCTGCCAAAATCTCTTGGGGTGACTCCACATAGCAAATTATAAGGAATCTTGCAAAGGAACACAGCAACAATGCCAGTGTAAATTTAGGCTGTAAGTGTAGAGGCACAGTGCTGTGGCCTAGGGAAAAGATCTCTCTAGTCTCTGTAGCATGAAAGAGACCGCACCATACACCTTACGGGAACGAGCAAGAAATTCCTGTGCCAAGGAATTTCAGCTCGCTGGAGGCAGTTCAGACAAAGCAACGAAAACAAACGTGGTTGAAAGGGATTATTTTATGAGGCAAGTTCGAATTAAATAAATACCTTGATTTGACTAAATAGCCACGAGAAAGAAATATGATTGCATGTTTCAAACGCTTCAGAACTGCTATCATCAAGGAAGAAGATAAATAGGATGCATAGAAGATCTGGCTCTACATCTACTTTCAAATGGTCACATGCTTGAAAACAAGTTCTGTATTGTTTTCCAGATGAACTCTTCTTACATCAAACTTCTCTCAAAAAAGGATGTATCAGTATAGAGGTCAAACTGAAAAAAGTTGTTTTAGGTAAAACTGAAAAATAATTGAACTTAAAATATTGTTTTATGCCCCTTTTAGCTTGGTTTGTAGAAGATATTAGGAGAAAGGTAAGCTCTTTCATAGAAGATGAGCCCTTCAGGTTTTCCTGATGATGTGGTCCTATTTTGTACAAAATACATAATCTTATTGACAGCAGGACTGAAACTCAGATGTGCCAGTTCCTAGAGGAGTGGTTTAAACTATAAACTATATGACTGAATAGGGAAATCTCAAGGGGAAAGAAATAGAAATTAGGGGTAGAATGGATGTGAGTCAGGATTTTCACGTATTAATGGTAGGCTGAATAATAGGCTTCAAGAAGAAAAATAACTTCTTTCTTATTCATTTGAAAGACAGGATTTGGTCCCCTTTCTAAGACTGGAGAGGAAATTTTAAATAATATTTTCAAAAAAAGTCAAAATTAAATTTCTTGCTATTTCAAAACTAATTCTTCATTCAGCTCAATCTAAACCACTAACTGAATAAGGGCTGGATTTGTAAATAGTTTTAATGTGGCAAAGTTGGCATGTTTTAGCCAAGACAGGTATTAAAAGAAACATAAAACAAAAATAGTTCTTTACCTTAGAACTCATTAGGTTGTAAATACTTCCTGTGCAGATCTGTTTATTCAACTGATATCTACAGCTTAACTGGTAGATATTGTAGGTAGGTATTGACTTGGTGCTTATAAAGTCCAAGTCAATCTTGAATTTGATAGAACTAAATAATTAATGGAAGTGTTCAATCATGTGCACATTTAATTGATTAATATGAAGTTAATGGGCATTCTGAACTTAGCTTCACCACTGGGGACTTAGAGCTGGTAAAATCAGTCTTTCTTAGAGGAAAGATGTTCGATCTGGGTATGAATCAAGCAACAAGCCAAAATTAAATCAATAGCCAGAGTCATCTTGGTAGGATTCCTAATAAACATCAGTTGAGCCAAAATCTTCAAGCTTACTGGGAAGAGCATGAATTTTGGCCTGCTTTCTTGAATTAAGCAACTTTGTGATGTGTACTTACTATACATTTGTGCACTTACTACACATCTCCAGACATCTCAAGTCAGAAACACAGAATTTAAGATATTAATACCCTTCTGCTAAGACATCAATACCTTCTGCCAAGAAGAAAGCATAAATGTGATGAACAGGTAGTTCCATGATGCTGTGGGATACTGGACCAATTCCATGTTTACCTAAATATGGATCTATTTGCTGAGTTTCAGGTAATACATTTTTAAGCTGTTGACTTTTATTTCAGGACAATTTATTCAAGTCAAACTATCAAACCTTCACTGAATTCAAAAGCAGTTATTGTTAAAAGTAGCTAAACTGTATTGTTATAGTGGCAAGAAAATCAATATTCATCTGTTTCTGTTGACAGAGGAAGTGAATTCACCATCTAAGAGATTCACATTGAAAAATAATTGACTGTAGCTGCATAAACTTTTCAAAGCAACATACTTTTCAGGCAACATACTTCTGTAGGGAAAACATAAATATGAGCAACATGCATGGAAATATCTCCAAAAGCCAATAAAAAATTTCAAGGACATTTCAATGCCAGATTTTTTGACAATGTTTGATAGCTCTGTTTTCACCTTTTTGGACAAGAATATTGTGTTTTGTCTATGTACACTGATACATGATTCAATTTAATACTTCTGTGAGATGCTGGCCCAAATTATTTGTGTTCTTCCACAACAATCTGGAAGCTTTTCCCATGTAATCAACATGGAATCCCCTGCAGCTATTTTGCTACATAGCTTTACAGAGTTGTTGGGGTTTGTCATTGTTTTATACCTGTTTTATGTATATTTGTGCATGTTTTATGTACATTTCAGTCTAATGTACCCAAGTTTATGTTCCCCAAAATGGCTTCCCTGGGCCCTGTCCCTCAGACTCCATTTTGTTGTTTACCCTTTAGGTTATATAACCCTCTGCCTATCCTCCCCGGAGACAGTCCCTGATTGGCCCGTCTTTCCCGCCACAGGCCCTGTCCATCACCCTCACCCCCCCATGCCAATCTCCCTGAGGCCTGAGCCTAGGGATTGGCTGGGTCCCTTCCCGCCTTTTCCCTGGTCTCTCCTGAATGGTTCACCCCTCAGCCTTGCCACTCCCTGGTTCCCCCTCATTGGATGTTGACGCTGTTACCACACCCACTGATTGTACTATATAAGCCGGTGCACTGAGTTGCTCGGGGCTCTCGTTGGAGTGCCCGGGCGAGAATAAACTTCTCCGTTCCCAACCTCCCCGAGAGTCCCTCTCTTTCTTCGACACCGGCTTCGTGGCTGCGGATCAGGTGCTGGCCTAGGTGGAGGACCCCAAGCATTTGGTGTACTGCCACGTTGCGCACAGGGCTAGCCTAACGGGCAAGCGCACGGCGGCAGGGGTGGCGCCCAACGTGGGGCCCCTCAGCGTCAGTTCCTGAACTCCTGCAGCGGCGCAGGACGCGACAAGTGAGCCATCGGGCTCAGCTTGGATTACAGTTGGTAGACTGTTCGCAGTCTGCGCGCCCTCTGTAGAGCAGCAGCTCCGGCTGAGCGCTCCAGAAGGGTGGAGAAGGCAGCTCCCAGCACCAGGGAGTCTTCTCCGAAGCCGGTCCGCCTTCAAGCCAGTTTTCGAGGAACCTTGGACGGGTAAGTATCCCCGAAAGCTACGCTCCCAGGGGGGAGGAGGTTTCGGGAGGGAGCTTGCCCGAGGGAGGAAAGGGATACTGCTGCCCAGGGGGGTGGTGGTCCTTTTCTGAAATAGGGGAGGGAATCTCGGGGTGAAACCCGAGGTTCCTAGGCTGCGCAGCCCCCGGGAGGGTGGACCGGGAACCCGCTTGGTTTGGGTTTCTGTCTTTACTGTCTCCGGGTTTGGTTTTCCAAGGATTTCTCGCTTTTCTGTTAGATTTCGTGACTTTGGTTGTTTTGTGTTGCGCCTCGGTGGCTTTTGTCTTTTGTTTGAACCCGCCCCGGTTCAGAGGTTCGTGGCCTTGCCGGTTTTTGTGCGGACGGTCTTGGCTTTGTGTTGTTTTTGTTTAAGGCTTGTTGGTGTGTTTGTGGGCGCATTTAACATCTAAGAGCCATGGGTGCAAGGCTCAGCGCGCCACAAAGAGAGGTCCGTTCAAAAGTTAAGAGTTTGCTTGTTGTTATGAATTTTAGATTTTCGAAGGGAGATCTAAATAAGTTTGTGCGGTTTCTCTTTTTGCACTTCCCAAAGACAGTTGCCCGGTCTGTCGACACCGCGGTTTTTTGGGCTGTGGTTTATATCAAATTTGCAAATTTGGCTAAAACGGGCGATAAAGATGCCTTGAAATTTTTGTATTGGGTTCGGCAGCTAAGGGCTGCAAGCATAAGTTTAGAAGGAGTGCAAAAAGGGAGTTCACGCGGCTCCCTTTCGAGTTTGTGTTCCCCCCGTCCTAACCCTCCTTCCCGTCCCCCTTCTCCCCGGCCAGGGATCCTCAAGGGGTCTTCTAGCCCCGGCCCCTTGAGGGACGGCAAATCCCCCCGCCCGAGCTGTCCCGGCCAGACGGCTCGGGATTCTCTTAGCCGGTGTACCCCGCCTGCTAGGAGATCTTCCCTGTCCCAAACATCCCCAGGTTTAAAGCCCCGTGTTCGTTTTTCGTTCGCTGAACCGGATTCCCCCGGTACTCAAGATGGCGCCCAAAGCCCCTTTACACAAGATGGCGGGCGTCTCGCCCGCTCCTCCTCCCTCTCCTCCTTTTTCCCCTCCCATTCCCGTTCCCCCGCCCTTCGGACGTCATCTCGAAGTACCAACCCCTTCCTTGACACTCCTCCCCTTTCCCACGCGGAGTTTCCACCCCTTTCTCCTCCCACCTTTCCCCCCGCCTACTCTGCCTCAGCCCAGCCCACAGGGAACACGCCCCTTCCCTCAGCACCGCCCACTGCTTGGTCCCGCCCCTCTTCCGGTTCCCACGCCTACCCTTCCGGTTCCCACGATTGGAGTCCGGAAGGGGAGGGCCTGGAAACCGGAAGCCCCGACCCAGGTAGCATTCCCACGGTCACCCCTGTAACCTACCGCGGCCGTGGGGGGGCAGCTACTTGGAGACCGTTCCCTCAGGCAGCCATAAAGGATCTGATGAAAACCTTGAAGGAGTACGGACGAGAGAGTCCGTACTTCCAAGGCATGTTGGAATCCACTCTTGCGGGGCATGTGGTCGTCCCATGGGACCTGAAGCAGCTCTTCCGGTGCCTGAACAATAAAACGGAGTACAAGCTCTGGCAGGGCACCTGGAAAGACCTGCTCGGACGAGCACTCCCCAGCCTGTTGAAAGATCCTGTGACTGCCACAGATAACGGTGGGGATCCAATCACTCTCGAACATTTGGTGGGCGAGGGTGATTGGAAGGGCGCTTCGGACCAAGCTGAAAACATTCCTGAGGGGGTGCTAACGGTTATCCGCGACAAAGCAATCCAGGCGTTCTGCGAGATGCGGCCCGCGGGACCTTTAACCAGTTACAGTGAGATTTTGCAGGGTCCAACGGAACCATTCGTGGCCTTCGTTGAGCGGCTCACTGCGGCCATTGAGCAACAGGTGAACAGGGTGGGCGCCAGGGACGACATCCTGGAAGAGATGGCCTTCAAAAACGCCAATGAAGAGTGCAGGGAGGCCATCATGAGGATCCCTAAGGCGCCAGGAGAGCAGCCCACCCTTGACGAGATGCTCAAGGCCGTCAGTGCCCGAGTCGCCGCTGGGAAGCCACGGACCCTGCAAAAAAGGCCAACTGGTCCCCGGGTCGCTGCAATCTCTCAAAGTGAACCACCGAAGACGCCTCGGACACCCCGACCGCAAAGACCACCGGATAACCGTCCGTGTTTCTTGTGTGGCCAGAAAGGCCACTGGTCAAGCCAGTGCCCTAAGCGGGCAGAGTTCCAACAATTCTTGGGCAAAGGGGGAGGCGGGAAGGGGAAACATCCCTCCTCACAAAAAAACTAAGTGAGGAGCGCAGCGCCCCCCGGCGTGATGAAACAAATAGGGAGGGCTGCACTGCCGGGGTGAATAACAATTTTTCTGCTCTTGCCCTCAACAGGACAATGGTTACACCAAGTGTGACCGAAATATTCGAAGTAACTAACTTACCAGACGTGACCAATTTACCGGACATGACAACCCAACCAGATGTGACTGAGATACCACCTCCTTCCCAGGACGCCAAGCCGGAGGACGAGAAGATCTTCGTCCGGGAACCTGAAGGATCCCTGACGACCGACTCCAGGTATGAGCCCTTTAGGCTCAAATTGGCCGAGCCTCTTCACTTGCGGGATCGCGATTGGCATACAGTCGTGGTCTCGAAGGACAGGGGCACATGGGACGAGATTGGGTGCAAATATGTCGTCGTGGGAGATTGTAAGTTTACACCACTCGACATACACATAGCCCCTGGGGTCATCACCACCGACCCCAGGAGGTTTGAACTATGGCTGCGCACAGACCACCCACCCACATTCTTACCGACGGGGCAGATAGTAGCGCAGCTCATCCCAGAACCCCTCCTTGCCGCCTGCACAGAGGAAGAAGGGGACGAAGCAGAGACCACGGGGATGAGCTGCTGCGAAGAGGAACCACCGAGCGTCCTGTCGGTGAGAAAGATCACAAGGTCCAAACCAACGGACACATGCAGGATCAGTGTGGGTGGGGATTCACGTAACATCAAAGGGGTCTGGGACACAGGGGCGGATGTGACGGTCATACCGGAGAGTATGTGGCCGTCACATTGGGCACTACAAAGCGTGGGGAAGCACGTCTCGGGTGTAGGCGGGCTTCAATTGGCTAAGCAGTCGAAGGACATGGTCCAAATTGAGGGGCCAAACGGACAATTGGCTTCATTACGTCCGTTTGTTTTAAACTATGAGACACCCCTGTGGGGGAGAGACCTCATGCATCAGTGGGGGGTCACAATTGGCTTTCCTGACCCCCCCAAGGTTAATACAGTGGCCATCAATGAGCGCCCTACCTTGAAACTGAATTGGCTATCTAATGAACCAGTCTGGGTAGAGCAATGGCCACTGTCTCATCAAAAATTAAAGGCGCTCAACGAGCTCGTGGCGGAGCAGCTGGCCAAAGGCCACATAGTGGAGTCCACGTCACCGTGGAACTCCCCGGTCTTTGTCATCATGAAATCAGACAAGACCAGATGGCGGCTCCTCCACGACCTCAGAAAAATTAATGAAGTAATTGAGGACATGGGGTCACTCCAGCCAGGGATGCCTTCCCCGACCATGCTCCCCCAAAATTGGCGATTGGCGGTAATTGACATAAAGGATTGCTTTTTTCAAATTCCGCTGCATCCGGATGATGCACCACGCTTCGCCTTCTCGGTTCCTACCATCAACCGGGAAGCCCCAAGGAAGAGGTATCACTGGCGGGTTTTACCCCAAGGTATGAAGAACTCTCCGACTATTTGCCAGTGGTACGTCTCTTCCTTGCTCGCTCCTGTGCGCGCAGCCACGCACCAAGCCGTCATTCATCATTACATGGATGACGTCTTGGTGTGCGCTCCCACCGACGACCTGCTGGCCCACGCGCTTGACCTTACAGTGGCTTCACTGGCTGCTGCAGGGTTCGAGTTGCAAGAGAATAAAATTCAAAAGATGCCACCCTGGAGGTACCTGGGCTTAGTTATCAGTCAGCGGACCATTGTTCCGCAGCAATTGGAAATTAAGACCAAAATTGAAACATTGGCGGACGTCCAACAACTGTGTGGGACGTTAAATTGGGTGAGGCCTTGGCTAGGTCTCTCTACCGAGGACCTGGCCCCCCTTTTCAGTTTACTGAAAGGGGGAGAAGAGGGGCTCAGTTCCCCTAGGTCCCTCACCCCAGAGGCGAAACAGGCCCTGGAAAAGGTTCAGGAGGTTATGTCCACCAGGCAGGCCCACAGGTGCAGACCTGACCTGCCCTTCCGATTTGTCATCTTCGGAAGGCTGCCTCACCTCCAGGGACTGATATTCCAGTGGGACAACGTCATCCAGCAGCTCCCTCCGGAATTCGGTCCCCTCGATGGCCACGGGGGTTAACCCCCGGGGGCTGTCGAGTTGTGAGGTGTGGCAGACGGACGTCACGCACTTCGCCCCCTTCGGGAGGCAGAAGTTTGTGCACGTCACGGTGGATACCTTTTCCGGAGCAGTGTACGCCTCTGCCCACACAGGGGAGAAAGCGGCGGATGCCATTCGGCATCTGATCCACGCTTTCTCCTTCATGGGCATCCCCAAGTCTCTCAAGACGGATAACGGCCCTGCGTACGTATCCAGGGAATTTAGCAACTTCCTGCAGCAGTGGGGAATAAGTCACAAGACTGGCATCCCTTATTCCCCAACGGGCCAAGCGATCGTGGAGAGGACCCATCAGAACATCAAGCGGGTCCTCAGCCAGCAGAGCACCATCTTGAGAAATGAGCCCCCATCCATCAGGCTGTCCCGCGCCCTTTTTACGATCAACTTTTTGAACTGCTCCTTCGAGGCCATGAACCCGCCAGTGACGAGGCACTTTCGTGGGAGTGCACAGTTAGCGCCCCACGAAAGGCCAAAGGTCCTCGTCAGGGACCCAGAAACCTTGAGGACATCGGGACCTCACAATTTAATCACCTGGGGACGCGGGTACGCCTGCGTCTCCACTGACACCGGTCTTCGGTGGGTCCCATCCCGAAGTGTGAGACCTTATGTCCCCAAGGTTTCAAAGGAGGGTTCTAGGCCGGCACAAGTCACAGTAGCCTCCTGGAGAAGGAGAAAGAGGTCCGGTAGGAGGGGCAAAGAGCAAGAGAGCGACTCGGCAGAGGGGGAGATAGCCACAGCAACAGTTACGCTGCCCCCCTGGATGTTTCCCCCGGAGAAGGAGAAAGAAGACTCCTTCCCCTTTTCCATTCCCCCCGATGACTGGGAACCAGAAGGTTTGGAGTGGCTTTTCAGTTAATTTAGAATGTATGTTTTAAGTTCTCCCCCCAGGGAAGCCGCGGACCAGACCATTCGATCCATCATCAGAGGATGGCCCCCACGCATCATCACCGTCATCCAGATGGTGCTCCTGGCCAGCCTCGTGGGACCAGCGGTCACCTGGATGGTCCCACAGCCTAAAGCAAATGTGTGGCGGACCCTCGCCAAGTCCCTGAAGCAAGATCACATATGTCTGTCCTCCGCCTCAGCAGGAGATCCCCTGTCATCATGCCTCGTGGGGATCCCGTCCACGGAGAGTGAGTTTCCCCCTCAGCTCGTGGAGTTTAGAGCCAGGTATAACCGTAAGCCCGTCCCAATGAATCATTGGAAGGAAATAAATCATAATTCCCACTTGATTAAGAATCCCCTGGCGCTCTGGAAGGAGTGGACCTCCCACCTTCCTGCTGTAACCCAAGAACCCCAGGAGCTGGATCTCCTGGGGTCCTCCCCCGCAACCTTCTGCATTCACCTCTCCTTCCAGCCAGCGGCCAACATCCGCAAACATTACCGAGAAATTAAACAGGTGTCTGATAATTATTGGGCTAGTAAGTGGTGTTCTTCCCTTGTCCATGTGGCCACCATTTCTAGCACTCAACCCCTTGCTCTTCCCCCCAAGACATTTCTAATTTGTGGAGACAGGGCTTACAGCGGCATCCCCTCTCTTGTGTACGGAGGCCCATGCACCCTCGGGCGGTTAGGGCTGTTCACACCCAACAAGACCCAAATTATTCATTGGATAAAGAAAAATTCTTCCTCGCACGCACCAATCCAAAAGAGAGGCCTGGCAAACCTCCACCCCGATTGTGAATCCGAAATCCTGCATTGGTCCAGGGCAAAGGCTACAGCCGTGACAATTTTCCTGCCCTGGGTTTCAATCGCCAAAAACATGGGAGAATTGGCCGAATTGGAATGCTGGGTGGCGAAACAAGCGAATTTAACATCTAACGCGCTTTCGGACCTCCTTGCAGAGGAGAAAATAACGAGGCAGGCCACCCTACAAAATAGGGCGGCCATCGATTATCTCCTGCTGCTTCACCAGCACACCTGTGAAGAGTTCGAGGGGTTGTGCTGTTTTAACCTCTCGAACAAGGCGGAGGACATTCATAAGACCATCGTAAAAATCAGAGATATGGTCGGGGACATAAAGAGAGAAACAGGAGGCTGGCTAGGAAATCTATTAGACAAATGGGGGGTCCCCTCATCCTCGTGGTCTGGGTCCGTTGTTCAAACTTGTTTAACCATTGTGTTTGTTTTAGTTATAGTCTCTATAGCATTCGCGGTTATAAAGCGGATGTTATTGAGACTTGTTTCAGATAGCACCTCCCCCTCGATTAATCATCTCGAAGAGGGCCCACCCGTCGAAATTGAGATGCAAGAGCTAGAAGAGGCCCTTCGGCAACTAGATGAATTCCGGTCCATGCCCTTGGACGACGAGACTGTTGTCTAAAAGAGACTGTCAGGAGTTCTCACTCCATCATTTAATTAAAAGAAAAGGGGGAGATGTTGGGGTTTGTCATTGTTTTATACCTGTTTTATGTATATTTGTGCATGTTTTATGTACATTTCAGTCTAATGTACCCAAGTTTATGTTCCCCAAAATGGCTTCCCTGGGCCCTGTCCCTCAGACTCCATTTTGTTGTTTACCCTTTAGGTTATATAACCCTCTGCCTATCCTCCCCGGAGACAGTCCCTGATTGGCCCGTCTTTCCCGCCACAGGCCCTGTCCATCACCCTCACCCCCCCATGCCAATCTCCCTGAGGCCTGAGCCTAGGGATTGGCTGGGTCCCTTCCCGCCTTTTCCCTGGTCTCTCCTGAATGGTTCACCCCTCAGCCTTGCCACTCCCTGGTTCCCCCTCATTGGATGTTGACGCTGTTACCACACCCACTGATTGTACTATATAAGCCGGTGCACTGAGTTGCTCGGGGCTCTCGTTGGAGTGCCCGGGCGAGAATAAACTTCTCCGTTCCCAACCTCCCCGAGAGTCCCTCTCTTTCTTCGACACCGGCTTCGTGGCTGCGGATCAGGTGCTGGCCTAGGTGGAGGACCCCAAGCATTTGGTGTACTGCCACGTTGCGCACAGGGCTAGCCTAACGGGCAAGCGCACGGCGGCACAGAGTGAAGTGAATATAAATTGATGGTTTACTCCTAATGCAATTACAGACATTCCAGCTCTTGTCAGATTAGATTGTGCCCTTCTAAACATTTAGACAATTCTGAAAGGATTTATTCCACACATAATTTTTGCCACAAAGATATTATCATATTTTGACAAGAATAACTGTCTTCGTACTGCTTCTTCCTCTCAGTGAAAGCAACAATTAGATTAGATAATAGTTCCAAAAGCTTTTTCCATTGCCTAAAAGAGCAAAGCCTTGAAAGTTAAAACACTTGCGTGTATTTATATGCTTATACCCTGAGGATGCAATATACTGTAATCATTCTTTTTTCAACAGCCATTGATTCTTCTGCACTGGTCAATACTTCCTTAATTCCACAGCCTATTATACAGATTTCTTGGTTCTTGCATTCTATTTGGTATTACCCATTTAATATGATCGAGCCAACCATTTGTCTGAATGCCCTTGAGCTTCATAGTGAATCAAGTGATCATTTCCTAAACAATATTGCATTTCCAACAGCAGATTCTGGTAAGCATGAACCACTTTTATAATTAAAATGTGAATTATATTAAAGAAATAGGGAATAAATAGCTGGTAATTTTCTTGCAAGGCAGTTTTGTATTTAAAATAACAAAAAGCCTCCTCAGAGTATGATAGAAATGGATTTAATCTGTAAAATGAGGTTTTGGGTCTCCTCATTTGCAAGACTGCTTGTTCCTTCTAGCAACCATCTGGATATATGCTGTTTATGGTCTCACATAAGAGCTTGATTCTCCCTTCCAGGTCTAGGTTATTTAGAATTCACAGTATAGACATATGAGAAGAAGACAGAACAACAGACAGAAAAGAGTAAATTACATGGGTTGCACTGTGTGGCACTAATATTCAGTATAATGTGTGTCCTTTATTGTCACACAAGTCATTCTGACAAAATTCCTGGGACAATTTGGATAAATAAACCTCAGTAAGTGTGAAGCTTTTGGCAGAAAAGGGTTAGTCTTCAAACTTTTTTAATGGATTCTGTTCATGCTAAGATCTTATCGTTATGTTTTCATTTTAAATGTGAGGTATTTCTATACATTTCTGCTTTCTCATCCCTAGCACTACAAAGTCTGTGTATTTTCCGCTAATGGGATCTGTGAGAAAGCATGGAGACAGTTAGGCCACACAACTTTTTCTACTCATTTTAAGAGGAAAAAGGAATATATTTTAGCTAATCAGTACCCAACCCCAGAGACAGTCTGAAAAGTCGAATAATATGTCTGAACTTCTTGACCAGAAGACACAAATTGTAGTCCACAATGATACCATGTACACTTATATAGCCCCAATTAGAAGGATACTTTCTGGTGCATTTACCTCCCATTTTCTGTGAGAGTCTAATGGCTTCCTAGAAGAAAATTAAAAAGAAGAGGCTTTTGTTCCTTGTTCTTTATTGATAAGCAACAGTGTAAGAGAAGCACTAGCAAAAAGAAAATCCAAGCATTGCCTATAGTCTGAGCTTAGTCACTACCAGCTGATAATTCATGGAATGAAGATATCAATAAAAATACTATCAGGACCTAGGAAGAGTATTCATACAGAACAGATAGAGAATTACAAATGGATTTACCCTTCCTTTTCCTGATCTCACTCTTCCATATTTGAATAACATATTTATTGTCTTCAGTATATTAGCACACAACTCAGGGGAGTACATGGTAGCAATATTCAGGATTGATCTTCAGGGAAAGAACTGAAGAAACTATCTTTACCCAGTAAGATGAAACAGCTTCCCTAAGCCTTTAAAAAAAAAAAAAAAAAAAAAAAAAAAAAAGCCATTTGTAGGTGGGTGTTTTTTTTTGTTTTGGTCCTTTTCTCCCCCACTCAAGCATAATTTGAAGACACCTGGCATATTTACACAGAAATCAGGAATTTTAAAGTGCCATGATATACAGTAGTACTGAATGAACTATGACCAAATGATTAATATTTTCCTTACTCCTGTCACAATGCATATTTTCTCTTATTTTGAAAGACTGACTGAAAAGTTTGCCTAGATTACAAAACACCTTTAATCAAGTACTGACATTTAAAAAAGGAAAACTAACTTGTATTCTGACTAATAAGCCCCTTACATTTTAACTGAACCCTGGTATGGTCACAATTTCAATTACACCATTATCAGAGAATATTGCTACATGATGATCTCTGTAAAGATTAAGAAGTAAACAACTGAAAGGTGAATTGTCTATCAGTAATGTGGTGAGGCATTGTAGAGGCAGTGAAAACAATAAACTCTGGATACTAAGTGAAGACCATTTGGCAAACTTTCATTTGGAGAGATTCAGTGTCTGCACAGAGTTGTCTCTGTGCAGGCTCAAAGGATAACCAGAAGGAATTAGTTCCTGATTCAGCCGGGCATTTTAGGACATGAATAGTCCCATTGAAATCAATGAGATTACTCACTCACTTGAAGTTAACCACATACTTAAATATCTTTCTGAAGTGAATGCCTACACTTGCAGAAGGGTTGTAGAAAACTGGTTTGCCAGAGACTGTCTACAAATCAGCTTTGTGATGTTTGTTTGGAAAGTCTCTCGGAACTTTCCCATGAATTTTTCTACCCCGCTGAACTGCCGGGATAGCTAGAGGCAAGTAGGTAAAACAGATAAAATAGTCCTTTGCCCTGTTCTTTAAGAAGATTATGCTGCAGCATAGAGTAAGCTCTTCCCACTTTGCCTAGTGTGTAAAGAAAGCCAGTTGTTTTCCAGATTAGATTTTCTTGTATTTGCATCTTTATGATTGAGCTTATTACTATAGCAAATGCTCCTCCTGAGAAGCACTTCTAAAATTAAAGTGCTGATTGATTTACAAGATTTGCAAAATATTATTCATGTGTTCTTTGTTAAAAAAAAAAAAAAAAAAAAAAAAAAAAAAAAAAAAAAAAAAAAAAAAAGGCAAAAAATACCCCAACAGCATTGTTCCAAAAGTTTGAAAGGACGGTTCCTATCACTGTGAAAAATTAGTGTTCTCAGTTAAAAAGAAAATTAAGCTAAAGGAGAAGATGATATTATTAATCTAATCTAAATTCAATTAGGTTAATGAAAGAGAAAACAATGTCCATTCTTTAGGGTTATGAAAATTAGAAACTAAAAAAAAATAGATGAATAATTAATTTTCAATAATTTTAAACAATTTTAAAATGTAGAGTAAATGTTTGATATGACTAAAAAATGAACATGTACACAGAACAAAAATCCTCCTAATTTCCAAATGAGGCTAACTGTCCAAGAATTCTACATATAAATCATAAAATTTATAGAAAAACATGAAGATTTATACAGTACAATTGTTTTTTCTTTACAGGCTGAAAGCCATCAGCCATGTTTGAAGATGAGATACCTATAGTAGAGAACAATATTTTGTCAAAATAAAAAGGTAGTCCTTGATAATGTTATGTGACTTAGGTACTCTAGGCTTTATTCCAAAATGTACTTTGAACTTCCCTCACTATCAAGGAAAAGTGACAAACCTTTGTACCTTATTGCTTCATATAAAAAACATAGGGAATTCTTTGTTTGTTTGGTTTTAAATTTATTTTTAACTTCTTTGTGGGAAAGGATAGACTTTCTGACCTGCTATTTTGATGTTTTGACACAATAAAGCTCCATTTTGTATACAAGCTGCTAAAACAAAAGCAGAATACAGACTGAATTAAGGAATTATAAACCCTTAAACTTTAAACTTTGTACTTCACCACTTTTTTGGCTAATAAAGTTCTGTTTACTGTACTGGTTAACACGAATCAGCAGCTAGCAAAGCCTGGAGTGCAGTTGTAAGAGGGTAAGGTGGGTTGAGTAGTGGCCAATTCTTTCTCTGCCAGGATTCCCTTCCTTGAGTGTTAAAAGGTAGACATGAAGCTTTTTTTCCCAGGCTCTATCTAAGGTGAAAAAGGAAAGTACCCTGGGACAAGATGTAGAAAATACAAGCAAGATGTATAATTTTAAGCTGTTTGTGAAATTACTGCCTGTATGTCTAGAGAAAGCCTGTGATAAGGAATGCTGTCTTGTGAGTATATACATCCATGAGATCTGCAGTGGAGACAGAGCAGACTGAGAAGGTGTGATTGTTTTCCCAGTTTCAGTCTTTCAGACTGACCCTGCTTTGTGATTTTGGTTCCTAACCAGCATCTGGAACCCACACGACACAACATCTTTTGACATTGGCTGTGGTATAATCCTTCCTTTCCTCTCTCTCCAGCTCCTAATCTTTCTCACTAAACAGTCCTCTTTAATATCATACAAATGCCAACTTTAAGTTTCGCATAAAATAACCTGGTGCTGATGGAAATGTGTGTTCCTTTTCCAGGCCTGCTTGTGAGAAAACACAGGAAAGCAAGCTGTGATTTTTTTGTCTGGCTCCTGTTCAATATGTCAAGTTTGTCAAAACTGTCTGACTGAAGCCCTTTATTATCACACAGTAGTGAAATGATTTGCCTGAAGGGGAAACAGAGCATTAATAAATTTAATGAATTGTACATTGTTCATGACAGTCTCTAATGGTACAGTCTTCTGTGTACTGTACATTCCAGATACCACCTCGGGTCCTACTAATTAATATTCATCAGTATAGAAGCATAAAACTCAATTTAGTATTTGCAGCACAGATCAGCCATTCCCAGGATGTCTCACTGAAAGTATTTCCCAGGCTAGGTAATATGCCATCTAGTCTTAAAATATGTCAATAAGTTGTGTTTACCTTGTCAGTGGTTTATCAGGCTGATGTCATGGCAAAACTGGCAATTCTGGCTTTAAATATTTATGTCATAATGTCAAGATTTTCATCCACTTAGAAATGCAGGCAAAACTAAACTTGGTTTTTTACTGCCCTAAGATCCATGGTAAAGGATCTGAAATTGTGGATGTTGCCTTGTAAATTCTTGTACTATTTTTTAGCTCATTGAAAAAAGTAGTAAATCTGTCTTTTAAATAATTCCAACATCTTTAAGACATAACAACAAAGCTTTAAAAGCCTTGCCATAATTTTGTTGGCCCAAATGAAAAAGGTAAGGGAGCCTGCCCACCCCCCCTCCCTCTCCTCTCCCCCCCGCCCCCCAATAATTTACTGTATCCTGGATTTATTCCATTATGGAAAAGGGAACTACAAAAAAGTCAATGAATTTATATTGTGCAGAAATGTAAGGAAACCTTGTTCCACGATTGATTTCCTTAGTAAACTGCTTCAAGTTGATTTCCCACCATGGAAATTCAAATGCATACTAAAATATTTCATGCATGCTTATTTAAAGGTGCAGAAAGACCAACATTTTAACAGAAAGTCCAGCTCCATGGAGGCATGGTGTTAACATTATTCAGTGAATGTCTTGGTGGTTCTAATTGCCAAACAGTTGAAAGCATGGAAAGAAAAAGGGAAGGTATTTGACTTCTTAAACCAGAGATAAGTACAAGTTTTCTACCTTACCATTGTACAGAGTAGAAAAGAACCACCCAACCAAACAAACCCCACCCCGCAACTGAACCCCCAAACCCCACAGCCACCAAACATTTGCCCCTAAGTCTCCACAAACACTGTTTCAAATTCCATGTTGTTTGTAAGATTCTCTAGAAACCAATCAGACTGTAATTGTCTTCCAGGACCTTTGCTAGTGGATACTTAACAGGGATTAATGACATACTCCATCCATATTCGGTCACTCCCTCATCTGTGAGCTTCACTTCACCAAGAAATTGCACTACCTGGATAGCTTATATTCTCTCTCTGAGGTAAAAAAAAAAAAAAAAAAAAAAAAAAAAAAAAAAAAAAAAAAAAAAAAAAATTTGTCCTTCAGTAAGTCCAAGGGAACATTCTAAATTTTAATTAATTAATTTCAGAGCAAAACTGTAATGGTAATGTTTTCATAACATTTTTGACAGTATCTTTCTCTTTTATATGTGTTTCAGTGTAAAGAGTCATCAATAAATTAGTCTTCTTCTTACAAACTGAAACTCACCCTTCAACTTTCATGAGTGGCTAGAGTAATTTAAGCTACTGTAAGACAAATGGAATTGTATGACTGAAGACCCTAAGCTTACTTTTTTTTTAAACAATCACTATCTGAAAGCCTTTCTCAACTCCACCTTTCCTGATGATGTTGTGCTGAAGAGCAATCTGTTTTATGTGAAGATTAAACAAATTGGTATCTTCCCATATAGCCCTGTGACTAATTTTGAAAACCTCTGTGCTGATATCAGCATGTTGAATACCAGAAAGAAAGTGACCCAGCAGTGACTCTGGGTAGCTTCATGGACTGAAGCAAATATTTACATTTATTCAGACAACGGGGAGGTGGGGTGGCACAATGAAAGCCATATTTGTCCTAAGAGTTATGTCACTGTTCCAAACACAGCTTCTCTGTGCAAAAAACTGAGGAGCATTTTAATTACTCTCCTCCTCCCCCCTCATCAAAATATTTTTAGGATTACTTGACTGTGCAAACTGTGATAGCCAGTTGTCAGGAACAAAGGGCACTGTATTTCCGAGAGAAAGAAATGGTCTGAGCAATCAAAATTCTCAGAGATGCACAAAAGGTGAAGAAGTTCTCCCTAATCTGATCACTTATGATATCAACTGGGCAGTTAATAACTTTGCCTAAATAACTGGATTGTTAAATATATATAGAATATGAAAGTTCTCTCTTATCCACTGTAAAAGCCTGCCTGTTAGGAAAAAGGTGGCTCTGAGAAAATTAATAGGGGAAAAATAAATATGAACTACTGTTAAATAGCTTTTTATAGTCACGCACTACTTTAATATAACTGTAGCACTTTTTCTTCAAACATTTGAACAGTTCCCTGGAAATCAGTATGTCTTAAGGACAGAATAAGCAATCTGGAAAAACAGACTCCCCAAGCCAAGTTAATTTTTTTCCTTTGGTACAACAAACACTTTTAGGTAGAATCCAGTAAATTGAAAATGCAGAGGAAGTATTCAGATTTGTTTTCTATGTATAAAACATTTAGGCTGCCTCCTGCAAGCCTGGCCATAGGGTCAGATTTGTCCATAACACATTGAGATCTCATATCATTTCAATGCACACAGAACTGGGTGTATAGATAACCACTCTGTTATTGTCTCCCTTCCTTTCATAGAGAAATGTCTTTGGTTTGCCTTTTTTTTTGGTGGTTTCTTTTGTATTTTTTTTCCTCTAAAAAGGCAGCACTAATACAAACACTTCTTTATGCTGTATTGCTAAATTCTAATTTGCCTGATAAGATATATGCTATTGTTTAGACATTCATCTGGCAAGATGATGGGAATACTTCTGACAGTAAAGCTTGAACAAAGAATTAACCAAGTGATTTTCTTCAACTTATCTCACAAATGGCATTTATTGTTCTCTTTCTGTAGTGTTGGTTCTTGGAAATTTACTTGGAATGCAAATAACAGTATTTTTAGAGCCCCAAAGAGATTTTCTTTCTTTAAAATGAAACTAGTAGCAATAGCCATATTACCAAGAATAAAAAATTAAATTTATAATTTCTAAATGTTATACCTATTTAAAAATCAGTATTTCTTTAATTGTTTTAACGTTTTTACAACTTTAAATAATTCTGAAAAAGCCCCACATACCGTCTGAGAAAAGTAAACTGTTTTTTATTCTTTAGGGATATAATATGCATTGAAGATAAACAGTCTCCAACAACATTGAAGAGAAACATAGGGTACTACAATACAGATCTAACACAAAAGTATTTTTTACTTTTCTTGTGTATTTTCTTCTTCGAGTTCATAATTCATAATTTAATGTATTCTAACAGTAACACTTTCCTTCAAAAAATCAGTATCCTTTCTAAATTTGAAAGGTTTTCACAGTCTTACAGTATTCCAGACAATGAGCAATGGAGTGATTATCTGAAGGGGTTTAAAAGTATAATAATGTTATATCGGCTAGCTGTTAAATTTTGGACCCAGCAATGCTGTCAAATTTGCTCTGAGGATAAATATTCCCAGGTAAAGGCATGATTTCAAATCTTTGGGCTCAAGCTTGCTGCTCTCTCTCCATATGAATGTCAAAAAATGATGGAAAAATCTCAAAACTGCTCAAGAATACCAACTTGGTTTTTCCAGCCAGCTTAAACAAACAAACAAACAAACAACAAACAACAAACAAACACAACAAAAAACCCCCAAACAAACAAACAAACAAAAACCCCAAAAGCCACAAAAAAAAAAACCCACACAAGAAAAAAACCTACCAACAAACCTAGGACAACCCTTCCATCCCTGCACTAAACAAAAATTTTGTTACTGGTATTTATTATCAGGTATTTGTATCATGTGGTCCCCTAAGAGGAACTGAAAGATGTGTCTTATCAAGTATCCTTCTTTTGAGACCTAGCCAGCATAACCAAGCAAGATTATAAGGAAGTATCAGTTTAGAAGACCAGACATGTTTGCTGGAAGAGGAGGCTTTTAAAAGGACTTCATAAAGATTGCTTACCCAACTGGTAGTATGCCATAGCATATAAAATTCCATGGTGGGGGAAAGAAATTGTTATATTTTTACTCCAGACATACTTAGTAGGGAAATTTAATTTCTGGCCAAGGGGAAGGGCAAGTGTAGTCAGCATGAATCTCTTTTTAATTTATGTAAGGGAAAAGATTCTGTTTGTTTCAGGGTAGGATACTCCTAAACTGTTTCTATAATAAATTCATAGGTATCCTGAGAAAGACAAACTTCCTGTAAGGGCATTTAAAGCAAAACAAAGCCTCCTTTGCTGTAAGGTGATTGATGCTTTCTACTGATCTACTGTTTATTTGATATATGCTAATTCTTTAAATCAAAGACATATCTTTTAGACTTGGTTCAGAAGTGTTGGCAAGATGAAAAATACTAGCATAAGCTTTTTCCACAGCTTAGTAACTGCTTAAGATTTTTAAACAAAACCTCCACAGTTTCTCAATCGATTACATAGAGTTATATAAGATGTATCTACCAGACATTATTTCAGACTTCACCCACCTTGACTAACCAGTTCTCTTTTTTAAAGAGAAATGCAGAGAAAGATTTTTTAAACTTCAAATTATTCAATAGTGCTTTCAGCATTTTGCCACTCCCTTAAAAAGTCAAGGCTCATTTTGAAAAGATACACCACATTTCTGCATTCTCTAAGCATCTTGTTTCTATTATAGAATAATGGTAGTTCACCTTCCAAAGGCAGAGATGCTTTTCTGTCTTTGGTCTCCTAGTGCAATGTCTCTGGCCTCCTGATGGATGATTCAAGAGCTCCTGCTTGGTTGTTCATGAGCCAGTACAACCTTGAGGTCAATATTAGACTTGGCAACTGGGAGGAAGATTTCAAAGAATTTTAATTGCTCTTTTGAAAGTGCCTCAAAATGTCATAGACTGTCTTGGCAGAATCTTTGAAGTCCCAGTTTTCAGATGTGAAAATTCTAGTTGTTGTTTTTTTTTTTTTCCCGCACTTCAATATTTTTGTGGACCAGAGGACGTCCATTTACTAGCTGGTTCCCATTAGCAAGAAACAATCATCCTAAAACAGAATGTGTACTAATTTACCTTATTTTTGAGCATTCCTTATTGTCTCTGAATTACAGCTCACACAGCAGAGTGGTTTTCAAAGACAAAACTTCAGTGGTATAGAAAAAGGAATGGACTGGGTGCTGCCTGTCTCCTGTGATTTTCTAAGTGTCTTGAAATTGTTTGTCATTCCTGAAAGCAAGCTAAGTCTCAAAAGAGCTGAGGTGATAAAAAATGACACAGAATAAATAATATTTACTATTTATCCATGCTTTTCCCTTTTTTTTTTTAAATTCTGTTGCTTTTATCCATTTGAAACAGACATAGCTTCATAAAGTGCTTTCAGATACTTTGCCCTATTCAATCTTATTTTTTTTTTCAGTAAGTTCTGTAAATCAGAACTTATCATTTAGAGTTAGCAAGCCAATAGGAATAGTTTGTAATGATCACTGAATTTTCCATTGCCTAAACAGTCAAGTTGTAGTTCAGTTTTAAGTAATTTGATTAGTTTTAGGAGATGATCAAATTTCATGTCTGTCTTTAAGCGCCAAGTCAAGAGTATATAATTATCTTTTGACTATGAAATCCTGCTAATTCCAATTAAGAAAAACAAGTCATTCTAAAACTTTGAAGCTTTTAAGTTTTGAAAATAAAAATCAAGATGTTAGTGTTCTTTAATATCAGAAACACAACACCTGGAAACACTTGTTTCCTTCTAGCAGTGTTTTGCCATCTTTGTTTTGGCATTTGTACTCTTTCTCCACTTCCAATCAAGAGATAAAGAGGAATAAAAGCTTCTTAGTTTCATACAGCTCTTAGTTTTTATTTCCCCAGCTTTGATTCCCATTTAAATGGACTTTTAAATCATAATGTGATAAATCTATCACTGATTAAGTAACTCTTTATCCAGTTTCATAGTTCTAAGTAAATAGGTGACAGCTACAGCCTGTATTTTCCTTCAAGTAATTTCAACATAGCTTGATATTTGAGAATGTATGTTAAGAATATTCTTTTATTTTCTTCATAGTGAAAAAAAAAATTATGTACTTGTTGGCCTACTGCCCAAAATTTCAGTTGAAGAAGGAAAGACTTGCAAATGTTGCACATTCACATTCGATTTAGAGAGAGTATACATTCTGATGTTCAACTTTCATGCCAAGCAATAAAGGCAGAAAAACTTCCAAGGGAGTCATGCTTTTGTATCAGGGAGTTAGTTCTGTTACCTAGATCAAAATAACTGAAAATATAAAAATTTTGAATTCCTAGTAATTTTCTACTTAATGGCACCCTGAGAAGAATTTTTTGCCAAGTTTTTTTTCTTAAAATTTTATTTTTTTTAAGCACCAGTCATAAGCTGTAGTAGGGATTAAAATTAGCCCTTGAAAAGTTAATTCAGCACAGCATGGCTGTTTTTCAGGGATTGCCTCATTTTTCTTCAAGCTTCCTGCAATACCCAGTTTGATCTCAGAAGCAGAAGTGGGAAAGCTTATTTTTAGCAACCAAATACTTCTTCACTCTCTCTCTATCTGATAAATCCTGATGAACAAAACAAAGTATACATCTTGTTTTTGAATTCTGAGAGACACAGACATTTTCTGTATTGAGACGTGATGGAACTGGTCACAAAGCACAAATTACCACTTTCAATTTCTTGATTTTTTACCTTTTCTTCACACTTAATGTTGCTCAAGACTGGACAACATGTCTCCCTGGAAACATGGTTTGGATGAGCAGAACCTTATTGGACTATCTCAGAATGAACTAAACCCATATACATCAACTGCTGCATGTACTTGTATTCCTTCAGAACACATACGACAGTTTTTAAATGGGAGCCTGCCTTATATTTAGTAAACATTACTTTTGTGAAGGAATTTTACGCCTTCACTGGCAATAGGAATACTGTCAGACTTGGTGAAACAGAACACTTTTAGATGATGTGTAAGTATCAACACCTCACTGTCTTTATGCTGGAAATACATTCATAATTTGTTACGGTGTCTGGTTCAATTTTATATTCTTTTATTCTATTTTTTTCTTACTGTAGAAGGATAAAATCTTGAGAAGTTTCTTATGTTTTTGAAGCACTCAACAGAAAAATCTACCCCCTAATCTGCACAAAAGCAGGGCCCAGGGCAGCAGCAATGCCAGAGACTACCTACAACAGTTACTGTTTTACTTCTCAGCCACTTCCAATGTAACTGATCAGCTGCAGCTCTCAACTTCTCAACTGCATCAGTAGGCACAAAAAGTTAAGGCAAACTCTCAGTTGTAAAACAGGAAAGAAAATGCAGGGCAACACTGCTGAATTTAAAAGAAAACCAATTTAGAGTCAGAATTTAACACCAAAATTACACAAGAGACAAGAAGAAATATAACGTATTCTAACTTTTCTGTATGGGGTTTCCTTCACCTGGAAAATGGAAGAAACACCACACAGAAAAGTTAAGAATACTTTATATTTTGAATAAAGACAGCTTAACAGAATCGAATTTCATTGCTTAGAAAAATTATTTTGTAGAGGTATTTCCAAGATTCAGAATTAATACTCAGTAAGAACAGTATCTTTGGAAAGGCCAGATATACTGGTCAAGAAAATTTATGAAAACATATATTTATCAGAAGATATTTTATTGACAACAAATACAAAATTGTTACTCTCATTCCCTGATGTTTCATTTTAAAGCTTTTCCTTCACCACTTTACAGACTTGTAAATACAGCATTGTAAAAAAATTAAGACAAAAAAAATTGTGACAATAAATTAAGAAAATAGGAGGAGGAGCAGGAGCAGAAAACCCAACCCATCAAGGAGAAAAAGCATTAGAAGCAAAAGAAAAGTTATGCAACAGAATTGAAGTTATCATACTGTATTTTCTTCCAAGAGAACTTTGGGGGTTTTGCACATGAAATAAAATAGCAGCAAAGAAAAAGGATAAATACAAGTGCATTTGTGTCCCACTGAACTTTTTCTTATCAACCAAAACAGTAGTACTCATCAGAATCAATTTTGGGATGCTTATGCAGAGACTGTGCATCCTCCATGACAGAAGAATCACCAAACTTGTCCATATCTGATGGGGTCTGGTGACCAGGGACATCATCCACTAAGGTATCCAAGTAACTCCCCACTGATATTCCATCCAGTCCATCACTATAGTCTTGTAAACTGCTACAGCTGCCATGGAGGGATGTCTCCTGACTTTCTAGCAAGCTGCAGAGGCTTCCACTCAAACTGCTGCCTCTGCTGGCAATGGCTTTCTCTTCAATCATCCACTTGATGGATTCAATACTTTCATTGATGAGGAGGAGCTGGCGCATCAGCTTCACATCAGTGGCTCGGAGATTAACCTACAAGGTAAAAGTGATTTAAAAAATTACTCTTTTAATAATCAAGCCAAAGACAGGCTTGAATGTGCTAAAAAACCCCAAAAACCCAGCTTTCATATCTAGGACAAATCTATTTAAGTAACTAGTAAGAAAGCCCACAAGCAAACAAATAAAAAATCCCCAAAGCATAGCTATACTAGTATATTCCGTGAAGGTCAGCTGGGAACGTGATCAACCTCCCTAAGCACTCCATTAAAAGGACTGCCAGTCAGTGACAAAACTTGTATGTACACTGATACAACATTGTTTAGATCAGACACATCTGCTATGACAACTCCTGGGATAGCCTTTCACTAATCAGAGAACCAAGACACAAAGCCATTTCTATTTACAGCTACAGACATCTAGGCAGTCACCCCATGTTATCATTACTACTATGGCTACTTGGACAACCTAAAATTTTCAGATGTGCTTAATTTGGAAAAAAGCTTGTGGCTATTTAACTTTTACTCACGCTGCTCCTGAGTGGACATGAAAATCTGCTATATAAATGTCTGAGAGTTGAAATACTTAACCTATTGAAACTCTAACTTTTAGTTATTTAAACCCATATTAGATGAAGGTGATGAAGTTCCGAGTTAACCACGTATTACAGAAAGGGAGGGAGCATTTGCCACAGCTAACTAAATAAAAAGTGGACATTAAGAACAAACTCCTACTTTCTCACTTAGTTGTGGTGGTTGATGCAAACACACAGAAGCATTAATAATAACATACAGTGGAATATTACAGTGTTGCATTTCACAGATACATTTGAATTAACCATCTTAATATTTTCCTTAACAAGGAAATTACATAAGCCACTTTTTAAGTTAATTCAGCTGACAAATAAAGGTGAGATCTAATGTCTCACTGCTTCCTTCTCTTCATCTGAAACATCATAGGTACTGGAAAACTAAAAAATCTGTGACCCTGTCTTATGTGCCGTATTGCAAATTTGAAAGTCTTCACTCAACTGAAAAATAAAGAAAAAACAATTAAGATCTACTATATCAGACAATAGACATTTTATACAATTTATACAATTCTCCAAGTCCACAACTGAAAAAAAGTAGCTGTATTGTTCATACACAATGGACTGGAATAGAATCAGTATTTTCAGGAAGCAAAGACTTGTTTTGCTATGAGTATAATCTGAATACGATATTTTCCATACTCAAATGCCATCTGCTCAGTATCTCAAATTTCACTGAGCTTGTACAGTTGTTCAAAACTTATTTTAATGTATTTTTATTCTCTTAGATACTGCAGAAGGTTGTAGTGGATCCATCTGGGATTCTTCCTAGCAGCCGGTATGGTTTTGTTCTCTCTATCTGTCACCAAACCATGTTGGTACCATTCCAGTGTTTCAGCTCTTGCTGAGCAGTAAGGGCAATCAAGGCTGTTGCTGTTTTTCACTCTGCACCTTCAGCAAGTAGACTAGGACTAAGAAAGACGTTTGGAGTGGACAGAGATGGGACAGTTGACCAGAATTCATCAAATTTCTTTCCATACAATGCTGTGCCCAGCAATAAAATCTGTGCATTTGATCTTTTCCTATACAACTGTTGCTTGGGGGCTGGCTTGATCTACTGGTGAGAGATGGGTATTTCCTTCATTTTTTAAATTGTCTTTATTACAATCTAAGTAATAGATTACTCACTTTTGTTCTTGTAACTCTCTCCCTGATCCTACTGGAAGAGGAGAGGGAAGTGAGTGAGCAAATGGTGGGTGCTTAGTTACTTGTCAGGGACAACCCAATGCAAAGACATTTCAAGCTTTGCAGTAACAAACTGTCTGTGTAACTGTCATATGTATTCCCTGCTTCCTTCCCCAGTACTGAGAATGACTTCCAAATTATGCTCAATCCAGTAGCAAAAGATTTAATACAGCTAACCTGGTACTGTGCAAAACAGCTCCACCTACCATGCATTCAGTTTTAACAATACTGCCCATCTATCATTGTTTCAGAAGTGAGGTTATGAAAACAGATTGACCATTTTGTAGTTCTCCTGCTCAAGCCAATTCCTCTTCTCTAACCAATAAATCACTATAAACCATTTGCTTGGCAACTAGGCTGTCATGAAAGCAGCAGATTACCCAGCTTCTCAAATGCAACTACAGACTTCAGCAACTTGAATACAAACATGGTCAGAGACGTGTTTCCCAAAAGGCTGATTTAGGAAATGTTTAACAGAACTAGCACCAACATGACTCAAACAAAAAAAGTCCCTTTTAGATAAAGTAGACATCTGATATATTTCAGAATCAGTTCACAGGAAATAGTTTTTTTCTCTAAATACAGAAACAGCCTCAGCATTTTTGTGGAATAGCCTTACTGGAAGCAATTATTTGCATTGCTGAGTACTAGAGTTGTCCTGCTAGCTACCAAGTCATTCCAAGTCTCCCATATCAAGAGTGCGCTTTTCCTAAAGCAAATATTAAAACGTAGTTTAACAAGTGTCATCTTTCTTTAATATGTCTTACTTCATCATCTTTTTGATAACACAGAAATGTCAAAATGACATTTTTTGCCTGTTCTGTGCTTTAGCACACATAAATCACATTAGCTTTTACTCACTTATGTAGCTGCAACCCATTTATCTTGGAAGTTGTTGGGAGTATCAAGTTGGAGTGTTTTTGGAGTAAACAAGTCAGTCCAAGACTGACTTCAGCTAACAGGACTAAACAAAATCTCACCATGCTTGACAGCTCCATTTGTTATGCACAGTAACAGGTGCATTTCGGGAATAATCTAAACAGTGTATCATAGCTAATAAAAGCTTTTCAGAACAGTTTTTATAGTTGTCCTTTGAGTTAAAGCTAGAGCACAGGACCACCACAGGGAAGGTGTCTCTTATCATGGATCAGCCCTCAGCAAAATCTTACAGTGTATAAACTGTAAGAGAGTATAAAAACTAATTTCCTGTTACAGGTTAACTTCTATGTATTATTCATCTAGTTTTGCTCTGTATATTTGCAATAATGCTGATCACAGAAAGGACACTAAATATTTAACATTAAGAGCTAGTCATAGCAAGAAAAAAGAATGAAAATAAAGTGACAGCATCTTTCAAGTAATGCACGCTAGTAGCATAAATGCACAGATTAGCATTCACACAGAACCAGAATTATAATCTGGAAGGAATAGCTGGACTAAACACCTGTCTACGCCTCTCTCTCATACTTCTTCTAACAAAATTTTTTTTCCTTTCTTTCCTTTCTTTTGGTCTTCTAATATGCACAACACTGTCTTAATTTTTTCAATAGAATTGACACATAAACAAACGCAAGGGCTTTTGTGTACATATATATGAAGAGAGAAACACAAATATTCATGCTATTTTTATATATAATTCATTGTTTTTGAGAAAGAACTTGATTAGGTAATTGCTTTTAGAATAAAACTCTTAATGATCAGGACTGCTAACAAAGACAATTATTGCCTCCTGGCAGTCACCCAAAGTAGTACATTAGCTGCCCCTAGCTTGATCACTGAGCTTTTGGGTAGAAGTCACATACGTAGTCACAATTTGAGCAAAATGGCCTTGTGTTTTGCTGCTGCATGTTCTGAAGACATAGCTTCCAGTCAGCTCCAAACACGGAAGGTCACCCTCTTCTTCAGAAATGGGAAAGCTAAAATGTCTGTTAAACATACCCTTCTAACCTGCAAGAGCTGTTTGAAACTCTAGTTTCGTCTTGCAGATTGCTTTCTTTTAAATTCCTGGATTCTCATCTTGCTGCTTCTAACTACAGGAATTCTGCAGGAATATTAATGACAACCATAAAAAGTGGTTTAAGAAAAAGATATCTCTAAATTTAATTAAATTATTTCAGTTTCATTGTTTTCTCAACACTTTTACATTCTGTGTTGTAAAGCGTCTACTAGTAAAAGGAAGAGAAGCGAGCAAACTTAAATAATAACGGTTTTTTTTCAGGATACGTCTTTTAGCCAGAACACAGTAAAGTAAGTCCTTACAACAGACAAAATCTTACACTTACAACTTAATGGATTCAAGGAGCTATTTAAGTCACTCAGATCAGAAGCTCTGCTCTGCACAGAATCTCAAGATGAATCTAGGGTTGGCTGCTCTGGAATCTGCGTTCTAAAACATCTTGAGTTTGAATGTAAATTCCATGATAAGTGGGAGTGGATAGAAACAGTACAAAGTACAGTAGTCCTGAGAAAGCCTCATGGAGGTTCAGTCCTGGGAAGTCTTGCAGAAGATAACAAACGTGGAGAGGTTAGAGAAACTAACTGCAGCCAATTCCTTCTGTTGCTAAACACTACCACATCACATCTCTATCGCACTTCTTACAAACAGAATTTCAAACCATTAGAACTTTTCCATACTAAACAGGTGTGCATGACCACTATGGTTCAGAAGTATTAATGCTACTATTGTTTCCATTTCCTAGGATGTGTCAGAGATAGCTATCTGCTTTCCTATTCAATTTCTTCTAGTTCCCATATCATTCAGGATTAAGAGCTTGCCAGCTATGCCTACCTCCCCTTTCATTTTTAAAAGGGAGATTACCTCAGTTTTCATAAAATAGTAAATTCCATAAATTAAATTGAGATGCAATTTAAAAAAATCTAACAATCAATATTCAAACAATAATTTATTTTGCATACTGAGTTGCCTCTTCCTCAAAAAAAGCTAACCTTATTCCAGTTTCTCCTGCTGTTACTTTTACTATTACAAACACTGAATAACAACTTTTAAAGTAACTAAGAAAACTAGTTTACAAGGCAAAAGATGAAGATGAGGAAAATAAAACAGTGGTTGGCAAGTCTTATCAAGATTAAAATATGCTAAGAGGATATATAAGGATAAAAAACTGGTCAATAAAACCTCATTGACTAATTCTGAGACCATAACAAGCTAAACACCATAAGCAACTTATTCAAAATCCAAAGTTCAAGTGTTATTTAACTGGAGTCACCAAGCTAACAAGTTTACAACAGGGATAAGCCTGGTGACACAGACAGGATTTGTTTATTAAACATGAAGCGTGCCATTTGAAGGTGAGCAAGCTCAAAGTGACACAACAGCTTCTCAACACCAGTGAGTAAAAGAGATGCCCTTTTTTTTTTTTTTTCCATTTAACATGTCAAAAAAACCCCCCGAAACACCAACCACAAATAACAGATGTCTGCTCCTTTAACACACAGGATGACTAATAGGCTGTGCAGGAGCTACATCCTACTTAAATTAAAACATATGCAAGTACACATCTTTAAACTTCTTGCTTGCTTCTAAATTGTCACACTGATTTGAGGTGTTTGCATTGGTTTCTTCATATAATTATGCTGCTTTAGGAAATGGTATTTCAGGATCAAGATGAAAAAGATTAGAATAGCTAGGATGACGTCTGAATTTGAACTTCTCCTGAATCTGAATCTTCAGCATCTCCTGTTACAAATGCAGGGAGTTTTACCTGAGAGTAGGAAGACAAGTTTACTGTCATCAACTGGAAGACATCTTCTATGCACCTGTGAAAGAGTAATTACTTGTGGGAATGCGCCACATGCTCTCCACAGCAAAGCCTGTGGTAAACTCCGACACCACTATAATTCAAAATAACGCAACCAATCTGACTGAAACTCTGTATGAGCTCTCTCAAAGCAATGGACCAAAGCCTGGCAGAGAATGAGACTGTCAGTCGAGGTAGGTGCTGCAATGTTCATCATTCTGCCTTGTCTTCTCCCTGCAACTTACCTCACACTAATTTAGCTAAAGTAAATTTCAGTCAACAGTGATAAATGTAGATCAACAGCTTTTTCTGCATCTGGTTTCTTTCAGCATGGAGTTGTCTTATAATGTATTCCTATATCATTCTCCCATTTCTCCTCTCCTGGTTTTTAGGCTTGTGGTAAGCTTCAGACAATGAACAAACAAAAGCTACATATACATATGAAAGCTAAATTTATGTGATCCATTGTTGATTTGTAGTTATGGTTTGCTGATCTACTTCATTTCTGCAAAGTGAGCAAGTTACACTGACTCAGATGCACTTCCATAATGAGTCACAATAAAAGTATTGTGGCAGACCAGAAGTTTTGATCACTTAATTTTTGACTTCTTTTGCAAGAGATCGTTTATACTCTTGCATCTTTTGAAGACTCCAAAATTCTTAAAACTCTCCTATCAGATTTTTTAGGTAGCACTTGTTACAATCGCTGAACTCCCAGCTGCTCATAAATTGAGTAGTCATTGGGTTTTTGGTTTCTCTGCACCCTTTGCTACTTTAAACAGAGGCTCTAACCAAGTCACTGTCCTGCTTCAAGTTCCTGCATTTCCACTGCAATCCTTCACCAAGTCCTTGCAATAAATATTTCCACAGGTCCGTCTGTAAAATTTGGCAGTCACGTAACACGGCTTTGAGCACAGTGACTTTTAACTAGGAGGAAGAGAGACCTTGTGACTCCACATCAGCCACAAAAGGATTTTACTATAAGGAGAGCTTACCAACCCATTAGCTAAATTAAGGAAGTGGGCAGGTTAGGTCTCAGCCACCACTGGAATAAGGTAGGAGAATACACTAGAATAATTAGGAAAGAGAGCAACTTCAGGAGACAGCAAGTTAGTTCAGTAGCCAATGAGAGTAAATAACTCAATGAGCAGGTTCCAAGGCCATGTCTTGCAAATATATAAACAAAATATTATGCTAATATGGTTATCATCTGATACAGGAAATTACAGTACTGGCGATTTACATTTATCTTACAACATCCTATTTGAATATTTTAATTGTATGTATACTAATTGTTTCCCTTATATTTGACAGGAAAATACATACCAACAAGTTCTGTAATTGTTTAGTCACATTATTAAAAAAAAAAAAGAAAAAAAAAAAAAAAGAGTGACTCTCAAGGCCTTTTTTCACTGCCTTGAAATATGCAGAGTCCTTGTCTGGGCAGCTTGCCAAAGTGTATTAATACCTTTGATATTAAAATATCAATGATTAGGATTAATTCATATTTGATCAGTAGAATACATTTTTTCTTTTAACATTATACTGTTGAGGTATCTTGTATGCTTAAATGTAATAAAAAAAATTCCTGGAGGAAAATTATATTTTATTTGTTTTAGTTTTTTGGCCATCTCTTTCTTTCATTGTGAAAAAAAAGAAACTATTTAACTCCTAAGTAAATATGACAATGATTATCACAAAGAAATATGATGCAGAACTGAGAGCAAATAAAAGGAAAAAAGAAGTTTGTTAGGTCCTTATTTCCTCACCTCCTGTCCAAGTAAAACAAATGTTAAATAAATGGAAGTATCACAGAATTCAAAGAGAAATATCTAGTCTTAGAAGGATGAAAAATACAATAGGAAAATCCTGACTCTTTTAAAGTTTAGTTGAATTAACCTGAAAGAGAGCAGTGACAAAATGTATGGATTTATGAAAAGGAAAAACTTCTAATGCTGCTGGAAGGTTTTACTGAATGCATCCAAATATCTCATACCACTGTCATAAAAGCATCATCCAACCTTAGAAATGTAGCTACTGTGACAAAGGTGAACATGCCCAGAACAATCCATAATATTGGACTCACATTTGCTGATAGACAACATAACTCCACTGCAAACATCCAGGTCAATATGAAGCTGTAACATTTGGCTGTGGGTGTCAGAAAGTGTTACAGCAGATGGACGATCACAGTATCATTACAAAAGTGTTCTGGACACCAACCACAATGCAGGACTGCATGTGTCTTCTGACCAACACGAGACAGCACTGGGGCTCAAGAACATACCTAATTTCTTTTTTTTTTAAACTGGATTTCACTCTCTGCCTTACTTACGTTTGTCTTGACCAAAACAGTCTTAGAAACACTATGCAAAAAAATGAAAGAATATAACAACTATTCCACACCTGTCCATCCCTTCAAAATTAATTACTTGTAATACTGGCACTGCGGAAGTATACTCAAAACCATATAACTAAAACAAAAGAAGATAATGGGGTTTGCTTACAGGTATATCCAAAGTTTGAAAATACTATCTTTATAGAGACAACAGCTAAGTTTGAAAACATTTTAAAACATTAAAAAAAAAAACAAAACAAAAAACAAAAAAACAAAACAAACAAACAAAAAACCCAAACAAAAAACCAAAACAAAAACAAACAAACAAACAAACAAAAAACCAAAAAAAAAAAAAAACAAAAAAAAACCCAAAAACCCCAAAAAAACCCAAACATAAAAAAACCCTCATCAAAACACCCAACTTATTTCATTAAACTACAACTGAGACACAACAATAGTAATAGTAGGGAGAAATCTGAACTCTCTTGAAATTCAAGTCTGCTTTCACAATACCACCGGAGAGACACATACAATTAAAATAAATTAAATCTTTGTCTCAATCTCCCCAGAATTCAAAATGGAATTCTGTTTGAAACAATTTTGTATTCCCGGAGAGGAGGTATATCCTATTGAAAGCATATTTTTAATCTAAAAATAAAATCTCTAGGTAAAGGCAACATGCAGTCCTATTTACAGAAGGTTTATCTGGGTAAGAATAATAAACAACTTCAAGACAGCTTTGGTATTAGAAATGATCACATGTGCTCCCAAAAATGTTTCAGTAGTCCTAGAAACTGATTTTCTGATCACTGGGATTTTTCACCTATTAAAACATTTATGACCATTATGATTCTATTCTAAATTTTTGAATAAAAATGAGTCAGTATCTTAAAAAATAAGGGGTTTTGTTTTGTCTCCTTTTGTTTACTTTGTGACTGATTTGAAATTCCATGTCTTTGAAATTCAGCTTCTTTTTTCTTTTTAAGGCAGAACTTCATCCCTTCATCACTTCTCCTCAGTGGCGTAATCACTGCTCTCCTAAAATATGGTCCCTACACAGTCTTTACATCTCTCTGAAAATACTAGCAAGTTTGAGGTATTTCAGATAACATCAAGTTGCTTATTTTGAGTCTTTCAAACAAAAACACTCTTTAAAACTTCCTGGTATCTATAAAAAATTAAGTAATTTCATTCCTTCTCAATCACTAAGAAGATACCAAATAGCTAGCAGCTAACTTGCATCTGGGATCTACAGATTAAAAATCTAGGAGCAAACAACAAGGTTAGTTACAACATTTCCATCAAGCTGAAATACTGAAACGGGCCAGCACAATGAGCCAAGCAGGCTGTTGAGAACTATACCAGCTGCAACTTTTGAACCCTTTTGGTCCTTTTTGGCTCAAAAACCCACAGACCCCTTTTTTTCCCACAGAACACATCACAGCAATTCATCCTGGAGATCACAAGGTGTGATTATCAATGTATTTTAACAATTAAACAAAGACAAGTCTTATGCTTCCAGACAAAGATGTGAGAAGGTAGTAAAAGTAATCAGTCATGAACTACCTTCAAGACAAAAGCAGGCACTCAGTGTAACATTTTCTTTTCACATTATTTGATCCCATCTCTGATCAATAATTATTATCCATGCCATACAGTGCAGTCCTCAGCCTCTTCTACACCATTCTAGCTCATGTCATACTGCTGCTTTTATATCTAAACCTGTTCTTAGCAAAGATTTCTACATAGAAGAGCACTGAGGCATTGTGGTGTGATTCCAGTTCAGCAAAAAATGTTAATCATAGCTATCAATGCAGTTATCAGATGTATGAGTAGCTTTAGAAGGAATCAAGGTCATTGCTTACATTTCCCATTTCTTCTTCTACTAGCTACTAAACTAGTTGGGGAGCAAAATTAAGGTTCAAGACTTGCAAAACATGGCTAGGAAAAGATAAACACGGCATTTGTGAATAATCAAGGGTAACCCTGGGAAAAGAGAGAACTAGTCAGGGAAAACACAGCAGATTTGGACTAGACGAGTTTGGCTGTATTTGAAAAGGGCTCGTAACAGCTCTTCTGATTTAATTTTGTTATTAAACTTCACTAGAGTACAAATTAATAAAAATGAAAGAGAGAAATTACAGAATATTAAAGATCTTAGTGTTGTTTTGGTTGCACTTTCTTTCTTGTCTGAAATGGGTGGACTGATGCTCTGCACTGGTGAATGCCTAAACAGCTTTATGAAGTTATCATCACTGATGGCTACCTCATCTGGCTATGGGAAAAACAGCAATTGTACCTTCACTCCTCTGCCTCAGGAGTGAATGAACAACCAGTCACATCTCAGGAGTCACAGTAAGCAGTGGCAGGTGCTAACAAAGGTGGATGCAAATTCCACAGGCCTTTGAAGAACATCACTGCTGCTTTAGTATGTTAGTACTACCTCTCCTCTCCTGCAAAGAGGCTTTCTCCTCTCTCTGCTGCAGCAGGATTTACACTTTTCTCTGACAAACCTGTAACACTATTATCCTGCCACATAACACCACTTGAAATAAAAAATATTTCAGTGCACTGTACAATTCTGCCAAGACATGTTAATGGACAAGCCATTAACACTCGCAGTAGTTGAAATAGCCCTGTGAAGGCAAAATGTAGTTGAAGTCACATAACAGGAAAAAAACTGTAAAAATTATCATTCTGGTTTCATATTTACTGGTTTCATAGATGTACAGTTTTGAGAAGAACAGAAGAATAGTCTAAAGTTTACAATGATTCCTTGAATGACTTCCCCAAGTTGCCATGTTTTTGTGCAGACCCATCTAAATCCCATTAGTCAAAAAACCTTCTTGTCCATGGAAAGGATTCTTCAACACCAAAACCAACCTAAATCTCCTACACTGCCAGTATCTTATTACTAAGCACTTTGTTCTAAAAATGCACCATTTGCCTTTGTATAACAAAGAAAATGGTCTGTATCAGCTGCCAAACTCCACCTGTTCAATTGGCCAGAACAGGCCTTCTCCAGGCACTCTCATAAAGGTACATATTAATCTCGCTTCAGGAAGAACACTAGATATTCAGAATGAGAATCACTGAAGAGTTGGGGTTGGAAAGGACCTTGGAAGATCATTTAAACCCACATCACTGCTATGGCAAGTTGTACAGCATCAAGTCCAAGTAGGTTTTAAAAATTTCCAGAGAGATAAGACTTCACAACCTCTCTGGGCAGCCTATTCCAGTGTTCAGGCACCCTCAAAGAAAGAAACTTTTCCTTACATTTGGATAGAAGCTCCTATGTTTCAGTTTGTGTGCATTATCCCTTGTCCTGTCACTGGGCAGCACTGAAGAGAGTCTGGTCCCAGATTCTTGACAGCTACCCTTAAGACATTTGTACACATCGCTAAGGTCCCTGTTCAGCTGTCTCTTCTTCAGGCTAAACTGGCCCAGTTTCTTCAGCCTTTCCTCATAAGAGAGATGATGCTCCAGACCCTTTTATAGTCCCCTGCAGGACCAGCTCTCCAGTAATTCCTTGTCTTAAACTGGAAAGCTCAAAATGGATACCTAAACAGCATTCCAGATATGGCTTTACCAGGGCTGAGTAGAAGTAGGGTGTGTACATAATTTTCACTAGTTTTCTAAAGAGGTGGCTAAACAATACAGATCCTATTCCTCTTTCCACAGAAATGCTTCATAGTTGCTCCTTGATGTCAGGACTGGTTTTTTTTAGTAATTTAAAATAATTGGAAGAATCAAAATCTAAGTCTGAAGTTTTTAAATTAAAAACTCTTTTAAACTGAATATTAAGAAAGTCATGTCCAACGTTTGCTGTGTCTCACAAGCAAGTGTCTGAGCTAACAAAAGCAATGCAACTATCTCAAATACAACACTTCTTTAAACCAATGGAAATTCAGCAGGAACACAGAAAAACAAAAGCAACCAAGCTGTTCTCTTTTTGTTTCTACTTTGGGTAAAAATAAAAATGTGTGAGCTTGGAAACACTTGTTGCACTATAGTTCTTGGATGTGTTTCCTTCTGAACATATAGAGAAGCAGGTTTCATAGTCAAACCAGAATGCAGTAAAATGGCTCTTCTTCTGGAAGCATTTGAGTCATGAATACAGCTGATGTCTAACAGCAGCAAACAAAATCATAAATTATGCCCCAAAAGTGTTTACAGAATCTGAACCCCTCAGTAGTTAAATAGCAATTTACCATTGCTTTAAAGTCACTAAATGCTTTCATTTCATCTGGCACTGTACCCAGCAGGGCCATAGAGCATTGAGAGGAGTCTATTGTACAGCACAGCAAATGAGACATTTGGGTAACTTCTCAGGCAGTTTAGCTAGTTTGTGTTTACAGTTGGTTAAGAAATGTGCCATACCATTCTCTTGACAAACTGTAAGTGTTAAAAAAGGCTAGGTTGGTGAGGAAAGGATTGGATTGCTGAGGCCAGGGCTGCATTCGTGTGCCAGTACTGTCCATGTTTACGGAAGCTCTAGGCATTGCATATCCCAACAAAACTGAGTAGCTGACTTTATATACTTATATACCCTACATATATACTTTTATATATAGAGAGAGTCTTTCCTTATCTTCTTTAATGGAAGAGAAATTTCCTTGAGAGCGACTTCAAAGAGGGGGATGCTCAGACATTTTATTCCACACACTCATCTGCAGGCAGGCACCAGAGGGATTCAGCACTGAAACACAGAACAAGTGACCTGTGAAATAAATGGCTGTCCCAATATCCTCCAGATTTGAAAAAGCTTGAAAGCTTGATTATGTTCTTTATATCTTTAAAAGAGGTAATACAAGATGGCTTATGAACCCTCTAGATGTGTTTTGGTCACCCATTTTAGTCACCCTCCAGATTAAGGCTGCTTCCAGTTGCTTACCACAAACACTTCCAACATGGGAAAAAAGCTTATCATTAGAAGCCACATTTATGGGAGTAAGGCTGATAACAAAGGTTACAAGTCTGTCTTCACAACAAAAATTTCCCTTTTAATAATGAGATTGTCTGTAATTTTATGATCAGAGTTCTTCATCTTTACAAACAGTAAACTGAGAACCATGTTTTGGAACTGCTTACATATAGCAAGTACAACTTCCATGTTTGTAAGTGCAAGTTAAATCTGTCAGAGAAATTGCACTCAATTTAACTGAATTTCAATTGCTTTTCAACAGCTCAGATCCTCTGTCTTTTTACTCCTGTAACTTCATCTTCATTTGCTTCAGATTCCAGTAACTAGCCTCCGTTCCAGGACATGGACAGAAATGAAACACACGTTAAATAAACATGTCCACTGTGAAAAGCTTACTAGGTTTTGACTGTGAGGGTAGAGAACAGACAAATAATCTAGTAACCTTTAAACATGACTTGAAAACACATTCTTTTTCTTTTAGTATTTACTGTTAAAAAAACAAGTATTGAATAGTAGAAATGCACTTGTTGCCCATCACCTCTGCTTAATGTATATATTTGGTACTGTGCATTTCAAGTTTTTCCTGCTCATATACAAAAGGTAATTTTAAATTGTTGTTATCATAAGTAACCACATAAATTAAAGCATCCACACAAAAGTACCATGATCAAAGGGCTGGAAATCTGCCACATGAGGAACAACTAAAGGAGGTAGATCTTTTCTCCCTAGAGAAGTCTTGGGGATAGTGGTATCTCCTCACAGCATTCCAGTAATTTGGGCTGATACAAAGAGGACCAGGAGAGGTTTCATCTTAAAACAAGTCAATTTTTTTTTTCAGTGAAGGCAATCAATCATGAGAACAACCTTCCCAGTTACAATGGCTGAGGTTTTCAAGATGGACAGGATGCCTGACAATGTCACCCAGACTTCCTTTCCTTTGAAAGGTGAAATAAGATAGTCTTCTGAAGTCCCCTTACGGAACAGCCCTTCCACTCCAGGCCATTCTATGAAAGCCATGCTATTACATTGATTTCATCAGAAATGTTATAATCTATTTGCTAAAAGTTAGCAACAACTATAAAACTCGGTGCAGAAGTGGTTTAGTATTCATATAGTTTCATTACAAATTGTCAGGAATCAGACTTAAAAAATCAACTTCAATGATTCTTCTACTCTTGAAAAAGTATCAGGAAGGAATCATGAAATTGTAATACATATTCTCTGAAATAAACGCGGGCAAAAGTCTCACAGTACATAGGCAGTCTGACTGGAAGTCTTGACTGTAGTATCTCTGATTCTGCTGTGATCATTCACATCAGACAGATGTATGTGTACCGAAGTATCTCACACTGATGCTGCTTGGTAAGGTACCAGCAATGTTTCATGGACTCTTGCCCATGCAGCAGCTAATAATGTAAGCACATATTCATCTGTACTTCTGGGGGACTTAAACCCTTCAGCAGCTGCTATAGCTGAGTAAGAACGGACATAAACTCTGACTGAGTACAGCATCAAGATGTTCTACAATCAAATTCTTCTCCTAGGCACTGAGATTTGCCAGTCAAAACTTATGTTTAAATATGCATTAATTTAAATAAGCTTGGTCGCCTCATCCATTCCAGAGAAAAGACTGAGAACTTGGCAAAGTTCTGGCACTGTAAGTTGCAATTTTTCCTTATTAGATTTATTTTCCCTAAGGATTAATCTACACCTCCATTTTAACATGAGCCACTGTTATGATCACTGCCCAATCTACATATTATGCAAAAATTACAAACTCCTCTACTACACTTTGCAAATTGGAGGGTTTGGAGAGAACCTGCTAGCAAGATACAGGATTAACCCCTTTTTCAGTCAACTTCAGGACGACTTGGGGAAACAAGTTAATTTCTATTTCTGTATGCCTTCTTTGTATGTCTAAGAGCCACACTCCAGCGATTCACCAAATAACAGCTCATTAAGAAACAAAGTTTAATCAAACTCCCCTGCACAGGTTTGAGGCTTAGCCACTAGTAATTTTATATTTAAGATTGTATTTTCAGTCAAGTATTTAACCAAAAATTACAATTAATCTCATCAAAAACCAGCATCTGATACACAGCTTTGCATTGCTGACTAGGCACACTGGAGCCAGTCCTTGGCTTCAGTTAAGACAACTGATGTTATCATACAAAATAGTGTGTAGCAGCCTGCACCTACCGCATGTGTATGTTAAAGAGGTATTTCAAGTCACAGTTGTAGACTTTTTAAAATCAGTTCTTCAAGGAGACTAATAAATGCAGATCCCCCACAACTATGGATCTAGTAATTCTAAGCAAATATGAAGTTTACCAGACTCTTTAGATCTGGTAGAATAGGGTTACAACAGCTTTGCCCTCCAACCTGAAACTCCACTAATGTGCTAGGGATGGTTAAAAAAAAATCCCAAAACCAATAAAAAAAGCATAAAGAAAACAAGACAAACCAAACCATCGAAAACACCATCGAAAACACCAAGGAGGACTGCCATTGTAATGATCACATGTGCCTTAATTCCAGTCTCATTTTGTCAGGGATCAATGTTAACTACCTTTAAAAATAGTTATACTAAAATTAAACTAAGAGAACAAAGGAGAAGAAAATTCAGCTAATGAGTTAAATATGCCTCTATCTCAAATGGCTTTAGCCTAAATCTGGAATGCTCAGCTCCTTGAAAATAGGATTGTTTCAATTACTTTATCCTTCAGTCTAAAAAGTGTTGCATGCAGTATACCCAGCTGGATGTTCAGACTAACAAAATCTGATTCTCAACAGTGTTCACTGGAAGGAATCTCATTACAAGTCCCAGCATTGCCATGCACTCCTCGCTTCCAAGATACAGCTCTTCTTCAGCCTTAAATATTTTTATATAATACATTTTTTTAAATTATTTTATGTAGTGCAGGCTATACTGTGTTTAAATTTCTAGCTTGCAAAGAGGCATTAATGAGTTGATTTTGGAAACTTTTGAATGAAAAGGAAAAAACCCCACTCAATCTCTTTCTTTGAGCATTAAAGAAAATCTCCCTTTGAGTAACCCCAGAACTCATGAAGGACAAATGAGGCTTTAGAAGGAGTATCATTTCTGGCTGTAGAATGACCCTCACAGATTATTTATTGCAGTGAAGGTGTTTTGTGTTGAATGGTGACCTCGAGAGCATAGTACACTAGAAAAAAGGCTGTGGCTGTAAAAGTTTATTATCAACTCCCCAACAGAATGTACCACCTAAAGACCACAGAAAAAGATCTTAACACTGTGACAAATTTCATACTGAATCAAGGGTCAGATAGCGAGAGGTATTCATTCCACCCAAGCTTGACCACAGCACAGTGTTTTGACTCACACTGACAATTACATCTTGCTTCTCCTCTAATTTATGGCCTTATAACTCAAAGGTTTTCAGGATCCAATGTAGTCTCAACCATGGCCTTCATGGGAAAACAGAGGATAAGAAAAAGGAAGTAAACCTGGCCAAGCAGGGCCATATTTCAAGAACAGTACTCTGTGTGCATTGTGTGATTCCGTGACCATTAGCAAAATCAGGTTTGAAATGAACCCTTATGAACAGCAACAGAATCAGAAGGAGCAAGGGAAAGTCTCAAATCCTTCCCCCAGCAGATGGACTGTTGCCAAATATGCCCCACCTATTTGTCAGGTACTGCAGCTCACAGTCAAACCCAGCATTTCCAAGTCAAATATTGTCTTTTTTTATATACCACTAGAAAAGAAGCACCTGAATAACATTGTTTTTTATGTTTACAAGAAGTCTGTCTCAAGTCTGGAACAAGCAAGTAAAAAAACCAGAGGCAGGTCTATCCAAAATTCAGTGAGTGGGCTGTAGAAGCTGCCATCATAGTACAACTAGAAAAAGCATAACTGATGACACTTGGTTTTCCAAACTTCTAGCAATTTTCCATTTTTTTCATGTTTACTACTGCAGCAGCTATAGACTACTTTCTGCATGTCCAAGACCTCCTATGCCTTGCAGCAAAGCCAAAGAATAATGCATTAGAAAGAAGTGTGAAAGAAGAAAATAGTGGGTTTTGGCTCCATGTTTTACGCAGTAAAAAAAAGGATAGAAACATAGAAAGAAACCACAATTTTAACCTGGTATTGTTCTTAAATTTATAAAATATGTCTAGTAAGAAAACTGCAGAGGGGAAAGTGACTGATTAAGAAGCTGAAGCATCCCTTAGGATTGAGGAAAACCCTGAAGATGCCAAACTAGAAAAAAATCCAAGGTGGTAGTTCACTTGCACACTCTGGATTACAGAAGACAGCTGAGAGCATGAAAAAGGTATAGACAGGGTACCAATGGATCTCTAAACCACAGTTAGTCATTGTTCTGGTGGTTTAATGGGCATATACAGACCACAAGTTAAATGGGAAGAGCATTGTAATTTAACTCCTCTTACTCAGTGTGAGAAATTAGTCCAGATAAGAAAAGTCAGCCAGTCATTGAAGTGAAAAAGAACAGGAGAGGTCAAAGCTTTGGAGACTAAAACACGTTTATGCTTAGAGCAGGAGAGAAATGAGAGAAACTGGATAGCAGGAAGAAGAGGCAAAAAAAAAAAAAAAAAAAAAAAAAAAAAAAAAATATATATATATATATATATAAATTTGTGACATGAAATTTTCAAGTATAAAGTAGTTGAAGAGACCAACTTGAAAGTAAAAGGGGATATGGGCAATTGGCACGGGTCCCCCTCCCTTAACAGGCCTGCCTAGCTGTCTTGACATGTAACAGCAGTGCCAAAAGCTCTGCCTACCTTTATCTGCTTCCTTTGCAGTCTGACATCCCATACATTATAAGCTACCTGCAGGACGTTGTACAAGCTTAAAATTAAAAAATAAACATGAGACAAGCAGACAGCAGGTTACTTAATATTAAAACTGAAATTCCCAGTGATTGTTACCCTAAAATCACAGAACAGCTTCGGTTGGAAGGAGCATTAAAGACCATCTACTTTCAATCTTCCAAATGACAAGCACGAAGGGACCTACAATGTCTCTGCGCAACCTGTTCTGGTGCCCCACTACCCTCTGAGTAAACAACTCCTTCCCAGCATCTCTGAATCTATCCTCTTCAAGTTTAAAACTGTTCCCCCTCATTCTATTACTCCATAATGACGTCAAAAGTCCTTTCTCCTAGCTTTCTTGCTTGGCCTGGTCTAGGTACTCAAAGGCGGCTAAAATATCTCCACTGTTTGATAGTTTCACTGTGGAGATCTCTTAAATAACATGAGGCCGTACAACAACAAGTGTAATTTATAATCTGCATCTCAAGATTAACATTATCATCTTGGCTATTAACTTTCAGAATATCCATTCTCTTCCCCTTTTTGCCCAGTACAAAAGCAAACCCACACACCTATATACCTATATGTAGCACTGTGGAGGGATTTGTGGTATGGCACACTCGTTCACATAGAATATTATTGATTTATTTGCTGTAAATGGCTGAGTTCCAAGATTGTTATATAAAGTTATCTCAACACTCTACCAGAAAAACCCTCATCCCAACCCGATCAAATTTCATCCCATTTTCAAATAAGCTTAGTGGCAGGAGCTATGGAAAAAAGCTGCTACTAAATAGTGTCTTTTGGGACCCACATAACACCCACATACTAATAAAAACAGAAGTTATCTATGCTGACATATCTGAGGTGCCCTGCATTTTCAAGATCATATATGCTGAGTGTTCACTAATCACTGGTCACTTGCTTGCAAAGAGTTTCCTTTTGGTCTGCCTTCGAAAAAGTTAACCCAGTTTTACTGCATCATTTTATGGCAAAATAAATTTATTGAGATAGTGATATACAAAGTAGGACAAGCACCTGCACTAAGATAGTAAACAAGTTAGAGGACCTGAATTACATACAGCATAGTCCCATCACAGACCACTAGCAAAAGAAAATATACCATTCAACCAAAGCATAAATAGTTGTTTTTTCAAGAATTACTCTGCATCGTCTGCAGCCTGTTTTGAACTAATTAAGTCTCTGAAGACTAAAGTCCAGCAATCAAGTCCCTGAATTCCAGGCCAGACTTCCAGCCCGAGAATATCCTGTGCGTCTTTAGGTGTTAGCCATGAGCAGGAAACAGGTGCAACGCAGAAATGCAGTTACAACAACGGGAGAGCAGCGCATTATTTCGTTTATTGGTACTCCAGCTTTCAGTACTTCTAAGGAGCTGACAGGAACAGAAGCCAACTGCGAGTCCCTGGCGAACTGCCCCGCTGCGAGGAAAGGAGCCGACAAGTCGCTCGCTCCACGCCGCGCCGACGAGCGGCCTCCTGGCCCTCCTGGCGGGCGGCAGGGCCTCCCTGGCTGACGGGGCCAGCGGGGCCGGGTGCCCGCACCGCACCGCTGCTCCCGGGGCGGCCGGCAGCGCGCAGCCAGCGCGGTCCCCGTCCCGGGCCGGTGCTGCCCCGCGGGAGGCGGCGGTGCGGAAGGGCTGCGGCTACTCACCATCTCTTGCCTCAGGAGCTGAAGTTTCGTCTCCAGACGGGCCAGGGCGGCAGCGCGGCGGCGGCGGGGCGCGGGGGCCGCGGCGGCGGGGCGGGCCGGGGGCTGCTCCCCGCGCAGGGGCCGCGCCAGGCTCTCGGGCACTCTGCGCCCCAGCTTCTGCTCGACGTCGCGGAGGTCAGGCAGGGCGCCGGGCTCCATGGCTGGCCCGCGGGGGCCCGGGGCGGCAGCGGCAGCGCTACCCCCGCCCGCCCGGCCGCCGCCGGGGCGCGGAGACGCGGAGACCCGCGGGCACGGGCATCTCACTGCGCACCGGCCCCTCCCGGCCCCTCCCCGGCCGCCCGAGAAAGGCAACAGCGGCCGGGCGAGAGCGATGGAGAAAAACGGCCTCGCTTCGTGTACGAGAGCGCGGCGCGCCCCGTCAGCTGCGGCCGGCACAGCGCGACCCGACTCATCGCGCCGGAGTCCCGCCCGGCCGCAACTTTAAAGCCGCGGGCAGGTGGCAGAGGCGCGGCCCTCTCCCCCTCCCTCCACACACACACCGCTGCCGGGCCCCGGGGCGCCCCCCCACGGCCGGGACTGCCGCACCCCACCCGGAGCGCCGCCGCCCCCGGGGACACGCACAGCAGAGCCGAAGAGAAAGGGAAAAGGGAAAAATAAAAAAGAGAAGAAAACTAGAAAAAAAAATAATAAGAATGTAATGAAATAGGAAGGAAGGAAGGAAGGAAGGAAGGAAGGAAGGAAGGAAGGAAGGAAGGAAGGAAGGAAGGAAGGAAGGAAGGAAGGAAGGAAGGAAGGAAGGAAGGAAGGAAATAGGAAAAGAAAAAAAGAAAGTGGGAAAAAAAAAAAAAAAAGAAGAGAAAAAGAGTCGCCCCTTCGAAGGGGAATGTGTGAACGGTATCCCTACGTCAAACAGATTTTATTCCAGGCAAGTGCATTCCTCCTATCCCCCCTTATTATATTTATTATTTTTTGTCGCCCTCCTCTTTAAGAAACAAAACTTGCAAGCTGAGCCAGACGCCCCAGCTGATAGCAAGGTGCTGATGTTGGCTGTGCAGATAGCAGTGCTGGATGTGCTCTGTTCCTTCTTGTCCCACGATGCTCCTTGTCCCATGACACTGAAAAACATTTTAGGCACTAAAGTATGAATAGCTGCAACCGTGAGGCTACTGCTGACACATATCACGGGGGCTGAGAAAATGAGGCCAGCCACTCTAGGTATCAGGTCCTCTATAACAACTAGAATCACAAAGTGTGGTCTGGTTATCTTGGGAAAACAAAGCAGTTTTACAGCTAACTGGATGCTTCTGGTGAAATAATTTCATCAGTACTTTAAAATCTAAGATTTATTATCAGGAACTTTGCAAGGGTTTAATACAGTCAAGTGAAAAATCTGCAGATGTATCTGGTATCTTAAAGGTGCATTCATTTTAGACCAGGACCCTTATTTTATCACTATAACCATCTGGAAATCCTGTGTGAGAGACATATGAAAAGACATTTATTTCTCTCATATTTGTCATAAATATTTAATTCATATGACAAAAACTCCATTAATGTTCTTCTCAGAAAAGAAAGCCATAACCAACTCCTCACAGCACATGAGAATCCTCCTTCTTATTGCCACCATCCCCAAATATTTCCTGAAGTTTTATTTTAACATATTGATATTTACAGACTAGCTTCTATATAATCTCATGTTAATATTGACTTATGCCATTCTGTAAATTAGTAGAGATCACACTGAAATTGTTCCTCTGTGAGCTATGAACATCTTGTTAAGTAAAAGTTTAAGTTTACATGACTGTTGTTATAGCTTTGAACTGTAGAACTCTTGTACTACAGGCAGCATCCTATAAAAAAGGTCATGGTTCAGCTGTATTCAGACTTTCTGTTTGAAGAAACTTAAGAAAAATTCTGAAGTATTATCTTTTTCTTTAAATATTTCAGATGACCTGAATGATCAAGCTTTTAAAAATGAAAATGGAAGAGAAATAATATCACAGAGCTTGGCAGTGTCTGCGATCTCTAGACTCACAGTGGCTAATTATAAAGAAGGATGGGCATATGTCGATATAACCTGAAACAGAAACACTGTTTTAATAAGCAAAACAACAAACAGCAATCCGAACACCACGCGTGGGCCCACCAAAAGGGGCAAAGGCCATGGATTACAACAGTTTATAAAAGGTAGGGTCTGGGCGTAGTCTGAGGGATAGGGTCCAACAGAGTACCACTGTAATGAATGTGTATGTTCCTGCAGCAAAAATCAACCACTTGTAGAACAGAGAACTTTCTAGTCCTATTTAGAGCTCCCATGAAGCTTTAAGGGTGAAATTTTTCTCACCTTAACTAGGGAGATTTTTCCTAAGGCCTTAATTCAGAGATTTCTTGAATCCCAACAAAATAATATAAAGAATCTATGCTACTTTGAAAAAAGATTTTCAATGATAAAAAAATTCACCAAATCCTGCTCTAAATAAATCTAAAAATAATGAAAATAACTATTTCCTGTTATTCTGGATAAAGAACATTCAGAATGTAAATTACATAATGTGCCCTGTGCACTCATGAATTTATGCTTTACCATCTGATGGCCTGATTTTTGTGTCCCACTGGCCTTGCATTAGTACAGCAGCTAACATGTCAATGGGTATACTTTTGAATTACAAAGATTAAAAGATATGCCTATGTTGCAGTCACCTTGTTAAATCTTCAAGGTTACCAGATTTGCTAAACTAATAAGTGTTTCCATGAAACAGGTTTCTCTTTAGGTAAACAAAACCAGTAAACAGTATGTAAATTCCATTTTCATCTTGTGGGACAGATCCTCTGTCTTCATTTTAGAATCCTAGTGTCCTAACTTGTAAGGAGTCCATAAGGATAATGTAATCCAATGCCTTGCTCCTTGCAGGGAGCAGGAAGCAGGACTAACTAAGCATAAACCATATGATCAGGAGCATCATCCAGATAATCGTGGACTCTGCCAAGGCTGTGACCATTTCCCTGGGAAACCTGTTCCAGTGACCGTCCACTCTCTTGATAAAGAACACTTTCCTAATGTCAGTATGAATTTTGCCTGATGAATCTTCATTCCATTTGCTCATGTTCTGTTACTGGTCACTGGAGTAACAGAATAACCTCCTCCACTGCCAGCTGTGAGGAAGCTGTAGTCTCTGATACGGACAACCCTCAACCTTCCCTTTTCCGTGGTGAACTAAGTGATCTCAAGCTGCTCTTGAATGCCTCGTCCTCAAAGTCTTTCACCACCCTGGTCACCCTCCTCTGGACACGCTCTAATAGTTTGATAGCCTTGTACCTAGGCACCCACAGCTGTACACAGATCTTGAGGTGGGCTACACCAGTGCACTGTAGTGCAGAACAGTCGCCTTCCTTGACCAGTTGGTAATCTGTCACCCCAGGACCCATCTGTCTCTTTTGACTGCCAGGGCACATTGTTGATGCATATCCATCACTCACCATCTACCTAAACCATCAGATGTTTTTCTTTGGCACTTCTCTTCAGTTTCTCATCCATCAATTACATATAACCAGGATTACTTTGTCCCAGGTTGAGAATCTAGCACTTGCCCTTGTTAAATTTCACGCAGTTGGTGATTTCCATCTCTTTAGTTTATCCACGTTTCTGTAAATTCTCTCAACCCTTGACGGAGTTAACAGTTCTTCCTATTTTAGTATAACTGGCAAACTTCCTTAATATACATTTAATACCCACATTCAGATAATTTATAAAAATACCAAAGAGCACTGGCCTAAAATTGAGCCCTGGTGAACCCCACTGGTGATTGGCTGCCAGCTTCATATTGACCACATTTACTATAATTCTTTGAGTCAGCAAATTGCTCACCCAATGTATAATGAACTTAAGTAGCTGTGTGCTGGACATTTCATCCAGAAGGATGCTATGAGGGACAGTATCAATAGATTTGTTAAAACTGATGAACCCACATGCCTTTCCTTGGACAACTAGATGGGTGACTTTGTCATAAATGCAAATTTATTTACAGTGATGTTATATTTAAGGGATCAGGCAGAGCACCTCAAATTATTTACATAATTTATTTTAATAATAATGTATCTCTTCATAATATATTTCTTTTCCATTTATATTGAATACAGTCCTTAGATGTCTTAGAGAACCAAAAATGTTGTAATAGGATTCTGAAATTTTGGAATCTTCCCAAAGCTAGGCACTTATAGTCAGGCCCTCTCTCATCTAGAATTCATCCAAGATGAATTTGACTCAGTGATGTGGAAATACTAGCCCAGTCCAGAGACTATTCAGAGTTTTCAATTGACTGATTGGATAATCAGACAGACCTCAACTTTTGGCCAAAATAAAATGCTCCACCATACTGAACTGAATGCTCAGATGCAGTCATTTCTGCCTCCCCTTTATAAAAATAATGTGGAAGAATATGTTGAAAGGCAGACAGCAGGTGCCTTAGGTCTATAGAAGTTTTTTATTTCCATAATCTGTCAGAAAGATTCCAATAGTACCACAAAAGTGTGGTTGTTATTTAACCTGGAGTTATGTCATATCACACTGTGAATATTTAAGGATTTTAAAAGAAAATAATTTCCTTGAGGACAGCCAGTTTTGTGGGAGTTATTTCTCGTATTGTGGTAATGTACTTCTCATAATAACCTACATGTGGAGTTTGGGCTACAGAAATGGGACCTCTGACTTTTCTTCAAAGGCTGCAGGGGCGTTAAGAGAGTTCCAAGTACATGACAACATAGGGTGTGGTAGACAGGAGTCCTGCCTTTCCTGCTTTCATCCAGTTACCTCGCAGTGCCAATATTCTTTGTCAGACGCTTCTAGGAAGCAATCTTTATTAGTTTATTCAAACCAACACCCAGAGAAGGGTGAGGTGTTTTGAGAAGGATGTTCATTGGTCATGCTTCAGTGTCACATTGTGTGACTCCTACCTAGGGAGAGTAAAGCTGAGCTTCCTAAATAGTTTCCTACTCTAGAATTAAGCAAGTGAGTATGGTCAGGTAGACTAACAGGAAGAATTAATAATTATCCTCAAGGTGAATATTCCTTAAATCCACTAACAAAATGAATGGTGCATGTTTGTAGAATTGGAGAAGTTTGGGTCATAACAACCAAAGTAAGAACTTTCATCTGGGGCATTGTGTAGGGAACTCATCCCAAAGCAAGCTTCCCCCAAATTTAAGACTGTATGCAGCTGTAAGAAAAAGAACTGTGAAAGTCTGAAATAGCTGTCAAAGGTACCTTACACTGATGAACTGTTACCACCCCAGCAGCCTCAGGAGGAATAACACTGCTATGCATTGTCCCGCGTCCAAAATCTGATGAACAGTGGAACATGAACAATGGTGGTGAGAAAGTGGCAGGGCATTTTACTTCCGTCAGTTTTGACACACTGTCTCAGTGACAGCTGAAAGCTATTAATGCCATTCTGGAACTCCTTGCCATGATGTGGGAGAAGATAGCAGAAAAAGGAATGCAGAAAAAACATTCAAAACCACTGTTTATTATTTTCTTGGCTTTGTTTAAAGGGAGGAGATGAGACTGCTGCATTTGCTGTTTCACAGGCTTGTACAAGAACCCAGATGAATCAGACCTGAAGACATGTTCAGTTTTTCAATGTGTTCAGAGCAACTGCTTATGCACAGACTCCAGAGGCATTAATCATTGCACACAGGGAACATGTAAGTATATCTAAAGCATTATGATTTTTTCTCTGTTGCTTTACCTATGTACATATATGATTTCCTTAACCATTACTGCCCCTGGGAAGAGACTGTAAATACCATTTGTACAATCTGGACTTTACTTTAAAAATACATGGAATGTGTATTTTTAAATACTGCACCTATGGGTCAAGTTTAGTGTAAGGGCCTTAAAGGCTGTGGTACACATTCACCTCAGAGTTACAGTAGTATTGATTTTTATGAGGCTGTAACCAGCACTGGAGGCTGTGTGTAGAATTCTGTTCAACACCCAGTAGCATGCAGCCACTTCAACAACTTCCAAGTTTGGTGGTTTAATCTTTTTTCCCAGTTGTGAACTTCACAATATTTTCCTGCAGAAAGATCCATCACTGCAAAATATTTTGAAACCTACTGGCAGTAGGTATATACATAAAATATATAGACCAGTTGGTAAAGGAAGCCTAAGAAACAGGCCACAGATCTCCCAAAGATTTCAAGCCACCGATTGAAAAACTGTTTCATTGAGCTATTTTAATCTGTTACATATTGATGTAGAAATTTTATGTAAGGATAATTTCTTGTCCTGAAGAGGGGAAGAAACCTCTGGGGAAAAAGCAGGATGCATCAACATAAAAAAGTCAATACTGAATTAGTGTTCAGAAGAGTGTAGTTCTCTTTCCAGGTATTCTGAGGCTCTCAGAAAAATCGCTTCAGGCCTTTATGGATCATATTCCTATCTGTAGAGTGAATTTAACTTAGTCTCTCAGTTAGAAAGTTTCAAACCTTACTTTTGCTTATCTGGATGTAGAATTATGAAGTATTTTGTTATTATCAGAGTTTATCACTACTTCAATTTCTGGTACTTTGCTTCCAAAATGTAATCTGTTTACCTCTGTACACAGGGAAGGATTTTGCTTGTGACTGAAAGCACAACCACCTTTGTGACCCAAAACATCAGTGTCTTTCTTCACATAATGCTCATGGCATCAAACGTATGCCACCCAAATACCAAATATATTCTTCCATGCAGCAACAGTTTGTATTTAGTTTTTATCAGTACAACTTTCAGTCCTTCTAGCAAGACAAACTGAAATAGTAAAATAAGCATGTTTCTCTATAATTTCCTTAGCAACTTGTAAAGAAAAGGAACAGGTGAATTGGCTGGCAATACAAGAGGGTGGTCTCAGAAACCATACACTGTTCTGTTCACAAAACAGAAATTATTTTGGAGAACTTGTCCTGAGCACATAGGAGCATGATAAATTTACACCTTATATGTCTTTTTCCAATTCCCCTTCTTTTCAGAGTGTGTAACCAGTGCTGCATATTCAAATTCAGCCTTACTCAGTTGAGGCTTGACCATGAGCAGGCCTGTGCTGTGTCCTGGCTCAGTTGAGTGACTGGGTCATGGTTGCGTGAAAAATGCTGTAGCAATTCTTACTGGCTCAGGAATGTAATGAAGATTTGTTGGGGCCCATGACCAAGATTTCTAGAGAGTCTGTGTTTTTCATGTGTTCTGTTATGTGCTGTTATGTGCTTTAAACTGCCTGGTCATTTGCCAAAGTACAAGTCCATCGGTGCCTGTTGGATTTTAGCTTTACCTGGTAGATCCTGAGGATGCTAATAAATTGTACAGCCCTATCTTGCTTTTTCAGTAGGGTCTCTGCCACCATCTGTGCACCCCACATGGATAGCACTGGTGGGGGAAAGCAGCTACTCTACAATGATTTTATAATTTTTGTATAACAGATTCCTTGCACCTGGCTCAACCATTGAGTATCTTTCTGTACCTGCTGTGGGTTGTTGGACTTGACAATCCTGAAGGTCTTTTACAACCTAGAGAATTCCATGATTCTACAATGTTTAACTGTGAAAAACAGTTCCTTTAATTGAACTTTGCTTTTTAAATTACTAGTTATCTAAATTGTTGTTAGTGCAACTTCATTTCTTATATGAAAAGTATTTCTTTGTATAAAGAAGGGAAGGTAAGTAATGGTGTAAACATATTTTTGCAAATGAACCTGCAAATTTTTCTTACCATTTTGAAGACTAACACAATGACAAAATATTAAACCCTTGTAGTATATGATGAAAATATTCTTAACCATGTGGCTTGTAATACTGGAACTCAGTGGCTTTAAACCTTGATTCAGGTTTTTGGGGAAAATGTGCTTTTCTCCAAAATAACTGCATCCAAAACAAATATGTATTTTCTGCCATAACGACTGCAATTAAAGGGCAGACAGAAGGCAGCAGGAGAATTCAGTTAAGATTTAGGCCTGCAATCTCTTTCTTTGTTAGGAAAATTACCTTTTTTCTGCAAAAAGTATGTATCCACTCCAATAGTAGACCCTGAAATTAAGTACTCAGAAGTTTGGACTGTGTCGCAAGAAGAAATTCAACTCTTTGAAGCACAGCTCAAACTGTCTTACTCTGTATTTTTGGTATTACATTTAATTATGTGATCACAGGCTTTAGTTGCAACCACATCTTACTTTTTCACATTCAGTTGCTTTCTTTCTCACGTTCAATTACTTCCTGTCTCAACATAATTTCTCTCAGCCATGTCTTTCAGTTCCTCCCCTTTTTTAAGCTTTGTTGTTTTAATCTTACGTATTTTACTCTGCTAGTCTTGAGCTTACAAATGGATGTCTAATTTCTATTCTGTTACTGAAGTGCCAGTTGAAGTCCAGTGATGTCAGACTCAAAGAAGTGTTTGGTTTGGAAAAGACCTTAAAGAAGACCTAGTTCACTCGTATCTTGGGGAGGTATACCTTCCAATGAATAGGTTGCCAAAAACAATTTAAAAATTAATTTATTCTCTTTCACTTACAGTGAACAGTCAGCTGTTAAATTGCACATTATAACTCCAAGCCATTAAGAACCATCATGTAACACCTAGAACCATTCTAGTTGGACCTAGATACATTCTAGTTCACTTTCTACCTTATGAAGTCTTCAGAATCTACTTCACTTTTCCTCACGTAACACCTTTTTTACTCCTCTTCTGTCTGCCTGTTTCCCATCCACTCAGTCTCTTCCAGTCTCCTTAATCTACACCTGACTTCTAGGGTTTTGGTTTGTGTTTTATTTGGTTTGAGTTTTTTGAAGGGAGGCAGGGATGATTGGAGGGGTGCTCTCTTATTGTCTGTTGTTGTTTTGTTGTGCTTGGAGTGCTCTGTAAAAATGAAGAAAAGAATTGTTTTCTACTTTGAGTTCTGGCATCTGATTACACAGTTGGACTTGTCAAAAGCAAGCGTTAGGGTCTGTCCTAGTAGTTAGTGACAGGATTAATGGGTGCATCTACCTTCTCATTGCACTTGGTTGCAAGGGGGTATAGCAAAGACCCTCTCATCATCGAAGGAGCATGTTGCATGAGGGTATAGAAGTCATTAAAGGCCTCAGGGGTTCAGGGCAGAGAAAGACAGCTGCACATAGGTACAGTAATATTTTCAACAACAGTACCTATAAGTTTTTTAGGTGTATTACACATATTTTACTTGAGTTGCGAGAAGCAACATTTTATAAGAAAAAATATTGTATATACTCCCCCAAAAAAAAGAAAAAAAAAAAAAAAAAAAAAAGATTCGTAGTTTTTTTAGTTGTATTTTTTGTTAGTATCTCCTCCACTTTCAACCCATGATAAAAAAAGTGTTTCTCTGAGTTTCCACATCTCTTCTGCCTCTCTGTTAAAAAAAGAGAGAAAAAACCCCAGATCCTTGAAACTTTCCTTATTGAAGCAGCTTCCATGAAAAGCTACTATTTTGTCAGACTACATACAGTTGCCCAAGGTTGCTGCAAGGGAGCTATGCCCAATAGGCCAAATGTCAGTGCCATGACTCATGTCCCTGTGCCACCTCAGATACCCATTGTATCTAGCTTCCTCCATTAGTGATGCCAATATTGTTCCAGGTTTCAGTCTTGCTAATGGAAATGGACAGGCATCTGGTGTTCTGATTGTTTCACAATTTGGAGTTTTTAATATTTTTATAGAAATAAAAACCATTTTGTGGCTTAAGGATTTGTGATTTAACCCTGGAGAGAACTAAGATTAAATGACTGAAGTCATACCTCTGGGATATAGTAGGTTGCTTAGAAGTTTAAACAACTTTTTTTCCTTGTAACTAGCCATTTTTACCCTTGTAAGTTTGCATATTAATTTTCAGCTATTTGTCCAAGATGGACTGATGTGAAAGGAAGGCTGTATTTTACAAAAGGGCTATCAGTGCTGCTGCCATAGACTGCAGAAAATGTGACTCTATTCAGGGCTCAGAGAATTGCTAAAAGGAACCCTTATGCTCACTAACTGTTCCTGGGAGCATAGCCATTCTAGAAGTGTGAGAAATGCCAAAACATCTATATAACATTGGGTTCAAGCACAGGGCAGTTAGGTCCAGTTTATTCAGTAAGCTATAGATACCACACTCCACTTTCCCCCTGAGCATTTACAATGGAAACATCTTTTCATATTATATTGAAATGAAGTAGAAATTAAAAGGGGAAAGCCTGTGAAGGAGAAGCGATATTAATGTGAAGGAGCGCGACAGCACATACAGTTGTGCCAATCTAACCAATAAACAAATGGTAGATAGTGTAACCTTCTCTTTATTAGATTGATTCATAAGGAACACAGGACTTGTAAAGCCATTCAGGTTTTTTTTGTTGTTGTTATTCAGCCTGGATGGCCAGTTTAAACTTTCTGGCTTTGTAAACCAGTTGTAGTGCATGACTAATATCTGGAGCCATGATGACATTAAGGATCCTGAAGTTTTTCTGTCTTATGAAACTGAGTAATGTGAAGGTGCCTATTTCATTTGCAGGAGAATGTCAGGGAACAAATTGCTTATTCCTATTTTTGTTGTCCCAGCAGAACAGATGTAAGATATTCTACGCATCTGTCATGTTAAGGACTGGGGGATATGATTGCTCTTAATTACATATTTATCATCAGCATTCTGCACATTTCTAGACTTCAATTAAAAAAAAAAAAACAAACCCATCAGGTTAGCTATATTCCTAACAGTAGAAGCTGGTCACATATTCAAGGCAAAAATAACTCAAAGAAAAAGAATCACAATCATAAAGGGGAAAATTGTGTCACCAGAACTCAACACAGTGTCAACAGGAGCTAAGGTGTATTATTCTCCGGATCCATTAACTCAGTCTCAAGAGAGGATGCTTTCCAGTTCTTTGTATATAATGAACTATTTAGGCCCACACAGTAAAACTCCTAGCACAGTGAAGACACTGTGCAGCTTGACACAGACACCCATTAAGTTGTTTAAATTCTTTCAGGGTTGCTTCCCATCACACAACGTTCCATGTAAAAACTTGTGCATTCCAAAAATTAGGTATTGTCTCCTTGTTTCTTGTCAGTTCTCCCCACTATCCTAGGAAGCCACTGGTCATTTGCTACATTACTTTCTTCTGTCACTTAATCCTTTCTCTGGAGGAGGGCCTCTGTGCAGCGCAGCTCAACAGATCTCCAGACTTGTCGTACAATATTTGATTGCTCTTGTGAGGCCATGGCTCCCAGGTAATAGCTGAAAACTTTGAGAGTCTGTTCTATATTTAACTTTACTAGGAAGAATTCCTGTTTTCTTGAACATCAGCAAGAAACAGATTTACAGGTACAGTTTCCAATACAACTGTTCCTGTGCCCATCCACTGTGGGAGGGTTGAGGAAGGAAGGTGGTGGAAGGAAGGCTCAAAAGGGTCAAAAGGTTTTTGACACCATCAGTCAATTTGCACAGTTTCTAAAGGTGTACTTACTTTCCAGTCCCAAAAAAATTTTGTTGAACAAAAGTTATTTTTAATTCAAGTATAATGGATCTTAATTTTTACGTTAAAATTGTAAGTTAATGAAGCTGTTTAATATTTGAGACAATATATTGTATTCTTTTATTTGTTAATTCCTCTGCATTTTAGTTTTTTATAAGTTCACTTCTTGAATTCATAGACTCCAGAATGGTTAGGATTGAAAGTGACCTGGAAGAATCTCTAGTTCCAGTCCCCCTACCACAAGCAGGGGTGCTTTCCTCTATAACAGGTTGCTCAAAGCCCCATCCAATCTGGCCTTGAAGTAGTTTTCTTTCAGTATGTAAGCTAAAATAATTGGTTGGATTTACAGATTTCATACTGTGTATTAACAGCTATTAACTATGTATTGGCTTGCTGCTAAGATAAACCTTATTTCTTCAAGACAATAGCAGAAGAGTTCTGTGTTCTGAACAGCAGTCCTTTTGTTTGTAGCTTATTAATAGCTCTTCAGCCAATCCTGAGTTTTGAAAATAGTGTCTCCAAGGGAAATGACAGTAGCTCAAACCCAGATCTGGCATGAATCTTCTAGGCTCTCCTAGAAAGATACCACACTCATTATTCAAAGCATGGAGCTTCTCATTGTCCCCAGGCAGACAGTGGAAAAGCATGGGAGGTCAGGAAGTGCATACAAAGCAGGTCATGATTGCTGTCCTACTTTTTATCTTGCTGTTGAAAGATTCACTTTTGACATCTTAAAAACATTGCTCATGCAACCTCTCCCCTCTTTTTTCGTTTGCACACCACTTGATGTCAGCTCATCTTTGCTTTATTAGGTAAAGGGAGAAGATGTTTATTCACTACAAGAGCAGCTATACAGTCAGGCTCAGGACCTCTCACAAACACAGTAGGGTCTGTGTTTGGCCTTGCACTGATTAAAAAACCTATAGTGTCACAAGATAAATGTCAATAAAAGTGGCACTGAAGGCTGATCTTATTTACTATGGGAAGTGAACTGTGTTATCAAAGCTGTCAGCTGTAGAAGAGTCGTTTATTACAGACAACCTTGATATAATTGATAGGAATAAGACAAAGAGAACACATTAAATTATTGCCAGGAATAACTCTTCACCCACCCCAAGACAATTATTTCAAGTGCTGTAAGGAGAGGAAATAGCTCATTATTTTAGGTGTTTTGAATTGCTTTCCATCCCTCCCAGTTCTGCCAGGAAAATATTTAACATGGAATAAACACAGTGACAACAACAGTGTCTCTGTTGTGAGCCTTTAAGAATAACTTCACCAACACTTATGAGTAGAGAGCAAGGGGTAAAAACTCTAAAATTTCTAGGTTGATTTTTTTCCTGCCTAGATTGGTAAAGCACACCAAAACCCTAGCCTATTCCCAATTTGGTTACAAACAATTTTCATCTGAATACTTCCAGGTTTTTGTTATTAAGTATAAACAAAATAATGGCAATCACCAGTGTCCATTGAGGTCAAGAAAAATATCATTCTTTGTCAGTGATACTCTTTGGTTTTGCACGAAGTGGAGACCTCTTCCAAATATAAGTAATCATGCAGCATACCTCCAACCTCATAAGCTCCATGCCTCCTAGTGGCTCTGCTCCATCCAACCAGCAAGTTCAAGCAGGATAGTCTGTAGATCTGTTCCAGTAACCCCCAGTAGCCAATTTTGCGTGTTCATCTGAACCTTGGTCCTTGACTGATTCCTAGTCTCAATGGTCAGCCCTAAACCATTTTTAGCCATTCTATCTGCCATTTAGTATATGGGTCTAGCAGTGTTATTTGCTCTGAAGCCAAAGGCATAAAATGTAAATTTAGCATGTGGGATGTTTTCAGCTGGCAAACCTGATTCTGACTGCCAAAACTACAGATCAGTCCTTGATGGTTTGTAACCTAATCTCATTGTAAACTATGTTTTTTATAATTTGATTTATTTTCCTATTGATTTGATGTAATATTTTCTCTCTGGACAGTCAGCCTTAATCCATATTAGCACATTAGTTCCTCACATATTCTATACCCTAGCACATACCTCTCTACAAAGCAAACATGTAGTCTTGAAAACTTTTCTCTTCAAAAAAGTAATTCTTCCTGTCTTCCCTCTCAGAACAAGTATTAATCCCAATGCTATCCTTAACCCCTTGATTTTCTCTAAAATGAGGTAAAGCATGGATGAAGACTTCCAAACTAGTTACAATACTGTGCACAATTACCGAAGTCTGCATTAAGTCTCTAGTACAGCTCAAGCCAGTAATGCTTGATTCCTGGAGCCCCCTACCAGTGTCCAGCCCCACACCTTTGAGCAGATATAGCTAGATTTGGATCCAGCTGGATTTAGACTGTCAGAAGTAATCTGCAATTACACTCAGTGGCACTGTGATATCATCCCCACTGCTTTGCCTCAGCTGGTGGTGCTTACATGGCCTAGACCTAAAGTCATGTCATTAACAGAAGGTACTGTGAGCATTAAATTCCAGGGCAGCCCCTACGAAGCCCAACTTTCCAAGTCCAGTTGATAGCCTTCTACTGTATTGAAATGGTTAATCCATAGCTTGCCTTAGTTAAACAAGTAAAAACATTAACGGCCTCTGATGACAGCAGAGACTGTTGCCTTAACTAATCACATAACCTGGTATCTCCTGATCCTAACTAAACTTTACCTGCCTCAGGAGAAGAGGCAAATTGCAGCTTCAGAAGGTGACTAAGACTTCAGATCAGGTTCAAGTTCAGACTCAGGTTAATTGCAGCCAGATACCACAACAGATACAATTTTTTCCAGGTGGCTAAGGGTCTTAAATAAAACGAGATATTTCAAGCCTACTTTTGTTGTCTTTGAGATAGCCCTAAATGCAATTATTGAAGGATCTACTGACACCAACCTTTCCTATAGCTGGTCTTCTCAGTTTTATATTTGTTTCTCTGATAAGCTGTACCTAGGAAGGTGGTGGGTGGGAGCAATAATTTTAGATGGAAGGACACCATGCTTAGCCATAGGTGAAGAATGTGTCAGCCCAAATTCTAACCTAATTCTAATTCTAGTTAGTTTAAATTGTTTTTCTCCTTTGTACAGAAGTTACCCTCTGCACTTCCTGAAAAGAGGTCCGGGCACACAGTTGATGCCAATAAATAGCCTGAGGCAGAGAAATGTGAAGGTTATACAGGCTGGCTTTATGTGCTGTTTAGACATAAGGAAAGTCTTTTGTCTTAGAGACTATCAGTATATTCCTTATACAATGGTAAAGCAATTTTAAAAACCTAAATTTTTAAGGAAGTATCTATTCACTTAATACTTGGTGATCTCAAACAAATAGTCAAGAAAGCACTTGGGTTTTGAGGCCCCAGCGTGTTACTCTGAAATTCTGTTTTATTTTTAAAAAGCAGTCTTTGATTTATAGACCTTTCTCAGATGGAATTAAGTGCAAATCCAGAACAAAATGTGATACCTCATGGACTAGTTTTATGGTGTCACAGGTGTCTTACCAGACCCTTGTTCCTGTGGAGGAAGCCAAGCTGCAGCCATGATCTCACACCAGTATCTTGGTCTTCTTCCCTCAGATGCTGGAAGAGCCATGTCAGCACATATCATCATCTATCATGTGCTCATCTCTCAGGGACTACCACCAGTGCATCCTACAGGTGGCTACAAGAGAAATTCCAACGTCATCAACACCTAGTTGTAGAGGGTAAAGATTTCTCTCTTCTCTTCAGACGCTGCATACCAGGAACATCAACATTATCTCTTTGTCTGGAGAAGCAACACAAGGTGATTGAGATACCAGAAACTGTGCCCAGAAGTGCCTGAGCACAGGGCCTGAAGTTGGTCTGCTTGCTAATGGCTGTACAACAGGATTCAGAGGGCCTGGATAGTCCCAGGTTGTGTCCTTGAAAGCAGCCTTGGACAAAATAGCTGCTCAGGCTGCTACATCCAACTCCTGAACATCCAGTGCTGTGCTGCCTGTCTGCCTTCTCTTGGGGTTGTAGGAGATGCTACTGCCTGCAGAAGGGGGTGATAAGAAGAGGCTGCTTTTCAGCTTGGATTTGTGTCTTTTGAGAAATTTAATGGAAGGCAAAGCACATTATCTTTTGCATAAAACACAGGGATATGAAATACTAAACAGGATTATTTGCTATCCTGAAAAGAAGGCTGTGCTGCAATGATATAGGAAGAGCTACTTACACAGAAAGATCCATGCAGGAAGGAAAAAAAAAAACAAAAACAAAAACCCTACAGCTGTTTAAATTACAGGTATTTCCACTCCTTCATCCTTTTTTAAACATAATCCAAAAATACGATTAAAAAAAACCCCAACTGATTTAGGTTTTAGTTCTCATTTCTCTTTTTGGCTTCCAATCCCTAAAGCTTTCATAATAGTATTTTTCTGTCTTTTTCCTTTTTTCATCTTTCATTTTTTCTTTTCCATATTTTTTCATTGGTCAGCAAAACATTTTATTTTGTACTTCAGATGGAAATTTTCAAATCAAAACTTTGGATGAAAATGTTTTTTTCAGAAGACAAAATAGGTGAAGTTCATCCACATTCAGAGGGCCTGCTTTCAGTAGGATTAGATGCCAGTTATCCCAAGTCCTTTGAGGATGCAGACTGTGAGCAGACATCATGCACCAAAATAAATTTTGCCTGAAGAAAATTTTCCCCTGGAAAATTTTTTTGTTTTCCTCTCTCCCTTGTTTATGGAGTTCTCACCTGTCCATCTCTGTTACTGACATGACCAGTAACTTTTTGCAGAGATTTCCAACATGCAGGCTGGAGACAGGTTTGAAAAGCAAACCCTCACTGTTCCTGTTGTCTGACCCATTAGCCTCAGTGCTGCTGAGCTTCACCTTAATAAAGACTGAGAGATGAGGCAGAACAAGAGCTATCTTTTCAGTAAAAGCAGCAAAGCATTAAAAAAAAATCCCCAAAACGAAAACCAAAACCAAAACAAAACAGTAAAAGCAGTGACCCACTGGTCACCAACCAGTCAGGTCTAAGAAGCCCCTCTAGCCTTACATGGTTCAAGCAAATGTCAAAGCTAAGGCTCCTTCTCTGTGGGATGTAAAATTATAGAATCATAGAAAATGCAACCCCTGAGGATGATACGGGACATGACCCTGAGATGTTAAGATTCACAGAATTCATTCCAGATATCTACTATTGGTTGATTACCAAGAACAATGTTTGAACTCTGCTTTCCATGTCATCATTATCCTTCATTGTCTGTCATTTTGCCTTATATTATCTTCCGTGGCCAAGAGAATAGACTTATTTTTCCTGTCACTTCACTAACACCTGAAGGATAAGAGCCATAATTAACATTTATGACTATTTTCCTCTGAGTCAGAAATAGTTTTCGGGTAATTTTGAACAGAATACACATTTTCTGTGTGTGGGAAGGTGAGGTATGAAGTGCTCTTTTCTCTGACCCCAAATCTCCACTATTAGAGAAGACATTTTAAAGAGTCACTAAGAATAATTAAATAAGGAGACTGTTGACAGAACATCTGAAAAAGTTACTCAAATGGGGCACTTATTATTCACTTGAAAAGTTTTGCTGTCTCTAAAGGCCCTGCTGCTTCAGCTGCTGATTTGTTTTCCAAGACTGCCAGAAAAAAATACCACTTTAGAAGTATTAAAATAACAAATTCAGATACTAAATTGCCAATATCAAATTGTGTCAGTTTTTGGTAGGCTACCATTTTCTTATCACTTGAGATGCAAGGATAAAAAAATCACACTGGCAATCACTTCTCTGTGCCTGTCAAAAATAATTTATTATTATTAACAATAATAACAACAACAACAGTATGGTTGGTGATGTCATTTGTGTTGTGAACCAGTAATGCAGTTACAACTATAAGACATTTGGGCATGACTTCTTTCTGTTAAGCTTTTGTTCCTAAAATAGTGACTCTGCAACAATATAAATAATGTCCCGATGAAAGAGAAGACAGACTTCTCTTGGAATAGGAAGATGAAGGGCATTAACTTACCTCTCCAGAAAACAGTTTAGAACCAGAAGTGCCTGTTTAGTTCGGCAGTGTTTGAGTCCTCCCCCGAGGACGGCCCGGCTTGTTGGGCGGAGCGCCCCCTTGTGTCCCGGAGCGCGCCCTGCGCTCCCCGCGGGCCGGCAGCAGCCTGCTGGGGCTTCACTGCCTGCGCTTGGAGCCCTGCTGTGCGTAAAAGTCACCTTCTTTTAAACGAGACTTATGGCTTGTGTCATAATAAATGCAATTTCTTAGTAGCTGTTAGCAAGGGTGATGTTTTTCCCCCATTTAAATTAAAAAAAAAAAAGTGTGGATGATCCCTGTCATTCAAAGTCCAGCTGAAACTACCATCTTTGCTTTGGTTATAGACATAATTGTTCTACCAGTCAATGCTATTTAATTTTATTTCATTCTTTGTCTTTAACTATGCTGCTCATACTGAGCACTGTTCCTATATATTGATTCCTATAAGGTGTTACAAGAACATTGAAAGTTGGAGGCCTTGGATGCAATGTTATTGTTTGGAGGTTTTTTTTTGGTTTAGAGTTTTTAGGGTTTTTTTCATAGTATATTATCTGTTCTAGGGAGAAATATTGTTCTTTCTGCAAACTACACGGTTCATACCCTGGGTCCATTTCAGCTACAACACAATTTTAAGTTTCTATACAAACATTTTATCAATCTTCTCTGTTCTCCCTCAAGGTTTTTTTTATTTGGAGAAATTCTCTTCAACATAAGACTTTTTATCTGTATCAGTAGTTTTCTCTGAAACTTTCCAAACTGAAGCAAAATAAAACTTAACATCAGTGGTAAACAGAAAGGTTGAATGGTCAACTTAAAAATTCTCCTAGGCAGTCATCCTATCCCCAGGTCAGCCTCAAATTAAGGTTGGTAGATTCTACAGCATCGCTTTTGTCTTCCTTTGCAGATTTTTTAGCTTCAAGCAAGAACTGTGGGTCTCTTTTGTACTTAACAGGGGCATGGACTTAGCAACATACCAGTCTTATTCCTCAAAGAGCTGTTATGAATTATAAAATCTGAATCCATTCTTGGCTGATTGCCAAAGTCTTGAAATCATTTTCTATGTGCATGAAAACTTAACATAGTGTAAAATTACTGTTTAGATCCTGTCCTTTGTCCCCAGCAGTTGAGGGATGAAGAGAGAGCAGACATGAACATAATTGGAATTGGAAACACCTTACCTAAACACCTTACTACCTGGATTTTAAGAGTGGGTGTGGGAGGATGACACAAAACAATGCACAATATGCTTTATGTTTAATAATCTACAGAGAAATCAATCCAAGGTTTATTTTTGTTGAAAGTGCTAATTTAATTCTCTTCAGTGAGCATCAAGGAGCAAATGTTATGAATATGATTTCCCTTTCACTTTACCTGGACAAAGCATCTGCTAAAGCCAGCACTTTCATTCTGAAATGGAGGTTAAATGAGATATTGAGTTAAAATTTAGTTTCTGTAGAGGAGATTCATACATTTTGTTTCAAATTAACATTTTGAATATAAATATCTCAGTTTTACTCAGGTTCCCTTGCAATTTATGCTTTTAATAGTCAAATATTCAGCTGGTAGGCAGGTTTGGAACACTAAAAATATTAAGGTGTCAGTCAGAATACACTTTGGCAATAAATCTTGTTTTGGGAGTAATTCTAATTCTTTGTTAATAAAATTATTATTAATAAGGCTGCTTAACCATCCCACACATAGATGAGGTGAAACTTCTGGAGTTAGAAATGTTTCTCTAAGTTACAAAAATAGTTCAGCTTTGTGCCCAAAGCAAATGTTTACAAAAGTAGTAATTTTACTACCCACTATGAAGAGGAAGCTAACTGGACAGCCTAATCACCTAGCAGCTTCCACTAAATTCTTTAATCTGCCTTTGGAAATCTTTTCTTTCACATAGAAATACCAATGCTTAAGGAAAAATTTTCTCCAGATGCTGCCTTTGTTGTGGGCAGCCAGATCACAGAATCTTTTAAACTTCCAGGTTATACAGTGTATTCATTGAATGGAAAATGCTATATCTTAGGGCCAACTGCCTTTGCTCTTTTCACTTGAGTACCACTTTGGTGGCATTAGGTTTGCTGTTGCCAAGCTTGTTTGCAATACTTTCATTCCTTACTGGAAAAGTTTGGATGTGAGAATAGAAATTTCTTTTACTAGAATCTAGGGGAAGAGAGAAGATATTGCTGTGCTGTTTTGCTCCCTGTCACCTTTCTTCAAATTTCAAGTTCACAAAGTATTTTACAAGTTGTCATGTGACCTCTGCATATTCTCTTCCAGTACTGTCCTAAGGGGGGGGGACCATCCACTTAGTGCATTTTTGTGCATCAAATTTCTCTTGAAAGAACTAAATAAGGCTGATTCAATCTTCATAATTCTGCTATAGGAACTAGCTCTGTAGCTTTGGTATATCTTTCAGTTTCGCATCGCTACCTCTCCTCTCACTGATGCACTTCCTCTTTCAATTCCTAACTTTTCAGGCTTAAACACATGGCATTTAAGAAGCCCTCAGAGTCAATATAATTCCTAAATAAAAGCTCTGGTTTAGCTTATCAAAGAAAGGTAAGCTAGCTAGTATCGTCTCACTTTGATAAATCTGTCATCTTAGATCGAAATCATATTTCCATGGTTTGTTTTGAAGACTGTCTGCTATTGAGTCTAATTTATTAAACAATTACACAGAACATTTTTACTTTCCATCCCTCACAAAATATTTATACTCCCTGAATAGTATGCCAGGTGACCTGATAAAATTATTCAGGTACCTTACAGGTGGACTTACATACTTACTCTTGTAACTAATTTTTAGTCTCTTGGATGAAAATTGCCTGCTGTCTTGATGCAGATGTATTGTTTAGTGCTTGTCTTGTTAGGCAGTTTGTCATTCCAATAGCTTTTAACTCTTTCTGTTCAAGAAGCATAGTTTATCTTACAAAAACAGAGCTAGAATATCATTGACACAGGAAAATGTATCTGTATCATGCTACTCTTGACTCTGCATTTATTGCATTTTAATTTGATGGTTAAAGAATGTTTCCAAGGTCAAGTGCAGCTTTGGCAGACTTCTCTTGGTTTATAAAATTCATGACCTTGTTCCTTTTCTGTCTTGAATATTCTCAAAACGTCTATTAATTTAATGTTGTCTGGAAAGAACCTGAATTACTCTTTCACTATTTAAATTCACTAGTTTCTATCTACTAATTTGGTTTTCTGTAAGAGAAATAAATATGGAAAATCAAATTGAGGGAGCTAAGAAGGCAAATTAATATGAAACTCATTAATATTGCCAGTTGCAGGGGATGCCTAAGAGGCCTAAATTGTTTGTGTGTTTGGTTGGGTTTTGTGCTTTTGTTTTGTGATACAGTCAACTGCAATATAAATCAAAGAATAATAATATGATATATAATCAGGCCAATAATTATTTGTAGAAAGAGGATCTATCAGCAATTACATCCCTGAGTTTTTTTGCCTTAGTGTCATTATCAATACTTATTCATTCAGTAATCTCCAGATTTTATGTAAATTTCAGAATTCTAAGTTGTGTGGGAGCTCCTGCCTGACAAATCTTTGAAATCTTTGATCTACAAGTATATCTTGAACTATACTTGTAGCCAAATCTGAGACTCCTTTCACTTTTTCCTTTATAGTGCCAACTTCTTGCTATTTATGTCACAGTTCCTTTTATCATGGTCATCAGTTCACCATGAACTTTGTTCTATGTTCTCATCATTTCCAGGTATACTTTACAGTTGCTTTATAAAACTTTTATATGTACAAACATTCAGGAGAAAAATAAGGAAGAAAAGTCATGGGGGAAAATGACATCATGTGTTTCATAATTGCTTCACCTAGGACTTCTCAGTTAGTATTTTTTCCCACACTTTTTCTTCCTCTCTTCTTGTGACTATTCCTACTTTTTTGGTCTCCATATAAAAAACCCCTAAAGGCTATAATTATGATACCATCCATTTTATGGGTTTTATTTATTTTTCTTATTTTTTCATATGCTGGCCATCTCAGATTTCAAATCCAAGCTATTCTTTACACATCACATTATTTCAGGAACAGGCACCAGGCAGCTTCAATGAATGGCAGGGAACTTCTCCACACCCACACATAGTTCAAGTACTGAGAATAGTGACCAAACAAAGGACTTATGAAACCTATATCAAGAATGGGTCAAGCACACAATTCTCTACTTTTCTTTCTTCTCTAATTCCTGTGCTTGCTGTCCCATTTATTTTAATTCTGTCAAGAAAATTTACTTTTTCTTCTTTCATTTAGACGTGGCAACTGTAACTAGTAGGCAGTTGTCTTCAATCTCTAACCCTCAAGACCTGTGCCCTCTTCAAAGCATATGTTTTTACTTTAAGGACTGTACAGCTTTAATGACTAAGAGCCTCTTCTCAAAATCTGATCTGCCTTGACGTTTTCCTTCTCCTGTCAAGCTTCTGTATGGTTTTTTTATCCACTGAAGTAAAAGCACTTTAGAAAGGAAACTATTTTTTCTCAGATTATAAATGAGTCAAATGAGTCACAGAGGTAAAAATGTGCGAGCTAAGAACATTCCTCAGGTCAGTAACAGCTAAGAATAAAATCCAAGTCTCTTGACCCCAATCCAAAGTATGTTGGATCACCCTACTTTAATCCATTGAAATCAGTAAATCAAATCAGTGGATGTTTTGTTAAGTTGCTAGTCAGGACAAGAAAGAATGACATGAAAAGGCATTTAAGTTGGAACACAAGCTGCTGCTTGTATATGTGAAATAGTTAGCGGCTAGACAAGTAAAAACAAGAGCACAACAAAAATTTCCTCTTTCTAATTAACTGTGCCATGGGTGCTACAGGTTTTTCTTTCTCAGTATCAGTTATGTGTGTAAATTTTTGTTGCTCACCATAATTCTTGGTAAAGTGGGTTGAGATGATAACCTATCTTCCACTTGCCTAGTCAAGAGTACTTGTCTTCCTGCTTGCATAATTCTCAATGTATCTCCTTGCAACTGAGTGCATGTGCCTTGGGCACATCTGGTACCCACTCAAACCCCTGGGGTTAGCATGGCATGTGACCCTTACTTCTGCCTAGTAACTTAGTGTCTAGGAGGGCTGCCTCAGACTGAAGGAGCTCAGTCCAGATCACTTGCCATTTCTGTAAAGTTTGGCTTAGACAGAAAGAGAGACAGAGGACATCTTGATGTTGTATTCAGTTAAAGCTGAGTGCATGGTGTGGGATTTGATAACCTGAAACCAGAAACATCCCTGTTTTCAGGTAATGGCTACTAAATTAGATTCAGTAACAGATCACAGGAAGACAATCTGATGATTTATTGGTATGTAGTTAGGATGAGAGAGAGGATGTGAGGCTTGAAGCCAGATTCCTCAAGCCCTACCTCAGGCTGTAAAGGCAAGTGTCAGTTTGTTGCTCTCCTGTTGGCTTATGTTGAATTAATTCAACAACTGCTGCTTAAGGCTATTTTTCCAAGTCCTTTCTACAGTCTAATGCCTAGGGCCTTCTCTCAAAATACAAGAGTGTGTTTAAATTCCAGCAAGACATAACTGAAGCAAATTCTCTCATTGCTCAGAGGAATGCTCTGCTGTGGGGATAGTGGGAGAGAGGAAGGGAGTGAGAATGTCAAAATAGAAATAAAAATTAGGGAAAGGCTGCTGCCAGCTGTTCTTTCAACTGGATGCTCTTCCAGGCGTTTGTGTTTGAACAGCTGTTTGATGTGTCCAAATACTGGACAATTAATCTCTTTTTACGATTAATCTCTTTTTATAAATCTGGTTAAAGACAGCCATTATTTCATAACTATATTTTGTGAATAAAGTTGGATTTGAAATATAATCTTCACCTCGTAATTCCATTGTAACTCTCTGTCTGGCATAATGACTATTTTGAAACACATTCTACTCATCTAGCCAAAGTGTTTACTTGTATTTTGTATTCTACTTCTGTCTTGTTCTAGACGTGACCTTTTCACAAAAGTACCTCATGAAGGAATGCTAGGTATAAAGGTTAGCTATAGTCAGATGACATTGCCTATTGGCAAGTTAACTAATGCTTGCCAGATTTCACAGAAATATGTGTTGGAAAGGCTTGCAAGGTGAACCTTGAAAGATTCTATTATAATCAACATAGAATTAGCATTGCAAAGACGACTTATTGATGCCTAGGTGTGATGAAAGTGGAAGTGAAACCTGAAGGAAACCTATTGAGACAGCTGACAGTTTATGCTCTTTATTTTAAAGCAGGTGGATGACCACCATTTATGAAATAAAGCAAAAAGATCCCCAGTTTCAGTCAGATGCAAAAAAGTGCCAACTCTTCAAACAACAGACTGGCTTGGTGTTGGTATGCCATCATAATCATCTGAGTAGTGCTGATACTGGTCAGTAAGAAGAGGCTGATGCAACTCATCCTTATTTTTCTTGACACGTACAATACATGCAGCAGCAGCAAAGATAATTGCAACAAGAACCAGTGCAGTCACAATTGCAATAGTTATCATCTCTGTGACACGGAGTGCCCGACCTAAAAGAAGGAAAACAAAAGGCAAAGATATTAAAAGCAAATGTCAACTATATGGATAAATATCAGAGGTTTAGACTGAAACTCAGCATTTGTGATTATTCACTGAGTTGGGGAGTTGAAATAATGAAATTTTTTTTGGATAATTCTTGTTCAAAAATGTAAGAAGATTTAGTCTGTCTTGCTCCACTCTAAAATCTGTTCTAGACCTTTCTTCTGCCACCTTGTTAGTGAAGATTTGCATTTTCTCTAGTGAGTTAATGAAGCTATTTGACATAGGAATAAGGACATTTGCAAGGTTAAGATGCAAACGAGAATTTCTCTTAAAATTAGGATTGGTAGTGGACACTTCATGCTGGAACAATCTCTGACTGGTACCTGTAGCAAATCCCAAACAACATCTGGAAAGTAAGGCAGGAAAGCAGAAAAAGGCCTTTACATAGACAGCAAATATTGTTGGTGAAATCTGAACAAATTTCAAGAGACAAAGATACAAAGGAAAAAAAGGAGAGGAAGTATCGAGGCTGTACATTTACCTGGCCACTCGACTTCATAGCTGTATCCCAGGTTTTCTGGTGCAGTAACAAACATTTCGTTATTGGTTACTGGAGGCCAGAAAGGCACCATGTTGTACTGTCGGTTATGTCCAATAGGGGCATTCTCCAGTGGGTATGTTGAGATATCTAAAATTGAAAGTTAGATCACATTTCTGTAAATAAGTTCAAAATAACTTGCACTAATTAATTTTTTGTTTCTAACTCAGGGTTTTGAGTTGGAATTCCCCAGAATTCTTTTTCAGTTGTTCCAGAAGAATTTGTTTCCTAGTGTGACAGATACAAAGCAGAGTCTCTGTGTTGTACAAAACCAAGGCCACTAATGTTATCTCTGGTTTTGAATAGAAATCACCAGTAAATTTTTAAGAATTCTGCCTGTGTTGAGCTTTTTATTTCTTCTCACTTGGAAAAGGAGAACTATGGCAAAGATTTTTTTCTGCCTTCTTGCTTTGCCTGATTGTAGCAGTGATGAACAAGGTGACAGTTGATGTAAATTCCAGTTGAATTTTTTTGCAACATTGTGCTAAATCAGAAGGAAGTTCCACAAACCAAAACAGAGAATCCCCAAACCAAACCAAATCAAACCAGCAACAACTACAACAAAACTCAAAACATAAAAGAAAGAGAATACTTTGTGGCAAGATTATGCCAAACCTTGTGATAGATTATGTAAGACCCACAAGGGGATACAATTGCTCTCTGAGAGCTGATATGGGAAAATTCATTGAGGCAAGTTGTGGAAGCTGCACAAAGAAGTCTCAGTTGTGCAGAAACAGCTGTCTTCTGTACAAGAAGGAAGAGGAGTATAGATTATCCTAAGGGAATAGAGTTACTGCATTGTGTGGAGGAATACAGTTGCTGCATGATTCATAAAAATAAAGAGTTAGGCTGAATTCTCCCGCTAGTCCACTGATGTAAGTCTCCTTCCTTCTGTTTTTTTTTTTTTTTCTTTCCTTAATTCCTGTCAAATCCTTCCTTCTGTTCTTCCTTTCTCCCTCCTTTTCACTTTCTCCTGTGTTACCTTTTTCTGATCTTTTTGGAATTAAAAAGGCAAGGGCAGAAACAGTAACCATCCTTTAGAAGTATATGGAGAAGGTTATTTAATGCTAGTAGTGTATCCCAAAGGTGGTAAAAATGAATGTGTATGGCATCTGTTCTTCCTTTGACAAGAAGAAAATAGTTATTTACTCCACACAACAGTGGAAAGTCCTTCCAGGGTTACAATGTCTTTGCTCTATGGAGATAGTGTATTCTCAAATACTGTTTTCTTGAGTTGTGCCTGCTGTCTCTGACCAGGTCCCTTCACAGAGAGTGATCTGCAATTGGATGTCAACGGGGTGAGAAAGAGAGTTTGCTTGTTACTACTTTGTATTTTTTATCTATATTAACTCTTAAATTTCCAATCCTCTCCCTAAATTAAGGGTCTTCTCACTGTCCCACAAGAAGGAGTTGAATTCTTGTGATTACAAAGACTAACAACCACCCATCCTGCCTCTGTCCATGGGAACATCTTACCTGCAGAATGCCGTCTCAGCCACTCGTCAAAAAGAGCATCTGTAAATGTGTGCAGGAGGACAAAAATGGGGTCATTTGGTGATAAATGAGTTTGCCCTCCCGTTCCATTCAAAAATAGATGAGCCAAGTTATGAAGACTTCGAACTGCTGGATCATATTTTCCTGAAGGATCACTGTACCCTGAATATGCGAACAAAGAAGAAAAGAAAAAATACCAGTGAAGATTTTGTTTGGAAATTGCAGTCTCAGATGAATACTTTTTTTTTTCTCTGAAAGGCCTTCATATTGTTATGTTACTTCATTTAAAACAAATGGGAAGCTAATCCTCTGTCTACTGACATTTGAGAAATGATCATGGATTGCATAATTTTCAGATTAAAACAGGCTTTATGAAAGAATGCTGAAAATGTGGACTGCAAAGCTGCTGGGTTCTACTACAAAAATGGCCAAAATAGCATCACAGCATGAAAATAGAGGTGTGTATATATTTAGGCCCTACATATCTTTCACCATACCATAATAGTTGCATGAGTTTTCTAACTGCTTACTAAAGCAGGTGTGTGTTCCCATTTATTCTAATGAGCTGTTAGGTTTCCATACATCACTTCTGTGCATGCTGGGAACACATATTGGAAAGCTTGATGTGGTCTGATATTGTTTTTTCAGTGAAGATAGGCTGTAGCTTTGCTTGTGCCCAAAACCTCATAGCACTCAAGTCAGATGTTAGGATCTGAGGCATCATGAAAACTACTCCTGTGTTCAAGCTTTGGCCAATAGTTCCAAGAAGGTAATTTTCTAAAGCCATGTTTAGACATCTAGATATTGATAGGCAGCGATTTGAACAGTCACTTCTTAATCTTTTCCTGTTAAAAGCTCTGGATCATTAGGATATAGAAGAAGTTGTCAGGATGCTGTCTGAACAGTATAAATCAAATCTTTAGGCTCTTTTCTCTGTTGGATGTGTGTGTGTGTTCTGGTGTCAGTGACAGAGAGTTTAGTTTTAAATGTGCAGAGCTTGTAGAACAGAGTTTTATGTCCCAGAGAGTAGGTCTAGCACATCTAGCAATAAATCTTGTACCCAGACCTCAATTTCTATTTCAATACTATTGCATTAAGTACTACTAGAGCTTTCAATTTATATTGCTTTCTTTTATTTTTTTTTTTTAATTCAGATACAAAAATAACTGCTAGAAGCACTTGTTTGCTTCATTTAGGGATGCAGAGGCATCAATCCACAGGCAAGGATTGTGTTTTCAACAAAGGCAACTTGCTAACTATGCGTCAAGGATCTGAAGTTAGTTTCTACTTAGTATACCAGAAGCAGACTTTTGAGACTTTTACGCATTTTAAGAGACATAAACTATAAAGTATTTTCCTAGAGCTGTTTCCACTTAATGCTGAACTAATAATGGTGGGAAAAATGTGTTCTTCTTGTCCAATAGCCTGTCTCAAAACTCGTACTTCCAACAGGAAGAAGTGTCAAGTTTGCTCCCTGACTTAATTGAAGTTGTTCCAGGTGTTTTTATTTGCCATGTTTACCTTCTACTGTGTTACGGAAACTGTCTGTTGAATTGGAATAGAATGGAGGAGTGTCAAATACACCAACTTCCAAACACTGGGCAACATCCTCAGGCTCTGGGAGACGCTGTACCATAGGTCGCGCTACATTTCCAGCTGGATTTCTTCGGATGGGACCACCCTCAGTACCTGGAAATAGAGAGAAGAGAGAAAACAAGGTGAAGAACAGTAGGCTACAGAATGAATTGCTTTCATCACTGAGCCATGAAGAAAAAAATATCCCTCACAAATAACATTTACACTGAATGAACTGGTTGATTCCTGATGTTGGGCAAAGAATCCTCATGGAGCTCTGTGCTTTGGATTCTTGCTTTAGGATATAAAAAGTTGTCTAAAAGCTTCTCACTGAAGTTTGTTGCTCTCTGAGTGATTTAGGAAAATTTCCTACAGATTTTCAATATGATTTCCTGATGAGACCTAGGCCAAGATTATTGAGGATGTCCTGGTAGAGTAGCTGGGGAAAAAATTACGTGAGTGACTAACCCAATATTGGGGGAATTCCTATTTTTTTCCCCAATTTCCATGATGTGGCTTATGTGAATATATAAGAAATTTACTGATAGTTAAAAAATTGTTTTAATTTCAGTAGGTATGTTAGAATCTGGTATTATTCACTTTCAAGACATGGTCCAAATAGTTATGGGGATTTGCTAGATCTTCTCATTTTAGGAGCAGAATGGCATGAAGGTGATAAGTGGAGTAGTCAGAAGAAAATTTAAAGTTCAGTTATGAAATAACATTGCCAGATTTAATTATTTATAGTGAAAGAGATGAATTCGTACTCCATAAGAAGGGAAGGCAAAGCATTTAATCTTTCTTCTGCTACAAGCTCTTGATAGTGTGTTTTATCTCAACAGATCGATGAAACATGGATCAAGAATATTCATAACAACTTTAAAACCTTTGGCCTGGAAAAAGCCACTGCAATGTAGAGTATTATATTTATTTTTTATTAAGAGAATTTTGTCTCCAGATATTTTCCATTGTTCATACTTACTGTTACAGATGGTTCCCAAGGTTTCATAATCTTCTACATTTTCACATAACACTCGCCACTGAGAGAAGATTGAATTCTGGCTTATGAGAGAGACATCAAAATTGCTTCTAGCTCCCATCAAGTCATCTGAGCAGATATCACATGTATTTTGTCCTGTTGCAAAGTTCCAGTAGGGCAGTCCGAAAGTGGGGTCCTGAAGCATGTTCTAAACCACATAAGTATGGTGTTACTAAGTGCGTGACACAGACAGTTATAATATCTACAGCCAGAAGAATGCTAAAACAGCTAAATACATCTTAGTAAAAGTCAGAATCCTGCCTTATAGAAGAGAACAATTCCATGAAAAATTCACAAAGAAGCTTTTGGTAGTTTTTCACCGTGATATTTTTGTTCAATGGAACAGAGAGCTGTTCTACTGAACTGAATTGTGAACCTCTCCCATTACTAAGACAGTATTAGTGTCTTATTAGACAAATATTTTTAATGGCCTGTCAGCAAGAGCAGTGTTTGTAGTACACATAATAATTGTGTCAACTGTGGAACTGAAGAAAATGTAAAGAATAGGGATACCAGCTTTTCCAATTGGCATTATTTGGTTCTAGTCTGGGTTGGAGTTGAACAGTTCTGGAGTTAGCGAGGCAAAATTACTTTGACTGATGATCAAGTCTACTGACATAAATAGAAATCTATATTAAATCACAGATAGATAGAACTTCTCAGGGCTTCCACATAGAGAAATGCCAGTGATGACAAATGTGTGTCTTGGAAGGAAGTTTGTGCCTCAGCCTGACATAAAGCAATTAAAGCTTTATGTATAAACACTGAACTGATTTCAGACACTATTTAGTCCTGACCTTGAAAACTTAATTCTTGCTTTTTTAAGAAGATGATGCTGTATAAAATACTATACCCATTTTATGAACAGGACCACATAAAAGAAGGAAAGAAAGAGAATCATTGATTTATGGAACAGGGTATAACAAACCACTAATTTCTCTAACCAGTTACACAAATTAAATGCAATTCTGAACCCTTAAGCCATCACTTTCTTCAGACTTTCTATTGCTTTGGTTAATGTTGTTCAAGAATAATGGCCTTGAGATGAAAAACACAGCTGAAAATAACATTGTTGGTCCAATAACATGTTTTATATTTAGATTATATCTTTCTTCCAAGATATTTTTATGGAAATTTTATATTTTGTATTACTCTGATTAAAATACTATATTTAACATCCCTATTAAAGTGACAGTCTGGAACCTAAATGCACCCTACTAAATTTAGTATACTGAAATTGAAGGAGAATAATTTCAACACATAGGAAAAGTTGCTATCATTTTTTTTGCCTATTTTAATATGGAGTGAAGTTCTTTAACTGCACAAAACATAGCATGCATACCAGTAAACTTTAACAGGAACTTCACCTGCATGTCTCTTTCAAGCTGCAATAGATGGTACCTATGCCATGTGACAAAAGCTGGTCCCTCATGAGAGAAATCAACTCCTCCAAAACTTTGCTGCCCTGGGCCAAGGAAAGTCTTCCTGACAGAATAATAATGAGACCACACGAAGTAGTTATAAATGGAGATATTCTCGAACTGCGGTGTGTTGCCATCTGGTCCAAAAATTTCTTCACGTCTTCGTGTGGCAATAACGATGTCAGGGTGGACTGTCACCTTGGCTTGGTGTAAGGCATTCACAAAGCGATTCCTTTCTTCTGGACTTAGATCCAAAAGATTCCTTCTGACTGTGATAATACAGAAGAAGCAAGTTACCAAAGTAATAGATACTAAAGTCTGATCTCATAGAACTTATTTATTGCGTTCCTAATAATTCTGGGTAAGTCTCTTGTTCTTCAACTGTTCACCCTGTTTTTTATTGGGGAAACTCACTGAGCATAAAAAAAGAGATGTTATTATTTTGAGAAAAGCTGAAATAAATTTAAATAAAGCCCTAATCCTTGCAATTTTAGTTCTTTTAGAAGTACTGTTACAGATTATCTTTCCATCCTGCAAAAAAAAAAGACAAAGACATTCTTTGTCATACAAACTTTTCAGAACTTCATCCAAAATACTTAAGGTTTCCTGTGGTAGTAGTCTACAAGAAATGAACACTATAAACCAATTTATAATAATCAGAAACTCTGATTTTTTGGCAATTCAATGAAGAACTAATTTTTTAATTCATGAACCTTTGTAGGAAAACCAGCAGATTCACAAGTGAATTATTCCAAATTTCACACAAAACAGTATCTCTTTAATCTGACATAATCTTTTATCTCTTATCTCTTAAACCTGACATTATTAACAGTTGCCACATATTAGTCCTTTTTAGCAGTATATCTCAAACTAATGAAAAAATATCATTGTCCACACATAGAGAGTGAAACAAGGAAGAAAACTGACTTGTTGAAATAGCAGCATTTCAGCAAGAAGAACTGAGTTCGAATCACTTCAGTCCTTCTTTTATCTGGTCTGAGAAAATTTCAGACTAAGTTTAGACTAAGATGAATATAGAATTCCTCACAATTGTTTTTCAATATTTTCTTATTGCCATTACAAAAAACACTGTAAAAATCCATAACTCATTGCCCAAATTAGTGGTAGATGATGTTGATACAAGAAGCAACAGATCTTCAGCATGAATCTATATAAGGAATAAAAGTGAATTATGTTTCACTAAAAAAAATTGATTCAGTGAGGGATATTTTAGCTTCTGCAAAATTTACATAAAGTGTTTCCTGAAACATTAATTTCATCCAAGGACTGTGTACCCTGAAACAGGCTTTTTTGTTTTGCAGTCAGAACCAAACTGACATGCTAGGCCTCATGACTGAAATTATGGGTTTTTTGTTTTTGTTGGGTTTTTTGGTTTTGTTGGTTTGGTTGTTTGGTTGGTTGGTTGTTTTGTGGTGTTTTTTGTAGTGTTTCAAGTAGATAACGATAATTGTCCATCTAATTTTGATTTACATAGGGATTTCAAGATTTTCATTTTCAAAGTATATGCCTGAACCACAATAAAGAATTGTGACTATTATTAGAGTAAGTAATGAACTGAGAACACACCAAACTGCATTGCATAGCAATTTAGTATGGATATGCGAACAGTAATCAAATAATTATTTTTAATATCTGAGCAGCTGGGGCCAGGTCTATGAATGGGCAAAAGAGGTGACCTCAATGTGGAAACTTAAAGCATAATAAGAAAGTAATTTACACTTTTTAAACTCATGTTTTCATGCATGATATATCTGATTTATGTGGCATTTTAATGCAATGTAAAGGATTTAATGAGAGAAAAGTAAAAAGTGCTCTTGTACATTCTAGAAAATCACCTAAAAACTGCTGTTTGTCTGTCTCTAAGTTTGTATGTCAAGATTTATCTCTTGATTATTCTTCAGAGTTGTTATCATTGTAAAATAGAATAGGCCAGAATATCAGAGAGTGCAATCTGGTTTAGCAGACCCAATTCATATGTAATACTTTCTGCTTTCTAGTTCAGCTCCTGGAGCTGAAAGGATTTAAAAAAAAAAAAATTCAAAGATTTTTCCCATAGCCATCAACAAGTTATTATTAAGGAATTGTTGTTAAAATTTTGATTTGGTAAGTGGTCCTTTGTTAACCCTTGTTGGAACATGCTCTTACATTCATGGAATGTTCTCTTATCTACTGAAAAGGTCAGTGCTGATTTCTGTTTCTGCAGAGAGAAACACTGCATATTTGTTTCAGGACCTCATGTTTAACATATCAGGAGAACCCATTGCTCATTTGGGGAGACTATGGATTTTACAGGATTTCAGTAACGTCTTTGAAGTTAAAAGTGTTTAAGCTTAAAAATAAAGACTGAAATCTTGTCCATTCAGATGGTTTTCAGATGAGAACAAGGATCTGTCCCCAAACCTGTTTATCTTTTTTAATTTACTTATAATATTCAACATTTTTCCCATTCTGCAAGGATTTAATATCCATTAAAAAAAAATAAATCTGTTTAGTGATATGCTAGACTCAACTGAAACTGGAGTACTGAAGAAGGGCTTAGCACACCCTGGACTGATTAATTTGAACAGTCTACAATCATGACTAATGTTTTTAAAGACATTGACAGTAGCAAGAACAGTAAAAATTTACCACACCCGGTACATAGTTTAAAATTGTGTGAAGGGATTTTGAAGGAAAAGAACTGCTGTCACTATTAAAATAGTCACAAGGTATTAAACATATTGAGATACGTATTATTCCCAGACGCACTCACAAACACAGGTACATGCCTATATGTACTGTTTTACTCTTAAATTCAAATAATACTTTTTTTTTTCAATATATGTGTTCTATTCTAATAGAATTTCATGCATTGACTACAGGTTTCTTTTCTTCCTTTTAATGGGTAGTAAGTACGTGTAATTTATACACATGCTGAACAGCTCCTCTAGCACCTGCCTTAATAACTCCTTTAGCAGCATACCTTTGGTAAATAAACGTAATGGACATTTTGTACCTTAAAGAGAACGAATCCACTGGGTACTCTTAGAAGCAAGCACTGACAAGGAGCAATTTTCATGCCGTATTTCTGATGTTCTTACCTATGTTGATCTGTTGGCTGCAGGTGGGTCCGGTCCAGCCTGGGCGGCAGGAGCCACAGTTGTATCCGGAGAAGTTCCCGTTGCAGCGGCAGGTCTGGTTGAAGAAGCGGACGGGCCACTGCTCACGGTCGTCCCGCCCGTCATGGATGTACTGTGGGCCGTGCGGCCGTGAGTCCACCGTCACCTGCACGCACCGGCCCCGTCCTGTGGACACGCCACACCGATCAGTGCCTGGCCCAAACACAGGGAAGTAGTCTGGGCAGCACATGCCGCTCCTCAGGGACTCCACAGTTGCGCACTGCCGAGGGAACTGGGCTCTGGCTTGGCCCGACATGGTAAGAAGCAGTAGTAGGGACAGGTAGAGCGGTGTGGGGATCTGCATGGCAGCAGGTCAGGCAGAGCCGGCTTGTTCCCAAAGCTGGCTGTCCACACACGCTGATTCCCCCTCCTGTGATGGGACACCCAGCTCCCTCTATGGAGAGAGAGAAAGAGAGAGAGAAAGCAGAATATAAACAAGTGGTACAAATCTCTGGGCTACCCCTTTCACCCCAGAAAGTTCCTTCTAACTCTGCACTTCAATACTCTATCTGAAAAGGTGACCAACTCTTGTTGTTCTTCTCATTATCTGCATGAAAGATGGTAACTAAGTAGATCTATATTTACTCATTAACTTATAAATTCTTCCAAAATGTTCATTCACATTTTATACTTGCCAGACACATTTGCTTCACTACCACAAAGTTCTAAAACCTGTCTGGTGCAGGTTTTCTGAAACACTTTTCTTTCACCCCTCCTTCCCTCCCCCATTTTATGCTTTCTAAGTTTTTAATTAGTATATCTTGTTCTTTCCTCTGTTTTCTTGCTGTTCTCCAATGCCACCTCCAACATAAAGTGAAGCTATACTCTCATGCATTGTACCTGTTTTCCTGGTACCTCTCCAGTGCTGAGACCTCTTTCTATCTCTGCACGTCCTATGACTGTCTAACCTGAAATAAGCACAGCTAATTTCTCTCCTGGTTCAGTCTGCTTGCTAATCCTTCTTGTACCAACACAGTATGGCTTGGCCTCACCCTCCTTCCTCTCTTAATCCCCTTTCTACTTCAGTGCATTTCTCTGGACTTTAAGTACTTGAACAGCACATGATTTCTTTCATGCTTATCTCCTTGTGATTTTACAAGTTTTAGCAAAGGTCAGAGACAAATACTTGAATTCAAAACAGAACAAATGTGAAGTTGGTTTTTTGTTAGTATTTTTTTTTAATTACTTGCAAAGAAAGGCTCACTTGAAAACAGACAAAGAACAGTGGGGAAAATCACATTTAATAGACACTTAGAAGAAGTTCTTAAGATGGTGTTTTCAAGATCAGGCTGAAGTAAATGGCTAAGCAATGTTATTTATAAAATAAAACACTCCAAATTTAAAACTTAGAGCTTTCAGTTTAACAATTTATTTGATACTAAAATAACATGAGAATGATCATATTGGAATTTCATGAAATAATAAGCAGGTGCTGTGAAAGATAATTAAACAAAGAAATTGACAAGTCTCTTTAAAAAAAAAAACTTCTTTAATCTTTGCAAGGATGTTTCCTGCTGCACAGAAATGACCTTATTCAAGTTATTACTCTCTCCTCTTTCAATAAGGATGGATTTCAGTGAGGTGGAGATATGTCAAGTGAGGTGAAGGTATGTCAAGAAACAACTGGCATCAAGACAAAACATTAACAAGTTTTCTGGGAAAAGGTTCAATCACATTGTAACTGACATCAAGCAGAAAATGGATTACCTACTCTTTCTGCTTCCCTATATGCAAGTCATAATGCAAGAGTGCACCCAATTCTGGCAGAACTAAGAAACAGTTTTTTGTGCATTTATTCTTGCCAACCAGCCATGTACCAGAGCAGTGAACCTTGCCCTCTGTGCCTTGTATAACCCACATGCTTGCTTCAGGGTAGAACCTAGATTTTTAGTACACTTCTCTGTTCCTTTCCATTTGCAGAGAGCAATATTTGCTAATCCTCAGATGAACCTCTTTTCTATTCTGACTTCCACTTAATTCTCCATTTTAGCCTATATTCTCTTCTTTACTAGCTTATCCTGCTTCTTTCCAAGCTTAAACATTTTCTCTTTGAACATGTCTATTGGGACACATGTGACACAAATTCAGTGTTTCAGAAGGTAAACCAGAGCTGGTAAAACAAACCTCTTGAGATTTTATCTGAAAAGAACTTAAACTTTGAAGAAGAAGCATACAGGTTTTAGCCATGAATATTTAGCAAATACAGCAAATTCACAATAAGCTGAAAAGGGATAAATGCTGCTCCTTAGACAAAGCCCCACTAAAACAGTTATACTGACTGGGGTTTCCTGGCATCATAAAACTTCCCCTTATAATTGTGTACATGATTTAGACTTTTTGTAAACCTCCTGTATAGAAAATACCTATGAATGTTGTACAACAGAGATGCACTGCTGAGGATCATATCCCTTTTCCCCCAGATGCTACTTGGGTTTCCTGTTGGAAATCCTGCTGAACTGTTTGGGGGAATGCAACCCTTTTTATAATCCTTATTTCTGTAATTTTGTCCTTAGAGATACTCCTACCTTTAAAGACTCCTGCTCCCCTACTGTGCCTGGAATGATTTGATCTTGGAGATTATCCAAATGCACAACATCTGTGTTGCTGTGGCTCAGTTCAGAGAGGGCTTGTCTACAAAACCAAGGTAATGAAGAAGAAGTCATTGGCAGTGTGTGAACCCCTAGCTCACTAATTGCCTATGTGAGTATAAAATATCTGAGAGTTATTTAATATGCTATATATTTGCATATACCTTGCACCATTCTACGTTTTTTAACACTAGTTCTTGATGCTGAGAACAGATCTCTATACAGACACACAAGGTTTAGCTGTGGTCTGTCTATCCCTAAACTACTGGAGAAGGTTATAAAAATCTAGTCAGTTCTATTTGTGCTTGATGAAACCTGAGGTACCAAGATTCTGTCTCAACCCATGCCATCAGCCCTACAGTCTAAAATCTACCCAGTGGTCTCTAGTAAGGGTTGGAATAAAGGCTTCTGTTTGTTAAAAGTATAAGGACATAGTATTCATTCAGAAGCTCTGTTCCTCAACACGTGAAAAAACACATGATTTTAGTGATACTGCTACATGCATTTTTCTTCCTGTGAAACAGTACCTTTAAGAAGCATTAAAGGTCAGTATCAGGAAACAGATCGTTATCAATGGCACTCATGGAGCATATACAGCAGAAGAAAATCTTCTAAGGTACACTCTCTCTTGGTAGTTCTTCATTTTTCCTAGGCTCATTCGGTTCTACACATTTGAATAAGCACTTTGCATTTTGCCTTCTGTTTTAGCTGGTACATTCTAATTTTACATTAATCCTGTTACATGCAGGATTAATGTAAAAGAGAGCAAAACTTACATAGTAATTTTTTTTCCCTGAAGAGTAGGGAAAAAAAAAAAAAGAGTCAACCAGTTCAATGTTTTTTCTAGCATACTATAAGCCATAATCAGTTAAAACTATTGTCTCAAGGCATCAGTAGACAGCTGAAGACTTTACAATGGAAATGGTGCAGGAGTTTTATTAATAGAACATGTGGATGCAAAAAAGTATTAATTTATAAATAAATTGTGAAAATGAATAGGCAACAAACAACAGTTGATCTGCAGCATTTAATCTTCTGCTTCTACTCAGAAAAACAACCAATGAGAGGCTTATTGCTGAAAATCTTTTACTTAGATTAACACTTGCACTGAAATTGAGGCAAGATTTTCTTAGTGATATTTATCATGCAAACTGTAGAAGTACATAATCACAAGGCACACATAATTTCATTTTTCCCGCAAACCTTAGGTTTTAGCAAATTATTTTGAGCTAGAATTACTGAGTGCAACTATGGACATCTAAGCTTCAGTGCTCTGTTGCTGTAGTAGGAAGAAAGTGGACCAGCCTCTAATGGTCTGATAATGCAAATCAATGCAGCCCCATTGGTTTTAATAAGACATAGAATTACAGTCAGATGGAGGAAGCTTGGCTCATTTGTGCAGGTTAACCTTCAGCAGCCTTATTCGCTGACAAGAACACTACAAAAATAATGCTGACTCTTACAAGCAACTGCAGTACTTCCCAGTTAATTCTACTATGTATTGTCTTATATTATCTCCCTTTTTATTAGACAATTGAAAACCAAACCAGTAGTGAATATGTACAAAATTGAAAATAGCATTGCAAAGAATAGAAGTAAAAAGGTGGTGGTGGGGGGGGGGTTATTTATTTAATTTTTTTTTTACATTTGTTTGAAGTGAGCATAAGTTTTTTACACATTCATGAGATTGTTTAGTCTCTTCCTAATGTTTTATGTTGTGTCAGATATGGGAAGTCCCATAGCAGTTAAGACCTATCTCAGACATGGAGCAATATTATTCATTTTTCTAGTAAATAATGTGTATTAATGTACTGCATTCTACTGTAAGATTCAATTCTGGATTAATTTTAATTAAAGGAGTATTAGTTAGTCACCTTTCTTAGTGGCAACAATTTTCTCATCTTCATCCAGCAGACTTACTGCTGATTACTGCATGATTCTTACGTAAATTATTCTCTGAGAGTAAGACTCATATTTTTATCAAGTACTTATTTTTTCTTGCAAATAAGTTAAATTCTACTTTCATTTAGAGAAAATATGTATCAGTTTTCTTGAAATCTGGAGCAACTATAAATCCATGTATAGGAAAAGTAAATAAACCAAAAGACAAGATTTTTATCTGAAGTCTTGATAACCTGATTAAAGAAAAAAATTAAATCAAATCAAAAAATATTTTAGACAAATTGATTCTGCTTTTCTTTAAAGTATCAAATTTTCACAGTAAATCTTACAAATGCTATTAAAAGTTTAAGCAAAAGAAATAATTTTAGTCATACCTACTCCATAATATGTTCTTTTCATCAAAGTTTCAGCCATATAAATGAATGTGTGTTATAATAATGCTAACAATTTCTGAACATTTCCTCCATGTTTTTGTTATTCTGGTATGGTGTCAATGAGCTGAAGTATGGCTGAGAAATGAAACTGGCCTACAGTTGCTTCTGCAAAATAAAGTGCAGAAAATTTACTCTATAGTTCAAAAGTTCACCTTCAGCAGGGAAACATAAAGGTAATTGGAGTCTTTATTGCTTTCACCAAACACAGTCCAGTGCCTAGAGAGAGATCTGCAGTTCCAAAACTATGCAATAGAGGTGAAAAATTACTGCCTACAGAGAAATGAGTGAGACCTAAAAGAGTGTTGCAGATAGGCATAAAATGAAAATAAGTAGCACTTGTCTAAGAGTTTGAAATAGCTGCAAAATAGCACACATCACTTTTGCCTCTTGAAAATATATGTAAGGTTTGAAAACAGTACTTCCGAGAATTATTCGACTGACAAAGGTACAGGATTGGGTAGAGCTTCCAGAAAGCAGAAAGTGTGTTGTTCAGCCTGGAATCATGAGTTTTAATTATGAGCGGCGGTTATGAAATTTGACCTTCTTAGCAGCCTACAGTGAAGGAACTAAGGTATGCTCTGATCCAAGGGACAGCCATGGTATTTAGAGTTAGCTTTGTGTCGTGAGCAATACAGTAAACATACTGCTTTGATTGCCACAATGCAGTTGCAGCTGGGCCATGTAAAACTCTGAACTACAGAATAGGAAATTGTCTAACACAGTGTCACGTGGTCACTGAACCCAGAATGGCTGTCAGTGAGGCTTAGAGGTGCAGGGTGGGTTTACAGAAATTAAGGTCTCCATCACCAACAGTTCTACTCTGCTGTGCTAACCCATGCTCTCATCTATGCACCTGCCAATGCAGTGTTCAGGAAATTCATTCTCCCCTGACCACACTCTTCAGATCTACTAATCAAGAAGTGTTACATGTTTTGTTCTTACTGTAGATGCACTTTGGGCAAGACTACAAGCTACTGAAGTAAATGGGAATTTTGCTACTGATTTTGAAGTTAGCAATGTAAAAGCCATTACTGGAACAAACCTGAAGTAAAACAAACCCCAAATCAAGGTAGATGATTCTGTCAATTTGTATTATCTACTCTCCTGCCCTTTCATATCAAATCATCTTCAAGGGTGAAGATAGTGTTTGTCTAACACATTTTATTTGTTATAAAAAAATATGAAATTGAAGGCATAAGATGTCAGATTATTCTTTGGAGTAAACTGCCATAGCTCCAATAAATTATACTGTTCAGGATGTGTCCATTGATGTCCAAGAAGTTACAGTAATTTATATTTAGTAAGAATCAAGTGCTCTGTGTTCCAAGAAACTGAATCTGTATTTTTCTCTTTGCTGAAATTGTTTCCATTGAAAATTATCTTTCCGTGTTAGGAATTGAAAGACCTGCTGAGTTATATGTACTATAATAATATGTACTATTATTATGTACTACATATAGTACATAATTATTATAATATGTATAATAATAATATGTACTAAAATATAATATTGTGTTCCAGGCCTGGAAAATGAAAAAAAAATACAGGCACAAAATTATTTTTTTCCTTAAATTCGTGTTATTCCATAGATAGACACAATGCCTTTTGACTGAAACAAATAAATTGTGCACTGAGTAATGTAGATCAATAGCTTATGCTTTATAGGTGAAAACATTTTGTAGGGAGTTATCCTACCAAGATTTATGAATTTTTGTAAGTTATCTTTAAAGAATAATCACTGACATGTTTGCAAAGTAAATAGAAGAGTTGTGCAAGGAAAGCCTCTTAGCTGTTAATTGACAAGAGAAAACTAATAGCTACTGTGTCCAATGTCAATGTTTTTCTCAGAGCCCACTGAAATGAACAATATTCTTTCTTTTGACCTTACTGCACTGTAGACTATGTCCATCATGACAGATTTATAATATGCAGTCACAAATGGCTTGCTCTTAGAAATAGAATGTTGAAGCCCCTCACAAACCTTCTGGGTTTGATTAAAATCTTTGATGAAAATTATGTAACATTTATGGGCTAAATGAAGATTTTTTGCTCCTATGAAAAATTTGTGACATTTTTGTCATGACAACAGCTTGGGAAATATTTTCATTTGCAGCAGTAGAAGCTGATGCTGGTGTATTGGCAACCAAGACTAAGGGACATGACTGAAATTATTTCTCCCTCTCTGATTAGGGAGAAAAAAGAAGAGATTTTTTGTATTATTTTATAACCCACATATCATGATAAAAACCTCTATTTTGCATTTTTACCACTAGCTTAGATAAGGTCTCACAAGTGTCAAAAGGTATGAAGAAAATCAAGGGAAACTGCTACAGCTGATGGTGTTAATGTCATAACAGTGGCATTCTGTCCTTTAAAGACTATTCTTTGCCAAAACACAGTGCTAACCTTTTACTTACTGGAAGGAATATCTGCAGATGCATTTTGAAACTGAAGTTTGTATTTAGTATTTATTGCTGTGAAGGTTCTAGTGACACAATTTTTGCAACAAGATGATGGAGTTCTTTATCAGCATTAGTCTGAGCAAGTGCATTAAAGCCATTTAATGTGTTGCAGTATTTTAAGTCAAATAGGATAGGTCCATTCATTTCATGATGTAGACTGTTTTATCATGCTGTTACTAAGCCATTTATTCTTAAAATGGAACAGTATTTTATTCCAGCTTTAACTGAAGTTGATATATGTATAAGAATTGATGTTAAGGAGTACTAAGTCCCATAGGTCGAACATAACCCTTGGGAATTTCATTTTTGAGCAGGCCATCTCATTAATATTTGATATCCTCAATGTCACAGATCAAATAAGAATCCTTGATGTACCTGATAATTTGTAAAGGATATTTACATTATGCATATAATTACATATTATCAGCTAGCTCATTAGCCTGCAAAAAACTTTGTTTCTCCAGAAAAACCCATAAACCCTATTAACTCTTGCAACATCGTAGGAAATCTATACATGAAAATCTAACAAGCAAGGAATACAGTTACAACTCCTGTACACACTTAATTTTTTAATGTTGCCTAGATGGATTTAGGGTTCTGCTTTGGATATATTTCAGAGGAAAATATCCCTGGACAAACCAAATAGAAATGCTCTCTAACCTTCCCTTCTGTGATCAGTTAATAAAAGGCAACATGATAAAATTTTTTTGATGATGAAACTATCACCACCTTCTCAGAAATCTTTCATTTAATTAATATTTTTAAAAGAGACTAGATACACTAATGCTAACCCTTAGGGGATCTCATATCACAATAAAAAAATCAGCTATGAAATCTGATTCCAATATTGTGAAAGTAATGGAAGTCAAAACTGCATGTGTGAATTTCCAGCAGGGATCACAGGCTACTTCTAAATGCCATGAGCACTAGTAGCTCCAATATGCAGAAAGATTTACAGGTATGTCATAGATATCCTTTAAGGCTTTGTAATTTTTTTATTGACTACAATGACTTCCCAAAGAAATTAATGAACAAAGAACTCAAGAGAATCAAATAAGCATGTAAGAGAAATGTGTCTAATGATGGCAGACATATATAAGTATAGAAAATATTGAGCCATTTGGTGAATAAAGTACTCATGAAACAAGTGATTACTGCTAATGCAGCTTTTTCAGAGAAGGAGGATCTTTTAGTTAATAATATTTTTTCATTTATTTTTGTCAGACATAAGTGACAGGACATTTAGCTATGGTTGCTTATATCTTTCTTCATTTTTTGAATTATCTTGTTGGTGTGCTTGTGATAGACTTTGGAAGAAAAAAAAAATCACTCTTTTAAAGATTATTGTATTGATGCAGACTTCTATTAATTCTATCATATTACCTTTTGAATAGATACTCTGTTAAGTTTTCCATATTTTTTTAAAGGGGGTATTGATGTTAGGTTGACCAGCCTAGTTACCACCATTTTTTGTTTTGTATGGTATTTTATCATCAGCACACTTCCAGCCTGCTAGCACCTAAAGCGGAAATGACTCCTCAAAAAATTTTCAATCTTTTTTTCAGTAGCAATAAGAATTGGTTGTTGAATCTTACAAAGTTCTTACCACCAGTTACATCCTGTTTCAAAGAGTTGAGCTGCTTGTATGCCTTCTACACACTTTTCAGGGTATGTAGATAATGTTTCTTTTCCATCTAAGGATAGACTTCAATGCAGGGAAAACAAGGACCTAATCTCTAAAAAAAATACTGTCAAATTTAAGAAATGTAAGACAGCTCTTGCATAAATTTAAAACAAAAGAACAATTTCTACCTGAAAAATTGATGAATGAAATTCCTTTTAAATGTTTCAGTTTCTTTGCACTTTCTAAGAGTTTCTGAATGCATTGTAGCTCTTTGGAGATAGTGTCCTTCATTTTCCAGATAAAAGTTCCTCTTTTGGTTCCCCTTTTGTTTAACCTATGCTTGATCCTTCTATAAGACTGCAAGTGCATCAATCACAATTCAAATTATATTTTTAAGGCAGAGTGTGGGCGGCACTGAGCTCATTGATGAAATGATCAATCAATTTTTATTGTTACAGCATTTAAAAGCCTTGTCTAGGAATCAATGGTGTCAAATATGTTAAAAAACACAGAGCAAAATTAAACCATGACATAAGACAAGAAACTACAGATGTTCAGAAACAGAAAGAAAAGCCCTCTCAGGATAATGCTTGCTGTGTTAAAAGGGTATATTTCAGCAGAACAGCAGGTTAGCTATTACTAGTGCTTTTAGTGGACATTACAGCTATGAAAATTTGTAGGAAATAGATGAAAAAGTATTACACAAAAATGTGTATAGTGATCATGCCAGTTTGAATGGCAGCCTAAGCAAAAGCAGAATGCATCCAAGACAGGAAAACATTTCTGATTCTGTGGGAGATAAAAATAGGTGAAATGGTTATTCATAGCACTGAATGAAATATGGTCAGTAGAGAGGGAAATAGGCAGGGAAGTCTCTTTCGAGTGAGCAAAATTAGCTTGTGTTTGATAGAGAAATCAATGCAAAGGACAAAAAATTATTGATGTCAAATTAGCAAAAAACTACGTAGCATTTGATTATCATTTCAATCTAAAGTCTTCATATGTTCCTATTAAAAAGAAATATCTCCATAACCATCACCCTGTGAAATGGTTGATTGTAAAGTAGGAGTTAGAAAAAATATAGAACATTTCTATGTGGAGGACAAGGGGGTTCCATTCTCAACTTACTGTAAGTATTATTAATTGTTGTTTCCAGAATACATAGTATTCACTACTGTGTTAATTTAGATGAATATATTTCATTGTGTCCTGGTCATAGAGAAATTCAATATTTATAAGGAAGTGTACCACTGGAAATAACATTTTGCCTAATGTAGAGAAGGTATAATTCATCTTAAAAATACATGAATGTTTGAGAATATATGTCAGACTTCATATTCAAGTATTTGAAAAGTTGTTCAGTGATGTAAAGCCTGAATTGGAATTTAAGCAAGATTCAAACATGTCACTTATCATCTACTGCAGATAAACTAAATATATATTTGATCTGCAGAGGGAAAATTGTTGATTTTGAGAGAGGCTAGATTTTTTTTCTCCTACAGAACAAATTGTACTGTCATACAAATTTATTGTCATACCAAATGTAATTTATTAGCTTTTTAAAAAATCTACTTAACTCTGAATAATGAACTGTAGGCATTATGACTATGCATCTTAAGGGTATGAAATATGTTTAAGTACCTGATTTTCACCAAAACTGTCTCATAATAGTAGAAAGATAAAAATGAAGAAAAAAAATAAACTCAAGGAGTAGTCTGATTATATAGATTCCTTAAAAATATAAATGGTGATTGACATCAAGTTATATGTGCAAATGAAAAAAAAATCTGCTAAGGTAGCAGTATAAAGACACATAGGGACAAGACAAAGACTGTTTTAAGACTAAATATACCACACTTAATTTTGTATATATTTGCAATTAATTCTTGCTTTGGCAAGACATGCCAGAGGAAAAAATAAGGTAGAACTGTTTTGAAGTAACAAGTGATGTGCTTTGTTGTGCTCAATGGACATTTCTAAGAGAGGGAGTTGTTATGGACTTTTGTGGGCTCAGAGTGCTCTGATTAAAGTGATGTCATTTTGACAGCAAAAGCCCATACAATAGACTGCTCACATGCGGGAAAAATGTAACAAACCCAGGTGGATGGTTCTACAAATAAAAGAACTGGATGATCAGATGGGCTTCAGTGAGGCTTTTTCACAATATTTCACCAAATGCATTACATTGACATCTGCTTTTATGAGTAAATATAGTTAGAAAAGGTGGAAATAAGCAAATATAGATTATTTATGTACCCTTTTTACTGTCTTTGGAGAGAGAGCAAAAGGACTGATAACCACCTTTTTTATCATCTTTCAGAAAATCTATTTATTGAAAGAACAGGAATTTAGAAAACTGGTCACAAACAATTTAATCAATGAGATAGAGAATAAGGCCTGATACCCACCTGTCCAAAGCCATCATTGTCATCACTGAGTCTCTGGGGAGTGGAGTTGAGGGAAGTGAAAGGTGTCAGATGTATGAATGGCATCCTCTTCCACTACATGAAGATCTCTTCAGTGAAATGTACTGGAAATAGGATTGTTGAAGTGGTGTAAATTCCATTCAGAGAAGCTCTCCCTCATTGCCCTGATCCCTTCAAATTGCAATGAACTCTCAAAGCTATATTTCAACATTAGTCTGGAAGCTCAGCAATTGTAGCTGTGTATCAGTGATCAGCAATTTTTGCAAAAAGGCTCTGAAAATTGAGAGTTACTGAATGTCTGAATTTTAAGTCACTGTATGATAAGTCAGAAAGCAAATTTTCCATTTGAAAGCATCCAAGTCTTTTGATTTTGTGTGCTTTTCCAAGGTTGTCTATTTCTTCATACTCTTTTTAAGTGTTGAATTGTGCAAAAATTATACACTATACATAATAGAACGGAAATAACAGTTAAGGCTCAACATGATGGCCAATTTAGATCAGGCCCCAGGGCCAAGACTTACAATGTCTACCTGTGAAAATAAGCATGTGAACTAGTCATGGCAGGTTCATTTTACAGTCTATAGAAAGAAAATGCTCCTTTCAGAATGCAATGCCTCTCATTCTAAAATAAAAATATTAAGCACAGAGGATGATTCTGTGTTTTAACAGCACCTGTTTCCCACCATTTGCTGCAATGACAGCCATGCACAGCTAATTCAAGTGTAGAAGATAAAAGCTAGCTGACATGAACTGAACATTGAGTTTCTGACTAAAAAGTTTACTAAAAAAAATCTTACTTTTTATTTACACTGCATATTTGACAATTATTTGCATGTGTAATTTTTTTAAAAAAATTAATTAAACCCCACAATCATCATACAAAGTGATTATTTAAGACAAGGTGTTTTTCATCTATCAAATTCTGTCTTTAATGTTAGATATAGTAAATTTCTCTCCAATGAAAGAAATTATTAATGAAGATCGATTTGTCTCTTAGTTTTAGTAAAGGCATACTACGGTTACTATGTACTTTGGCAGACTATAAACCTAGTTGTAGTCTCAGCATTTTTGCAAAAGTTAAAATATATGGGCCCTTTATTAACTGCCAATATTATGCTACATCCAAGATTTTGTTCATAACCATAGTGTTAACCCAGTGTCTGTGCTGTCATTGGCAAATCAATGATTAAATGATGTTTGCTAGTACATGTGACAATGAGCTGGAAAGCAGCTTGTCCTGATGCACACCAAGTTAATGCAAGGCAGCAATGTGCCCTTGCCATAAGGAAGGTAAATGCTATTCTAGGATTCATTAGTCACTGTATTGACACAGACTGAGAAAGGTGGTCCCACCTTTTTCACCACTGGAGAGGCCACACATGGATATTGTGTCCAGTTTGGGGCTCCTTAGTATCAGACAGGCACGGACACAGTGGAGTGAGTAGGATGAAAAGCCTGAAGATATTGAAGGGACTGAAGCATCTCTTTTAAAGCAAAAGGCTAAGAGAGCTGGTGTAATTCACACTGAAAAAATTAAGGCCTCAGTGGTGTCTTAGCAATGTATATGCATGGCCTAGGATAAAAGAGAGTGAGTAAAGAAGGCAGGAGTCAGGCTGTTTTCAGTGTGGTCAGTGTTCAAGCAAGAGGCAATGGGCACAAGCATCAGCACAGGAGGTTCCCTCAAAGTATCACTTTGCCACAGTGAGGGTGACAGAGCACTAGATTAGATAGCCCAGAGGAATTGTGGACTCTCAGTCTTTGGAGATATTGAAAAGCCACCGGAACATGGTCTTGGAAATTGGCTCCAGGTGACTCTGCTTGAGCAGAGGATCAGAAAACTGCAGAGTCCCTTCCAATCTCAGTCTTTCTGAGATTCTATGACATATATTTTAAAGGGTCCTTAAAAAATATTTTTAAAACAATTAATAATAGATGACAACAATTTTATTTTATTTTATTTTATTTTATTTTATTTTATTTTATTTATATATTGCAATGGTAATGCCTGGTAATACCACAATTTAAATTTAAAAGACAGGCTTTGAAATATCAAGTACATAGAAGGAAATGATCTTGAGGTTTGCACTGCCTTATTTTTGACACATGGAACAGTCAGTCTTCAGCTAGAAAAAACACTTATATTTCAATTAATGAATTCCAAAATAGATTATTAATCATAGAGCTTTTTCTTAGCTTTTCCAAATGTTACTGAATAGCAAAAACTATGAGTTGTAGGTCCCATAAAGTTTCTCTGTCTTGACTGCTAGAGGATTACTATGCTTCTTTTTTTCTTTTTTCTTTTTTTTTTTTTTTTTTAATGATTTGGGTTGGAAGTGACCTTAAAGATCATCCAGACTCAACCCACCTTGCCCTTGCCGTGGGCAGGGACAGTTCTCACTAAACCAAGGTACTCAAGACCCTGTCCAGCCTGGCTTTGAATACTGCCAGGGATGGGGCATCCACAACTTCTCTGGACAAGCTATTCAGTTACTCACCACCTTCACAGAAAATAATTTCTTCCTTAAAGCTAAACTAAACCTAGTCCCTTTCAATTTAAAGCCATTCCAACCTGTCTGATCAGTAACATTCCTGATGAAAGTTCCTCTCTGGCATCCCTGTAGGGTCCTGTCAGATACTGGAAAGTAGCTGTAAGGTGTCCACACAACCTTCTTTTCTCCAGGCTGAACAGCCCCAGATTTCTCAACCTGTCTTTGTAGGGGAAGTTCTTCAGTTCCCTTGTCAGCTTTGTGGCCCCCTCTCAACTTGAGTCCCCACTGCTACAATTGCTTAGCTGGTACAGCAAGGACTTCTCTCTTCTGTGTCTGTCTCACAGCAAGCAACAGGACAAATTTTTATTTGGGAATAGGCACTCTGAAAGAGGCTTCCTTTTTGGGGAAGAGACTCTGTTTTCTATAATGAATTTTTGTATTGACTTAGAAATTTTGATAAAGGTGGAGTTCCTTTACTTAAAACAAGATCATATACATGCTTCTAGTCATAAGGAAATCTTTGAATCCTTTGACTTACCAGTTTTATTCAAAGTCACATGAAACATTGAAAGTTAGGAATGTTTGAGTTAAAAGGAAAGGGAAGATTACTGTGGTCTTTTTCCCACATTTTCTGACGTAACAATATTTATATTCTATTCATAATACAAAAATATTAACTAGGAAAAAAGCAGTGTCATTCATTGGACTTAAATCATTAAATAAATTCTCAGACTGTTCCTTTCAGCATGTCTGATTTCCTTTGGGCAGCAATGATATTACAAAATCATATTTTACACAGCAACAAAATTGTAGGAAGCTTATTTCTGTTTTTTTTCTGGGTCCAGTAAGATTAGAATAATGTTTCTGATCAAACTATTTGTAACTTAACAAATAGTTCCAGGAAGGATTTTCTTTACCAAGTTTAATTCATTATCATGTTTTAAAATTAAGTGTAGGGATTATCACTATGCATCTTAAGGGAATGAGGTGTATACAACTACCTGATTTTTACCTAAATCATGTTGTAGGAGCACAAAGATTAAAATGGAGAAAAAGAATACAAACTGTAGGAGTAGTCTGAATATACATATTCTTTAAAAATAGAAATGGTGACTGATGTTAAGCTATATGTGCAAATGAAAAAAAGTGCCGTTAAGGTAGCAAAGTCTCTACAATAATATTAAAATAAACATAAAGAATGTCATTGGATGATAAGTATTTTACCAAACATCATGATAAAGTCAATACTGAGAGGTTGGTAGTGGCGTGGTCTGAAATCCTTTAGGCAAATCTGATTTGAGTGAGAGACCAAACTAGTCCTCTGCTCTGCAGGTCCGAACATGAGCAAGAAGAAAAAAAATAACCGTTTCTATTCAGTCCACCCTATAATGTTCTGGGTTTTGTTTTCCAACAGGCATGTTGCTCAAGACCTGTGTAGCAGGAGCCCAAATCTGAGTAATAAATTAATGTGTGCAAACCCTCTTTCACATTATTATACAAATCAGCAGGAAACCAAGAAAGAAGACAGTGAAGCCCTATTTATTTTCAAATCCAGCTGTATGCAAAAACTCAGGCATGTTACTTGTTACAAGAGTGGCAATTTAGCACCTGTCATCAGCAAAGTCTTCCCTACATTCAGCTGTCTGACCCACTTTGAATGTCGTATCTTCTCCTAGACACTCCCATCTCCCAGAGATGGGACCTGAAAAACATGGAACTTTTTTAGGCAAACCACTAGAATTGAACCAACTATTAAATTGCAAATGGTAAGAATATAAAGGGTAAATCAAATTGTGAAGAATAAAGTTTGAAACTAAGTAGAAATATTCCCTGATGTGAACTAAGACAGGAAAAAAGAGGGGGTTTTCTCTAACATTTTGAGATTTTTGTATAAGTGATTCATGCTAAGATAAAGAGAGGCAGAATCCAATGCCAGACAAAATTTCTGGTATAAAATGTTATCATGGTTTAAAGCTTTTAGAACATATCTGATTTGGAGAGAAAAAAAAAAATGGAGCTTGTTTAAGCTCTGTTTCATTTTCCATCACAAAATATTTGAAAGAGTCTTGAAATTAAAACTGCTGATTAAATCTTCTGATTGCCCAACTACTTCTTTATTACAGTATTCTGTGTAAATGTCACACTAGGTCTAAAACTCCTGAACACTGGCAGAAGTTATACATGTTCACTGTAGATATTAAACATTAAGAGGGTTTTTTGGGGTCATGTGATGGCTGGAGTAGGAGATTGGAATTCTTGCAGGTATTAGGGCAGATATGGGCAGGCATTGACACCAGTCATGAGTTTATCTCATGGAAAAGGTTTATTGCAGAATACTGAATGAAAACATGTGAAATAGTTTTTTACTGAAAAGCAAGTTAGGCATTGTAATTTTTTAAAATTATTTTTATGAAAGGGCATTTGTAACAAAGATCCTTGTTTTATGCCTGTGATAATGCCTGTGACTTACTTTCCACAAAAGGCTTCTCTGCAGTATTGACTAGCCACACTGAGGTCATCTCCAAGGTGGAAGATGAGCACTTTTTCCTGAGTGCTAGAACTGGACCTGGGTAACTATGATTACTTTTTATCTGAGTCTGCTTTAATTTCATTCCATAAGTTGTTCTACTCGCTTCCCTGAACAACACTGAAGGTCTGATTTTTAGAGATATTGAGCATTCAAACCTCAAACTCTTTTTTTCAATTACCAGCTTGTTTTTGCACTGTCATTCCAAAGCAGCATTTAAGTAAAGATGTAATGTATAATAAAATATATTACAGGCAAAGGAGCTGTGTATATTTTAGACAAGAATTAAAGTAATGTATTAAGTCAACCATTAAATAAAAATACTCAGAGTCTGCTTCTTTGTGAAATGGAGGTGCTTGAGGCTATTTTTATAATGTATTCAGATCTCATATGTTAGCCTTGGAAGATGTCAAATATATGAATGGCATAAAGAGATTTTAAACACACTCTGCAAGAAAGTGAGAAAAATGAAGACAAAAATAATTCCATTGTTGTTTCCAGTGTAGTAATTATATTGGAAATATACCTGGAATATTATATTAATTCTTATAACAAGAAAAAAAAATAAAATGTTGGTTTTCAATGGAGGTCTAATTAGATTAGTCTTCATCAAGACTGGATACCTACAATGGATTACTATCAATATATTATCTTCTAATCTCACCGTGTGGGATTTATCATTGTGCCCAAGAATACTTCAGGATCATGAGTTCAGTGGGGAGCAGAATGATGAACTGTGCTCATTCAACTCAAGGACATCATCTCTCATAAAAGCAAGCAAATGGATATCTTGTAAAGAATACCAAAAGGAAAAAAGTGCATTTAATTTCTTTTCGGACTTACTATGAAAAAGAAAGAAAAAACTGATTTGATAATGGCCTGAAAAAAAAGACATCAGAAGAGACCAAAACTGAAATGTTTAGGCAAATCAACAATTCCTGCATGATAAATAACTATATATTTCTTGTATCAACAAATAATACTTACTATATATAGTAGTATATATATTTTTATATATATAATACTGACTATATATAGTCTGTAATCATGGAGAGTCAGAACAAAAAGACTCTGAGTGTTTTGTTAACACAAATAAACATAACTGAAATACATCTTCCAAATCAGATGGATTTTTTAAAAAAAGTTATAATAGCAGCTGAAATTTATTGATATTTTGAAATACTGTGTGGATTTTATTATTTTGTTAGTAGGCATGCTTACAAAATCAAAACTGTATTTTTATAGTCTTGAGCTGGTTTCAATTAATTCATTGGAGAGGAAAGAATTTGCCAAAATTGCTGTAGTTGAGTTATCAATGAACATACCCTATTTAGTACTTACGTTGCAGCAGCTTCCTACTAAAACCTTCCCTGTACCTGAAGCTGTGTCAACCCAGTGAAGGTAAATGTACACTCTTAGAGAATAAGGAGAATAATATTGTGTCCAAAAGTTTAAATTCTATCCTGAATTTCTGTTTGGGTGTCAACATGAGTAAATATTTACCAATGAAATTAGTCTTCCTGTTCAAAGGTGCTGTTATTTAGTAACAGTAGATGGTACTTTCTCCATTGGCTTAAAATGAAATGTCCTATTTTTGTTGAGAAAAGTAAGATGGAAAATTTACATCTCACACATAGCAATCAACACAGTTCATTTCACTTAGAAAAAGGTTTAAATGCACTAAAAGAAAATTAAAATCCGTATCATGTGATTCTGATGTGATATCAAGGTAATAATCCTTGCTGTTAAAATAACTGTTATTAAAAATACAACACACAGTATGTTCACATGCAGAGCAAGAAAGGAGGCCTACTATTTTAGTACCTTATAGATGTCAGAATTTTGGTTTGATTGGCACATGAAAGAAATCCTTCTTCCAAGATGAAACTTTATTTTATTTGCATAATTTCTTAATTATTCCACTTTTCTAAATCCTATGTGACTTCTAAGACATCTTGAAAAGCATGATCTCAGAACATCATTCTAATTATGTGATCACTTGGCAATTTTTCACAGTAAAAAGGTCAGCTGCCTTCACAGACTAACACATACCTTTGCACTATTTGTTCTGGCATTATCATGGTTTCTGGAAGATTAAATTAGTTCAGATTGTGTTTCATAACTGCTCTGCTATATCATCCTTACTACAAAGAAACCAGCTGCTGATTATCACATCCACCACCTGTCTCTGTATACTGAGCAGTAGATTCAACTGCATGTCATTCCACATCATGATGAGTGTGAATTCCAAAACCTCAGCAGCTTCTGGGAATCTCAAGTGCTTGAAGCTCAGTGCAGTACATTGCCTGCAGAGAACTGAGATTTGTGACACAGATGCTTCAAAACCTGCCATGGTTTGAAGAAGCGTGTCCACTTCCACACTCTGGTTGAGTGGACACAATCCTACCATGGTGCCATTGTCTTGGTTTGGATAGACAGGTATCTGCCAAAGAAGATTGGAGTGTTCCTTGGAATGTAAGCCCCACCACCCCCTCCCCCCCTTTTCAAATTATTATAAATTTGCAATTAAAAGTCTGTCAGCCAAAGATTTTGGGGATAGGTATAGCAGTTCTTTACTAGGGATATTAAAGATACAAATGTTGTAGTACAAAAGAAGAAGCAAACAAACAAACAAGGAATCCCAGATAACCCTGACAGAGTCAGAAATACAACCTGATGCCCTGTTGGTCAGGGCGTTGGAAATAGTCCAAAGTCAGCCCTCCTGGAGTGGCAGATGTGTCCTGTTGGAAGCAGAGATGATGATCCTGTGGAGCCAGGGGTCCAGAGATGAATCCGGTCTTCCTTTGGGAGTCCCATGGGAACACCAGAGTGCCTGGTGACACTTGTGGCTCCTTTTTATCTAGGTGGAAATGGCTTGGCTCCTTCTCCCTGGGTGGAGCATCTCACAATAGGATGATGAAATGTGTGATGCTATTGGTGAGCTTTAATGGCCCATTAACAGAAGATATTCCCATGGGGGTAGTGGAAGAGTGAACAGAGATAAGAAACACTACTCCATCCAGTTTTAACAGCTGGCTTGGGAGGCAGTGGAAGACTGAGCAGAGATAAGAAACAATACCCCACCCAGTTTTTAACAGCTGGCTCATTATCAGAGAAGGCAATTACCCCCTCCCTTCTGGAGTTATAACAGATAAAGAAAAATCTCCCCAACCGAGCTTTGGCCATCTCTTTGTTTTGGTCAAGTACTCTTTAAGTATCCAACACTTAGTTTCCTTGGTAACTTATGGGGAAAAAAATTCTTTAAAGTAATAAAAGAATAAAACTAACCCCCAACAGCCATCCTTACTGGCCTGACCATATGTGCTCTCACACTGCCTTTTGTGCCTGTCAGAGAGAAGAGCTAGGCATTCAAGATGCTCCTTAACAGTAAGGCTGCTTCTTTCCTTATTCTATTTCTCTTGAAGAACTTGTACCTGTGCATAACTCAGTGCAGATGTGCTGCTGTTTTACCATACCTTGGTTTTTCAAACAACATCCCAGTTTTGTGGCTGGAGTTCTAGTCACGTCTGTTTTTTTTCCATGTTGCACATATTTGTGGACATGTATTTGAAACTGGTTTCCTTCCACCCCATTTAATCTTTTTTTAGGTCTTTCTTGTTACCATTACTCTTCACGTTCTGTTTTCTACCCCTTTCTACTGTTTACTTCTTTACTAGGTTGTTGTTCACAATCTCATTCCTCCACTTTTCTAGTGTAAAACTCTTCCAACCAGGCTGGCCTGCCTCTTGAAAAAAATGCTCTTGCCCCACTTTGCCAGAGCTATTGCATCTGTCTGTGACAGTCCAAAGACTATGGGATCATAAAAGCCAAAACCTTGATGTTTACAGTAGCTTGGATGACAACACTGGTTGATGACAATCATATACTGATAAGAATTATGCATTCCCTTCAACTGCTCTCAGGACACTGAGCCTAGTAGGAGCCTGGTGACAGAAGGCTTAGCCTGGAGGCACATCAGATGTAGCTGAGACCAACCCAGGGTTGATGGTTTGCCAGCCTGGCTCTATTCTTATGGAAAAGTGATATTAATTTTTAATATGTATTTTCTTTAAAAAGAAGCAGAATCTCAAAATGGGTCAAACACACTTGTAGATGAGAATAAGATCCACCAACACAGAGTGTTCTGACAATTATTTTTGAATTGCCTGAAATGGTATTTCTGATAATGTTCTACATTTTTCTCCTAGAAAATTCTCCTTTCAACATGAAACTGAAATGAGCAGAAATGAAAACCCATTGAAATTAATATGAGACTACCATTGTGAATGAAAAGGAGATGAGTCTTCTGTTCTGCTGCACCTCATGGGTTGGCAGAGGAATTTCCAGCTGGAGCTTGAGCAGAAAGAAGGTCACCAAAGTGATACAAATATTCCTAAAAACTCTACCTAGCTTGTCTGCCAAGATTGGAAAATATACTTGATGGAAAAAATATATCTAATAATCTAATAGCTTGAAAATTTTTACCTAATGATGATGTAGACTATATGAATCATTACTACAAAGGAAAGCATCTTTATAGCAAACAGTCTTATCTAAAAAAAAATAAGGTCTCTGGATAAAAGTTGAAGGTGAAAGACCTATGCTAAAAAATTGACAAAATTATTAGATATATCAGCTTTTGTTCTTCACAAGTCTATTATTTGAGTACATCTTCCATGATCATAAACCTATATATCTGGAAAAAATTAATTACTCCAAGACAACAGGGATGATCTAAAGATCAAGGAAATACTCTTCAATAGAAGCAGATCAGTGGTGAATGGTTGATTATGAAGCTAGGAAAAATTGCATTTTAATGAAGTTGTTATCATCCAGATTATGTAATGGATGAAGTTAGCATTAAGGATATCTTAACTATGTAATGTTCTAGGAGTTCATCTTTGTGTCAAAAAACCCTGTTGGTGAATCACAGAAGAAACAAGAGGGATTTAGAGAGTGTATAATATGGGCTGAAAGCAGTATATTAAAAAAAAAACAAAACAAAACAAAACAAAACAAAACAAACAAACAAAAAAAAAAAAAAAAAAAAAAAAAAAAAAAAAAAAAAAAAACACAAACCCCACAAACCCTCTAACTTTTTAATCATATTTTTCTTAGTATTGTCAGATTTTATGATGAAGCAGAAAAACCTGTAAGAACATACTTGTTAAAGCAAGAATGTCTTGTAACTGTAAATTAAACAACTTTTATTTGTAATTTTTTTTTTCACAAGGCTGTTTAATTGGAAGGTGGCTCCATGTTAAATTAGCTACAAAGGCTCCATGAGGACATATCATGGTTCTATGACTAAAATTTGAAGATTAAGTTTCAATAGGAAAAAAAACTTTAGGCAGCATCAATATTAACCTTCTAACACATCTCCTCTGAGGGACCATGTCCATCTGTGACCACTGCCAGGGCAAGATATCCCCAATGGGCTTGTGAATGCCCCATGCTGGGAGAAGGGCACCCCTGAAGAACCAAAGGGACATGAGACTCCAGCCAAGGGTAAAAGAAGCTTTTAGATACACAGCCTCCCTCCCTATGCTGCCTGCCACCTAAGCTGCAGACATAACCTGCATATTGCAGAAAATTTTATAAATGGGGAGGAGACAAGTGTTTATGTAAGCATTCATATAAATGTTTATGATCATGGTTTACTTTCCATAGTTACTGAGTCAGTGAATGGAGATTCGCATTGGCTGTCAGTAAAATAAATTCTCCAACTCTAGACTGCTTTGCCTGCATCTGATGATAGAAGACACCATTCAAATTTGCAACTCATTCTAAGATTGTTACAGGCAAGATTCTGTGAGGTACCACAGTTATTGGCTGCTTTTGAGAAGTTGAAAAATTTTAAAGTCTGTCATCATATCAAGCAGTCAGTTTCTCCATTCAGGTCTCCCTTCATCTCTTTCTGATTTATTAGGAAAACACCTGTCAAAATCCATAGAAGTTGAAGTGTCTGTGTGAGGCATTTTCACCGTCTTTCTACTGTCACAAGACACTAATTTTCTAGTTAAAAAATCAGTTATAAAAGTATTTAAAAGTAGATGTAATCACAGACACACATATCTGGATGAGAGTACCAAAGGCTCCTGTGGTGAAGCATGGGTTAAAGACAAAAAGAAAAGATTGATCTTAACTGACACATGTCAAATGTAAAAGGCCATAGCAATGAAGATCTGTTGTCTTTTAACATGATTCTCACCAGCTTAGAGAAACTGAATCAATTTTCAGTTGTAGGAAAAAGGGAATAGAAAAAGAAGGGGAAGGGGAAATGATTAAAAGAAAAATTATGAAAAGAGAAAGAAAAGAAAAAAGGAAAGGAAAGGAAAGGAAAGGAAAGGAAAGGAAAGGAAAGGAAAGGAAAGGAAAGGAAAGGAAAGGAAAGGAAAGGAAAGGAAAGGAAAGGAAAGGAAAGGAAAGGAAAGGAAAGGAAAGGAAAGGAAAGGAAAGGAAAGGAAAGGAAAGGAAAGGAAAGGAAAGGAAAGGAAAGGAAAGGAAAGGAAAGGAAAGGAAAGGAAAGGAAAGGAAAGGAAAGGAAAGGAAAGGAAAGGAAAGGAAAGGAAAGGAAAGGAAAGGAAAGGAAAGAAAGGAAAGGAAAGGAAAGGAAAGGAAAAGGAAAGGAAAGGAAAGGAAAAGGAAAGGAAAGGAAAGGAAAGGAAAGGAAAGGAAAGGAAAGGAAAGGAAAGGAAAGGAAAGGAAAGGAAAGGAAAGGAAAGGAAAGGAAAGGAAAGGAAAGGGAAAGGAAAGGAAAGGAAAGGAAAAGGAAAGGAAAGGAAAGGAAAGGAAAGGAAAGGAAAGGAAAGGAAAGGAAAGGAAAGGAAAGGAAAGGAAAGGAAAGGAAAGGAAAGGAAAGGAAAGGAAAGGAAAGGAAAGAAAAGGAAAGGAAAGAGGGAGAGAGAGAACTGATAATGAACCATGAAAGGAGATACGTAAGCTGAAGCTGGTAAACAGCAGTGAAAGGTCTCTGATGATGACATTAGCAGACCAGTTTGCTGAGTGACTGATCAAGTGATACAAAGTAATCCAGAACTACACTGTGAAATTATATCATGAGTTATGTGAATAAAAAGCATACTGTGTTTATCTCAAATCATAAGGAGATCATCAGTTTAAGATAATAAAGTTCTACTTATTCTACAACTGTAAGTGAATAAAAGATAAAGCTTCATACAATAAAGATATTCTGGAAACAGAAGGTTGTTAATATATAAAGACAGGCTGTAAAAAATAAAATCCAACCTGAAAGTATTTGGATTTTTAAAGTCAAATACTGACAACTAAATTAAAAAATAGGCAAAATCTTGGATTATATGTATACCTATGTGTCCTTAAGTGCAAGAGCACAGGCAAAATTCTTGCCAATAGATATTGGAAAATCATATGAAATATTATTCTATCACATTTTTCCTGAAGTTTTGCTTCCTTTTAAGAGGTTCTTATGTACAGGTTAGTGCTACTGAGTGTAATGTTGGGTTTTCTTTATTCAATTCTACTTTTCTGTGTTGCTAATTTAGAGAAATTTATCATCTATTGATTATTGATATTCTAATCAGAATTTGTTGACTTTGGAAGCTGCCATACTGCAGGAAAGTGGGAGAGGAAGTTCAGGGAAGGAAAGTGGGAAGGGAAGGGAAAACGGGAAAAAAGGGAAAAAGAGAAAGGCACAGGAATTATTTTATTGTTCCAGTCCTCTTCTGATCTTCATCGCAATTAATATATATTTCTAGGATCATGTGTCACAAATATTGTTTCAATATCTTGACCAGTGCTTTATATTTGGGGTCTTCGTATGTTGTCTTATTAAAATTACTTTCAGTATGGGTATTGCTTTTTTTTTTTTTTTTTTTTTTTTTTTAAATTGTTAACAATGTTCCTATTCTAAGTGAGAATACATTGTATGCAAAGAAGTCTACGAGAGAGACTAAGCTTCTTATGGCTTTGCAAATTTACAAGAGATTTGCAGTTTGAATTGGTACTTTGTTTTCTGGCATCTATAGATTGAAAGAATGTAAAAGAAATGATCTTCAAATATGATCATTAAGTTTTCTCTGTTGGTAGTTCTTTTTAGTTTTATGAATAGAATAACAAAGACTAGGCACTCATACTCAGCTCTGAACATAGCTGATTTGCTAATCAATGCTTGAGATTGAAAAGGAGTGAGGTTCTTGTGTCCAAGTCATCTTCTGGAGTAGAATTAGAGTGGAAAAATCCACATAATAGTAAGCTATGTGTGGACCTCCCTCCATATAGGAGTAACCTTTCAAGCCGTTTACAAACCTGCAAGTCCCAGTTCTACAAGTTGTACTGAAGGTAAGTTGCATAGATTGGTCATTCATCATTGAGTAAGGAGTACTTAGTGGATGAGGGGAGCAGTGAGGATATTATGTCTTACCCCATCATGGAAGCTTTTATGCACAGCAGATATCTGAAGCCACATCTGATAAGGTCCCCAGGTTTTGCAGTTCATGCAGCACCAATGTGACTGAAACTTGCAGGGTTGAGGCAGTGACCCTCCATGGGTTACTGAATAGCAAACCACGGCATCCAGAAAACAGCTACTGCATGCAAAAACCTTTTATAGATGACTCAGCCCAGTGGCTTTGGAATCCTGCTATGGGAAAGGGTCTCAGGAAGTTATGGATTGTCCCTGGGCACAGCAACAGTGGCTGCCATGACTTCTACAGCCTTCTTGAAAGAGAAGCAGACAATAATGCAGCAAATATCATCCATTTTTGGTCCATCTTCCTATCTTGTTCTTTTCTCCATACATATCTCTAAAGATCTTCCTTTTCATTACATAAGGATATTTGAATTCCACTGAGCTAAAAGCACACAATCTTTTGTATGTGGTATTTGGAATGCCAGGCCTCTTTGCTTCCATTATAAGATAACCAAACATGGAAATAAATGCAAAGCAAACATTCTCCTCACCTCCTGCCCCTGTGGAAAGGGGAGGATGAAGATTCTGAATATGTGCTAAAACCTGGTGTCTGATGATTATGTCCCTCTCTTTGCTCTCTTCATTACTGGCAACTCTTAAATGAGGGGGTGTCTGGTCTCTAGTCTCCAGAATCTGCAGGGACGGGATGCTGGTGACAGCAAGTTTTCAGGCAGTACAGAAAGAGGGTGACCTCTACTGGAGGAGTCACCACTGGCAGAATCCTACTGCTCTGCTCATGAACATGGTCAAATTGTCTAGAAAGGAAGGAGTTCAAGGCATGAGGAAAGAAAGGAGCAGCAGCCATGTGAGGGAGTGATGAACAAGGTCAGCAAGCAAAGGTCCTGGGCTTGTGTGAGAAAAGGGAATACATAGTCAGCAAAGCAGGGCTTAAGCAGAGTCATCTCAAACATTTACATGTATGCAAATGACTCATGGCATCATTACCAGAGAAACCCACAGAGCCTCTCTGTAAATCAGCAGGTTGAGATGCCTTCTTGAAGCACCTGTACATGGTTGAAACACTGAGAATAAACATGAGGAGTTAGAGATTTGTGTGGAGTTACAGGGCTATGACTTACTTTGTTAGCATCACAGAAATATGATGGGATTACAATTGAGTACTATAATGTATGGATATGGGGTTTTTAGGAAGAACTTACTAGAAACAAAAAGCTGGGCAATTTTCCTTTACGTGAGAGTGCTGGAGTGAAATGAGCACTGTCTGGGGATGGATGATGAGTAAATGAGAACTTTTGGGTAAGGATAAAGGAGGTGAAGAGTATAGGGGACATTATAGTGGACATCTGCCATAGACTGCTTGGTCAGGAACTAAGATAGATGAGAGCTTCTTCAGACAGCTGGAACCAGTCTCACATTCACAGGCCCTGATCCTCTTTGGGGATTGAACCAGATGAATATCTGTTGGATGGACAGCACAGCAGACTAAAAACAACCTGGGAGGCTTCTGAAGAGAACTGATGACAACTTCCTGATCCAAGGGATAGAGAATATGAAGAGAAGAGTTATTCTTAAGGACTGCATAGTCACAGAAGAGGAGAGGCTTGTTAACCTTTTTACAAATACAGAAAACCTTCTTCTGTCAGTGTCTCATGATTTTTTTTACATTTATCTCTGCCTTCTGTTAAAGAGTTAGCTACTTTCCCTTTAGATATAACCATATTTTTTCTGTCGAATGTGCAGAATTTTGGAAGCAAACCAACATCTTATGTGTGTGTCACAGAGCGTTTTTCCATCTCCATGAGAACTTCATTTGACAAGTAAGGACAAGTAAAGACAGACTATGGACAAGTAAAAACAGATTGTATATTGTCTAAATATTTCAGCGTCTGCTTCATTTTGTCACTGAATTTAGCCTGCCCCTTTATTTACACTTATACAGAAAAAGAATACATATTTTTGTGTCATGATATTTAAACAGAGAAAAAATATAGATGTAATTAATGTTGACACTGAAATGCACACATTATAATTTTGTCTGATAATTAATGTTTTCTACTTGAATTCTTTCACCAGCCTCTATGTGGTGCTATACATACAAAATTCATTTCCATCTGAAGTCCTGTTAGGAAAACAAGTTTATATGTCGAGTTATACTCCAGTTCTACAAGAGATAAAAGTTATTTTGGAAATAGCAAAATACCTAACAGAATAAAAACTGAAGTGTTCAACTCATTTACCATAGCTAAATGAAAAACAGACAACCTTTCTCCACCCCAATCTAATTACTGAGTGCAATTTCCCAGGAAACGAAAATACCAGATGTTGAAAGATGTTCTTTCATTTAGTGGAGAAACAGAGCAACAGATCAACGAGGAGAGATGTTCCTGAAAATAACTATCTCCTTTGCAAAGGATATAAGCATCTTGGAAAATGCATTTGAGACAATGCAAAAGCAAGGGTTCGGTGTAGAAGAAAAACAATAAAATAAGTAAAGGCTTTCATGGTCAAGGTACAGGAATTTAGCACAATACTGAAAATTGCTAAAGTTGTCAAATTTCCAGGTGTCATATCATAATTCAGGAAAAGGCTAATCCCTTGCCTTCTGGGTTATCCACAATCTCCTAAGAGGCTTCTTTTCTCTAGGCTCTCTCAGCCTGTCTTCATAGGGGAGGTGCTCCAACCCTCTGATCACATTCATAGGGCTTCAACACAGATACTTCCAGTGCTGGGGCCCCATAGCTGGATGCAGCACTGCAGGTGGGATGTTACCAAAGCAGAGCAGAGGGGCAGAATCCCTTCCTTGCCCTGCTGCCCACACTGCTTTGGATGCAGCCCAGGACAGGTTTGGCTTTCTGGGCTGTGAGTGCCCATGGCTGGGTCATGTCCAGCCCCTCATCTACCAGCACTCCCAAGGCCTTCTTGGCAGAGCTGCTCTTAATCCATTCATCCTGTAGCCTGTGTTGAGACTGGGGATTGCCCTGACCTGGGTCAGCACCTTGCAACTGGCCTGGCTTGGAACCTCATAAGTTTCCCATGGGCTGCTTCTGGAGCTTGTCAAGCTCCCTTTGCATCCTGTCCTTGAGGCTTCTCAACTGCACCACTTGGCAAACTTGTGGTGTCCACTGCAAACTTGTTGTGGGTGCACTCAGTCCCTTTGTATTTGTCACTGATGAAGATATTAAATAATACAGGTTTCCATACAGACTGGTGGGGGCATCACTTGTCACTGATCCACAACTATACATTGAGCCTTTGAGCTCTGTATGCAACCACTCAACCAATCCCTCATCCACTGGACATTCCACCCATCAAATATGTATCTCTCTGATTTAGATATGCACTGAAGTAGGAAGATGATCTGTCAATAAAGAGAATATAAGAAATTTGGTAAAAGACTGTCCCTTTAGTGCATGTCCTTCATTCAATGCAGCCCATTATCCCTCCTTTCTTGTTCTGTGGGTATCTTGGTTTACCTGTATTTCAGGTTCTTAGCCTTATTTCTATGTTGTTTGTGTCTTTTAATGTTTTGAAGGCTCTACTTTTTCATCAGAGAGAAACTGAGGATGGCTGCCTTTGTTGATGGGGGCACACCATCTTTTAAATAGTAAATAATTGGGCCTCTTGATGAGGCTCTACAAGTCCCTGTTTGTGTGGTTTTATCATACAGAATGTGAGGATGAACAGCTTGCAATGTGGGCTAACCTAGACACATCATGCTCTACAATTGGTTTTGCATGAGGCATTTCATATCTTTGATAAGTGTTTACATGGTGTTTGCATTTTCCAGTAAATACAGTTCTCCCTTTCCTCCTCCTTGGCAAAAGGCAAGATCCCTTTGTTCCAGGCTGGAGGATTTATTACTTGATTTTTGTAACTGCAAACCAGAAGTTCCTTCATCAGGATCAAAATTATAATAAGCCCTTCTACCCCGTTCAACTGATACTGGAGCAGCAATTTTCTTGGATGGATGCCTCTTAGTTGTTTTTTTTAACTTGCAGTTCCTGTATCTGAGCTTTCAGTGTCCAGCTAGGTTGACCATTTTGCTTCTTCATGTCATCGCCCAGTCACACAGGAAGAATCAGGGGTTACACACAGTGTATGTCATCAGTAGCCTCTCCCTTGAGTAAAGTCTGACTTGTAAGAGGTGAGGCCTTGGCTAGTGTGCATACAGAACACCTATTCTTGAACATCCAGACAATGTTTGGATCAGTTTCTCTACAGTCAAGGTGCAAGATAAGGAAGTGATACTGTCCTCATATTCTAGAAGTTGTTTGGCCAATCTATCCATAGATTCTGTGTCTATCCAGCTCATTATTAGCAGTCTGTTGGCATATGACACCACCAAAGTTCTTATAAACTTTCACCACATGGCCCAGTCTTCATCCAGGCTTTTGGATAGCTGGTAATATTATAGAGAGTATTATAGAGCACCTCCACCTTGAGTAATTCCTTCAAGTACTGGATACCTTCCTCAATATTAGTTAATTTACTTTAGGAATTTGCAGGATCTTCCTTGAAGGGATGCGTGTCCTTCACGCTTGACAAGTAGCTTAGAACTCATCTCTTTTCCCAGTCTCTTTGTCAATGGCTTTATCCCTAGCCAGGCTTTTTTACCCTTTAATTCTTGACTATTGACCACAATATCACAGCTTTGGAGTAGTCAGCTCAGAATTTTGCTTGCCTAGTTCACAATTGAAATATTTTCCCATGTCAGAAAGCTTACCTAAGAACAGGGAATGGTTCAACAGATGCTGAGAATTTATAGTAATGAGGGAGAAGACATCACAAAATGTGCCGAAGGTGCTATTCTGTATTTCCTCAAAAAAGCCAAACAAAAAACACCTCTCAGAGAAAGTATGATAATTATCTAGTTGTTAATTGTGTCCATCACATGATCATTGAAATACAGTAATGACTTCAGTATAGAGCCAAAGTACCAGATAAACTCAAAACCAGAGTTTTAGCAATAAATCTCCCAGGAAAAGCATCACTAAACTCCACAGAGCACAGGAATCTGCAAAAGACAATCTTCATTATATACAAGGGAAAAAAAAAAAAAGCACAACAGACCATATAAACTAATATCAATAACAAATTAATCAATATCATTGCAAACAACCATTTAGAGATATAAATCCCCTCCCATTCCCTCTAGTCAAATCTGTTATTATCTCAAACCTCCATGCCCTATACTGGACACCAAAGTAAGTGCAGTTTAAACCTGGCTGACAACTAAGCACCACAGAGCTGTTCATCCACTCCTCCCCTTCCCAGGATGATAAGGGGAGCAATTGGAAGGGTAAAAGTGAGAAATGAAGTCACAGGTTGAGACAACTACACTTAATTAAGAAATAAATTATAAATGCACACATGAAATTTATGTCCCAGACCTACAATCTAAAAGGCCAAGCACTACAGAGTAGATGGAGAGATAAATGGAATGAAGAGGTCTTAATGTGAACATGAGTTGCAATAAGCCAAATACAGGATGACACATGGAAACTAAATGTCACAAATATTCTTGTGGCATGCAAGTAAACACAATAGGATATGAAAATTAGTGTCATTGATACCAAGAGAAATATGTCTGACAGTTAACTGAAGGGCCTAGAATAGCAGTTTAGAATAAAACATATTTGCTCTTTAAAAAATTGTGTAATGAAACTTAAAAACTACACAAAACAAAAAGTCAGCTCTTGACATTGTGGTACATCACCTGTCTTGAAAGCTGTGCAGTTCAGAATAAGTTATTTAGAATTATTTTAGCACTCTGTGGGTTGGTAGTCATCTAAGATACATTATATTGTTCATGGGGATATTACAATGTTTTATTACTTACTGCCTATAAATTTTATTAAAGACTTGTACCAAGAAGATGCCACAGAAATAATAAAATACCATTTTAAAATGAGTTAGAATTTTGTGTAGCATGGAGGTTTATTCTGTAGAATTTTTATTATCGGTATGATTTCTTATGGCTATGAAACCAGAATGTATTTTACAATCAACAAGCCCATCTACATCAAAGTAATTAAATAAATATATGTTGTATTCAGTGTTACGCTGAATTACATTTGATTTCATACTATAGGATTTTCTTTGATTCTCTGGCTTTCAATGAAGACAGTTCTAGCAGAAAAAAACCAACAAGATGTTATTTTACTGCAGATTTTTTTATCAGGCAGTTTAGAACAATATTATTTTATAACTTAGGACTTTTCTTCTGAAATATAACATTCAGCTAACTAAACCACATTTTGCAGCTTGCTAGTTCTAATAAAATGATTGCTCATTTCCAAAGTTCGTTCTGTATTTTACTAAATAAAACTGCCATGCTCATTTGATAAAAAGGATATAAAAATATTCTGTCCTAGGGGAGATTTTTTTGGTTTGAGCGAGATATTATGCAGTAAAACAATCCTTTCCAAATAAAAGGTAAAGTGTGCCTTTTTTGTAAACCACATAAGCAGAATAATGCAAGAATAGTATTAGATATCTTATAGTAGCCTTGGACAAATTTTGTTCCTGAAATAGACCTCATGTTGGTTCCTGACCACGTGTCAGAGAGAGATTCTTGACTCGGGCCTTTCCTCAGCACACCCAACCTCTGTGATCTCTCTACTGTTCACACGGAATGAAAACTATGCTTCTGAAAGGGCTGCTTTTGCTGTTCTTGTTATTAATGCAAGTGCCTTACTGTTCAGATTAAGAGTTTGTAGCAGAACAAGTGCCTGATCATATTCAAATGAATATATCCGGACTGTACAATGGTGGGCCAAGAGTTTCAATACCTACCCAGAACTGTCTTAGACTTCTTGTCTTTATTGTTATTGTGATTAGTACTGTTCAGAGCAAAAAATTTGTTTTAGTCATGCTGTGTTGACATTTATATCTCAGTCAGACTAATTTGCAAGTAGCCATCACATTGATAACTAGTTAATATTGGGATGGGAGAAAATAATTTTCAGATTAAGTTTTTGATTTGAGATAATTAAGACATGGAATTAATCTATCACCAGAATCTGCAAGATATCAAAATGTTTTCCTTGTATCTGAAAGTACAAGTACTTTTAACATTTTATTCTTCTCTAGTCTTAATTAATCTCTAATTAAACACTTTCCTGAACTGAGGACGTAGAGTCTGCAATAGAAAAAAAATTATTTACATGACTCTTGTTATTAACTTTATGAAGGGAATTTAATATGGTTTATGATTTATAAGGGGTACCATGTGCACTCTTAAAGTATGATTATTACCAAAAAGCATAAATCTAATGAATTTGAAACAAATTCATCTAAAATAAGAATTTAACTATTGCTAAAAATGATAAGATTTCAAGTAAATAGCAGCAATTAAAAAATGCCACAGGAGAAAAAATAGAAATTAATCCAAGTCTTTAATTTGTATAGGAAGCATTCGAAATTTCAGTATGTAAATCATCCTAAATCATCCTAGTGCATGTTGAACACACTCTCGTTGAAATGATTCCACTATCATGGTATTCAGTACCAAGTGAAATACATTACCAATAATAAAATAATATGCCTTTGATTATATATCACTGTAGATGCACAAATCTTTTGTAGTGTAAAAATGTATCAATAGATTAAAACTGTGCAGGAGTATCAGAAAATTGCTCCAACATAAAGGGTATAAAAAATACAAATTTAATACTTAGTACAGATTTGTTGTGATCATTTAAGGTAAGCTAGAACATGAAACATGTAAATGCTTAATATAACTTCAAATTTGTTTTAAAGTTTTTAATAAAAAAAACTCTAAAGAAAGCTGTTGATGTCTACTTCTTGCCAAATGGAGTTTTCTGGAGTTTCACATAAGTATACACCTTACAGAGGTTAAAGGAATTGCATATATTTCACTTATAGTGGGTAAACATTTAAGAGATGAGAAATTCTAACCACATTTTCCTCATCACAAAGAATGTGTTATAATTCCAAAGAGAAAAATTTGCAATAAAACTCAACTTCTAAAGCAATCGGACAGTGGAGAAAGAAATAAAATAAAGGTTATGCTAAATTCTGTTTCAAGTAAAAGATTTAAACTCTGCATGATTTTTTTTATTTTTTTACTTATGTATTCCATTTAACAACTTTCTGATACCTACCTTTTTTTTTTTTCTAGATATATTCTTTCCTTTCTTTTAACCAGGTTTTTTTTGCATTAGCTTTAGTGTGCCCTGAATTCAAAATTTCTGTTTGGGGGTAAAATTTCTGTTTTGAAAGGTAAGACATCTTAGAACAAAAATAAAAATGAGACAAAATAATTATCCAATGAAAACAAAAATATACAGGCATTCTTAAAATAATTCTGTGCAAACTTCATTACTGAATATTACCTCTAAAATCATCTCCAAAATAAGTACAGAAAAGCTTTAAAACTACTTCTATATGATTTTTTCTGATTCAATGCTCTGCTTCCCAAAAAAATAGCTCCCAATAGAATAAAAATTGATATTGCGATGTCAGCAATTAAATGGTAAAATCTGAAATGAAAGAATACACCTCTCAAAAAAAAAAAAAAAAAAAAAAAAAAAAAATCAACAACAATCCGTCCATCCATTAATAACTAGTTTGCTCAAGCAACTCATTTTCATCAGTTACTATCCTTGATTGTACATGACCTATTTGCAGTCAGAAAATAATTGAATTTGTGGGAGGTTGTTAAAACTTCATCAGCAAGATTAGAAGCAGAGAGAAAGAGGAGAGGAAGTGGACTCCAGAAAACTATTATCCATAGGTCAGTCATTAACCCACTCCAGAAAATTAACAGAAAAGCTAAGGCCCTTAAGAAATGAGGCACTTTCCCAATTCTGCACAGATCAACAGAAAATACCTCATGTGGGGAAAAAGAATACTCACTTAAACAACAGTACAACATGGTCTACAAAATTTAGGCAATTCACAAGGAAGCTCAATGGTAGGCATTTAAGTTAAAGGTCTCTTCCCAGATGTGTCAGCTGGGCCTGAAGCTACACAGCCTGAGACCTTACACATCACTAGAGAGAGGCTGCAATGCTCTCTAGTGAAAGGTGAAAGAGGTCAGGTGAAAGATGGCATCCCAGTGTACAAAACTGACCATACAGTTAACTCACCACCCAAACTGACATGATGGCAGGAAACTCTTTGTAACACAAGCCAGTGCAACTAAACTGCAAAACTTCTGCAAGGCTTGTAGGGTTTTGCTTGTGGGGCTGCCACACCTGCAAACCTGGAGTCCACTGTGACTCTGAAAAGCACAGAGTTGACCTGCATAAAACACTGTGCCCCCTCACTCTGACTGTAGCAGCAGCATAAAAGATTTGCAACATCCTTTAGGCTTTTCTAAGCCTCTGTTGAAGCCATCTGTCTTACACAGACCGGGATCTACCACAGTGACCTGGCATGGCCTAACATATCAGCCCCACATGAGTATAAAGCTCTACTGTAGCAGGATAAGGTTACAACAGGGAAGAATCCATCTGTAATTTCTACAGTGATGGAGGATCTCAATAGTGGTCTGTGTTGGAGACTGAGGTATGCCTAATTGGGAATAAATGGTAAAAACATCCTATTGTGACTGGTCTGGAGGCTCCATATATCCTTTGTGGAGACTACCTCAGGAGACAGTTTCTTAAGGGAACCAAGGTGTGCTTTGGGATGATATAGTTGCCTTGAGAATGGATTAAACAGCTGTCTATGTCACTTTGTCTCTCAGAGTACCCTTTCAGAGTATCCTTCTGTTTTGGGCTTGATGTAGCCCAAAGAACAACAGTTTTCAATTGCCACCCTGCAATTTACTGCACAGGGGGTGACAATATCCCATGAGCTTAGACTCCTTACATATCATCCATAAACCATTTTGCTGACTGGAGAGCCTTTTTTTTTTTTTTTTTTTTTTTTTTTTTTTTTTTTTTTTTTTTTTTTTTTTAATTTTTATTTTTTTATTTTATTTAAAACTCATATGGCCACTGCAAAAATCTAACTGGTGTAGACTTACAGTGAAGTACTGTAACCTGAGTCACACCACCATGGAATGCTGCCACGCCACGCCAGACAAATTGGACACACTAGAGCTCAGGTGTGACCTGAGCTGAGCCAAAGGCTGCCAAACACTCTGCAGCTACTGATGTAGGTAACTCTATCCCTTTGGCAGCAGAGTGCAGGTGACAGCTTGATTCCATGTGGAGGATTATCCTGGAGTACTCCTGAAAGTGACTGGCTCTCAAGTGGAAACACAGTCCTACCATTTGCCATGGATTGATACAGGTCGAACAGGGTGAAGCTCCTGAGAACTTGCAGTATATTGATGACATCAGCATGGGAGACATCACAGCAGAAGAAATGTGTAAGGAGGGGAGAAAAGTAATCTGGATTCTTATGAAAGCTTGTTGAGGTGTCTTTCTCTGCCTCGGCCAGCCCTGACACCTCGACAGTGAAGGGCATGGCTCAGTAGCAGGATGAACCTCACCGACCCTGTGAGTTCTTGTCTTGCTTGAAGGAGTGAAGCAACGACAGCAGGAAAAAAGAGGAGGCTGTTCTGGGTTAACTGCTGGCTTTATTCATCAGGGTTTCTGCCCCAGCAGACACCCCTCAGCAGAAGGAGCAGGGGAAAAGCGAGGGGAAAAAAGCAGGAAACCCCCCCCAATTCAACACCTTTTATTGGGGGGAGGAACTCAGGGATGGGTTTAACTGGGGACAAATCAGGGGCCAAAGGGGCATGGCTGTCTGGATAAATGACAAATATTGTAACAAATCAATAACTCCGGTGGGGAGACAGCTGAAGTCTTGTCCAATCACTTGGGGTTTTTCCTGGAACTTTCCAGACTTTTGGGAGAGACCCCAAAGTGACAGACAAGACCCAGGGGCTGGATAACTTCTGATTGACGTATAACTGGGGTTGGGGTGAAACTAATGAGGGTGGAACATGGGTGGCATGGGGCAAACCATTATAACTTATAAAAATGAACTTAATACAAGGAACAAATACATACATAAAACTGATAAAACTAAAACCACACCACTACAAAAGCTGGTTTTGCTGTAAAAGAAAATGTGCATGTCATAGGAGATGCACAAGAGATTCAATAATTAGGAAAAAAATAGCAAGATGGACATTATGATATACCAAAGAGTGTGATCAATAACATAACAGCTTTGTCACCACTAACTAACAGAAGAAAAATACCAGCTTTCTTAGGTGTTGTGGGCTTTTGAAGAATGCATATTCTGAGCTATATTCTTATTTTTCTAATTCTTCTGTGAGCCCTCTCTTTTTAATGGCCTGGAAGGAGAATGATTTTGAGTGGGGCTTTGAGAAGCAGCAGGACTTTGAGCAAATTAAATAGGAGATAGTTTGTGCTGTAGCACTTGGGCCAGTCCAGAAATGACAAGATGTGAAAAATATGTATTATGCCTGAGCCAGGGATCATGTCCTCACCTGGATCTTCTGGTAGAAAGTTCCTGGAGAGACAAAGATTAAGGTCTAAGGTTTTGGAGCCCAAAAATATAACGGATCTGAAGCCCATTGCACTCCAGAAGAAAAGGAAATACTAGCAGCATAGGAAGCTGTTGGAACTTCTTCGGAATTAGTTGATACAGAAGCATAGCTTCTTTTGTAATCTTGTTATTTTGTTATCCAGCTTGTCTGGGCTAGATGTGAAAATAGGAGGGCCCGTTCTACACATCACGTGTGTGATGGCGCATGGAGTAAGTGGATTGCACTGATGATGCAACAGGCTCAAATGGGAAAATCTGACTGCATAGAAACCCTGAAGCAATCATGGACTCTTCAGAGGACTGAAACTTTCAAGGATTGGTAGAGGAGGTAACTTGTACTGAGGAGGCTGTACTATGTAATAAATTACCAGAAACTGAAAAGCAGTATGTTCAAAGATGGATCCTGTTGTACTGTGGGAAAACATCAAATGTGAAAAGTTGTTTTGTAGGGCTTCCCAAGATGTGGAAGTGTGGGGGTGCTGGAATTGTTTCATAGGTTTTTTAGTTGTAAGTTGATGTGATTTGGACTTTAACCCCAGCCAGGTAAAGTTCCTGTCTTAGAATGGTTCTTATCAGAAGTTGATAAGAGTTTCCAAGACAACCTAATCCTCTGCCTGGAGTTTGGTCATCCCATTGTCTTTTCCCCCATCACAATGTATATTCTCCCCCCCATGCCCATCCTCCCCCAGGCCCCAAAACCTTCAGAGAGGTGTCAGACAGTGATTGGTGGATCTCCGAGGACCCCACCTTAATCAACCTGATTTGGTAATGTTGTGTATTGCATTTGGCCTTACCCACCTTGCTTTGTTTCATTGGTCTTGTAACTTGTGCCCACTCCTGAGATTTCTGGTAAACAAAAACCCCCTGCAAACCAGGCCCTGGGTCACTCTCCAGAGGCACAGGCGACCAGGGACTGCCCCTGTGATCCCCGAATAAAACCTTCTTCCTGAGCCTTAAAGAGTGTCCCCTCTTTTGAACCACGGTCGTGACAGCCAAGGCAAAGGTACTGCGGAGCCAAGACCCACGCAAAGGTACTGTTGGGGCGTATCAGAGCTAGCAGGGTGGCCCAGCCGACCGCTGGACTGGCCTGAGAGACAGATATGCGAAGCAACATGGAAGAAACTTCAGAAGTTTGTCAGTGTGCAGAGGTTCCTAGTCAGCACAAAGGAAAGCTATCCAAATGGCTCTAGGCGCTGCTGAAAGAGAAGAAATAGACAGTAATTTACTTCTGTGGTGATTCACACAAAGGATCACTGACAGAGTCAGAATACAACCTGAGCAGGATGGTGGAAGCAGTCCAGGTGAGGTGCTCTTCCTGAAGCAGTGATCCTGTAGAAAGGTCTGGGAGCTCTGATCCTCTGGGAATCCAGTAGGTAAGTGCCACTTGCACTGTCCCAAATCCCAGCTTATATCCAGGTGAGAATGCTTGGCTCCTCCCCCTGGGCAGAGCATCTCACAATAGGATGAGAAGTGTGAAGTGGGTCCTTGATGGCCCATTAAACAGAGATAACCCCTGGAGGGAGTTACCTGTGAGTCATGGGCAAGGCGTTAATGGGCCGTTAGCAGAAGACACTCCAAAGGCCATTAGCAGAAGAGGCAGGGGGCTTGGGAAAACACTAGCCCACCTGGTTTCAACAGTTCATGAAGATGGTGATAGAATAAATACTTTGTGTACATCCTACACTGCAACCCAGGACACACTTCTACTCTTTCAGTTCTTCCTCCATCCCATCATGGAAGCCAGAGGTGGGTATAAATGCAGCATTCTTCAGTGTTGAGTTGTGAGGCCAGGTTAAACCACAGCAGAGGCTAACAAGCCTCCTGCATTCTTGAAGCATGTGTGAAGCAAAACATGTGAGCCCAATGAGAGAGCTGAAGAGGCATTAACTCCTGCCTACCACTGACAACTGTTGTAGTGGATGCTTGTAACTGCTCTGGCTCTTCAGTGTCTCACAAGATACTGTTTCTAAATTCATTTTCTTTGACTTTTTTGTTATACATCAATTTGTGTATCACATCATTGCAATATAACTAACAAATAATTCCCCTGACTGTATCTGTGGTCAAATACCTGATGTTCAGTTCCAGAGTTAAAATCATGTTGAGTGCTGAAAATTAGAAATGGTGTCATCAGAGGATCTGATTTTAGATAATAAAGCTATAGATTAAATGCATCCTTTTGTCTATTTTTTTAAAATATCTATGCAGTTTTGATAAAATTAGGGTTACTTGATATCATATGAAATTGATTATAAGTGTTCTTCAGGCCTTACGGTACTTTCCCAGTAGATATTGCTTTCTAGAGTAAGAAAAATTATTATTGTGCTTGTTATCATTATACCATTCCATATCTAAAACACAGTTCTTCAAAAACAATCTACTTCAACTAAGCTGGGCATAAAGTAATTTGAAGACTTTAGGTTATAGTACTTCAAGTATTTTTTTATCTTAGGCATTTGAAAGCTGCATTATCTTTCTTAAGTACCTACAGAGAATGTGAGAGAATATTAGTGTTTCCATGCTCATTGTCATAGCAGTAGGGCATGTTTAAACATTTTAAAACAGTATTTCTGTTGTGGAGACTCATTCCTGCTCTCTTTTAATTTGTGATGATTTTTGTGGGGCTGAAGTCCTCAGCATATGATGAAATTGATATCTCTAAAAAACCCAGAACCACACAAGTCACTTAATTTTTATCCCTCTCAATTCTCTGATAAAATGCACAGAGCAGCAATGGAAAGAATTATCAAAGAATCACAGAATATGCTAGGTTGGAAGCGAGTTCATTGAGTGTAACTCTTAGTCCTGCAGAGGACAGCCCCAAAAATCACACCATGTGCCTAAGAGTGTTGTTCAAACACTTCCTGAACTGTCAGGCTGGTGCTGTGATCACTTTCCTTGGGAACTGTTCCAATGTCCAACCACCATCTGGGTGAAAAACATTTTCCTGATATCCAACCTAAACCTACCCTGACAATTTCAGGCCATTCCCTTGCCACCACAGGGAAGAGATCAGTCCCTGCCCCTCCTTGTCCTCTCATAAGGAAGTTGCAACTGCAGTGAGGTCTCCCCTCAGTCTTCTCCAGGCTGAACAGACCAAGTGCTCTCAGCCACTCTTCATACAGCCTCACCTCAAGGCTCTTCACCACCCCCATTGTCTGCCTCTGGGCATTCTCTAATAGTTTAATGCCTTTCTTTTGTTGCAGTGACCAAAGCTGCACAGAGTATTCAAGGTGGGGCCACCCCAGTGCAAAAATTTCTTGCACAGTAGCAATTTTAACTGTATTTCAGCTGTCAGACTTTAATTATAGGTAAAAACTAATAAAAAAATTGAGGGTCTACTGATGAATAAAACCTGAAATCCACCTAAAATTTTTGCTTTGTGTCTTTTATTGGCTGCCTGTCAAATCTTAGAGGCAATCCATTGGGAATGTCATATACAGGAAGTTTTGTTCTCTAGCTTCTTCAGATGCTGTGCTTCTGCACAGTGTGACTTTTCCTCACACTGTCTTTCTTAGTTAGGGTGGGTTTTTTTGTAGGGCTTTTTATTTTTATTTTTGTTAATTGTATTAGTAGGGTTTTTCCCCCCTGCTCTTTTTTCAAGCAGAAATTTTACATCTGATCTTTCTCTAATATTTCTTTCCTAGTTTACACTACCGTAAATCCCTTAGAAGGATGGTAGGAAAAATACAACTATTTCATTGCTAAGGATTTCAATATTTTCCAAGTTCTTCTGCTTATTAAAGGAAAGAGAAAAACTGTAGCTAGGTATCTTCTCTTCAGAGCCAGTACCTTCTGTACTTTGTAGCAATCGTGCATAGCTGTGAAATATTAAAGAACTTTCTTTCATGACCCATTTTTGCCTGTGACCAATTCTTTCCAGCTGGTGTTGGGGAGGGCTTCTGGGAGGCTCTGCTTTTTCTGCATTCACTTTCCTTATTCTCTATAGACTCCTGTTTCCTCTTAGATGTGGATCTTTGTTATCTATTTTTTTATTGGAGTTGTCACTTCTTTCCTCAAGGTCACAGCTATTCTTCTTTTGGCTGTGTGCTACTGTGTTACGTACACTTTCTGCCTTCCTAATAAGATTTAGACCTTACACAGGATAATTTTAGCTGAATTCATTTCAGCTTGCACTGAAAAATAATAGTAGAAAAAAACTCTGTGTACACCCAAAAAGTAAAGGAGGCAGAAAGAGCTGTTTGAAGTAGAGTTAAAGTTTAGAATTGAAGTTGTCCATAGTTTTTCTGCAAACTTGCCACAACAACGTAAGGCCTTCTGGGCTTCAGTCACACTCCTCGCAAGTGGATAAGCATTTCCTCAGAACTGCTATTGTCTCCAGATGAGAAATGCTCCTTCTTTTCTTGCACATCTTACCCTTACACTCTCTTTAGCCATGTATCCATAATAGAGTTTTCCCAACATATATTAATAACTACAGCACTTCTTCATTTTGCTAATTTCTTTCCTTCCCTTGATTATCCAACTGTGAAAAAGTGTACAATTACTATGAATTTAACTGCTGAATTAGTATTTGAACACTCCTACTATATGTGCAAGAACGGGAAAGGGAGCAGACTAAATGGTAAGTTAACACCAGATTTGGTACTTTTACATCTTTTTACCAAGGCCTTTATTATAGATTTATTTCAATATCACATTTTGCTGAAATGTATACTTTAGGAAATGGAGGAAGTATAGTTCAGCATATCTACTTTGCAATAGGCTGCACTTAAGTAGGAAAAGTTTTAGGGAAAGTAGGGAAAGTTTTAGCCTTGATGCACAGAATGTCTCACATCTACAACACAAACACAATGACAAAATACAGTTTTATGGGGATATATACCAAAGAGTTTAGCACAAGGTGGGTGAACTAGATTCCATTTACCTATACTGGAATATATATTGGCAAGGAAGAGAAATATTGGCTCTCAAGGGAGATGTTAGAAGATGAGAGACTGTCCTGCATTTTCACACTGCAATGATTTTCCTGGTTTATTGATCTCTTATCTAGCCTGGATAAAACATTTATCACAGATTTGAAAATTCGTAAATATAACTCAAAAGCATGGCAAAAAAAAATCATATAGAAAACAGACAATGCGACATTCTGCTTCAAATTTCCACTGAAATTCTGCTTGTAATAAATACAGGAATGCAGAGTCTTTTGGAAAGTCCAGCAATGCTTTTATTTTCATAAATGTGATGGATAAGCAGCATAGAGAGACTTATTATTATTTCCATGTTCATTTGTTTTCTCTACTGCACAGCCCTGAAGAGCTAAAAGTCAGATACAGAATAGTAAAATGAACGTTTAACATGCAGCATGTTGAAGGCATGTTGGTAAAAAGACGATCCATTGGATTAGGAAATTTGATGATGCATACTGCAGCCCTTGAGAACAACAGCTTGGCTGAACCTGGCTCACATCTTTGGATGTTAAATGGTTATAGAATTATAGAATAAGGTTGGAAAGACCTCTGAAATCATTGAGTCCTGCTATTAACTGAGGAATTTTCACCAATAAACTCTGTCCCCTGGTGCCTTCTGCCACCCATCAGGCCAGGCTAGTTGCAGAAGGTTGTTTAGGGCCATGCCCAGGTGAATGCTGAATATTTCTGAGGATGAAATCTCCTCATCTTCTTTCTCTAAGCTGTCTTTGTCAGTTTCAGACCACTGTCACAGTAAAAATCTTTGCATCTCTTGTAAGCACATTGTGGTGTAATATTGGAATACCAATGGTATTCCTTGATGTAGTGGCCCCTTCTCAGCACCCCAGTGTGCTGCTCTATCCAACTATAGTGGGCTGGAGAGGACAACTGGAGGCAAAAAAAGCTAAAGATCATGGTTTGAGATAAGAACAATTCACCAAAACCAAAAATGAAATAAGGAAACTAAGAGTAACAGCAAAAATGCTAACACAGGGTGTACAAGGGAGATGAATGATTCAGACGTTATTGTTCACTACATGGATCCTGGCAATGTCCGACCACCCTCCCAGCTATGTGACCCCAAAGGGAGCCCTTCCCCAGCTCTGAAAATGATGTGAGGTGGTATAGAATAACCTCTGGGTCCTAGGCATGGCCATGGTCGGCTACTGGAAAAATTAACCCTTTCCTGGTTGGAATCAGGAAAAAGGGTTTGGAAAAGACGTTTTCACTTGAGTCCCAAGAATGGATGGGTTTTAATGCTAACAATTTAAAAGTAAGCATAATCCAGCAGCTGGTGTAATGTCTAAGGCACAGTATTGTGATATATGTCAAAATATCTGTAATTATTTCCTTTAATTATTTCCCTTATGAGTTGTTATTTATTTGGCAAACACATCTAGTATTCTCACAGCACAGTATAGTATACAATATAATGTGAAATATCAAGAAAATATTTTTATTCCCTTTATCGTTCACTTACTTCTGCATAGGTCACAATTCTATTTGGTCTGTTCAGGAGGGATTTATGAGTTCAATAATCTGCCATGAAATGCCCCCTAATGACTTGAAAATTTAAGACATAATCACTGTTTATTTTTGGAATATTTATGCATGGTTCACTTTAGCCAAAGTAAATGCATTTGACCTGCTGCCGAACAGGAAGCTCATTTTTTGTTAAGTCATATTTTGGTATTATCTTCTAAAATATTACATATCCCACAGTATGTTATATTTAATAGAAAGCTACCAGCAAATATTTGCATAGAACCACACTGAACTCTTTGATCACCTTGGGAGACTGTGGATAACTGTATTTCAATTCCATACACATATTCTGAATTTCTACACCTAGGCTGCTTGTCAAAATCTGAGGGAAAAGAGAGATAATTTAAAACTGTTCAGAGTTTATACACCATGTGTAATCTTCCTTGGGTGGCAAGATGTCAACTATCATACCTTAAAACCAGCCTGCTGTACCCAGCTGCCTATGATGCCCTTAGCAGAGCTAACACATTTCTCAGTCTTTTTATTATGCTCACTGAAGCTAAATGCTGTGTATGAAGTTTTCACAGGAACAATGTATTGTTACATATGAGTTTCTGGTTCAGAAACTGCAGCAGGCAGTCATGTCTTACTGGAGACAATAGCATAAATGAAGCAGACCCATCAATGATCAGCACTTGCCTAATCTACCCCAGTTTACACAGTCCTAAATAATTTGCTAAAATATCTGAAGCTAGGCTGATTCACATGAGATGCTGATCCAGCCTGAAATCTTTGTTTTGGTAACACTGGGATGGCACTTTGTGATGCTGTTCTAGGATTAGCACTATCTCAGGATATGTTTTTTGTGTCTCATTGCCTCTTTGATTACTGTTTGAACTTGCTCTTCAGCAGCTGACGAGGGGAATGGAAGCCAGGGGTAAAAAAAAGATTTGCTTTTATGTCATTTTTCTTGGGAATGTTTACTTCTTGCATAGCACTCATTAAAAAAGAAAAAAAAAGAAAAATAAAGAAGAAGAAAAAAAAGTCAGAGAGCACTTCAACAAAAATCCAGAATGTACGCAAGTTAGTATCCTATTGTTTTGTTAGCTACTAGTAAGTAAGACTCTGTATCATTTATTACAGTTAGTGAAGTCACCTGCAAAGGTTTGCAACAGCTATCTTTGAAAAATCACTTTCTAACAATACTGAGCTTATGGCTCCTTTCTATAGAAACAAAGCAATGAAATGTGCTGAGGGAACAGCACACAAAATCCTGATAGTATGTATTCCCAGCTGGAAAACATGCTGGGCCTGGCTCAGGTATAAAGTCAGCAAAAATTACTGAGTGACAGACACTTTGATGTCTTCTGGTGATCTAAGGCATCACTTTCCCTGCAAGAGCTGCAACACACCTATCCTCATTTGTCGAATCCATTGCCACTGCCATACTACCTCTTTTAGTATTCTCCTCCAGTTAGAAAACATCCCCCAGATCCCACACTGTGGCAATGCACCCACACAACCTAGCAGGTGTTCCCATACTAGGAAAGGATTTGGGTTTCATTCTTTGTTTCACTTATAAGGCAAAGAACCAGAAAATTCAAGCTCTTTTCACTATAATTGGCCTTGTGCCAGGACAAAGGCACCTGTTGGATCCTTGAAATGTAACTCAAGACCTGTGGATATTTCTATCGGGCAGCATGCCAAAAACCCCTCCTAGATCATTAAATACTTAAAGGAGAGTGCGGAGAGTCTCTCGAGGTGTGATAGCAAGTGTAAGGATCCTCCCTGCACTTTGCATGGCTTATTTCACTTTTCTTCTGTACGGTTTGTTATTTTCATCTTTAGTAAAACCTTTTACTTTTTAATCACCTCTGATCATGCCATCTTGCTATTTTTATAAGCCATTTCTGAGGCTGCAGGCCACCCTCAGAAGTGACGAACTGCTGCGGTGCTAACAACGTTCCACGCACATTCCATCCACACTTCAGGCTCATATCTGTGTCAGGAGGACTTTAGAAGCATCTTCATCCTTACAGTTGTGCTTTTGGAATCCATTGTATTTCTAGTCTATCAGCTCTGTGCTTTAGTCTTGGATTTCTGTGAGGGTTGAACATGAGAATATATATATATAAATTGTGCACACTTGCTCATTAAAGGAATGCTCATCTGAGTAAATTATTGTTTGTGTTTTTTTCAGACCCACTGCTGAAGAATACGTTTGGTGCAGGTAGCTCCATGTGTGCACTGCAGAGCAAGCTGCAGGTTGAGCTCTGGGCTGACAGGAGCCCAAGCCAAGACAAGAGGCCATGACCTGATGACCTTTTCCATAACAAAGGGCCTGGGAACCTGGGGCTGGCCAGGGAACAGGACATCCAGAGACAGCAGGAGCCAATGATCTCAAAATTTCCTCTGCTTGGACAGTTTAATATCTTTATTGATGATCTGGATGAGGGGATTGTGTCCACCAGCAGAAAATTTGCAGAAGTTACCAAGCTGGGAGGGAGTGTTGATCTGCTGGAGGGTAGGAGGGCCCCTCAGAGGGAAAGTCTGAATAGATGGGTTGAATCCAAAGATCTGAAGTTTAACAAGGCCAAGTGCTGGGCCCTGCACTTTGACCACAACAACTCCATGCAGCAGCACAGGCTGGGGCAGAGTGCTGGGCAGTGGCCAGGTAGAGGTGATTGACAGTGGCTAAACATGAGCCAGCTGTGCCCAGGTGGCCAATAAGCCCAATGGCATCCTGGCCTGTACCAGCAATAGTGTGGCCAGCAGGACCAGGACAATCCCTGTACTCAGCACAGATTAGGTCACACCTTGAGTGCTGCATCCAGTTCTGGGCTCCTCAGTTTAGGAAGAATGTTGAGCTGTTCAAATTCATCCAGAGAAGGGCAACAAGGCTGATGAGGAGTCTAGAACACAAGCCCTATGAAGACCAGCTGAGGGAGCCTGGAAACAAAAGAGGCTCAGGGTGACCTTATCGCTCTCTACAACTGAAAGAAGGGTATAGCTGGGTGAGGGTCAGTCTCTTCTCCTAGGCAACCATGGACAGAATGAGGGAACACAGTGTTAAGCCGCATCAGGGAATGTTTAGGTTGGACAGTTCAGGAAAAAAAGTCTTCTCTGAAAGTGTGATTGGGCACTGGAATGGTCTGCTCGGGGAGGTGATGGACTGACTATTCCTGGAGATGTATAAAAAATGGCTGGATGAGGCACTCAATGCCATAGTTGATAACATGGTGTTTGGTCATAGGTTATACATAGTTATCTCAAAAGTCTTTTTCAACCTTGGTAATTCTGTGATTCTGTGACTGTGGGGGTATAAAAGCCCTGGGGTTCCTTTGTTCAGGGTGCCTCCTTAGAGGCACCAGCTGGAGATGCTATTTTATTATTCAGTTATTGCATAATGATTACATTATTTTAAGGATCTGGACACCTGGGACTCTGCTGTGGGAAATCTGGGTTGAGCTGGTGTGGAAACCTTGTCTGAGTGTGTGAGGTGTGGGGTGCAGCTGTAAAGGGGTGTAGTCCCAGCTCTGGTGCTGTGAGACAGACTGCCAGAGCAGTTCCTGGATGGCTGGGCAGGGAAATTTCCTTAATGCCACTACCTTGGGCAGCTCCCCTGAAGTCACACACACGAGGGCAGCAGTGAGGAGCCTGAGGTGATATGAATAAAACATAGGCCTGAGAGCCAAGGAAGGGCAGGAACTCTCCCCTTTCCTTGGAACCCACCAGACCACAATTTGGGGCCCTAGTGGAACAAAAACATATATCTGAACTGGAAATACTTCAAGGGAGACCCTCCCACCCAAGGCAGTGGGATGAAATTCCTTATGCCACAAGGCAAGGCTGTAGGACTGGGGTTGAGGCTGGTTTAGCTGGAAGAACAATTTTCAGCAGGAGGTGTGGAAAGTAACTTCTCTAATGGTGATTAGCATTTAATTCGAAGAAGTGTTTTTCTTTTCTAAAAGAAGGAATAAATTGCAACAATAGTGCTTCGTAGATACATTTAAGAAAATCTTAAAGAATTACTTAAAATTCTAAAAATAGGGACCATAAATAGCTCTGTATATACTTCGTTAAACTCTGGCATGAGCAGTACCAAAATAACTGGCTTTTAAAAAATTTTACAGCCTCTGAAAAGAATATGGAAAACTGAGAGTTTCCTTGGTTTTGATAGAGGGTATTTTGGTGTTTTTGTTTGTTCAGTTGGTTGGTTTTTGTAGTTTTTGTTTCTGTGTTTGTTTGTTGTTTTCTCATTAGTTAAAATATTTTGTCCTCATTTTATCCAGTTTTGTCTTAATGTGATTTTATGAAATACAAAATAATTTTCAATTGGATGCTGAAAAAAATCAGACCCATAGAATTTTAAATGTTACTTTTCAGTCTTGCTGAAGACTTGGATTTTGACAAAATTTAGATTAGCTTACTAAAAATAGGGGATAGTTTTGGTGAATTTAAATTATATTCTTTAAATTCTGACCTCGCTAGGTGATGCAGCTCCATGGAATGTTAAGCTGCAGTTGTCTGAGCAGCTCTACTCTGTGTTCTCCTCAAGCTGTTACCAAAAACTTTTGCATTACACCCAACCCTACGAAACAGAAAATTACAAAATGTTAGACTTAGATGCACTTGGCAAAAGCTTCAAATAATCCAATAATGGCATAGCTGTCTATTCCTCCATTTTTCTAACTACCATGCCGCTTTATTTACTTCAGTCATGAGATGGCTGCTGAGCTGATGTCAAACTGTGATGTGAGTCAGCTCTGATCTTTGCTGCAGTGTGATTGCTCTGATCCTAATCTCAACCAATTCATTTTGATGTAGTGTCTAGTCTTACCAAGCTCCTGCTAGAGAAATCAATTTTACTATGTTTTTTAAGGAATCTGTTGCCCTTAATTTAATTCTAATATTGGTGGTATATATGTTATTATTTATCTTCTGACCTAACTACGCCTGCCTGCTTCACTTTTTTTTTTTTTCTTTTTTTTTTAAATATGTGTGTGTGTAATGTTAAAATATTCTAAAGATGAAGAAAACACCTGCCCTACTAATTCAGGAAGCTAAATATGTTTTGTCTGAAAATGGTTTGTTGTTGCACAGAAGCAATGAGAAACCATATAACCAAAAACTTTATCTGTAAACTGGAACTTGAAGGCAGGTCATTAGAAACCAAAATGGGAGGACTGGAAGCCGACAAGCCTCAATTATCTGAAAGAACAATGACAGAAGAATTGTATACTTTTGTGTACTTACTCTTGTACTGCTTCACATTTTTATAGACTGTGCAATAGACTATACTTGACATAGTATTTACCTACCCTCAGTAACTGAAAGAATATATATTCATTTTGTGAATTCTGTCTTGCATTTTCACTGTCAAAATTAGGAAAATTAGTTTCCTTAAAGCGTGTTTTTTGTTTGTTTGTTTGTTTTTGTACTGGGGACGTTGTTAAAGAAAGCATAAATTTGCAAGCATTTTTTTTTAGATTTTTATTGATTGTTTCTATGTATATTTACAGGTGGCCAGTGGTCAACAGTAGGTTATTTATGCATTTTTCTTGACAGAAAATTCAAACAGCAGGAACTGATTGTAGATCTTTGTGGTTTGTCATCACAGAGTAGTTCCTCCATCTTTTGCTGAGTTAAATATAATATTTTGAATTTCAGGTTGATCCCTATCATAAAACCAAAACAAATCCATAAACAAGGAATATAAAAAAGATATTTCATTCTGTAAAAAAATATGTTCTGTTTTAACACCTAATTTTTAAAAGGAGATAGAAATGTGCTATTGCATTCTGTTATTTCAGTCAAAATTAAAAGACTTGTGGAGTTTTTTTTCTGGGGTTTATTTATTTATTTACTTATTATTTTGTTTGGTTGCTTTTTGTTTTGCATTTTTTTCCCAGAGCAAGTATGCTGCTATGAATGAAGAAACTAGCTGCCTACATGGGAGACTGCTAAGTGGAGAAGACAGAAAAACACTTGAATACATTTCTTCACCTCCTGTGTACAAGATATGAACTCTAAAGAAAATTTTGAAGCTTTCTAAAACCTGCTAGTTTCTGAAAAATGTAAGAAATTATTTTTTTCCACTGGAATTTTGTCTAATATACTGGGCATGAGCTCTAAGAGTAATACACTATGTGGCTCTTTATTTGCTCTTTCATCTTGAGGATAGACTTCTGTGTGATTCCGCATAATAGTGCTTATTGTAAAAGCTAGTTATTATCATGTATCTTGCACTAATTTTTTAAGTACTATGTTTCTCAGGCAACTCCAGATATTAGTAATTTATTAACTGCAAGGAGGTATCAAAATACAACAATGATAGTCTTTCCAAATACAAAGAAAAACCTCTTAAATTAGTTAGATACATTACTCTGGGAAAGTCTTTGCACAGAGACAGCTCTGGCTTGACCAAACACCTTCAATATGTATTTGTGGATTGGGAATAAATATCTGTTTTACTGTGGGGTACCCTCATTTATCAGATTGGGATGGCATTTTTTCTTGCTTGTTTCTTGTTTCTTTTGTCTCCAGAAAAAAGACCTTAATTAATTAATGATTAATTAATCTTTTTTCATGTTGTCATCTCAACAATAAGCCATGAAATTCTACTGCTTCTGAGAGCCCAACTTTATCTGTCCTGATAAGAGGATAAAAAAAAAAAAAATCTAAATCCTTTTGGCTATGCATTACCAAAATTTTGACAATTCTGAACATCTTGGAAAGAATATACTCTCTTTTCTTCACTCACCAGCTCTGGTATAACTGTGGGGAAAGTACGGCATATTCTGTCATTTAATAGTTGAAGAAAAGGCTCTGAAAGAACAGAACCCAGCATAACTAAGGAAAATAGATTATTTAAAATGATGGAAGAAGCACCACACCAAAAGCAAATGGAAAGATAAGGGCAACATACATGTAATGCAAGAAAGAGTATGGTGCAGTAAAATAAAAATTGATTCAGAGCCTGTAATATTAGGCTGTATCCAGCTGAAGGACAAGGAAAGCCCAGCTCCTGTGTGGTCAACTGACAGACTGATACTAATTTATTTTTTCTCTCTCTAACAGTAAAAGCAGTAAGTATGCTTTATTCTTATGCATTTTGTTCTCTAGAGTATTTGCACTGAAAAAAAATCAGAGTTCCAAGCTATAACCGAACCAAATATTTACAGCTCTGCTTTTGGCTCATGTCGGAAGCAACGAAAACAGCCAGAAGGTGGCAGTTTTGGACCATTTTGAAAAAGGGTTTCCAGTGACTTCAAGCATAACTAGACTCCTACTGAACGCTTAGATTCAAACAAGAAAAAATCTGAAAGATATTTTTAAATTATTTATGTGATAATATATTCAAGAAATAAAAAGGAGCTTTCATCCCCAGAGTGGTAAATTCAGCCCCATTTAGCTTTAATCTAAATACAAAGGCTACAACTGAGAAAACAGCAGCTCCCCCAGGAGCTACAGAATTTACTATATAGACATTTAGAAACAAAGTAACTACACTTCCAGCTAAGACATTCCTATGCCTTTGGAACTCCTCAAGACAAGAGCATCCTCAAATTTTAGTCTCGTTCTTGGTAGGCTCCAAATTTGTTCAGGTGAATTAACAGAAATGTATTTGGCTTAGCTTTCTTTTATTTATTTTTTTAAAACTTAGTTTTCCAGGTGACAATAATGTTTGGTAAACAGCAACATTCAATAAAGTGAATCCAATTACTCATTTAAGTATAGTAAACAGAGACAATTAGACAGTGAAGAAACAAACTTATTTCTAAGAAGCCTCGCTTCCCAAAAGAGCTCAGAATTAGACGCTAAGAAATCATCAGAAGGAAATGGATGTATTTGGTTAAGTTAGCAGACAATAATACTTTTACTTTAGCAAGACAAATTGTTATTTTAGAGATGAAACCACAATGACCACTATTATATGTCTAAGACTTGAAATACTTGTCAGTGAAAACTATAATTAAATCTCTAAATTAACAATGGAAAAGCATATGTTTGCAGGATTAGGATTTGTGATAGATCATCTTCACTCTAGAGTTTCTCCTGCAGGTGAACACTTTGTACCATGTATGATGTGCAACATCAAAGGGACTGGCACACAAACTAAGCTTTGAAAATATATGTGAACAGAAAAAAAAAATTAAAAATCCCTAGCACATTACAACGGAAAAAAAAAATCTGACTTTTTGTATATCTTTAGTCAAAGGATTTCTGTCTTTGTAGCTACCTGAAAAAGAACCCTTAAAATAGAACTCCCCTGTGCTGTCCTTGAAAACTTTTCAAAGGACAACTGACCTCTTTTCTCACTTTACACTACTGTCATTCATGAAAAAAAATAAAACTTTAAGAAACTCAGGAACATAAAGCAAAAAGTTGGTAAAAAACATAAGGAACAGAGAAAAGAGAATAGGGCATATTCAGCTGTGAGGTCAAATTTTACTATAGAGGAAGAAAGGAAGGAACTAAGATTCTGGATTTTAAAATAGCACAAACTTTGAGGAACTAAAGGAATCATTAGTAAAGTCAATTGTATTGAAGAGCCTAGAGACATGAATATGAGAAAGGTCTGGAATTTCTTCCAGCCAAATGGTTTCTAGAATTAGGAATTATAAATTCCAACAAAGGGAAAAAATTACAGGAAGGGTCTAAACTCAATTGAGTGAATGAGCAGTTCAACAAAAGTGTTGTGGTTAACAAGGGAGCATAGAAGGAATAAAAAAAAAGTAATTTTTTGTAATTGCCTAAAAGGCAAGAGGTGAAGAATCAAGTGATGATTAATGGAAGTCTAATCAAGGGCCTACACCTTGCTGTAGCAAACTTTGAGACAGAAATTCAAATCAAGTGAAACTAAAAGTGAAAAAAAAAAGGCCTTGTGAGAGTGTGAGCATGAAGTGGAAGATATATATAGCTCCCAGGAAAATCAATGATTTTCTAAAGGTTTTCAAAATGAAGATTCTACTAATCTCATACAACAAAACCATATGGGCGCTGGCAAATTTGAGTCTTGCAATAGCAGAGACTATGCAAGAGTTTTCTCTTGTTTCCTAGGATTGTGTGTGGACAGTAGTCCAAACTAGCAGCATTAAATTTCATGCTGTCTTCTGGATCAGTTATTCTTTGAATGGACAGAGGAAATACTGTCAAGTTTCTTTCTTACTTTTGAATTTTGAGGAAAGTAAGAAACAGGATTATTCTTCTGTACTGCATCTTGGGCTTTACTGTACTATAACAGGAAATTGTACTCTTCTTGGATATTTACATATTTGCTTTTATTCACTGTCTGTTTAAATGCCGTGGAAAGAACTCCACAACTAATTAGAGTGGTAGGTATTTATCGACGTCGAGATGCGTGGGGAATAATTTCACAAAGACATGCATACCCACCAGGGAACTTGCCCTCCTTATTATTCCCTGAGGTCTTACATATTAATTCCATGACCCCACCCATCCTCTCTTGTATGGTAATTACTCCACACCCTTTTGGTCATGCTCAGTCCTTGGTGGTGGTGGTTCCCTGGCATGGTGGTAGCTTTCTGGCATTCACCTCTTCACCTTTATCTCTCCCATGTGTGCTTTGGCCCTCTTGGGGGCTTGTTTTCAAGGGAACATATAATCTTAGATGATATACATATTAACACTTCGTCTGTGTTCTTTTCTTTATCTGTGCCCTTAGCCCTGTTATTCTGCTGTTTAGGCTAGTTCTTCCAGTTCTTCTTCTGAGTATGCTGAAGGTTTCCCATACTTGTGGTGCTTAGATATATGCAAAAGGGTAACAAACAGTGTTCGGTGTTCAATAAATGCCATGTCATATATTCTAAAATACTACTTGGAATACATTCTAACATACAGTATATGTTCTTTAATCTACTATAAAGGATCAGCTGGGATTTCTCAAATCTATGTCTCATCTGTCATGATGCTTCACCCTAACTCCACTGTTGTGTCTTCAGTATTACATCCTCCAACACCTCACCATTTCAAAATTGGCTGTTCAGGTGAAAATGTCTCAGGTTTAGGATCAAAAAGACAAAATCCAATCTTCATCTTTATAAAATTTCTTGAGCTCTTAAACAGATTAAGCTATTAAGAGAAAAATAGAGGAAATGTCAGAAATGAAATAAAGCAAACAAAGAACACAAAATAAAATAAAACACAACCAGGTCCCATCCCCCAGTCCAAACTGCCTTAGAGAAAAATAAGTATTTGAAAGGAAGGACAGTGAAGTAAGCCATATATAAAAAAGCAATGCAGCAGTTTGCACTTTAGAATAACACATAAATACATCATTCCCCATATTCCTTTCATATTAATACTGTTTCATTTGATCCATATACTTTCTGAAGCAAAACTCAAGACATGGTATCAACGTAAGCTAGATCTTCCTATCCCCACATTCTGAGAAACTTTAGAAAAGATATTACAGATTCAGAAATGGAAGAAAAAAGACAAATCATTCAGTTGTATCTACCCAAGGTAATAGGAACAGAACACTGTGACAGAGAGTGACAGAGATTAGAAACTTTATTCTTCTGGGATTTAGTGGATTTAACAGCTTCTTAACATCTCCCTCATCACCTAGTCAATTTGGTGTCTGCAGCAATGATGTTTTTGGTTCCTCAAAATATTTCCTGTGGCAGGATTCTCTGTCTGGATTGAGGTACAACAACTCAAAAAATGCCCTATTTACAAAGCTATACATGGTAAGTGAAGAGGGGGAGTACCATACTGCTTTTGGTGTTAAATAATGCTAAAATCTGTGTGACTCTTCAATCCCAAAGTTGAACTTCCTGATAGTGAAATGAAGATAAGGTAGACCTGGTAAAATATCTGGCTAAAGAAACAAACAAGTGATACTACAGATAACTTATCTAAAGCTATTGAGGTGACGCAGCTGGCCAGGACACTTATGACTGACAGTCAATCAATATCAAGACCAGTCCCAAACTTTAAAACCAAGGTCTTGTAACACATCCCTTTCTTGTTGTGTGTGTGTGGAGAGTGCCTCCTTGAGTAAGGACGTCCCTTAAGGTTACTCCTTGAGGCTGAGCAAAAGACATTTGTCCAGGAATGTTGGTATGAGTGATTAACATCAATATCTACTTAATAATTACTTTTGCTAGTTTAAATACAATTGATTTAATATAATTGGTTTAATTTTCCTTTATAGTCCACTATACTGTAATAATTGCTGCAGATCCTATACTGTGTAGTAATTCTGATTAAGATCTCTTTGTCTAAGCATTATTATAAATCATATCAATCTATATCATCTATATCTCTCTATAGTATCAATTCTGGCTTTTCCATCTTTAGTCTTTCAGACAAATTTATACAACTTATTCAATTACACCTGTATAATTCTTTACACATAAACTGTTTATGAATCTAAGGCTGATTGGATCCAGATGCCCCCAGACTCCTCTCTGAAAAGGGGTTTAGAAAGCAAGGGGATCCTTTCTGCCTCTTGTGAATCAATCGGAGAACTTCTCTAAGTTTTTCCTGAAGGTCCCATTCTGCTTGAGACATTGTGTGAATTCAATTATGCAAATACCTAATCTTGTAACCAATTTTTCTTCTATAGTGAAAATCTCACAGAACAGCCTCCATTCTGGACTTCAATTTTGCACTTATAACTTGAATTTATGGGTGAGAAGTCACTTAGCATTCAGAATCTGTGAAGATTAAATAAGTACAAAGTAATTAATGCAGAAGTTGAACCAGAAGCTAACATTCTCCCCTGTATGTTGCAACAGAGCTTCCTTTGTCTTCTTCAGTAGTTTTGCTTCCTACTCTCTGCTTCAAACTTTGCTTTGTCTGCTCCAGTTTTGTCTTGAAACCTCCTTACTGAAACCTCCTGCTTCTGTGTTGATCACTTATGATGCTGATTTACTGAGGACTTATTTTTTAAGAATTGGTATTTTCAAAGTTCAAGTTGTCTGAAATATAGGTTATCTGTATAATAGCTCTCAGAGAATTGGAACTATGTCATAATAACTACCTTCATCATAGTTCCTGCTGGAAATATGCTTAGCACTTTCCCTTGAGTCAAACTCATTGCCTGCAGTGTGAACTTGATCCACCAAGTACATAATGTACTATGCAAACTTCAGAACAGAGCTCATTTTCAAGTACAGGAAATATAAGCCAGAGTGAACAGTGGAAATGAAAGATGCTGGCCCTGATAAAAGATGCACATACAATTTAAATGAATTCATAGCTTTTAAAATGCTTGCCACAATTTAAATACATTCATAGTTCTTAAAAAATTCATCACTATAAACTCACTTGAGATTTCTTTGTTTTAAAAAAAGAGGTTTTGAGAGCCTGTAATGTTGCAGGAGCCTGAACTTGCTAAGAAAGATGTTCACGCCACTGAGCAGCTCTTTACTGCCTTTATTCTGCTTCTCTGCACATGCTTGTTTAGATGAAAATCAGCTCAATAAAAAGTGCCAACACAAAGCTTGGTTTTGGACTGAGTGGCACAGAAAGACTGAGAGTAGAATTTTCCTTCTGTGAAACAAGATTTCTAATTGCCCTCCTTGTCTTCAATCTAACACAATTAGCTTATGTTTTTCAACTCTTTTAGGCCTTTTCCACTAGAAGAACCAACAGGACTTTTGCATCAGCTAGTGTGTCACGACTGGAGTCCTGTTTTCTGTTCAGGAATAAAATTTAAATGAAACTCTCTGTGAGTTCACTCCAAATCTCAACCAAAGAGAAGTTTTTGTTTTAAAAAGGCTACTGGGAAGGACTTTTGGATATTTAGGCTGAGTTTTGGTGGTAGGTAGTGGGCAAGACATATCATCTTGCTTTAGCAACAGAAATCTACCTAAGCTCCATTAAATTTCCAGTTAATCCTTATTCAGTTCTGCTTTTAGTCTTTGTGTCTACTAATCATGCTTTTTCTGGTTTAGCAATGATAGGGATACATATCACTCATAAGACAGTGAACCTGTAATTGCTAAGAAACTCTGATAAGTGAATTTTATTTCAGATTTTCACCTAGAATTAAACCTCCTGAATGCAAAATTTACTATCTCTGTACTTGCCCCTTGAGTAAATGGAGCTTCAAATCTTTTGTGCTACCTGTTTACGCCCTCAATATTGCCAAACTTTATCTAATTTATTTGGATTTCACCCACTTAGCCATTTGTGCAAGAAAACATATGAATTGTGGTAATTTTTATTCCTAATACACAGCTGAAAAGCTGAGTTTGGTTTGGTTTTGGGATTTTTTAAAGATATCTTGAATGGAAGTCCCTGTATGCACTTGACCTGCCAGTATTAATTCTACTCTGAAACAAAATTTTCATAGTGGACCATTAACTCTGATTTTTCTGCATGACACTCACTGTGGCTATCCTCTCTTGTCAAGAAAATTATTTTTCTGACAACCAAAGATGTTTCTGCTAACTTACTGGCAATAGTACCTTAAACACAGATTTTATAAAGTCTCACGTCTTCTGCCTTTTTTCTGATGTTCTTTCTGGAATCTAGATATTTATTGTTAGGTGATTTTAAGCTTCAGGAAGCAATTTTGAATCTTAAAGAGGGAAAAGGGAAATAAACTTGATTAATTCCCTTTGGAAAAAAACACCAAAAGTTTAATATCTTTTCATGCTGGATGGATTTAAAAATATGACTTGCCTTCCTGCTGAAAATCTCACCCTTTCCTCTGGAACTGAGGAGAGAAATGTTGTGGCTAGACAGGAAATGTGTATTCCTTAAAATTCTGCGAACAGGCAAAGGATGTATGCCAGTGATTCCAGTGGGAAAGAGAACACAATACAGAAAGCTTTGGTCATAAGTTTTCTCTCACATCACTGTATTCTTACTGCTTGACATTGAAGATAAAAATATACCACACAGGCATTTCTCCTCCTGTAGGTAGAAGAAATGGTATTGTATTGGTACTGTAATGGTATTGCTCTCTATACTATTAAGTTTTTAATGTTACTTTAAAACTGGCATTTTTGAGGAAAAAAACCCAAAACTTATTTGCATAACTACATAGGTGTGACTTTGTGAACCATAAAAAATTGTTGTATGCAGGTTTGTGCAAATAATGGATTTTCCTACCTACTGTTTTTGGGGGAGTGAGAAGTGGAATGACAAGTGGGGTTTTTTTTCTGTGTTTGTTTGCATCTTTTCAGTATGAACAACAGAAAACCACATGTCCACTCCAAATCATTTAAGTCATTTCTTAACCTTGCCAAAAGAAGAAGAATCATAATTTAAGAAGTTCAGACGCTGACAGCTGGTCTAATTTAGTTGTGGATATGCCCTAAGACATTTGTTTTCTTGTTGTAGTTAATAGTGGGGTTTTTTTGTTTGTTTGTTTGTTTGGTTGGTTGGTTTTTTTTAAGAAAATGTGTGGGTTCTTCAAAATGGAAAATGCATGAAGTCCTTTTTATATTGATTAAAAAATAGCATCTTTCAGGAGTTGGTGTCTAGCATGTCTGCCTTGGTTGGGAAATAAATTCATACAAGTAGGATAAAATACAGTTTAACATAGAAACAGTTTGGTATACTAGTTAAACAAGCTGGTGTTCATAACCATTTAATTAGGAGTATTGCCTAGGGAGGAATCATGTTAATATACTTTGCCGCATAGAGAGAGAGCACATTGAAATTGCAAACAGAAGTTTGTTTTGTTTGGTTCTTTAATTTAAAGAGAAAAAATAAAAAGGAAATAGTTTCTGGAAATATGAAATATTGGTGGATGTGAAGGGAATTACATGTAACCAACAAGAAAAGAAAACATAAGGGTCATGATCTCACACTGTACGCATTCTTAAGAGAACATCTCAAATGAATAACAGGAATTCTTTATCATTTCAGCCAAAGATAAGACAAATATAACTCACAGAAGCTATGGGAAGGAGATGGTGGTTAGAATATATTAAAACAATGGTATCAAATAATTTTAAAAAAGCACTAGAAGCAGATGAGAGGAAGACTGAAGGAGGCATGTAGTTTCTTTTTATGGAAGTACAGCAGTGGGAGTGGCCCAAGAAGATGTGCTGCAGAAACAGACCATGAGCACTGTAATACTAACTTTAATGTCTGAAAGAATAACATATTCAAGCTCAGCCCCATCTTTACGATTATCTGTTTTGCTCAAGAGACTTTTATTTGTGTATGCTTATATAAAAATCTTACCTACAAAACCAAACTTCAAGCCAAGAATATTATCTGTAATGATAACAGTAAATCAAAAATGTAAAAAATCAAAATTTTATTATCTTGATCAAACACAGGGTTTGAAGAATTACATATCTGAATCACCTAAATGATGGGATTTATCTTTAAAGAATATTGTTTCAGATATAGATTATATTTCTTCAAACATTTTTATTTTATATTTTTATTCTTTGCAATTACAATTTCCATTAAGCATTCTATAATCTGGTGATGAAGTGATTAATTGTGAAACCTCTGAATCCTGTTAAGACTGATCATTTTATGCTAAATTAGCTTAAGAAATATTTTCTTTGAACATAGATGTTTCTGTTGTCTCTGTTTTCCATCTCATTGCTGCCTATATATGAAGTAAATTACAATTTATGTGTAAAACTATTGCTCTAGTGAAAGAATTTTTTAACACAAATCTTTGGAGACTACTTTTCATTTCTGTTCATTGTTACTTTATACCATGAAAATTCTAATATTTTACTAAAAAACATAAAGAATGTCCATATTCACACTTAACATGTTTTGAATTAGGAAATTTCATACCTAAAAATATAATTGAACCTCAGTAATTTTGTTGGTTTTTCCAAATCCTCAGACTGTACTTTCTGACAAACTCCATTTGTTATCTTCTGGTTGCGATTTGCAGCTAAAGACAGTTTACACAAGGACAACTTTATACAACAAAAACTGATACTACAAGAGCACGACCAAAGTCTGTTAAAATCATCAATTGTGGCAAATTAGCAAAATATAAAATTAATGATGTTAGGCTTCAATATACAAACTACAAGTGCATTGTTTAAAAGCAATTTTCTCTAGTTTAAGTCCATGCATTCACCTGAAGAGCTAAGAGATCTAGAGAATCTCTGTTAGTCCCTTGACCCTGCAGTCCTTTTTTCTCCCTCCATCTTTCTTTCTGCATGAATTCCTGTACAGAGGCACTTGGCACAAGCCAACACTGCTTTATGTAAAACAGATCTGATTCAGTAATCCTATTATTCTATAATCATAGAATGGTTTGTGTTGGAAGAGACCTTAAAGACCACCCAGTTCCTACCCCTCCCAGCCATGTGCAGGGACACTTTCCACTAGATCAAGATGCTGAAAGCCCCCTCTAAGATGACCTTGAATGCTTCCAGGGATGGGGCATCCACAGCTTCTCTGGGCAATCTATTCTAGTGCATCACCACTTTTACATGAAAGAATTTCTTCCTAACATCTAATCTAAGCCTACTCTTTCAATTTGAAGTAAATATCACTCGTCCTATCGCTTCATGCCTTTGTAGAAAGTTCCACTCACCTCTCTTGTTGCCCTCCTTAAGCAGTTGCAAGGCCACAATAATGTCTCCCTGGGGCCTCCTCTGATTAAAGAAGCTAGCTATGAATATTTACTATTTTTCATACTAGAAAAAATAGAAACTGAGAAGTAGAGGCACAGCAAACTTGTGTATAGGATAGGAAATGAAGAATGTTTGTAGTGTGTTCAAATATGATAAAATGTGGACAATCAACTATGGCTAGAAAATAGCAGGTTCAGAGTGAGCAGGAGGACATGCTTCTTCACACACTATTTTGAAAATGTGTATTTCCTTGCCAATTGACAATTCAGATGCTAAAAATTAACATGATTATAAAAAGTTCAATGAGGCAAATTCATGATGAAAAAAATTCACAGGCTATTATACACAATGAGAGGACACACCTAGAACCTAAGAGGCAAATTCTGGAGACATTATGCAATAGTTTTGTGCTTTTATGGTGTTTTTCCAAGATATCATGATTAGAGAAGATAATAGGCTAGAAAGATATTATGGTTGATGTTGTGGTCTCTCTTTCTGTGTTTGTGATCCAGTTCCTTAAATACAAGTGTCTTCCTTAAAGTACAAGTCATAGCATCTGATAAGAGCTGAAAATACTGGTTTTACAGTAACTTTACCACCTTTTACAGTAACTCCTATTCAGTTTTCAAGTCTTTTGCTCATAACCTTATTTACATATTGCATATCTGACAGAATAACTAACCACTTATATTCAGAACTTCAAAATTAGTTAATCTTATAAAAGTATCTGCATCATTACGTAATCAGCATGGTCATATAGGCACTCATGCCTTTTTTTTTCCTTTGAATCAGATACTATTTTTCTTGATGTTCATTTAATGTTATGTAATTCTGTAAACATGTTTTCTCACTTTCTTTCATGTTAGAAGTAAGGATAACAAACTTTTAAATAAAACTGCTATTATCTTTCCTCTTAAGATAGTCTATCATGATTTTGATTGTTTACTAAGTATCATTTTGTTATAGCAGCGTATGAAATAAATTGTTATAATTACAACATTTTAGATCTGGAAATCCCAATTCAAATTATTTAATGTATTAATAAAATCTCTTGACATTCTAATGTGGTAGATAAGCTCTGGTTTTGCCCAAAGGAGTCAGAAGAAAAATGAAAAAGAGAAAGAGCATGTTAACTCACTTGGGAACAACAAAAAGTTTAGTCTGTCAATAAAAGGCAGTAAATCTGTCTGGAAAAGAGCTTAAAAATAAGACAGAATGGAGAATTGAAAGGAAAAAGAAATGGGAAAATTCAAATATCATATTCAAAGAAATTTATATTGCCTAGGGGAAATTCATCTGTATAAATATAAATGAAGATTTCTAGGTTTGGGTTGGGTGTTAAGAATTTTCTCTCATAATTTCAATTGAAATACAATGAGTTGCATGCTATTATTTATTGTCATAACTTTCATTTTTGATTTTTAAATGGTTCTGATTGCGGTCTTTTTTGGGCCAATGTCAACTTTATATTAAGAGACTCTGTAGACTAGGAGAAATTAAGCAGTATATGTATTTTTTTATATGACATAAATAGATTTGTCTCACTAAAGTCTTTCCTTTGACTGCTTTGAACTGGACTTAACTCCCACACTACTCAAAATCATTGATTGCTTTATTGGTTTTCCTGAAAGAGTTAACCTTATAGTATGGATGATATGTTGGTATGAATAGGCAGACTATTGAAGGAAATATGAAGAAAAGTGCTCTATCGTGCATCTTAGATTTTATTCACCAGTTAATTAATATTGCAAGTTATTCTAATAAATTTCTAAGTGCTGACAGGTAGGCATGGGGTTTTTTGTTTGTTTTCGGAATTTTTTTTATCTACTAAAAGTCTATAAAGAAACAAACAAACAGAAAATAGATTTGAGAGTAATAAATTTGAGAGTAATAAATTTGAGTAACTATTTCCTGTTTGGATTTCTCATTTGGTCTCATGCATTTAAACTCCATGTAGGGCTTTTATTTTCATAAAGAGAAGTGTGATTAAAAATACTTTGGTGAAATCAGTGTGTTCTCTGTGAAATCTGACAGTTCAACGGCCTTTCAAAGCAACACCTGAAAGAAAAATTGATTTCCATAGGATGCCTCAAATGGCACTAGATGTTCACATATATGCAACTGAATTGCTTCCAGAGTTTCCAAGTGTGACTGTGAAGTGTTAAAACTTATGACCCAGGATGGTGCCTAAAAACTCATATGACTTTTTAATGATTTCATTATTCTTCTGGATGTTAAAATTTTATTCTTTCTGTGTCAAGAGAGGAAATTCTGAATATATAAATTTTTCTTGTTGTTTAGGGTGCACTATTGAGTCAGAAGACTTTTCTTGAGTCTTTCGAAAATCAATAATGTAGTTCTGAGGCATATGCCTCAGTTCACTTGCCTTTACCAGCCTCCATCTGAATTTTTACTGTCTAGCTAGAATATTTACTGGAATATTAGAAGTGACATGTTATGATGGAAAGTTGTTTTTCAAATCTTTTTGTCTTGCAAAACTTTGCAAGAGTAATAGAGAAGACATTTGGAAGGAGCATATGTAAAAATCTACAAAGGCAAGTAAGGTGAGCTTCAGCTAGAAGGGTTGTTTTTGTCAATTTCTATTCAAAAAATAAAATAGTAATAATAGTAATAAAAGTATGAAATCTGTTTCTGCATTGACCTGTAGAAGCTGGCTAGTTGTGAGCATAGTTTTAATGTTAGTGTAAGGCTGAACCAAAATCAGTAAATCCCACTGAAGGTCAGTATTAAAGTAAGATCAATTATGAATAAATTTCTAGGACAAGACCAGCTTTTTTTTCAATGTGGATATAGACAGGGATGCAGGTAATTAATGTAATTAATTTAATTAATATGATTATGGAATTGTTATAAAGTGTCCACACAAACCCTAGGGATGCACTGCTAGAAGTATTCTCATTTTGCCTTCAGTGCAGTTGATAGAATTTTTACTGTGGATTGCAGGAGATTACAGCTGGGATAAACTGAATGAGGCTGTAGAAATTAATTACAACCAATAATAACTATAATCAATGCTTACACCTTCAAAAAATCTGAAACCATTCTGTTAATGCTGTAGCACAGGAAATTTGTTATCACAATTAGTGAGAATGGATGATTACAATAAAAGGAGTCCTGTAGACTACATGAAGCAGAAACAGTCACACTAAACCAATAAGCTTAAGCAAGCTTAATTCTTTGGGTTTTTGTTCCTAGTTGGTTTTAAACCCCATGAGATGTGAAGCCTGTTATTTTCAAAGTTTTCCTTCATTGCTCTCTCTTCTCCTCAAAATTGCTATGATTTTAACTACTTAAGCACTTAAATTTATGTTTTAATTTCTGATGTCAGAATTTGAAACCTTGTTCAAAAATCTTATAGGACTTTTTGAAATAAGAATTAACATCTAAAGATCTTCATACCATTTTAACAAAAGTAAAATATTTCATAAATAATCTTCTATTCCAAAAATAGAAAAATATATGTAAAAAATAGAGATAAAATAGGAAAGGAGTTAATTTTTTCTTTTTTTTTTTCTTTTTTTTTTTTTTTTTTTTTTTAAGTAAAAATGGAATGGGAAGCTACAAAGGACTTTTACGATTCCAAATGGCCAAGATACCTTACACTTTTGCTCATAAATCAGAGAGTTGTAAGTTGCAAAATCTTCAATACCAAAGAGAGCTGCTCAAGGCCAGGAGAATGTCAACCTTTCTTTAAAGGTTCAACAATATACTTATGCTTCTCATCTCCCATGCATTATACTAGTCATTCAAATCCCTGGGATATCTAGGATACTGACTCTGGTACAGCATGAAAAATACTGGGTCAACTGTGAATAAATGTAACAAAAAAAAAGAAAGAGAAAAAAGAGCTAGAGAAAAAAATGAGTTGAGTATGTAGTTGGATGAGTGTCATCCAGGTTTCTTTGCCGCCACCAGGATACCCCCCCCACCCCCACACTGAATATTAACATATGTGTTAATAAATACATTAATATATGTGTTCACTTTAGGTGGAATTACCCAGCTTAAGCAAAAGTCTGTGGTCAAAGATCAATGTGGCTTTACTTATAACCTCAACCAAATGTTTTAAAAAATTTAAAATACTGTGGTATGAAACCTTGACCTTGTTATGAGCAGAAACTTGCAAATGAAGAAATAATCAAGAACGCAGCTAAAATCCCTCATTAGTCAAAATAAACCTCACTTTATCTCAATGTTCATGTTTCTATCAAATTTTGCTAGACTTTTATTGTGTTAGGATGGAACTTAAGATCATGGTAACTGTAATCTAAAATCTGTCTGCCAACAGAAAATCAAGTTGGAATAAATTTTCTTCATTTCTTTAAAATGAAATAGCTCTGCCATTTGTTTTAGATTAAATACAGGAAAATTTTACAGAGAGCAACACCCTCTTATGGGTGTAAAGCAGATGTTAGAAAAATATTACAGCTAAATTTCTTTTCATTGGAAATTTCCTTCAGAAAACGTTCTTTTTGATTATGCTGTATGGATTTCATAGACTTATCCCCACTTCCCTGCCATCTCAGTTTTTACTGTCTTCCAGATAAACATGTGTAGCTTATATTCAGGTTCCAAGGATTCTCTGGGATGTTCAAAAGAATAATCTTAAAAAAATATAAAATTTGAAAACAGGGATATACAAAGAAATATCCCCCTTATAATTTTATAATTTGTTGTATGTTTTTTAGGGAACACAATGGTTAGTGGCTAATAAATGTGCTTCACTTTTTTGTTGCTTGATCAAACCTGATGCGTGGCAGAAGTCAGGCAGGAAAAAACAGTTTTATTTCAAGTTGCCCATGCCTCAAAGTCACCATATGCAGAAAAATCAAAACGACAAGATGAATTATAATCTAATTATTTTTCATATATGATCTAAAGACCTCTGGAGTAAACTACTTTCAATTTACAATGAAAGTGTAAAACACTTACAGTCACCTGTCACTAGACTCTTAGCAAAAATCTCATTAAACTAAGTTTTCAAATTATTTTCAGTTAACATACAAATGAAATTTTATTTTCTTAGGAGATCCAATTACCTTCATGATGAAATACCTGACAATAAACCTGACAAAAGATTATTTAGTTACTTACCTAGTTTTCTCCTCAATAAATGAATAAATAAATAAATAATAATTTCATGTGCCTAAATGATCTTTAAAAAAAAATCAGGTCAATTTTTTAGCTATCTTAAATAATAATCTTGAGTGGTCTCACTATGTATCCCTGGTTCGTGGCTGAGATGTTTTGGTTTTCTGAAATTCCTTTCCACGGAATTTTCTGTAAACAAGAGACAGGTTTTTGTAACTGCAAATTTGTTTACATTCTTTCCCTAGGATGGACTTCTTGATGTCCCTCTGGTCTGGAGAGGTTTGTCTTTGTTTCATCAATCAAATTGGTCTATGTAGAACACTATATAAGAAATACACATTCCAAAAACAAAAGAGTAATTTTCAGCCTTCCAAAGCCAGAGTTTTTGTGTCATTGTAGTGTACAACAGCATCATCATTGAACACTGTCTTCCTGATCTCCAGATATACTTTAACGTTTTGCGTGCATTCCAATGGAAATTGATGGATTTATGTAATTTTTTTTGCTTGTGATCAATGTATGTCAAAGCAAGTAATATTACAGATAGTTAAGGAATCAAGGCACTTAAAGCTCTTTCTCTTTCTAAAGATCACATTTTTCTCATGTAGAAAAAAATAATCTTAAATTGTTTCTGAAATACAATAATAAATCTTGTACTTAATTTAAAGGTCAACGAAAAGTATTCTTGGTTTGTAAGCAACAGTTCAATCTTCTGAGGATGTTGTTCAGTGATCTTGTCACTGAATGCCAACTAAATTCTACATTTCTTGCCGCCCCCCCACCCCCACCCTTCCAGTTTATGCTAGTGGCCATGAATACTTCTGGAAAAAAATAACCTATTACCAGCAAAATGGGACCCTAAGATAAGACATCTTTCCTTCTTAAAACCAAAAAAAAAGAATTAGCACAGCCAACACTGATGCCTTGTTGTGGTGCATTTTAGGTTTTACCAAGTTTCTGCATGCAGCTGTTCTTTGTTTTAAAGTGTTTTTTCCCATGTTAAAATGGATTTTCCCATGTTTCCTATGTTAAAACCCTTCTTGGTTTCCCCCGAGTGATTACTGGTGTCAATCACAATTATGGGACCTGTCCATCACTTTACAGCTTCTCCCTCTGTCTAGAAAAATTCCAGGCAGATTGTCAGGTGATACGCAGTCTCTGGCTCCTCCTCTCCTTAATTGGTTGTTTTGTTCTATTGATTGTCGTGTGTGTTCCGGGTCACTCTCCCCCCTTCTGCATTGGTTCCAGACTGTCCCCTTCCCCTTTCCCCAGTGTGGTAGAAGGGAGGGAACTCACTTTCGTGGGTTCTCTCCCTGGGTGAGAACATTGGATTTCTCATTATTAAACCCCTCGGGGCTTAATAAACCACAGTTGGATTCCTCACAAGAGTCCTCTCTTCTTCACCATTGCTCATGCTTCTGCTGAAGGCAAGGACTCACAGGACCAGGAAGGTATCTCAGCATACCAAACTGTACCTTTGAATGCAAGCTCAGTGACAGAGCCAGAAATGAGATGCGAGTTCCCGAGAGATGCACCTCACCCCTGCAGTGCCTGATTAATGATTTTGATTTACAGGCAGTTCGGTTTGAGCAAGCAAGTTGAGTGGGAAAGAAGACTGTGTTTGTACAGCAGCTTCTGCGGAAAGAAATTTCTCTTCCCTTTTCTTGTACTAGGTCATGACACACTGGGATTGCTTTTATAATAAAACGTGACACACATTCCTTGTTAAAACTATTCCATATTCTGTCAAACAATAAAGATTATAAAAGAATGTCTAGACCACTATTGTGTGAGAATTCTGCCATGGACCATATTGCACTAATATTTATGGATATGTGCATGCATATATTCATATGTGGGCATATAAAGAGGGCAAAAGATACACTGATGTGCAAGCTGAAACAATATGTCAAAAGAGGGATTTCTTATACTCTTCAACTCTAATTAAATCAGTGTAGTATCTCCTAGAACACAGAGCATTTTGTTCTGCCTTATAAAGAAAATTAGCTATCTGCCTGTACATTGAGTTATGTAAGTGCCCTGAGACAGTAACATAATAAATTATTGTGAAATAAAAATCAACAGTTGTCAAGACTACCTTTATTTTAATGGAAAAGAGACTTCATTAGGTGGTAATCAAAATCCAGACTGATTTGTTGTAAGTTGATGACTAAAAGCTTATTATCAGTATGTGTGCTGGAAGGGATCATGTACACTTAATGCATGTGTGACACTTTAAGGTGACTAATTCCCACTTATTTTCTACTAGAAAAATCTTTCAGACAATAGGACTATTCCCTCAAAAGAAAAAAAATTATTTATAATACTTCTAGTATCCCAGTTAATTGAAGAAAAATTAAAGCTATAAAACTGGAGTTCCTAAATGGACTGTTTAAAACAAGGTCTAGCAAGAAAAGAAATATTATACTCCAGTATTTTTGGATTCAAAAATAATTTACACAGTGGTTTAGCAGCTGACCTGTAGCCCAAGCAAAGATCATAGAAGACTGATTAAATTCAAACCTTACTTAATCCAGAAAACAAGCTGTCTTGACTGATTTGAAAGTCAGTATAGAAATAGCAGCAAAGGACCTTTACAACTCAAATGAAGCTTCAGTGAGAGAATTTTAGAATGACGGATAAATAGAATCATAGAATATTTTGATTTGGAAGGGACTTTTAAAATCCATCTAATCTAGCAAACTCTGCTATGAGGAGGGACATCTTCAAATAGATCAGGTTGCTCAGAGCTGTATCCTGCTGCGTGACCAGTGGCTTAGCAGAGTATCTGAAAACTTTCTCAGTTTTTTGAACTAAATTCATTTGTTAGTATACATACAGGTTAAATTTTTGTCGTTTGCTTGATAAGAATTAGCATGCTGAATAAATCCTGCCATTTAAACTGTATAGATTCTTGTACAGATTCTGTGCATTCATACTCTTTTTATTAGTTGAATATACACACTCTTTTAGCTCTGAATAGGTAGTCCATGATGCTCTGCCATTGGCTGTAAAGAGATTGAAAGTTGTATCACTATAGTGTCTAACAAGCTGCCTGCAGAGTTGGAAAACACTGGCACATGTGTGGGTTGCTCACTCTTGTCTTTTTATTCTGGTGGCTGTGAGAAAGGACAATGTGAGCTTCCAGCTCTCTAAGCTGGGTGGTGCAGAGGCCCAGGATCTCTTGCCAGGACTTCAATTCTCTATTGCCTTGAAACTCTGTCTACACTATAGCTTGGAACACAGTCTCCTAGAAAAACTATTTTGTGCTGGGGGTCCTCCATTCACCTATGCATTCTCCAGGTTTACATCAGTCTGCTTAGGTGACAGACACTGAATAAATGAATGTAGAAACAATATTTCATCCATACCATTAGAGCAGAAGATCTTCCAATCATTAGATGCCACTGCAGCAGCAGCAGCTGCTGCTCTACAGTCTCTCCCATTTTAAAAGTCATGACTAACTCTGACCCAGAGATCCGAATATTTCCCAAAGTCTGAAATATTGATTTTTGCAACTTCACTGTCAACTCTTTTTCCTAAAGGAAACTGCATTCTACTATTTAGAAAGACTAGTGTGACTGATCTTCCTGAAGAGAAGCATAATTTGATCAGTCATCCCAGAAAAATGTTCATTAGTTCAACAGTAATGTTTATACACATTCAAAGTGCAAACAGAGGTGATAAGGTATCTGTGGGGATAAAAAGATTTTCAGGGAACTTCTATGATGCACACAGCTTTGTGTATCTCTCATGTTACAATAATACCTTGCACTTTTCATAGTGAAAAATAAATACTTGCATTTGAAGAAAATATTCAACAATTATTTTAAACTTAGTGATGTTACAAAATACACTAGATGACAATAAAAAAAAGAGATCTTGAATGACAGAACATAGACTTAATATAGATGAAGAAAAAGACTTTTAGAAAATAAGATATCCAACAACATCAGACTCTCAATTCCACCTTACAGGAATTCAACAGCCTCCTACAAATGGAAGTTTGTTCCACCCCCCAAAAAAGTACTATTGGTTTGGGACTGCTACACTAACCTTTCTCGCAAGCACTTTTATGAGGTTTTCATTCTTTAGACATTTAGGGGTTTTTTGAGGTAGAGGGTAAATATGGAGTAAATTATACTGCTTTTTCCATCCTTTGTAAAGTGAACCTACAAGTTTTGAAATATGATAGGTAGCTTTTTAAAAATGGCAGCTGAAACTGTTGCACAATAAACATCTTAATCAGATGGGCTTAATAAAGACATCAGATGACTGGATGTGCATTTCCAGCGAGAGTCTGTTCCATGCTTTTTCCCCTCTTCATCTCTGATTGGCTCATCTACTGTAAGCTATATTTTGCTAAAGAAAAAAATCCACTCCATAACAGTGTACCTTTGTGCTTTGCAATGCACACACGTACAAGAGAGCATGCCTGCACACAGACAAAAGAGTAAGAAGGAGAAACTCTGCCCTACTTCAGCCGCAATGAAATCCTAGCTGATTGTCACTGAAACTGAAAATCTACTAAGAATTTTTCCAAAGGAGAGTGTAATTGTGAGCTGGAAAAAACAATTGCCCATGAGAATTAGAGATGACAAAATCTTAACACATAGATGAAGCAATTTGTTTTAGGTGTTGAAAAGTGCTTTCATCCGAATATTTTCTCTTTGATGTGTTTCAAATCTCGATGGCAAATTTATCAGGGAGTCAGAATTGAAGCATTAATTATTTCTTGATTTTACATTACCAACCCATGCTTTTATTATAAGGCTGAGTGAAGAGAAATAAAAGAAAAATTATTGATTAAAGTTCTCTTTTCACATAAAGGGACACACTGAAAGGAAATTAAAGAGGTGGATAGGGGGAATTTAAACCAGTTCAAATGTCACTGTTATCTCACCACAGACATGGCAAAAATATAAACATGGTGTACACTGGCTTGCCTCCAACAGCAAATTAAAAATCAAATCCAAATCCAAACCCATAGTGCACAAACCTTCTTTACCATGCTGTACGGTATTACAACAATGACACATTTCTTCATTAGTATTTCTTCCCTTTGCCTTTCCACATTCTGACCCTTGCTGTCCATCACAAAATAAAACTATGCTGACAGAAGTTTGATGTGGACTTAAAGCATTCAGAAGTTTAAAAATTCCAAATTTAATGCTTCCAGGAGCACTTGAGGCTTCTGATGTGCAAGTTAATTATATGATCAAATCCTACCTCTGAGGGCCATGTTCCATCTAGCAGATTTATTTCACAAAGGGACGAGTATGTTTGTACATTTTAACAGTTGTGTATCATCTGGTATTGTCCCCAACGATCAGTGAGGGTGGTAGGTGTATTCTTTTCTTTCTTCCAAAGGAAATTTAGCAGGGGGAAGTCTGTATGACTCTTGAATAGGTCTAGATTTAATCATAATTTTTCCTAGGGGATGAAATAGCTCTGATGAAGGAACCTCAGAGTCAAATGATTTGGATGTCCAGGGAAAGCTTGAATGGACTGTATGGTTCCAGAACAAGTGTCATATCTTTTGAGCTCTTCATGATATTAATAACAATAACACAGACAGCTTTGCTCTTAATATAATTCTGCTGTGGTGTTACAGCAAAAGAAACCAGAATCAGACAGTTTTCCCTCCATCCAAAGTACATCAAAGGTTGTATTTTCTATGGATACTGGAAATATTTCTTTCTCCTTCAAGACACCAGTGAAAGTGTGCTATACATACACACACACACATTTTTATATATATATACACACATATATACATATATATATTTGTGTATTTATGTACATATTTGTGTATATGGTAAGATTTTTTTTTCATACAAACTGAAATTTTGGGGGTAGCTAATGTGTCTAACACAAAAAAAAAAATAAAGTTGTTCTTTTCTTGTGGCTTAAGTCCTAGAATAATCATAAGAAACGTAACATGGTTATGAAAAAGAAAAAAAAGTATATAGAAAAAATCTGTAACTGTAATTTGTTTACTTGGGGTTTTTTATGTTTGTATAAATTCATTTTAAGGAAGAAATATTAGCTTGATCTGTGGAAGACTATAATTTCTGCCAGATTAATTAGATTTTGTGTTTTCTTAATATTGTATTTTTCTTGTAACCTTTTAATCACTAGAAATTTGCAACTACACAAGTTGCATTTCTACTTAAAGATATCTTGGAAGTGTACAAGATGTAGATGGCGAATATAGAAGGAAATCATAAAACTGTTACTTGTGTCAGATGAACAAAGAAACTTTTATCATTTAACCTAAACCTAAACACTCTAAATTTTATTTCATCTTGTAGCTAGCTGTCTTTGAAAATGAAGTTACAATGGACAGTAGATAGAATACTGTTAAGCATATTTAAAAATAGAATTTAATACATGACATGACATGACAGTCTGTTTGCCCAGAGAAAAAAATGTGCACTTCACACAAGCTTTTACACTTCACAGCTTTAGCGATCTATTGCTCGTTTTCAGTGTTGTGGGGGGAAACACAAGGTCTGAAATAGGTAGGCATTGGGAAAACGACAATTTTTCAGCATTTGTAGCACATTGCAATTCTTTTTGCTATGTGAAAAAAGTCTTGAGGTGAACAATTTATTCTGCCCATGGAGTCCATGAGGGTCCTGGGGTCATAGAACAGACCTCAAAAAAGTAAATACGCCAATCAGGTCAAAAACAATGAGAAGCCCTGAAGAAAACAGATATACTCAACTCTGCTTCTCTCAAAAACCTAGGCAACCAACTCTAAGATTCAAGATAGCATTTCCACTTGTATTATTTTAATACTTGTGGTGCTCCATGCCTGCTCTATTTCTTTTCCACAAAAATCAACAGTAACAAAGGCAGCAGTAGAAGTTCACCTTGTAGCAAAAAGCCAACTACAAAAGAGAGTGATTATTGTCTGGTATTGTCTCTACTCTCTTGAAACCATAGAAGACAATGTTCCAACTCAGTGATTATTTAATACATAGAATAAAAATGGTCCCCCTAAGAGGAGAAGATATTCAGTAAACAAAGGATACGATGGAAAATATAAAAGTAATTCTTCTAAGAGAATTGACATTTTCTTCGGAAAATATTGCATGAAAAGTTTTGAAATCTAAAATTTGTCTTAAAATACAGGAGCAATAGCTAATTTTCTTGAGCACTGAGGACTGCTGATCTGTACTAAGTTATTATACAGCCTAGCAATTCTGATATGTCTACTACTGACTCAGAAGAAACACACAAGTTGATCAATTCCATTTGTAATTACATTTGGGAAAAGGGATTATGGAGACAAATATACTCAGCTGTTTTGTTCCCATGTGTTTAACATGAGATTAATCACTGGATCAATCTTTCCCATGCTCTTACAGTATTGATGAATTCTAATCCTTTTCTAAGTCTTGAAACACCTAGTCCCAACATAAGGGTGGTTAAGAACACAAAATGAAAGCATTAACTTCATGAAACAATTTGTTCTGACACCCTTGAATTATAGTCAGCCTACTACTGGATAGATATAAGTGCATTAGTTATATAAATGGATTTTCATATTTCTCATTCATTTTGCTACTTAACATTTTACTTAAAATGAAGCACTGGAGACTTCCTTTTAAATTCTAAAATATGTCAATTGTCCCAGATAGATAGTATCTGTCCCAGATACTATATTCTGTCCTGATGTGCCTATGACCTTTGTATGTTCTTTTCAAAGAGAAAGGAAATGGATACTTTCATTTAAGAAGACATCTACAAATGTCACATAACATCCAATAATTTTACATACAGCTGACAAAAAAAGCTAAGTTCATGTCCATCTAGGGTAAATGGTACATATGTGAGAACAAAGGCTTCTATTATTGTAGGGTCAATATACCTTTAATTCTGTTTTTCTGCTCTTATTTTTCATCCATTCCCAACCCTCTTTCATTAAACTAATGGGACTTTAACTCCTGATTTTTGCCTTGATAAGAGATGCATCATCATCATTGCCCAGTTGCCACACTATTTTTAGAAGTTGTAGGATTTGCATCCAACAAACAAACAAAGGAATTCAAGAGCTCAGGGTGCAAAACAGAATAGTTTCTGTTTCACCATTCTGTTTCACAGAATAGTTTCACCATTCTTCAATAGTGCCTTTCTCATGATACAATCACTGAACATACTTAGGATTGATGTGTGTAGTTTGACTCTTGTTCTAGTACATAGAGCAGACAATTTCTACATAGTAAAATTGCCATGTTCTGGCTCATCTGCTCTTATATGACACTTGGAGTCATGAAATAACTTTCAAAGACATAATATGTGAACATTGATGGAAAGATCATACATACATACAGTGTACTTATAACTCTGTTTGTTTGTTTGTTTGTTTGTTTGTTTGTTTGTTCTTTGTTTTTAATTTTTGGTTAGATAGATTTAATCAGACAACACAGAAATTGTACTTGGATAAGGTACACTGCAGGATTTTCAGTAATATTTTGAAGGAGTAATAGGGCATATATTTTAAATAAATTTTTAAGTAAACTGTATTTAAATGTATTTTCAGAATTTTCAAGAACTGGGCCAACTGTCAAAGTACACATAACAATAAGAGAAATATTTTCTTAAAATGTAACAATTTATAATGCTTTCACCTGTAACAAAGCTATAAGAGGAAAGAATTTCCTTTTCTTGCAATTTTGTAAACTTTCTGAACAGGAAAAGAAATCAGAGAAAAACAAAAGAAGAAAATGAGTCCTTGTACACAGCTGGATTTATTAGAGAGGGAAAACAAAACAAAAAAAATTAAATACTTCAAATTAAATTTGAAAATGACATCAGGCTGGAAAGTGAACTGTGAAGAGAACTGCAGTCACAAAAGATAAAGATCATGGGTTGAGATAAGAACAATTAATTGGAAATGTCAATGAGATAGGAAAACAAACAGTAACAGCAGCAATATTAACAACTAAACTATACAAGAGAGGGGCCAAGTGATTCACATGCAAAATGCTGACCATGCTCCCCTGACCCAGAAGCAAACTCTACCCCTGCACCTGGAAAATTATATGAGGTGGTACAGAATAACCTCTGGGTCTTGCTATCCCCTCTGCTGGCTACTGCAAAAATTACCCCTGTCCTGGCTGTAACCAGAATATCTGGGAAAGACCTTGCTAATTTCATACAGTCTACAAAGATCTTTCTATTAAGGTCTTTCTAAGAGGCCTTTTCTACATTCAAGAGAATCAACAGGTTCTCATAATTTAGTACCATTAGCAAACTTAGTGTGGTCTCAGCTATAATGTCTAGTCAATGATGAAAATATTGCTGAGAGCTGGAACTAAATCTGAACCCTGAGGAAAACCTCTGACTGGCCCCCAGACACTTATTGCCTTATTTACTATCACTCTTAGAGCCTGACTCTTCAGATGATGGTTCACACATTTTACTGTGTACGTGCCTAGCTGTATGTTGGACATTTGATTCAGAAAGATACTCTCAAAGATATACTAAAATTTTGCTAAAATAAAAAAAGACTGAACAATTGCAGTGCTCGGCCTTCAATCATTTGGCAGATAACCTTGTCATGAAGGCATATGGAATTAGCAAGACCTATGGGTCTGCCCAAGGCACTAGCATTCTAGTCCCTGCCATATAAAAATTGTTTTTTTCCAAAAATGCAGCCTCTCTTTAAAGAGGTATGCTAGACAGACTGCAACCCTACAGGGGATCCCTGGGTGCTGCCAGATTCTGTGGCATGATCTTCTTCAAAGTGAGAATTTGTTCATCCTTGATTGGCCCTGCTTCTGAGAGTAGTTTGGTGAGCATTGTACAATTACTACTTTAAACAATAAATATATAGGTACACATATAAACAATTAGGTATATTTTATAGCTTCCTGTTGATTGTTTTTGTGGTAAACTTAATAATGAAATATTTGCTTGCGGCTGCTATTGAAATATGTATAATTTCCTTTTTGGTAGTAATTTTGTAGTAATTTACATGTATTCTCTTTATTATTCATAAGCTTACTCAGTTTTTATTAGTAATTTGCAATACTCTGTAATAAAGAAATATAGGAAATAAAATCTCTGTATTGTTCTGCATTATGGAATCATATAAACCCATCTTTATATATTCACAAGCTCAGCAACCCTTTTGTTTTTTGAACAACTTCCAATCCTGGAAATTGTTCAAAAAACTTATCAACATGGCATTTGAAGACATGGTTTAGTAGTGAACATGGTGGAGGTCTAGGCAGATGTTTGGACTTGATAATTTTAAAGATATTTTCCCATCTTAATTATTCTATGTTTTTATCTTCAGTAATAAAAATTACTATATAGAGATTAAATATTTTGTTCAAATCATTAGATCAAGTTCAAGTGTAAAGCTTTAATTTGTCAGCAAAATTTTTTTTGAGACATTTTATGAGTGAAACTTTTTTTTCACCAGTACATGTATCTACTCATGGAAATTACAATTTTTTAGGCACAATCTCCACCCCTGAATTTATTTGGTAGGATGGAAAATTCTAAAAGCTGAGATTAAAATAAAGTCAATAAATAGTCCTAAGGGATAAAAACGATGATAGAAGGAAAAATAAAAAAAGTTTAATTCAATGTTTAAAATCTAAATAATGATTTTAATTTTCATAATGTGTGAAATCAGTAAGAGCAATAGATTGAAAAAAGTAGCCACAATATCATCCATTCTAATGAGGTTCTAGAGGTTCAGCCTATATATTATAAAGTTAGACCCAAATCTTTAACAGAACTGAAGAAAATTTTTGAGTGACCTAAAACTTATGTTGCAGGAGTTGAAGATTTTCAATCAGATGATAACAACCAACATTATCCCATATTAATTCTTCTCCATTGTTTGGCTGATCTAGATGTTACAGAATGTTTCTTGGATGATTTCTTCTTAATATCTGCACATGTACTCTAGTTTAATCCCACAGTATTTGCACAATGGCATGTAGCTAGAGATAGGTATGGAAAGAAAAAGTATAAAAGAAAAAAAAATCTCATTTACTTTTGGGAAAAGAAAATTTATTTTTAGTTTGTTTATCTAATCTTCAGAATATACAGGCATATCAAAAAAGTTCATGATTGCTGTATCTATCAAAAAAACATCCTGACAAATCTGAAATAATAATACTTTTTCCAAATATCCCAATGAGAGAAATTTATGTAGAAGACAAGTAACTCATTTTCTCTTTTAAAGTATTTTAAAATATTTTCATATTTGATGTCTCTGACAGAAGACTCTGTTGGATTATATCACAATGGTCTTCATTAGAAATAGAAATGCATAAGTCCAGTTTTACACTGTAAGTTTCAGTTTGATTAAAACCCAAAGATATACACCTTCTTAACATCTAATGTATTTGATGTTTGACTAATTATTCAGTGTTTTCCTGTAGATTGCAGATACTACAGAACTTAAACTCCACTAAACTCTACAAAAACTCCACAAAAAGTCAAGAAAATAGTCTCAATTTCTGTTGCAACAAGATGCTGATGCCTAGAGAGGCTGATCTGCAATAGAGGCTAGACACAATTAAAGGAATAAAGTAGATATTTATTAAAAGGCCTTCAAAGGATATACCTTGGGCAGTACAAGAGCCTGGCTGTGGCACTGCCCGAGATGGATGCAAGATGGATGCAAGAGGGATGCAAGATGGACCCAAGATGGATGACCAATTACAGGTTTTCAAACTTCTCGAAGTTTTGGTCCATTTACATATTGGAGTCAATTGTCCAATTACAGCTTCAGATTCCTCAATTTGCCACTGTTTATGCTTTTTGAGTCCGAGGCTGCAATGGTGTCCTTGGTTCTCAAGCTGGAAAAGGACTGATTTGTCTAGTTAACCTGTGAAGAGAACTTTCTAACACTTCAAATGAAGTTCAGAATAACACACTAAGGCAGTATAGAATCTAATAAAATATGAAACGCAAAACTTAAGGCATCAATGCACACAACTGAATTTTTTCAACTGATAGTAAACTTCTTCCAAGCCCACAGGAAAAGTAGTTTTTTACTCTCTGACTGAAGAGAAAATAGTCAAAGCACTGATTTCCATTTGAAGTCTACTGTCACGGCTTAATAGATTTTTGGGTTTTTAGTTGGAGGAGAGCCCACAGGCTATGGGGTGGTTCCCTGCAGGGACCTGGCAGAGTCAATCAGCTGGTTGGTTTTGAAGAACCAACACCTGGTTAAACTACTTAAAAGAGTTGAACATGCCTCTGTGGAAAAACATATTTTCAAACAAACAAAGCCTGGGAAAAGCTCTCTTGGCTTCCAGCCTTTGAACAAGTAGGTGGATGGGCCCAGGCCTGCATGGTAAGGCACGGCTCAGCTGAGATTTCTGCCCTGTGAGAGGTGTTGAGCAGGCTGCCGAGCCCCTCACCAGGAGCTCACCGGGTCCTGTCCCAGCGGGGCAGCCGGGGGCCCTTCCTGGTGGGGCTGGGCCCCTTCCCAGCGGAGCCCCCTGCTCCTTTATTTCTGGCGGTGCCGCTGGGCCGTGCCGGCCGGGGGATACATTGGCACCAGGAGCAACCATGCAGCCAGGACCAGTGCCGGGAGTGGCCTCATGGTCTGTGCAGGGGTGGCCCCAAGGCCAGGAGCATCCAGGGCTGGGAGTGGCCGCCGTTGGCCTGGTCCAGGAGCAGCCACGTGGCCAGGACTGCTGATCCGAAATCAGCACAGCGCCACACGGCCGTGGCTATCTCAGCCTGGCTCCCAGTGAACTTCATTTCCTTAGCTACTTTTAGCCAGCTATGCTGCAGACAGAAGGATAAAAGCAGTGGTAGAATTTTTTTTTTTTTTTTTCCCAGCACCCTACATGAAGGAAAGGCTCAGAGGGGTGGCACTGGCAGCCAGTACAACTCACGTGGTGCTGGTAAGGGCCACCTGATTGGCAGTGAAAGACAGCACGATTCCTTGATTGCAGAGCCTGGATGAGATCAACTTTTAAACACTGCAGGACTCTATAAAAACTGCTTCACTTGATAAAGCTTGAGGACAAATCACCTACAAACAGCAACTCTTGCCAAATCAGGAAAAGAGAAAGGTGAAGACACATAGAGAAAACAACATGGGACACTGAGGTCAGTAAAGGAGTCAAATTCTAGAATGGGAAGGAACTGGGGAGATGTCTTAGTCTTGGGCTGAAATTCTTTGGCAAGGCTCTGGTGCAGATATATTTGATATATATCAGACTTTGTTTTAAGTGATGGAATGAATTGGGGGAATGCAGAGTTATAACCACAGCCATGAGCACCAGTGTTGAAATAAGCAGATGTTGCAGTAGCTGTAATCCAATGAGAAGCTTGAACTGAGAGAGATGAGAGACCTTGCCCCAGAAACAGAAGAAGAAAACCTCTGTTCCCAGAGATGGATGAAAAGGACTTTTGTTTTTATGCTAGAACAACTCATCCTTAAAATTGCATCCCAGTAAATTGACGTGGCCCATGAATGCAGCCGTGGGAAGGCTGCAAAAGATGGGAGGGACTTTTACACTGAGAACAGATTTTACTTTCCTGGGCATCTGATTTGCTGTGACACTGAAGCCATGAGAGAACTTTTTCTCGTGAAGAAGTCTCCATGGAATAGAGAGACTCCTCTCCCTAAGTGAACTGAAGAAAGACTATTTTAGAGATGGTTACCTGACTGAAAGTCCCAGTTTTTGTCTCTTTACATTTTCAATGGGAAAGAAAAGAAGTTGTGGGGGAGGAGAAGTGTTTTGAAGGTTTATTCTGATTTATTATTTTTCTTTTAATTCTGTTAATAAAGATTTTCTTTATACCCTTTAAAGTTTTGAGCCTGCTTTGCCCTACTTCTAACCCATATCTCACAGCAGGAAATTATTAAATAATTCTAGTGATTGCATTGGCATTTGGTCAGCACTAAACCCACTGCATCTATGTTCTTTTCTGATCATAAAAGGCTGATATCCCCCTTTTCCTTTTGAATGGCAGTTTAGTGTATTTGGAATAGTGAGAATAATTTTGCTTCACTTCTTTAACTTGACTGAATGGCTTCAGAAACTATATGTTTACTTTTAAAACCAGAAATACTATTTTTTTTCTAAAGCAACCAGTTCATGCATTTACCCTGCCTAGCAAGATCTACCATAATTTTAGAATTGCTTTCACCATCAGTCTTTGCAGCTTAAAATCCTGTCCTGTAGCAGTCCTATAATTTCATCCGTGTGTGGTAGAAACCACTGGTTGTGTTTGCTTTTCATATTGACAGGCGTCTTTTCAAAGAAAAAACCCATTATTTTCAAAATAAAGCCTGGAAACACTGAGTCTATTTATACTCCCCCCTTTTAGAGGCTTGTTTCCTTCATGCCCCAAACACTATTTTTCCTTGCAGGTAATACAGTTGGTTCCTTTGTGATTTTGGCTGTTCTGTAAACTATGAAGCATCAGTAGGAAAGAAAGAGATAATCTCCTGTATTAAGGCAAAAGCCAACTTTTCTTCCTCAAAAGGAAATAAACTCCTTGAAAAATGTATATAAGTAGTGATTCTTATACATAGGAGATTAATTGAAGTTCAAAAGCAGTGATTAGTCAGGAAGACCAAGTTCTATTATTTAACACAAAAATATTCTACAGAATCAGTAAAGGCAACTACCAGTTATGAACTGAAGAATCTAAGGAAAACTTGAGCTTGTTCTTGTCTATGACAAAATATTTATTATAAGTGTATATAATTAACAGGAATGGTACCTAGAAACATCACAAGCTAAACTTTTTGGCTGTTAGTTGGGGGTTATTATGCAGAAACACTTGCATTTGAGAGGGTTAAGTATAATAATACTCTCTGAAAACAATTTCTTTGCAGAAGCTTAATACACCTTGAATCACAGGCACAGTGCTTAGTACTGAAAATATAACATCAGTTACATTCATCTGTAGAATAATATCAAGAGTCTATCTCCATAATATCCTGGTCTTTAGAGGACTTTCAGGAAGAAAAAAGAAATAGTGCATTTTTCTCTCTTCTGTAGCTTGAAATTTTGGGTGTCTCAGACCCCATGCTATGGCTTTTATTGCCAAGGTGAGATACATGAGTTCTCTCCATATGTAAAGTCTCAGAAAGCAAACAGGCCCCATAGCACACAAAACTGACACTTAAGGCCAAGACTGTTGCATTAGTACACTTCTGCTCCATCATATCTAGTTACAATATATCTTTGACCAATATTGTTTCAGACCTGTTATAAACAAAAATTACTCACTTTTGACCTGGATTGGGGATTCCAGAAGAGAAGAAGATGACTGGGGTCTGTAGCATGAATAGACAATTTTCTGCTCTCCTACCATAAGTCTGAGATATTCTTCCCACACATGTGGGAAGAACAGGCAATATCCCTCTGGTTTTTTGAGTCTCAGAAAAGCTCTATTTTATATTGTGTCTTTTAGTAAAGTTTTTCTAAATGAGCTCTTTGGTTTTCGAACAGTACTTCCATTCATTCGATTTAATATTTTTTTTTCACATGAAATGGTTATTTTATAATAATATTTATTAAAAACATATTCCTTTCAGATTTTGAAAAAGCATAAGCATGAGTAAGTAAAATTAATTATTACAAAACTACAGGAACAGTAATTATAAAAACATCTCAAATGAGAACAACATAAATGAGTTTAATTACAGGGTAACAGAGATTAGGAACGCTAGTTCTTTGAAATGGGAATCTTATGATTCTCATTTTTCAATTTCTGTGTTTTGTAGAATGCCAATGTGTAATCAAAGATAGTAGCAAAGAGTTATTGATACACTGAATCACACTCATGGGCATTTCTTGAAAACTACTAGTAGCTGAGGGACATATTTTATCTAAATCCTTAAAGAACAGCTTTGGAATGAAGTCCCACAAGACAATAGTCGTGGTCAAATGAGTTTTCTGTCGGTGCAGTAAATATTGCAGGCAAAGCAGATGTGGGTTGGCACAAGTTTTTGGCAGGCATTTGCTGATGCTTCAAAATCCAATTTAATTTTGGATTGTGTTTTAACTGATTGTGTAGCAATACTTTAATGTGGTATCCTTTCTTTCTCAAGACCCTTACAAATGACAATGACACATATTTAGTATGATGCTTACTTAAGAGTGACTGCTTAGAAGAAGCTTAAGGAGAACATGACCAAGACTGGGATAATTGAAATCTATCCTTTACAAAACCATCTTTTACAAAGCTATCTTTACTTAAGTAAATTCAGGTATAAAATGTTGATGTAACATTTGTAGTTGAAGTTTGCATATGTCAGTATAACTTCACTTATATTAACAGACTATTAGATCACATCCATGGTTCATAGCAGTTAGATTATTTTTATACACAGGTTCTTTATTTTATTGCATTTTGTATAGAGAATCTTCATTCATGTTAAGAAACAAAGATAATGGATGAAATTCATTCCAGTGTACAGTGGTAAAATACACTTACCTCTCTACATGGAGCTGAAAAACACATGATTGTTCTATTGGCTTTGGTTTTATTTTCTCTAGAGGGATGCATTCTAATTCTTCTGAACAAAAAAATCTCTTAAAACTGGCTACAAAGGTAGTGGTTCTTAAGCGAATGAAATATTTGCTTGTTGAAGTCAGTAATATTTTTGATAGCCCATTGTTTAGTCAGGTGTGATATCACATTCCTTGCTTTCCTTGATGAAGAAAGTTCACTCAGGTCCTTATTTTCACCTTACTCAGCCAAGGAGTTTGGTTCACTTTATGGTTTATGGTGAACTCTTCTAGAAATATAAATCTGGCACAGGAATAAAACAGGTTTTTCTACTGACTGTAGTTAAGGAACATTACCTAATGAAAAGATTTTTTTTAACAGGACTAGTACCATTGATACCTAAAAATATATCCACAAAAAACTACAGATAGTAAAGGCATTTCTTCCTCTCAAAAATGCATGAATTACATATTAGGCTATGATAGATAAAGGCAGACATGAAAAGAATCCTGATGCCATGCATTTTATTTGGAGACAGATAACCTGTGATATTTCTCTAATGGGACCAGTTAATGGACAGGGAAGTTTTTGGAAGGTGAAGCAGGGAAGGAATGCAGAAATAGAGGAATTTGCATGTAATATATTTTTACAGAAGAACATTAGCAATGCCATCATGAAGATTCTAGTAGGCTTCATTTTGACAGTAATATCATGGAATTTTCAATAGGCAACACTAATGTAAGAAAAAACAATCATCAGCCTAATAAACCTGGTTTAGAATAACCCATCTGCCTCCTGTATTAAAATACAAATTCCTAAGTACTTTTTCCCCCCCACTTATTTTCTACATGGGAAATATGTCTATGTCTCCATTTTGATTTGTGCACTACTTTTCATGTTCCAAGATATTAGCCTTTAGGAATATTTCCTCTTCCCCTTTTTATTTAAAGCTTCCATCTCTAAATATGTCAATGTGACGATGATATATCTATCAACATTGACTCTATTCACTTACATGGAATTCCTGTGTGATTGGGCTTTCTGACAATGTATAAAAATCATCGAGACAGCTTAAGAAGGAGATGCTCTACAACACAGATGAAAGGTAACTAATTCTAATCAGATATATGCAAAACCTGAAATCAAGATATTACTTTCTCTGTAATCATTTCAGGTGCAGGTATACACTATTTTAAATATATACATGCAGTTGTTTTTTCCCTTGTGTTCTCCTGTTTGCTTATGTGTAGCATTCCAGAAATCGCTTGGTCAATAATCCCTGTATGCCCTTCTAATTTGTCTCAATGTTCCTGGATACCTGCTTGTATTGGATTTGACTGAAAGAGTGTTAATTTTTCCTTAGCAGCCCTCACAATCTAATGCTTTACATATATAGCTGGAAGTGTGTTGATAACACATCAGCATTTTGGCTACTGCTCAGCAGCAGTGCTGTCCCTGTAACATTCTTCTGCCCTCATCTAGGGGCTAGGAGTGGACAAAATCCTGGGAAGGAACACAACCAGGCCAGCTGACCCAAACTGACCAAAGGATATTCCATACTATATTGCATCACCTCAGATAGAAAAGCTAAGGGAGAGAGGAGGAACAGGGGGTCATTTGTTATTCTACAGCATGTGCTTTTCAGAGCAACCACTACATGTACTGAAGCCCTGTCTGCTGGGGAGTGTCTGAACATTGCTTACTGCTAAGAAGTAGAGACTTGCTTTTCCCTTTGTTTATGTGTATGCAACCTCTTGCTTGTCTCTTTTTCTGCTTTAATAAAATTACTTAACTACAAGTTGTTTTCCCTCTTATTCTCTCCCCTGTTCCACTGGGAGGGAGAGTGACAGACTGGCTTATAGGGCACCAGGCACTCAGCCAAGGTCAAGCCACTACAGTCCTTTTTGGCACCCAGTGGGGTGAGGTAAAGGCAGTTTACAGATATATATCTATATATATATATACACACACATATATATATATATGTAATGCTATAGTAAATGATAAATATTAGTTATCAAGTAGCAAACTCCTATGTGGCACACAGCATTTGTCAGCAACAATGCTTATCAGTTTACTTTGCTGAGTTTTGGAACGTATTAACACAAATGGTGATGACTGAACACACTCCCTTCTCCCTGCACAAGGTAGATGTGAATGATTTTATACTGTAGACTCCCATGGTTGCTCAACCTTATGTAACTTGTTTAATACTATTTGAAAAAAATGAAATTTGGAAAATTGAAACCCTTGATTGTTATGTAATAAGTGTATTAATATCTTGAATGTTTATTTTGTAATGTAACAACGAGAAGCCACCTTGGTAAGCAAAAGGAGAGAGCTCTTTAAAATAACTGCACCCTTCCAGACCCCAGACCACCTTAAAAACAGACCTTGGGAGCGGGCTTGCCCACTCCCTTCAAAGAAGCCCGGCACCGTGGCTCCTGGCCCCCATCCTCACCCCTGACGTCGGAGCGAGACACCCGCTGCCGGGGCCGGGGGAGGGAAAGCTTGCCCGCTCGCCACTGCCGCTGGGGCCGTGCTCCCGGACTCTCCGCTGCTGCCGCCGCTGCTGGAGCAATGCCATGTGCTCCCGCGGTCGCCGCCGACCCCGGCTCCCAAACCGCTCCAGCGCGGCACAGCCAATAAGAGCGGCCCACCATGCTTTGTTCCCACCACAGCCTCACCCCGCAGCCACGCCGATAAAACAGCACGCCCCCCGGCAGCCGCGGGGCCGGGCGCCCCCGCCGCTGGGCGGCCAGCCGCCGCTGCTGGACGGCGCGTCCCTGGGCTCCCATGCCGCATCCCTGGGCCGCCAGACTGCCGCCCCGCTCCAAAAAAGAACCCGCGCCTGCCACGCTCCGTCCCCACCTCACAGCCCCGGCACTGCCCACCATCAAGACCTCCGAGATGCCATATCTGATTGCGAAACTGCCATGAGGTCGTTAAAGCCTGCAGCCCCTGCTTCCCGGAGCGACCCCGTACATGCAAATTAAAAATCCCAGGTGCATCTCGGGACCCTTTTAACACCAAAAACCCTTTATAAAAATAAACCGAAGTAAAATTTAAACCCACAAGAACCAATACTAAGCCATGTGTACCCTAGAGAATCAGTGGAACTGATTTTTCCTGTTTTTGTGACTCACTGTGACTTAAAAGTACCAAACCAGGAGTGAGACCCCGAGGCAAACAAAGAGAATTCAGAACTCCGGGAACACTACCGATGAGGGAAGAGCTCTCCAGCCCTGCTGAACTTCCTGCTGCAGAGCTGACAAGGACCCTCCTCCTCCCTGGCGCACCGGGCTGCCAAAACCCCTCGAGCAACCATTGTAAGAGCTGATTAATAAAGGCATTTTAAGGAGAAAAATATTATCTCCGCCCATTTTTAACATATTCATAATATTAGTTAATATTGTTGGTACACTATGGAATTAATGGATTCTGTCACCATCTTGGTGTAAGAAAAAATAGGTGAGGAGCTACTGAAATTTGCCGTGAGGCAGAGTTACTGTATGGCAAGGTGCATGGAAGGATTTGGGCAGGTTCTTAGGGTGGTTATCACCTCCTTTTGTCTGGGACTTTAAACCTGAACAGGTTAACAACCATAACAAACTGTCCCTTCAAGCAATAGATGGGTGCCTTGTTTACTTACCTCCATGAAAACCAGCAGCTTCTGGCCCCATGCTGGGGCCTGGCCTGTGCCTTCTGAGCCACAGTTCAGTACCATCAGAGGACTGTAGCTGAGGCAGGAACCCAAACTGCATTTGAGGACAATATGGCTGAGGCAGGGACTCAAACCACAACTACAGTAATTGTCCCAGTAGTGCAAACAAAAAATGAACAAGACAAGTTACAGACCCATACCACTGATTAGTAAGGTAGAAAGAAAAACAGGAAAAATAAGAAGAAAAGGAAGAAGGAGAAGAAATAACAGTAGGATTGGAGAGGTTAGATTAAGAAGCAGGTCATTTGATAAAGAAATTGAAAGGAGGAAAGCAAGTCAAACAGGAAACAACCCCTCAACACATCATACTACTGGAGTTACATAGCATAAATGGGTAGCATAATTACATAATGAGACCAAATAGGAAAACTCAACTTGTCAGGAATCCTAGTAGAGATTATGGCTTTCCCAGAAGCCAGAGATTTTGAGCATTGCCTGAGAAGGTGACACATGCCCAAGAAACACTACCATATATCAAGTTACCAGAAAACAGAAGAGGCTATGCTTTATTTACTGGTGGATTCTGCCATGTGATAGGAAACCACTGGAGGTGAAAAGCTGCTGTGTGGAGTCCAACACAACGAGTCACTGAGGCTGCTGAAGGGAAAGATGAGTCAAGCTAATTTGCAGAAATGAAAGCCATTCAAGTAGCCCTAAAGACTGCTGAATGAGAAAAGTGGCCTGAACTCTACGTTGATTCCTGTATGGTGGCTAAAGTCATGTGGGAGTGGCTGCAGCAGTGGAAGGAAACCAATTGGCAATGCAGGGGTAAACCCATCTGGGCTGCTGAACTGTGGCAGAACATCACTGCATGTGTAGAAAACATGATTCTGAAGGTACTTCGTGTAGATGCTCATATGCCAAAAGACAACAATTGTTTTGTTTTGTTTTGTTTTGTTTTGTTTTGTTTTGTTTTTAATGTGTGCAGTCTGCAAAAAGAGATTACTTTTTGCAGCTGTTAAGAGGGTCTGAGAGATGAACAGACAAAAATCCCTAGATGAACTACATTATTGCTGAAAATATGTATAGAGACGCTGCTATTCTCTTCTGGATCTTCTAGGGACTTTTTTTTTTTTCTCTAGCTTGAGTCTATAAAATTGGCCAGCCATACAATACTTCACCAAAAATAATTGCAGGTCTTTTTTTTTTTTAATTGAATCTTTATAAAATGGCTGTGTGACAAGACTTTTTTAGTACAGTCTTAAACCATAGGAACATGAAAAGCTATTCATATTTTGCCTTCCCTCAAAAACAGCAATTTAAAAATCAGCAATGCAGGTAGATACATTTTAAATCAAGATTTCATCAAGAAGCTGACAAAAAGCCTGCTGCAATCATTGGAATGATTCCCACTGACCTCAGTGGTTTTCAGATTAGGAGCCAGATGTGTGCAATTTTATTGTGCTTAACAAAACAAATTCACTTAAACCATTTAACTGGATTGTGTGTCCTCTGTGGAAGACTTAGGCTTTCCCAGGAAAGCTGGAGAACTCAGCAGTAAATCATGTCACCAGGAGTGAGAGCTTAGATGGTTATTGAACATTGTAATTTTTTACACTGTTTGGACAGAAAGAAAGTGCTATCAGTGGCTTTCAAACTCAACTGTAGCACGACTTAGCATGATGCACCATCATTCTTGCAGGCATTGCCAAGCATTTCACCATGAGAGTTAATAATAAATCTGTACCTGTATAGTGCGATATTTTCTTTTAATACATGAGGGTGTCTGAGGAAATGCTCAAGCTCCCAGCTTGTAAAGTTTCAGCTTTTCCCTCTCTACTGGAGTTCAGATAATGACTGCTGCAGTGGTAGGTGAGGATTTGTCTTTTACTTGGAAACATACTTTCAAAAGAGGCAAAAGATTGCCAGAAGTTTATGTCATCAGTCTGCCATTTGGCAGGCTCGTTCTTCTCTTTCAGCATCAATAAGTAACAAGCAGTTTCTGCTGCATTTCTAAAGCGGCTTAGGAAAAAAAAATTAGACAAAACATTCCTTCCCTCCTTTTCCCAGTAGATTTTAAAGTCTAGTCATTCACTTCATCCATAGAGTGATTTGTGTTTACCAGAGTGACTGATGACCTTGGGTTTGTGTTGAAATGCAAACATTTTCTGTCTTTTAGCACAGCAGAATATTCACTGTAGAATGCTTCAGTCAGGACTTCTCCACCACTAATCACCTGATTATACAGTCAGGGAACAGAAACTCTGCCACAGGACTTCAGTGGAGGAAAGCATGCTCTAAATTTCAAATAACAAGTTACTGAAGCCAGGGGCTCATCAGCAATTCCACAGCTTAATACTGTTACCATTGGGTGTTTGCTGCTTGTTTAACAATTTGACAGCTATTGATGACTAATTAACAAGCATGTTAACAGTACCCATGGGGAAAGAAGGTTGTATTGCTGTGCTTAGCAGAGATAAACTTTGATGAAAGAATTAGAAGGAATCATGTGCCCTTCCCAACTGTGGCAGCACTTCACTCTGGCCTTACCTGCCTAAGAAGCCCATTGTGCTAAGGATTAAAACAGGAGTTACATGCTAACAGTTAAATGGAGATATGTGGAAATTAGATTTGCAGAAATGGCTAAACCTTGGCTCTTTACACCATTTCTCACATTGAGTTTTGTTTAAAGCTACTTAAAATCAAGCAGCTGTGTGATGTAATTGGAAAACAGAAGGAACAGAATCAGCAATTGAGATTACCAAAGTACTACTTCTTTCCTAGAAAAGATTCAAAGTTTATTTTTACCCTCACACGAAGCAAACCAGTTGTTCAGCTGGACAGAAAATACAGAAATCCAAAGATAGAGAAGCTGCTTTTTCTTGGATTGCTTTTCTGAAGCGGCTTTTTTTTTTTTTTTTTTTTTTCCCCTCTTCATTTGTGAACAAATCTATTAACTTTTTTTTTTTTTTTTTTTTTTTTTTTTTTTCTGAGTTCATTTAGGATGTGTAAGATAAAGATTGAATGATTTGTATTATAAAAGAAAATTAATTATTTTAGGATCTTCTTTTCTTGATAGACGTTGGGCATCAAAAGTTCAGGACATTTTATTTGAGACAGAAGAGTCTCTGACTATCAATATTGCTAAGGTAATAAAATATCTGTCAGTTTGATAAGGCCAGAAATGGTGAGTCAGACCTTACTTGTCTTAAATTTTGCATAAATATGATTTTTTTTTTCAAGTTAACATAAAGAAAAAGATAACAGAACAATGACATCAAGGTAAAACATCTGTTTTTTGGTATTTCCAAAAACTTAATTATCTTTTTCAAGTTTTTATTACTGTAAACACAGTTAATTCCTTTTTTCATGCAAAGTATATAGAATAATTGTTTTCATTTCACACCTTTGAAACAACATTTTTAAATAATTAAAATATAGTTCCTATATATTCTTTTTTTTTTGAGGGGAGTAAATATATTCTTTAAACCAGATATTCCTGTAAACAATTTAATAAAAATATATGTGAAAAAGAGCTTTTGGATATTCTCATCTAACAGTAGTACTTTTATTTTCTAGCCTTTACCCTCTTTTGCTGCTACAGTAAGAAAAAGAGTTTAAGTTCTTACTACCATACATGCAACACTTTTAGTAGTGATCTAGTGGTCCTATTTTCTTCAGTAAAAATTAAAAAGTGTCTTGTCTTGAATTGTATAGTTATAGCATCTGTCCAAATGAAGCAAAAAACTACATTCAATAAAAAAGGATAATCTTCCAATTTTCTCAGTAGTGGTAGATAGCAGAGTACAAAATTATAAGTTATATTACTTGGGATGTGAAAATAAAGTTACAATTCCTCATTCAGCTACCATCATCAAATGAGTATCTTGAGATCATAGCAGAGAAAGGACGAAATTTAAATCTGTGCAACGTGGCATTTTCAGATGTGCGTAGTGACTAATTATTTTGCAGTATGTCAGCATAATTACTGTACCCTGAAGACAAAAATTAACTGGAGCATTGTGATAAAGGTTGCTTCGAATGGAATTGACACTGTGTGTGCAACTCAGTAAGCTCATAAGAGTATTGAACATAGTGGAAGTGATAGCATGCCATTAAACCAACTTCAAAATCCTCTGTGCAGGATTATACTTTATTTAATTTGGTTCTTCTATTTTAGGTTTCACATGAGAGACACTATAATCTTATCTTCATCAAGCCAGTTTGCCCTTCTCACTTTAACAATCAAGAGTCCTTGTTGGTTGGCTTTAGTTGTCATCTCAAAGGAGCACATCAATGCCAATGAAAAACCTTATGTGGAAATGACACAGCATTTGGCATGCCTCTCGACTACCTGATGTCAGAATTTTCCTTTTAAAGGCTGTCAATGAACACTAGAAAACTAGTTAACACTGAAAGTTGTGTCATCAGTGCAACAACAACAACAACAACAATAATAATAGTAATGAAAGAGTGTTTTACTAGAAATCAAGCTAGCAGAAATCAAGCTAGCAAAATCAAGCTGTTTATTGTTTTAAAGTAAAAAAAATAAAGCACAATATTTTGTTTGCCAGTTTTCCAAGAAAACCATCCCAAGAACTCTGAAGCACAGAGACTGGCAGTGAACAGTGTTTATTTATCCTGCCACAGGGGAGTAAGTACACAAAGAACTAATTATGTGGCACTGTTTGACTCCACGTAGATGAGATAAAACTATCAGTAGGAGCAAGATTACACATCAGGCTAGTTGGAAGATTGTCACTGCCTTCTGCTATCTGTATATGTAACCACCTGAAGAGATAACACCCATAGTGCAGAAATCAACAACAGAGAAAAATAGCCCCCTGCTTTCCATGAATTTATGTTTACAATATGGTAGTGGGCAAAAAAGTAGATAAAACTAAATAGTCAGAATCAAAGCAGTGATGGAAAACATGCAGTAGAAGTCAGCAAATGTATTTTGTAATCTTTATATATTGTGGTGGAGGGTGATATGATCATAGGAAAAGGAAAAAGGAATGAACAGAGATGCAGTAAAAGGCTTCTAAATTACATATGGAACTAGCTAGTATGAGTAGCAGATCTAGTAAATGAATAGAATATTACTGGGAAAAAAAAAGAGAGGATGGAAAGAAAAAATAGTCCTTTGTTAGTATCCATCAAAATTTTAACATTAGAAAACTGACTATTATGGAAGCAGAGATATGACGTAGTATTTGACTGAAAATAATCTTTACTTCTTACTCCCCTTGGATTCATTTTTTTTGTCCCTTTATCTACACTGAGCCACAAATGTCACATAAGACAAAATCAGTGATGTTTGGGCATATTGAAATCTTTGAAAAATTAAATAAGAGGTTTAAATGCTGACATCAGCCTATTCTATTAAACAAGCCCAGTTCAGTATTTGCTTTGGCTTTCTATGTTGCATAACTTCAAAACTGAAAGAAGTTCCACAGTAACAGAGAGAATATTGAATGCCTAAATTGCACACTTATTTCATTATTTTCCTACTCAGAATCTGCATATAAGGGCACAGAATTGGAATCACGATATGAACTCAGAAGGTATAGTCCAGTAATTAGGAACTGAGAACCAAAGGAAAATATAATATTCTAATGAGGATTTTAGCCACAACTAGGGATACTGTACCTTAAAAAATAGATTTGAATATTTCCTGACTGAGAGACAGAAAAAAGAGGTTTTTAAGTCTATATCTTTGGATATTTACCGGGACAAGAGAGACTTATACTTCAGTCTCCTGTCCAATTAATATTTGAGCATTATAATTTAAATTTTTAAAATTTTAGGGAAATTTGTTCTTGAGGATCAGCTTTTTTATGCAGTAATGATTATCGTAAAAAGTTAATATTTTATTTTCTTTCTTTTGTCTAGCTGATATTTAATGTACCAAAAAGACTTTAAATAGACATAAGTTTAAAAGCCTCAGGGCAGAACATGCTACACCATGGTGTAGACTTTTTATGTGGCTTAAATGAAATAGGAATTCACTTTTCCTCATACAGAATGAGAGCTGAATGTAGACTTCTTAGGTAAATCCTGTAGTCACTGGCAATCAGAAAGGAAGAAGCTTATATGTCCTAAGAAATATATATTGTTTAAGGTTTGGTGTCTCTTTTATTTTTAATAGAAAACTGAAGCCTTCTTTATTTTCAAACTAGTGACTACCTCTCAATGTGAAAACAACTTAGTTCAATGCTTTTAGTTCCCAAACATATATGAAAGACAAGTCATCATTTTGCATTGCTTTCCTGATGCTGTCTCTTTTTCAGCTCTCCAAAGATCTTGAAATATTGCTAATTTTTAGAGAGAAATTTTGTCCAGGAGAACCAACATTCCCTAAAAAAATATTGAAAATAAATTTTAGTTTTTAGAAATTATACAACCTGTAAAAGTTTATATTTAAATAAACTTACAGATATTGAAGTATTGATTCATTGTTCTGATGTAACATAGTAGAAATCCTGATTGTGAAGCCAAAACTAAAAGGAAATGACAAAAGTTAGGGAAGCTAAGCCCCACTTAGAATCGAGTCTGGCCATGGATATCAAGGATAACAGGAAGGGCTTCTGTAGATGTGCTGTAAGCAAAAGAAAGACTAGGGATAACATGGACACTTCCTACAAGGAATTAGGAGACCTGTACAAAGAGAATACTGAGGTTCTCAATTAGTTTTGTGCCTTGGTCTTCAATGGAGGTCCTCAATGGCTAGTGCTCCAGCCATCCTGCCCAAGCTGAGAAAGGCAAAGGTAGGGACTGAGGGAATGAAGACCCTGCTTCCACTTTAGGAGATCAGGTTCATGATCATCTGAGGAACCTGAATGTGCACAAGACTCAGAAGATCCTGAGCTAGGCAGCAGATGAAGTTGCTAAGCCACCATCCATAATTTTTCAATACACATATTGCAGCTCCTCCCCTATGAAGACAGCTGAGAGAGGAGAAGGTTATTGAGCCTGGAGAAGAGAAGTGTGGTTGTGTGGGCACCTGACTCATAAGGAATTGTAAATGATAGGACAAGGGGGAATGGGTACAAAATGAAAGAGAGTAGGTTTACGTTAAACATTAGGAAGAAATTCTTTGCCATGAGAGCGATGAGTACTGGAACAGGGCATCCAGAGAAGTTACGGATGTTGAATCCCTGGAAGTGTTCAAGGCCATGTTGGATGGGGCTCTGAGCAACCTGGTCTGGTGAGAAGTGTTCCTGCCCCATGACAGGGAAAATTGAGTGTAGGTGATCTTTAATGCCTATTCCAACCTTGTCACTTTCTATAATTCTGTTACTGCAATATACAAGGTAAAGTAAATTTAACTTATTCCACTTACTGAAATGATGGCTGATAATGAAATAATAATTAATTTTACTAAAAGAGGATTTTATCCTGTGCAGTAGTTGGACTTTAATGATAATTTATGATGCATTTGCTGGAGCAATGAAAAGAAATAGACCTTGATGTCATAAAAAGTTGATGCAGATAATACACCAACATGAACAAATGCATGAACTAAAGTGATGAGATCAAATATAAGCTGTCAAGATCTTGAAAAAAACTTTACTGCATCCGCTTTCAATCAAAATAAAACCTTTTAACTCAATCACAGGATCTTGTAAAAACAGAAATGTAGTGGTGGCCTCGAAAAGTAAAAACCTATCCAGCGTCACATTGAAGGAAACTGTCAATACTGCAGGCTCTGCAAATAATATTCTTTCTCAAATTATGCATAGCAATACTGCTAGGAAAAACAGTGTTAGAATAGCAGCTGCATTCCTTTTTGTGACCTGCATAATTCAAAATCTCTTGTATTTCTGCAGGAGTTCGGTGCTGCTTTCAGGGAACTTGTGTCCCATTTTCTGGCTGGCTCTAGCACTGAGCTTGCATTAAAGGGTACAGTTAGGTACCTTTCCAATTCTATGGGTCTTAGCCTTGGGCAGAAGGCAATGACAAGGAAGGAAGAGAGGACTCTTGTGAGGTTCAACTCGGGTTTATTTCACCCAGAGAAGGAACCCACAAAAGCGTGTTTCCCCTTCTGCGTCTCACCTTAAGTACTGGGGTGGGGGCAGGGGAAGGAGGAAGTCTGGAACCAAGTCTCGGGGTGGGGGGGGGGGGGGGAGAGGGGGTGAGGGGGGGGGTGGGGGGAGTGACCCAGAACACAAAGGACAGACAGTAGAACAATTCCATGCATAAAAAGAGGAGTGGAGAACTGGGACCCTGCCAAATCACTCAACAGCCTCACTAGAACTCTCCAGATATCAGGGCAGGGCTGCAGAGTGATAGACAGGACTCATAATTCAGGAGAAATCAAAAAAAGCATTTAACATGGGTTCTATAGGACAAACCACTGTAAAACAAAGAGCAAAGGCTTCCAGAAAACTGGTAAAACCCAAAATGCGCCACTACATATTTCTAAATTTTTTTTAGATTTTTTCAGAGAAATAAATTTATTTCCCCCTCTCCTTCTGCAAAAGTCAACCAGTCATCCAAAAATGATGAAGATTAAAGGATATCAGTGGATCAGTACTTATATTTGTTCTCTAAAACACTAATTAAGCCAAATATCTGTTTTTAAAATGTCTTCAATAATGTGATACTTTCATCCATTTAATGACACTTGAAAATTTCAGTCACATGGGCTATGGAGCTAGCATATGTCAAAGGATCAAAGCAGCCAAAGAAAGATAGAAATTGCCAATTTCTGGAATCCAGTCAACAGAACCTCTATAAGGCAGTGTGGAAATGCATCACCACACAGGAATCTCTTTTTGTTTCTTATGTCCATCCTTAATTTTTCCATTGTGCTGTTAATTCTCCTTTATGCTGAGGTTGGATGTAAGTCTGAAAATAGTTGGAATTTAGGCTTTTTGTTATTTCAGATGTCACCGCGGCAATGTCTGGGGGAATAATTCTAGGAGGAAAGAATAAGTGTGCTGTGATACGGTCACAATCCTGTAGCATACTAGCTACCCTCTATCTACACGGTGTTGTGGAGATTTACAAGACAAGACAAAACAGGCTCAAGAGATGCAATCTTAAGAGAATTTCTTCTGTGAAAAGGAATTGGCTTTTATGCAGGCATATATTTATGAGTAAATTTGCTTAGTGTCTCAAGGAAAGGTCTAGATGTTTGTCCATTATATCTCAAAGGCACTTTCTGCCCACAAATAAATTGGTGGATGGTTTCTCCATCAGATTAAATCTTTTCAGTGTAAAGATAGAAGCTTTTCTCTATGAAATTAGCAAAAAAATGTTTCAATGTGAATAAGCCCATGTTTCTTTCAACTTTTTCATTGGACATGAATGAAACCTTTTATTTAAACTGTTATGAAAATCAAGAACAGCAACTAATTCTGTGAAAAAAAAATCCAAAAAAATAATTTAAAACTGAGAAACTAAATAAAATCTTCCAAAAGAAACATTGGGCCATCCTAAATGATAACATACTTTATAAATATGCACAGTCTAAAGATAAATATATGCATAAAATTTCTGCATAAAATGCAGAAATGTAAAATGTGAGTCTCCTATTTTCTCACTGTTATAAGCAGTGTCTGATTTTGTTTCAGAGTAAATAAATTCTCCTCTTCGAGACTCCCTGTGGTGTACAGAAAATAACCAATCAAATTACTGGGTGAAACAAGTACAGAGAATATATTTTACAGTTTTATAAGATTTCTGACTTTATGACACACTTTTTAAACCATAACTAAAGAAATTCTTTGATATCCCCAGCTGCTTCCTATTACAGAGATGCTAATGTTGTCTTTTTTGCCTGTTTGCATCAAGCTGAATCCTCTGTTCTCCACCATGAATATGTTCTGCCTTGATAAACTTCTAGGTCTTCTTCAGTTCTTTGCTGATTCAGAAAACCAGCTGCATGCAAGTCCTGATATTCTTTCACTGTTATGAAACAGATATATTAAACTAGGTCTGCTACGTAAATAATTTCAGATTAAATCTGGAAAAGCGCTTTTTTTCTTTTTTTTTGGTTTGGGTTTTTTGTTTGTCTTTTCTGCTGGACAGTGTTTTTCTGTTATGAAACATTGAATCTCTCTTTCTTACAAGAAAAAGAAGAAAGGACTTAAAAGTCATCAGCTGTAAATTGGAAAGCAAAACCTTTCCAATTATTATGTTCAAAATACATAATTTACTTCTTTTTTGTGGGAACTGAAAAAGCAGAGAATTTTCACAGCATTGCAATAAGCTTACATAGATAGGGGTTTGAAACAGAGTTGAATTTTAGGCCTTTAAATATATGGAGCACAGAAAATTTCTGAGCTGCAAAAAATATAAAACAAGCAACTATTTTGTGCTGTAAGGCGTATGTGTAGTGTTTGTTGATTGGCTTAAGTAGACACTTGTAAGAATTTAACATTAGCCTATTGGCTAAAAAACTTTTAAAAGCCTTTTAACAAAGAGAACTTTGGCTTCTGTTGTTATGGCATGAGTTTTACCATCTTTTATGTTTCTGCCTTCACTGAGGCTGCTAATGAAATGAAAAGCTCATGGAACGCCTCTCTGTCATCCAGTCCTGTTATTAGAGATTAGATGCAACACTTTCTCCCCTCGGTTCTTCCTCCCTTCTTTGACAGTGACAATGATTATAGCTCTTGTGTTTGTTTTCAGAAAGCTACCTAGAGTCCAGAAGTTAAAAAAAAAAAAATTGTTTGCAAACACAAAAGTTCCCTTTTTATATACATTTGAGCATAGGTCAGGGCCTGATTCACTCACCAACAAGTAAAATTCTGACCTTATACATGCACAGTACAGCACACATGAAAGTAAACATACTTATGAATGACAGCATGTGGATGATATGGCTTGTCAGACACACATGGGTTTTTCAAATTAAATAACAAACCCTAGCAATTCCAAGAGTAGAAAATAAAGCAAGAAATCTACGTTGGAGAAAGGACTTGCAGAAGATCTAAAAATCCTTTCTTATTCATTTTCTAGGCAGTTCCTCAATCATCAATTCATCATGTTTCCTTGTACTGGCAAAAACACCAGATGAAAGATCTTACTTCTAGGTGCCCATCATTTATTACATTTAGTATGCTAATCTAAAAAAAATGAGGAGAGTATTAATGAATCACAGAGTTACAAGGCAAAACAAGAAAAGATTGTTTGAAGAAGCTATTATTAGGTTTTCCTAGAAAGCACAATTTCAATATCAAACATCTAAATTACTTTGGATACTGTTATTTCTCTTAGTACCCAAACTGAAACAATTAAACCACAATTTTCTGAAAATTAAGCAAGTACTTGCTGAAGTGAATAGTAGGTTATAATGGTTGCCTTCATCTTGGTAATAATCAGATAGACAAATATGAATAAATTATCAGGGAAATGAGAAGTAATAATAAAAAAAATTAGGGTCTTTTTAGATACTCTTAGGATTTCTTTAGATACCAATACATATCAAACATATAGTGGAAAAGCTATAGATTTTCTGCAATGATACCCTAGAGAAACTGTCCCATGACTAAAGCTCTACAGAAGCCTGGTTATCCCTTAGGTTTACCAAGTTAATCTTGCATCTCCATAGGGAATCTCTCTTGATATACAGTTCTGTTTTTCCTGTTGTTTCATCTGCAGGTCCCTTTCCCAGTAATGCATACAGAGGTGATAGTAAGTAGTTGGTCTTTATAACGCAAAAAAATTTCTGATACAAAAACTGTTGATCTTGAGAAAACCTCTTTTTTATATTTTTTATTTTTCATATTTTCACATGGGATTTGGGGACTACTTGATTAAATTTCACTATATTTGGAAGAAAGTATATGGTCCTAGCGAGACATATGTCAAAGTAGAGGTAGTAGAGCATTTATCTTATGCTCAGTGATAGCACTGATCTTATATGCTGAGGAGCTAATTGTCTTGAACAGTTTTACTAAATGATGCATAATGAAGAGTAATAATTTACATATTTGCATGGCTAAAACTATTTCTATGACAAAATTTAGAATTATAAAGAATTATCAGCAAATTTTTGGCTTTGTTCTTATTCCTATATTTTTCCTTTCCAGCTTAGTAGACAGTGTCAGAACCTCTAGAACAGGAAGCTCAAGCTAATGCCAATTTGAACTGATACATTCATATTTTACAGGACATTTCATGTCAAAGTGTATACCTCTCAAAAGAAATGGAGACCATTTAAGTCTGATTTAAATCACTGCAGCCATGGCTAGACTGCTTCCCAGGAACTTTGCAGTGTGCTCACTCAGCCTCTGCTTCTCCAGGTGGATTGCATTAGTGTGCTGGCACCAATGATGACAGTGGGAAATCTATGTTTACATGGCACTACATTTAACCATCATAGATAAAAAGGGCTTTCCTCATGATTTTATGGTATTTTAGGCTTCTGGTGTTACTACTAACTGTTGCTAGCTTATTATTTACATTTTGGTTAGAGGAAGTTCATGACTGAGACAGACTTTGGAACAAAGCTCTGAATATCTTTGTGATGTAATATACTCCTTATTTGGTATTGCAATAATCTCTCTTCTGAACAAAAATCTTAGTGAAAAAAGGTTTGTATTTTATGTAAAAATGTGCAAGGGAAATGTGAATTCACTTTGTGCTTACTAGAAAGAATAAAAGACCCACCTCTTTTCTGCATCAGTTCTGAATGCTCCTGAATTATATGCTCTGCCAACTGTTTATGTATTGAATACTATTGACTTATTCCCACTTTCTATTTTGCGAATTAATGTACTGAATGAGTATTCATAAATTCACATTCTTTAAGATACTTAGTAGGTATTTTGGAAAGACAACAGTCCAGAAGAAATGACTAATGTAGTCATCTTGTACTAGCAATATTGATAACAAATTGATTCAAAAATTGACTTGAATGTAAAGTGGTATATAATTCCTACGCATTCACAAGTGTCAGCATAGGTAAGGGAACACAGGTTATTTAAAAATACCTTATACCAACAAAGCATATGATCAAAACTATAAGCAAAGTTAAAGAAAGAAAATCCTCTTACATTATGCTTCCTTACATAGAAATAAAGTACTTCACCTGACAGTTATAGAAGAAGCATATTTTCATAAAAGAAAATGTCATTTTTCCCAATGTCTAAATGAAGTTGTAGTAGGAAAGGCATTCTAGCTACTGTAAATAGTTGAAAGGAGATAAACTTCAGACAAAATAGCCCAAAAATGATGAGAGGGATTGGAATTTGTTTTATGACATCTTTAAGACCTCTGCTTCTGGCTATCAGACCTTTAGATTGGAAAACCTCTGTCAGAAGATCAGTGGAAGAATAGCAGGGCAGAAAGTTCTCCCTTAAGCTGCATACTCCTTTCTCTATCTGAGATTTTTCTGCCATGGCTGAAGCAAACACTGCTGAGATGAACTTCAAGACTGCTGAGAATAAGAACACCTTAGAACGCTAAGAGCTCTTTAGGAGAACTATTTTTCATTCAGAATCTCAATATGAGAAGCCAGAACTACTTTTGCTCATTGGTGAGCAGAAAGGGTAAGAGATCCTAGCTGTAGACTGGAAAGAATTTGCAAGAAGGACACACTTCAGATATGCGTGGTGCTAGAGATTGACTAAAACTACAGAAATGGTGAACTGCACCACCAGATTTATTATTTCCCTTGAACTGTTCTCCCACTGAAGATGAAAAAAATCTATCCATAAATACAGATCAAATAACTCCTACTACCCTTTGACTTAACTTCATGTTTTCTGCTGAAAATCTGACTGACAATGCCAAAGGCATCTTCTAAATTTCAACTGAAAAAACTGTGATCAAAGGTTGAATTTTGCTTCTTGTTCCAAAAGACCACAATATTATGTATTTATTTTGTTTTACCTTACAGTGAAATTTAGATCTCCTTCCTAAAAGTAAAAGGGAAATAAAATTGGAGATACTTCTTCATTCAACTGATTAACTCATATTTGTTTTTTCAGTGTTCTCTAACAGCTGAAGCCTTGCAAGGCATTTGTCAAAAATTGATGACAGCTGCTATCTAGAGACCTGTCATGATGTTGACTTAGTAGCATTACTGATAATAAACTTGGCATTTTCTCTAATCTAGTCTGCAGTATTCTGAAACACCCTCTAGAAACACCTCTAGAAACACTCTCTGGAAACACCTTTCCATCAACATGAAAGAAAACCTAAAGCAAGCTTTTTCATAGCTTATTGCTTAGCTAGATAAACTAGGTTGCTAAAATGAGGAACAGAGTCTTAAGATCTTTAATACTAACTATTGAATTGAAATATTTCTATTATTCTTTACCTACATTGAACACCTAGTAAGAGGTTTGATTTTCATAGGTGAGGTGTCAACATTTTTTTTTAATTGTCTGAAGTAAAACATTCAAGAAAAGCGGTACTGCCAAATGAGTAGGGTCTTTAGAAGCAAAACCTTGGTCTGTATCATCATATTTGGGACAGTAAAACTTTTTTGTTGTTTTCAAATTTATATCTACAACTGCCTTTGAAATCCCCTTTCTCTTATACTTTCAGGATGGATTCAGGGGAATGCACGTTTACATTGCCAGTTTACTATGCCACAATACACAATACAGCCATAGGGTTTTTTAATATTCATAGATGTTCCCAAGTATTGCAACTATGTTGAAAATTATTTGCCATCCACTTTTTTTTGTACCGTCTGTCTCTGGAAATAGCTGGTCTTGATAGGCCATCACTCAGTTAATTCACTTGCTGCTGTAATTCTCTTTGTTCCACTTCAGTTTGGGAGACATAGGGCAGCCTTTTCTCCCCAGGCTTGATTTAGACAAGTGGTTCAGTACTTCCTCCTTATACTTTAGTCTTGAAGATTCTCAGGGCTGTCTCAGAGCAGGCCAGAATGCAATCAGCCAAATGATGACTTCCGGGTGTAAAGATCCTGGACTGTATAATAATTTCTATTGCCAACCAATCAGCTACTCACTTATTTTTGTTTCTACCTGCCGACTTTGTGTAAGTCAGCTGGCAGCACTTCAGTATACTTAACATTTGAGAAATCTGGAATTGCAGTTAAAAGAACAATACAGCCTTAGGGACATGACCAAACTCAATTTAAACAAGACTTTTCACTCACTGTAACTTAGCTAGTCTGGCATGGAGCACCACTTAACAATTTTTACGTATTCTTAGTTTTCATAATTAGCAACCCAGTTCTCAAATACAACTGCAACTTCTTGGGAAGAGACAAAAGCCGAACTTCATGAACACTAGATGTACGTTAAGTTTTCAATTCATACAGACACGTGTGTGTGCCTGAGTATATATGTTTACATTTTTGAAATCATATCAGGGGCTGTTTCCAAGTCAAGATGCCTTCACATATCTTTTCAAAGTATTTATACTCTGTCAAAACCTCCTTTGCTTTTTGGTTGATCCACAAATCTTCTCCCCTTCCATCTCCTTGCACAAAACCCCTGTGCTTTAAATGATTTTTATTATAGAAGTCATGATGAATAACTACGATTATATGGCCATTCTGTATTTGGCAGCAGAGTCATTGTAGTACCTATATTTAGAGCCATTATGTTAGATTTCTCTCTTTTGCTCATTCTTAAGAATAGAAAGTGTAGCTTTAATTAATTAGAAAAAATTTAAAATGTGTGATCATTTATTTGGCATTAAATGTGTAGGCTATCAGAACAGGAGCCATGTGATCACTTAAGTCACTAAGCAATGCAAAAGACTGCATGTTAGTTGCCACTGGGCAAAGGTTGTTTTCACTCTTGCAGCCTACTTACTGTCATATTCCCAATAAAATATATTATAGATGTTAAATGTAAGTATTTTATACCTACTTTTTCGTTCTTTTGATCATTTTGATGATTTTGCTAGCCTTCTGCAAAAGAGTGAAAGATGAGTGAAGAAAGAAGAAATCTTGCTAAAAAATATTGACTGAGATTCTTTTCCTATGACAGGCAGCCTAGGCCATATGACACAGTAGTTTCACAGTTCTTTGCTTAAGAAAGGAATCATGTGATAATACACCTCTGTTTCATGTAGGCTCTTAAATTATGTGTTTCTTTGTATTTTATGAAGAGATGCACAAATGTGGGAAATAGGTAAACATTTGCATGATGAAGAAGGGTAAATATTCAATCCAATAGACTCAACAATTTAAATTTTATTATTGAAATTTGAGTTCTGTATTGAGGACTGAATTAGGGATTTTTCTTTCTTTAGGGATTATTTGTTTATATACAAAGCTATTCTGGAAGTGGCTGATTCTATTCCTATATTACTGATATAAAGGCAACAATATACCCTTTTCCAAATAAGGCTTGGTTAAATCTGTCGTGCTCTACTGTTAGCTAGACATGTTAGCTATACATGCTTAATTGTATCATTCTTGTTAAACAGTGCATTAGATTAAAATGAAAACTGTTTCCCAAAATGTGTTTATTACACGAACTTCAATAACTGACCAAAGGTTAGCAATTCAATGAAAAACAAGATTCTTGTGGGATCTAACAGATTCTTGTTAGAGATGCCTCTACTGAAAAAAACCCGGATAAACTAGGTGCGTGCTCTTTCATTACCAAAGTAACCAGTTTGAAACTTTTCTAATTTTTACGTTCATACTGATTATATATATTTTTTATTTTCCCTTGCTTTCAAGAATATCAGTGACATAATGAGGTTTTGCGATAATGAGATCATGTTGAAGGCTACAGACAGACAAATGGGAATTTTCACTTTTCTTTGATAATATTTTTAAAAGTCAAATGGTAGGGTCCTCCATTCACATTAGTATATTTAAAAACAAAATTGAGCAATTTCGAGTGAGTCATAGTCAGCATTTTGTCACATTCTCCTTCACAGCTAAGAATTTACAGATGAAACTAATTTACAAATAAGGCAGAATTCTCAACTAATTAGTAATTAATTTCTGTCCTAAATACACTTCCTTCCTATGCACACACATGATCTTGGACTTCCTTACTTACTTGTTTGTGTGTCTGTTTGCTTTATTACAGGTTATGTATGGAACATCTACGTTCCAAAGAATAAACAAAGAATGCAGGCAATTGTGTACAGTTTTCTGTGGGAGGTAGAAGTAGTCATGGAAATAACTAAGGCAGACAATACAAAACAGTAGTTTACTGTTAGACCAGCAACTGGAAATCAAGTTAACATTTACTGCATGGAAAATATTAAAGATTATGCAGACATGTGCTAACAATAACTTGTATTTTAACTGTCGTGTTTATTTTGGAATACAGAATTTAACAATGATATGAGGTGAAATTTATACAGAGAATGTGGGTGTTTTAGCCACTTTTTAGCCACTCCCTGGTTCTGTCTCATTGGTCACCGCGCGCTTTCCCCACCCCTGGATGTTGCTGTACTTAAGCCGGTGTTTTGAACAACCCGAGGTCTCTCTCTCTCTTCGGAGAACTCGGGTGAAGAATAAACTGTTCTTTGCCCCCTCTGGGAGAGTCCCTTCCCTTCATTTAACCGACTCCATTGCAGCAGGGCCGGTTGCTGGACGAGGTGGAGGACCCAAGGTTGTTGGTGGCTGTCACGTGTGCCTTGGGCTAGCCTTGAGGTGTAGGTGCACGGCGACAAGAGAAAATAACAAAAAATTGTTCTGTTAATGAATTTTGTGAACAAGTTATAGTGCATCATCAATAGTGAGAAATGGGTACTAGCAGTTCAGAGATTTAGCCATATTGCAAATTGTCTGAAAAATTTAGGGCTTTTTTTTTTTACTGTCAGATAGACATCTGATACTGGACTAGTAGTGTCATACAGAAAACTGAGCTACCAAAAGCAAAATAAAAAAAATCTGAACAGCTATCCAAACAAATATTCCCTACACCTGTATGCTGCATACTCTTAGTTAAGTCATTCCGTGTGACTTTATACTTACTTTATACTACTGTTATACCTCTAGCTTTTAAGGCTTGAGCCACATATCTTTGCTTTTAAGAAGACTTCACTCATAGTGTTTGTTGCTTTATCTCCACATCATTAGTGTGCAAATGTGGGTAGCAGTCCAGACACGAATGACATTATCAGGGATTACTATGAAGCAATACGTCTTTGAAAAATTTAAGCTGTGTTCTTTATTGAATACAGACTATTCTACTGAGAAGAGCTCTTCGTGGCTGTAATCTTACTTCTACGCTCTGGTACAAATCTTCTCTAGAGGTGAGAAATAAAGTTATACCCAGAGCATTACTTTTTTAAGAGTTTTCTTCCTCATGTGTTACGTTTTGGGATTCCCTCTCCATTCCCTCTACCCAGCCTTTTTACAAGAACAGGTATCACATGTACGAAGAGTAGACATCAGAACGCTGTTAGTTTTTCAGTGTTCTAATTTAGTTAGTGTAGTAGACATTTTTTTTTTTTACTTACAGAGGCACACATAACCTGAAAACAGTGGCAAATTATAAGTCTCTATAACTATATATACATGTATTTATATCTCTGTGTATTCTGGGAAGATACCTTTGAAGTGAATAATAAAATTGACAGCATATTGGAGGAAAACCAAAAAAAGCAAAGAAAAACTACAACCCAAACCTCATACCACTTTATATAGTATTAGGGAAAATAGCACTGCTATATTATAGTAGAAAAATAAAGATTTAATTAGTCTAAAACAGCATTTTAGCCACTGGCCATGTAGATAAAAAGATTGCAAATGCAAATGCACGTTGTTTTTTTTTTTTGTTCTTTTAAGCCTCAGATAAAGTTTTTAAATGTTTGAAATTAGAATGGCAATTACTTGAACTATTGAACAATATTAAACACAACAACTTAGTACACAGACCACAAAATTTCTGTGGCCATTCTCCATAGAGGGGAGCTTATCAAAGTCTCTAAATCCCTCTGACTGTAATGGATTTTTTTAAATGTGTGATCATTGCATATAAACACATTGAATAGGTGCTGCTTATATCCAGTCTGACATAGTTCAAATAAGTGAATGGTACTTGTGCAATCTGTGTGGTGTCACAATCAAAAGTCTGAAGTTCTTGGAGTGCTGTATTCCTCCTGAAAGCACAATCTAACTTCCTCATCCTTAAAAACATGCTGCAAAGCACAAGTGAAAAAGGTGTCATTGTGCTAAGGATTAAATGGAGGATTTAAAGGATTACAAAGGATTAAGTGTAATGCAATTAATGCCCTGTGATATGATGAAAAAATATCTTGTGCCCTGACAAAAAAACCCCAAAAAATGGCTACACAAAATGCTATCAGCCATTTGCATTTCATTCATGGCAATCTCAATAGGATAAAAGAAGAGGAAAAAAAAGCTGATATAGTCAGGCAAAAGTTTCCTATGCATTACTATGTCTATATCCGATCACATGGCATTATATGCCATCAAGAAATCTGTTTTATTCCTGTGCAGTACTCTACCATGAACTGATGGAAGTGATATACTTTAATTATTTTATTCCTGAAGTACTGAGATTAATGGTGATTGCATATAAATTATTCACTATCAAATGATCCAGAGGAAAAAAACTTTTGTGAATTTATCAAATATAAAAATTAAATTAAAGGTGATTCTAAATCATGACAATAACTTCCTCTATAAATAGGATATGGAATGCTTAATACATTTTTGTTTTTGTTAACATGATACATTGACTGTACCATGTTAAAAAAATAATAAAAAAAAATAAAATCCAATTTTCAATGTTCCTTTGAGTATTCTTTTCAAATTTGGAAAAGTTCAACTAGGAAGTATTCCTTAATAAATTTAAATCAAGTAAACGTGGAAAAAACCCATGCAAGACAAGAATGTATTGCAATATATTCTGCCTCATAATGATGGTTTTATTCATTAATTTCTAAAGCAGTAATGTGATTGGGATTGATTTTAGGAAATTATTTATGTTACTATACTGAGGCTCTGGAAGATTTTTTGTTTACTCAAGCATATTGGCAGCGAACTGTATCATCTAAGTAGTTCAGCAATATTTTGTATTCACAACTGAAAATTGAATTGTTTCCCTCAGTGTTCCTGTATTGTTATGACTCATTATTTTCAGGCAATAACCCACTGGAAAACATTCCAAACACAGGCATGTTGTTTGATAGATTTCCCTATGAAGTCAATCAGACAGAACTAACCAGGCAGGCAGGGTTTTATTGTAATCCTCAATATTTGTTCGTGTCTTTAATAATTTAATAATTTTACCATAAATGTACATGATTGATAATGCTCATAAAAGACTCAAGGATGGGCAGAGAAAAAGGGAAAATTAAGAAGTCAAGTCAATCTACAAACATTTGGCTAAAAGCAAATTCATCAAATTTGGCTAAATGCAAGATCTAGGACAGAAAAACATAAACCATTCTTTCAGAGTGGAAGATTCCAACTTGGGAACCAATAACTCTTAAATATTAGGAGGGAATTAAATAAAAACTGACCACAAATGACCAGTGTGCTCAGAAAAGTATTGTAAACCTTGCCTATGTGAGCAATATCTGGGTAAACATAGGCTGATTCTCTTATCCCTTTGTTTAGAACTGTTCCCCATGCCAGAAGAGGTGACCACGATCAGGGGAGAAAATCTATAGACTCAAAAGAGAATTTAAATGGTTAGAAAATGGATATGAATTGTCATCCCTGAATTTCTTGCCTTCAAGTGCTTGAGTCTTTGCAGCAGCTTCTCACGCTGCTTCATGTAAACAATATTGTATTCTTAGAATTTATCTGTATGTTTTGCATTCTTGTTCTCTGAGAGAGAACTTGACTGATGGTCATATTGACCAATGGAGTCAGGAGGTTGTAACCTCCTTGGGCCAATCTTGGCCCTCTGTACAAAATGTATATAAGCCTTTGGAGTCAGATAATAAAGAGCTTTCCATGTTTCACCAAGCTGCTGCCTGCTGTCCTCTGTGAAGGTCCACTCCCACGTCACAACGTGTTGCCCCTCTAAAGGGCAGGGGTAACAATGAATAGAATCACTGAATGTATTAAAATCATAGAAAATGCAATATGGGAGGTGAGAAGATTCTATAATTTACATGAAATATGACATTGAAGAATTAGTCCCCCTAGTATGTTGAATTTAAGCTAACTCACAGAAATTTACTCTATAAGTGAAACAAATTTCAATTAACATTGTTAACCAACTGAACAAATGATATGATTTGCAATTAATCCTTCAAAAGCAATTTTTAAATCAAGACAAAATACAATACTAATCAAAACTCCTATTGGAATACAAATTGTTATAAAGCACATCTAGAGCATGAATTGCAGAAAAGCGCAAGATAGATAAAACCAGTGTTCTGACTTTATAACTACTACAGTTTATTAATTACTTTAGAGAACTTCTTGTGTCTGATAGTTAATTTCCTATCCTTCCTATACATCAAAGGAAGAAAAGTATACTACAACACATAGGCCATGAGACATTGACACCTTAAGAGTAAACTTGACAAAACTGAGAGGTGGACTCATGTGAAATTCATGAAGTTCAACAAGTCCATGTGCAAGGACCCGTATCTGGGTCAGGAAAATCATAGAATCATAGAATGGCATGGGTTGGGAGAGATCTTTAGACATCATCAGAACAAAACCCGGTTTGGATCCAAAGCCCTCTATAGGCAGGGACATTTTACGCTACATTTGGTTCCTCACAGTCCCATCCAACTTGACCTTGAACACTTCAAGGGTTGGGGAATCTATAATTTTGCTGGGCAAACTCTTGAGTATTACTGAATATCAGTAGAGTATTGGTAATGAATACAAATACTCTGCTGAGAGGAGCCCTGCAGAGAAAAATTGGGAGATAGTGGTGGAGAGAAATTGGATTTGGGCTGACAACCTGCATTTGCATCCCAGAAAGTAAATTTTCTTTTGCATTGCAGAAAAAAGGGCAATCAGCAGGATGAGAGAGTTGATTCTGCTTCTCTGTTCCTCATTGCTGAGACCCTAGCTGGAATATTTCATTCAGTAGTGGGGTCTCCATTACAAGACATGGACTTCTCAGAACAGATCCAGAGGAGGGCAACAAAATAATCAGAGGGATAGAACACCTCTCCTATCAAGAAAGGCTGAGTGAGTCAAAGCAATTCCAGCCTGGAGAGCAGAAGGTACTGAGGCAACCATATTCTTGCCTTTTAATATATAACAGGGTAAGAGATGGTCTGAAGATCCCTCATCTGCCTCATGACCATCGTCAAGGACAGAGACTGAAACCCTTAAAGGACTCTAAAAACCCCAGCACAGGAGTTCTGGCCTGGCTGAGGTGAAATGTTTGCCAAGTGTTTCCTGCAGGTGTGGTCAATAGAAAAAACTGTTGGAACATCAGAACCTGAGCAGAAACAATGGGCAAGTCACAGTGAATTGACTGCACTTGCTGACGGCTGTACCTGTTCTCGTTCTCTCAAAACTAACATGTAGAAACATCCGCGACTTATAGGGACAAAGTACTCTACAAACCTGAGGTATTCTAGAATATGTGGTTTTATTGCAAGGGTCGTGGGTAGAAAGGGTCTTCCCTTCAGCCACCAGCCTCGGCTGAAGGGAAGTCCCAGAGAGAGAACGAGAGAGAGAGCAAGAGGGTAAGCTGGCAAGAAGAGGGGAGAGAGCTAGAGCAACGTGGCAGGGGTCAGAGTGCAGGGGGAAGAGAGCAGAGGTAAGAGCAGGGAAAGGAGAGTGAGAGCAAGAGAGAAAAGGCGAAGAGGAAAACCAAGAGTGCGAAGAGAGTGAAGAAAGCAGAGGAGAGCTAAGAGAGCAGGGACCAGAGAGTGAAGAGGGCAAAGAGAGAAGAGAAGAGGGGCGAAAGGTAGGAGAGCCAAGACAAGAGAGCAAGGTCCTGGTTACAATACATTATATCTCCTTTTGTGATGAATATTCTAATTTACAGTGACCAACCAATACAAGACACAAAACCCTATAGAATCTACATACAGCCTATAAGAACTACTACATTACCATGTGTTATATTTTAAACTCTAAAAACTACTCTTTAGACTTTTCTGTTTTGCTACATTGACCTTTGGATCCCTTAGCCAGCAGAAAGGTATTGTTCAATCAAAAGGGATTCTCCTTCAGCTGGCTAGGCTATTGTCTTTAGGTTATATAGTAACTAAGACTCGGTATCCTACCACTCAAAGTAAGCTTCCATTTCTATCTTGATTACAGGTTTCATATTTTCAGAATCTTTTGCTAAGCAATCATATTTATAAGGTTTCCCTGATTAATCTTTCCCAACACTAACATACTGTAATGATCTTCCCACCTTTTGGCCAACTGTCTGTCGCTTTGGAATGACTATAAAGAACCCTGAGTTAACCAAAGACTTTGAGATCTCTCCACGAAAGAAGACAGATCTATTGGCCGGACCACAAGGATTTTGTTTCTCTGTTGGTAGCTATTACCCACCCTCTCTTTCTCTTTTCTCTTTTCTCTTTATCCTTTATTTCTTTTCAAATCCTTCTATCGCATTTGCTGTTGGCAGTCAAAAAAAGGTGCATTTGTTTTGATTAATACTGAAATCCTCTCTGTGTTGTTTTTGCACTCTGAATTCAGTCAACAAACCATTGCAACTCTCTCTTGTAGTAGTGGATCGTGACAAACAGGGACTTACAATAAATTAGGGTATTTTTTTTACCAAGACTGGGAGTCAAGGAACAAGGTGTTTAGCTGAAAGAGGGAAGATTTAGACTGGATATAAGGAAAGCACCATACAAGACTGGATACAGTGAGGGTGGTGAGATACTGGAGTGGGTTGCCCAAAGTTGTGTCTGTCCTTTGAATATGTCCAATGCCAGACAAAACAAGACATTGAGTAAGCAGGTCAAATGAAAGATGTTCCTGATTGTGTCAGGTGGATTGGGCCTAAATGATCTTTAAGTTTTCTTCCAACACAAACTCTTCTGCGAATCTATGATTCTGACTGTGCTGTGGATATGATTGCTGCTCACATCAATAGAACAGATCATTGTTACAGACAAGAAATTGTACTAATTACCACATATTACTGCAAATATAACCTTAATAAAAAATATAATTGAAAACATAAAAAGGTATTTGACTAGGTGACTTTATGACCTCTAAAAGAAATACATCTTTTCTGCTGCTACTAGTTGGTCAGTTCTTCAGAGTGCTGAGCAAGAGACTGATTATAGGAAAAAAAAAACGAAACAAACTTGGTATTATTATCTCTATATGCTTAGGTCTTGCTTCTAGATAAATAGTAGATCATTACTAAATGAAATAACAGGAATAAATAAAACCTTAAACTGAAATCAATACTATTGATTTGAAGGCTTATAGAAAGATTAATCTTTGCATTCATTTTAAACTTCACCTTGTTTTTTCAGCAGTGTGATGCTTAAAGGCTTTAGAAATGCATCCTGAGTTTGATAACATGAATCAAATACTGGTCTAGGCTGATCATTCAAAGCTAAAAAGTAAACCAAACAAATGAAGATAGCGATTTTTACTATAAAATAAATTACCATTACGAAAAGCAAACAAGGAAGAACTACAGACTAAATTATGACTACTATACATCAGGAGAAATTACATTGAACTGGTTGACCAATATATACTCAAAAATATAATAAAATTATAATTATTGTCTAGATAGTAATAAACAGCTAATGAAACAGTCACAGGAATACTAAATCCATGTATCTTTCTGCATATTTTATGTATGTTGTATTCAGCTGTTATTTAGAGGTTTGTGTGAGATTGTTCCTAGAATTGCTTACATTTTATGTTAAATTAATGGGAAGATAAAAATTTTCTAGGCTTATGCAGCAAACAGTTGAAAGCTGGGAAAAAACAGTAGTGAAATATGGATATAGTGTTTTAGTTTTCTAGTGATTTTTCTCAGTAGTCTTAACTTTTCTCTCTGAAATTACTAAAAACTATTTACTGTCAGCCTGGCTCTCTAAAATAAAGAAGATGGATTTTTAATTGTGTGAATTTTCTTTCCTTAAGTTTTGAGTGGACAGTTAGATAGCAGGAGGATGTGGAAAGTATTTGTTAGAATGTCTGAAGAATGGTATCCAAGATGAGATATTGTCCAAAACACTGTATTTTGCCATATTATTTTTCATGGAACTGTCAAGCCACAATACAAAAATAATAATTAAAAAAAAAAATAGCAAGTCAAACTTAATCTGGGCAAATACTTCTTTATGTTTATTAAAAAACTCACCAGGATAACTTGAGAACTATGCGGAGTCCTGAAATGGGACTAGGAAAGAAATAATAAGTGCAGCCTCTTCAAAAAAGAAGTGTTAGGATAGTGAACTACACCCAACAGACATAGTTTTAGTAATAATCCCATATTTTAGACAGTCCTGGACTTTAGATTCTCTATACCAAAACAATTATTCTCTAGACACTTCCTCACTTTAAAAGTTGTTTTTAATCTGACACCCTGTCACTGTTTTAGCCCTTCTGGGTACTATTTTTGTCCTCATCTTCAAAGTCTCACAGACCTATTCTGATACCTAAAGTCTCTAGGACACTAGCAGTGACTGTGTTGACTAGAAACAACTAAGTTCACTTTCTCCCTTTTCATTCTACCACAGAAATTTCATCTTGATAAAGAAGGTGAAGAAAGCAATAGATAGCATTTTTATCCTCTTCAGGTGATAATGCTGTGACATTTCTCTACTTATTCATTTCCCGGTGTACTGAATGGCCTTTGTCTCCCACTTTTCTACATTACCTGGCAGTAGTCCTTCAGATCTTTTAACAATGTTATTTCTGCAAGATAAGAGGTATAAATAGGAAGGTATACAGAACAGAAACTGCCTTGCTCATTAATTCGTTCATGTGTTTTCCATTTACCACAGGTCTCAAATTTTACCAGAAATTCTCAGAAGTATTGTAAAAACGTGCTAATGAAGTGTTTTGGAAAAAGGAACTTTCCACTGTTAAGTTGATAACAAACTGTAATGTCTCAGATACAGAACAGCTGGGGCTGGAAGGTATACCACAGGAATTCTCTAGTCTAGTCCACTGAGTAGGGGAGGGCCAACTAGATTAGGCTACTAGGGCTGAGGCCAGTGGGGTTCTGCAGATGTGCTGTTTGCCATCTGCAAAATATGTCTTTCCTGGGTTATCATGGACTAAAAAATCTCACCACTTTTGAATCTCCCTTTCCTCAGGTGTGTGCTAGCACTAGCCTGATTTAACTGGCTGTGCTTTGCCCCGTTTGGGTGGCTCCACTCCAGTCCCTGCTCAGATGCCTTTACGCTATGGTCTGCTCTGGTATGTTTGGTACAGTCCTTCTCAGGAGTCTCTGCTCTAGTCTTTCTTTGAGCCTCTCTTTGCTCCTGACTACTAGGGCTGTTCCTCCAGCCTTCCTCAGAAGGCTGTTACTCTGCTGTCTTACTTTTGTCACCTTGACATCTCTTTTCTTCTGCATCTCTCTCCCAATATGTTATCTCTTATACCCCGGCATCTCTGATTTTCGCCCTTGCCTCCCTCAGGTGTCACACCTGCCTTGGTGCTGGTCTGTTGCATCTTTTCTTTTTTAGATATTAATATCCTTCCACAAATATACTGTTTGCAGAGGCACCATATGCTCCTCTGATGGGTGCAGTTGTGTTTTCAGTGGGTTGGTTTTGTTCATAGCAGAGCAATCTGTAACTGACTATGACCAGCTCAGAGAAGTCCCAGATCTCCTTTTCCATAGATCATCACTGCATGTCCTTTCCACTACCAAAACCTGCTGTTTATGTCCATGTTAAAACGGATTTTTTTAAAAAAATTCAGGTCAGGTCCATTGACTTTTATTTGTCACTTACTTCCCCATCCATATAGGTCTAATTATTAGGGGCATCAGAAGTCTAAGTGCTGTTTAGAGAAGTGCCGCACCACTGATAAAGTAGAAAGAACACATTGTTTCAAATAGATGATTCATGATTTACCAAATGTATCTTATGCAACATATGGATAATCAGTTATTCATTATGTGCTGGTTTTGCACTGATTGACATATGATGAGAAGATAAGCCACCCATGGAAGTGATTTTTCTGAGAAAAGCTGTGATAAAACCAATCAGTGAGTGGTTTTAAATATTGACACTTTGTTAGACCATTAGAAAATTGAACATGCCTCTATGAAGACATATGCTTTCCTTCTGGCCTGGGAAGAGACATCAAGTGGGCCCAGCTCCCGCTTTGCCGTGGGGCTGGGCCAGGCAGGCCCTGGATAGGGTCAGGCCCTTCCTGGGAAGCAGCTGGGCCCTGTCCTGGCTGGATCGAGCCCCGGTGGCTGTGAACACCCTGCTGCTAATCCGCTTCCCTCCCCCCAGTTCAGCCCATGTGGCCGGGCCGGGCCCCAAAGCTGCCAGGCAGAGGACGGGGGTCCAGCCATGTGAGAGATGATGCAGCTGAGACCAGGAGGCTCCGCAGCCCTGCAGAGTGGCCCCACAGCCAGAACTGAACACAGCTAGAGCCCCCAAGATGCTGGCACCACCCAGCACGGCCTGAATCTGCCACCGACCAAATGTCATGACCACTGCAGGCCTTGGGCAAGACATTAACTCTTTCCCTGTGCAGATGAAACTTGCAAATTTTTGAATCCTCACTTAGTGAGAAAAAAGGACAGAGTGAAAACTTGTAAAGAAACAACATGAAGATATCAAGGTCAGTGAAGGAGAAGTCCTAGATGAGAGGTGAATGAGAGATGCCTAGTCTTAGGCTGAAATTCTTTTGTAAGACCATGATGATGGACTGTGATAGAGTAGAATATTCCTTTAAGTTGTGGAAAACATGTATGGGGAGATGAAGAGTGTTCAAATTGCAGATATGAGCAAAAGCAAATGTTGAACAACTTATGTGATCTCATGAGAAGCTTGAACAGCGAGAGAGAGATGAGATGAAGATGCAGGCCTGCTGCCAGGGAGAGAAGAAGAAGAGCTCTTCTCCTAGAGATAAAAATGATCTCAGAGAGAGAAGAGAACTTTGGCTTTTGAACCATTCATCTCTAAAATGGTACCCCATGAATTCAGACATGACCCATAATGCAGCTGTGGAAGGCTGTGTGAAATGAGAAGAACTTCACAAATGCAGATTCCCAGACAACTTCTATTTGTGAGAATTGAAGCCATGAGAGGACTGTTTTCCTTGTGGAGGAGTTTCCATGACATGGCCAAAGAGACTTTTCTGTCTAAAAGAACTGATGAAAGACTATTTTAGAGGTGGCAAACTGATCTAGGTTCTAAGTTTTTTCTCTGCACATTGTCAGTGAGAAAGAAAAGAAGCTTGTGGGGGGGAAGAAGTTTTGAAGGTTTTATTCTGATTCTTATTAATTTTTCCCTCTTGTAGTTTGGTTAATAAAGCTTTCTTTATACCCTGTAAAGTTTAAGCCTGCTTTGTTTTTCTCCTAATCCTATCTCACAGCAAAAAAAAGGAGTAAATAATTCTAGTGGGCAACCTGCCACACATTGTCACAGCTCACGAAGCTTCTGTCAAGACAGAAGAAGACATGGATTTGACTTTATGAGATGTCCATAAGATTTGAGAGCCTATCTTGTTAACTGAAACAAGCTTATGTCCTGAGATTGTAGAGGCTATCCTTACTAATTTCTATGCAAAGGATCTTCCTGGTTTTATTTATATTCCTTGATCGAGGCTAGTAATATAACTTTGATTTCTGAAGTTTGCCTTAAGAATTTGCTTTCTTAAACGTTATTTTATGGACAATTGAAATATCTCAATACGCATTTCTAAAAACTGGGTAAATGCACATTGCTCCTTTAGCTGAATTTTATAGCTATATAAGAGCTATATCTTTTAATTCAAAGTTTTCTGCATTGTAAGAAAAGCCCTTTGTTAACAAGCCACTGGCAAAACCACCACCTGACTAGGTGGGAAAAAAAGAGGAAAATAATTTCTGATCTTGGAGGGCTTTTATTCTATAGGTGGCAGATGTAAAGGCTTTTCCCCCCTCTCTTTCCTTTCAAGCATTTGAGATTCTCTTATATCAAATGAATGAATAAAAAAAAAAAAAAAAGAAGAAATCTTCAGTTTTTTAACTTTTGAGCATTTAAGTTAGAATTAGGTACTTCTGTGCAAATTAGCACTTAATGTGTTATAAGTGCCACGCAATAGCCACAAATATTTAACTCCTTATCATTTGTGGTGTTTTATATCTATGTCTCATTCTTCCAGCATTTGGACTCCATGGAAACAGAACTGCGAACCCAGAATTTTTTTTGTTCAGAGACCTTATCTCATATTTGCAGGCACTAAATATCTTAAAGGGAAAGCATCTGAGGTCCTTGTCATGTGATATTAGTTGTAAATTCCTTATAAATGCAGGCATAAATTTAGACCTGCTGGCTTTACAAATTTCTCTGTCTATTGTTGTCAGAGTTCTGTATGTGTCTCCAAGGAAGAGGCAGAAGTCCTGAAAACAAAGTTACTCTTTTTTATTTCAAGATTATTTGCCCTTTGTTACTCTTCTTCACAACAACTGAGAGCTTCTGATTTTTATTACTGTATGCAATAAGGAATTTGTTCTCGTGAATGTAAGGACATCATGTTTTGACTTCATCTCACAGCAAAAGGTTAAAAACCCTGGTGAAGAAAAGGCAAAGGGTTACAAATGACTAACAAGCATCAAGCAGCTAATGCCTATTGCCTTTGCATCTCCCTGATCTGTTTCCTCTTTCTTCCTTCATCTTCGATCTAACTGCATATCAAATTCTCATGTATGGGATCCTCATAGGCTTTTGAGGAGAAAAAAGAAAGTACAGCATGTTCTATAAACATAGTCAAAAGTAAAAAGATAAGTAAAGAAAAAAAGGTAGTTAGAAGATTAAAAGATAAAGATAGATAAAGATAAGATAAAGATAAAGATACTAGTGGACCTCTGGACTGCTAATAATTAAGTATTATGGGCTATGAAGAGGAATTAGGAGTTAGCATTTTTGGATTTTAATGAGGACAAACTATACTATGATTAGGGAAGAGAAAAGAAAAGAATGTGCAGATTAAAACTGGATTATTTGTGGAGATACTATACATGGATGCAAGGAGATTAAGAATCATAGATTGAATTAATCCAGTTCTAGGAAGAAATTTTGTAATTTGAGAGAATTTGATGGTGTTTCTTTTTAGAGCAAACTTAAAATCCTACTACCAATCATGAATTAGCAGGTCTTATATATCACACATTTTTTAACTGAAATTTTAACTAATAAACCTAGATATCACCAAGAATATAAAATAAGCACTTGTGGTAATTTTTTCTGAGCTCATGAATCTACTTCTGGGGAATTTTCATTGTACAAAAAGCCAGTTGGTTACCAAGAGTCTGAATTGGGTTTTGATTAATCTAACAAATATATGTGTATTTTTAGCACTTTGAGGCTGTTACTGATTGCCAGTGAGCTTAGACATTTCCTTTCACCAAAGGCATGTCACTGTTTTTAACTGGCAATGAGTCAGTCTAGAGGTACATATAGAAGAAAAATGGTACCATTAATGTTCAGGCTACCAAATTATGTTCAATCTGTGAAGGATTCAGTGGTATCGAGGAAAAAAAACCCTCCTTCTATCACAAGTTTTCTTTTTTTACTTTTATAATTGCAATTTTGTAACTTGGTATGTACATGACTTCATTATTTCCTGAACTTTGAACATTTTAGAGTCTTAGATATAGCAAAGTGTATGCAGTAAAAATATGTCCCAAATGACAAAATCAATAGTTTTACCCTTGTATGTCATTCATATATTTCTTTTTTGCTTTTCATTCCTCCAACAAGGAAGCCCTTAACAAAGCTGTTCCCAATCAAAGTAATGCATTTTAATTTGCTACCAAGAGGCTTTCAGTGAGGCGCTTATTTTTGTGCCACTTACAGAGTTGTCCACTTTGATATGTAGAAGCAAATGGAAAAGGAGCCCGGAAAAGTTGTGATGGAAGAGATTCTATGTTCTCCTGTGAGAACTGAGGCAATTAGAGATTAAAAATTCCCATTTTATTCCCGATACAGAGGGGACTGTACTTGTTGATTACCTTTAGTATAAACAACCTTTTATAGCAGTCCAGCCTAGATTGATATATCACTCCTTTAAACTGGCAGACAGCAACAAAGATCTGAAAGTGTTACTGAGGAATCTCACTTGTCTGTGCCAGCCAAATAACACAAAGTCACTCAATTGCCCTTCCTCCCACAATTTTTTACCAGAAGATGCTATTCTTTACATTATTACTTACTGTCTGAGTCAGAAGTATATTTTCATGAGTTATTTATATAGCAAACCAAGCTTTAAATAAAACATGCATCCAAATTCAAAGTTCTGTCTCTAATGTGTCAGTTATGTGACTAATTCATTAAATTTATCACTGACTTATGAATTATACAAGTAACTTTTGAGATGTGAAGTTGATTTGGATCCATATTTTATACTTTGGAATGTAAATATCTGTTTTATTAATAGCTGCTTATAAAGAGTAAGGTTAGCAGTTAATGTACACACTTATCATTGAAAATATGGTGTGTCCCCAGCACAGCATTGAAATACAGTTACCTACAAAGATTTCTATCTATAGCCCTGTTTAAAAAACCAGATGTTCTTCTGCCTCACTAAGATAGATACTTCTGTTTTCTTCTTGGAGATAAGTGGGAGGATAGAAATGAAGAGACAGTAATACTTGAGGTTCACACTGTCATCAGAGAATCTGTCATTTTTTTTGATCTTCTGAGCTTGTCTGCCCAATAAAGAAAGTATATCAGTCAGTATTTTGGATCTCTAGAGTTGGGATGCCATAGCTCAATTACCTCCCCACTTCAACCAGGTGAGAATAACTGCATCAAATAATGAATAAACCAGGCATCTAAGGATTATAGAAACCAAGTGCTTAATGCACATGGGCACCAAAACATTCTTTAAATGCATTTTTTTTCCATGAATGTTAGAAATAAGTAAATCTGCTTTTCAATGAGTTTGTACTTTTTTGCCTTCTAATCTACCTAGACAAGACAAACCAGGTATTTTTTCATCCTCTGGAACTAGGCTGGGAAAGCACTTTGTGTGGATATGGCAGGAAATGGATGTTGACTGGCCAATCTGCTGCTGCTTGTTGGATCTATAATTTTCCAAATAATGGGATGAGACTGACAGGAGATGCTCCTTGAGCTTTATTGCAACAACTGCCTCAATACAGGGTGAGACAAGAAAGTTGTTAAAAGTTTACGGGCATCTGCATAAACCAATCAATAACACTACACATATACCTATATCTAACAGTAGGTGCTTGTTTCATAGTTTTTGCTACTCGGGAACTTTTTATAATCTTCTATAAACAAGGCACAGAGTCTTACTATTAAACTTTTCTATCATCTTCTTTAACATATTTTTCTATTTGCTAAGGCTTAACCCTACACAGCACAAAACCAGAGTTTTATTGTTCTATGTCCTCATTTTTGTATCTCTTTAATTTTAGGCTTACATCCACACTACTATGAGAGTTTTCTGCTTTTTCTGTTTTCCACAGCTGCTGCTGTAGAGAACATACAATCTGAACTCTCCTGATAAATGGAATACCATTCTCAAAGAAGCGTCCACCTAACTCTTCCCATATTGGCATTAATGTAAATTATTTCTGATAGAAATAATTTGAAGTTTGTTTCAGATTTGATTGAAGTTGGTAAATAGGATTCAAGCCTTATTAGGAGAAAAACAGAATTTTCCCAAGTGCGTAAGTCACATGTCCCTAACAAAACAGTCTGAAAATTAAATTGTCATTAAAAAGAGCCAGCATCTGTTTTCAGGTTTTAGAGTTTCTGTTTTATGGAAAGGAATGTCCATAAAACAAGAGCTTCACTAATTCTTAAAATTTTTGTCTGAGCAAGAGATAAAACTCTCTACAAATGTTACTTAAGACAAATGGGGATTTGAATGCTTATGCTATATGCACTTTATTGTGCCTGGTTAATACATGGATCTGTGAGCCTGCCAAAACCCTCAAATGGAACCAAAGCCCACAAAAGCACCTTGCTTTTAAGAACTCTAAGAATGGTATCCCATAAATTCATAAAAGTACACCATCCTGTAGTGAGTTAACAAGAAGTTATAGGTTTGTTAAGCCAAGCAACAGTCAAATCGTGTAATCCCAAACTCCTAGTGTAGGTAGTGTAGAACTAAATATTCCTGTAGCAATATAACAATACTTTGATATTTATTCAGGAACTTTGTAACTGCCTCTCTGAAAAGACCTCTATCCAGTACTAGGTGTGTTGCTTTTATGCAAAAGTGTGCTAGTTTTGCAAATTACTCTTGATTATACCAGTGTATTACATGGGTGTATTCCCTGCTCATCGCCAGGGAATTGGAACTTGATGATCTGTAAGACTGAACGCAAACCAAACCATTCTATGATTCTATAATAAAACTAAGTCAAGTTTCATGACATTTGATTACAATACATTTATACATCACCCAACTGTGTGTTACTGATCAAGACAGGATGAGGTAGTCCCTCAGTAATTTTCTTTTTTTTTTAGATCATCTACATTTTAAAAGACACATGCAATGAAGTGAAAAAAGAACACCAGAAAACATGACTGTACTATCCTCACCTTATTAAGAGGATAAAATGAGGGACAGCCCTTCTGAGGGAAAGCTTTGCACAGACAGACAACCCCCGCCTCTTCCCCCTCCCCACTTCCCTACCCCAGAAACTTACTGCTAATTGACTACTGGTGAGTTGGCAGAGTTGAGACCATAATTTCACATTCTTTATTATTTTGAAAATGTCACAATATCAGTGCGTGAAATTATGTTCTTGGTTATGAATATCTGTATACCATTTGGCCTCTTATTCAGGGCAGGTATTCCTGATTTATACTGCTGTGGAAGGCTCCATGAATTCAGTTGGATTTCTTCCTTCTACCCCAGAACAACTTTTGTCCTACTGACTGAGACCCACATTTAAGGCCTATGTATCAAAATAGGTCACACAGTATAAACTAAAGGACTTCAGAGTCATACATTATGAACGACTTACAGATATGAAATTTGCCTGGTTTTTTCCTGCTAGTGTTTTTCTCAAAGGTCTACAGTTTCCTTTATTAAACATACAAGACGTGCCATAAAATCTACTCGCTTGAATTTTAGATTCTAACCTTTTAAAGGTTTTAAGTCATTCAGTCAGAAGTGATTTCCTTCTGCATGCATGAAGCTTTCCTCACTAGAATTACTTTTCTGGAGATACAAAATCCATGACTGACTTGACCTTGAATTGTTTATCTTTACAGCAAAATTCCTTCTGAAACAAATTTATCAGGCCAACGAGGCACAGAAATTGATGCCCTTTTACCTTGTTCATGCTTCTCTTCCTGTCATTGTTACTGACCTCAAATCCTGAAGAGGGAGGTGAACTTTAAAAACTGTGTAAGCTGACTGGAACATACTATAGCTTGCAGATGTGTACTGTCAAGCTCTCACATCATTTATTTTTCTAATAAAATCTACTGGGTATTATAATGTTGTATGAGAGAACAGAAGGGAAAACAAGAGTGTTTTGGGAAATGGTACAGATAAATCACTTATGATTTCTTGTTTTGAGCCAAACTACTGATTCAAGGTCACAAGATGATGCAAATGATCTTGATAAGCATCAAAGAGGACTTTTTAAAATGATCAGCCCCTTAATTATGTAAGCATTCTGAAAATCTTTGAATCATCAGTCAGTGTGGCATGAAGCAACAGCAGCGATAGCTACAGTAAATTCTGGGAGCTGAGCACTAGACTGAGCTGGATTGAAGGTTTCCAAAGTCAGGAAAATCTACACAAGAGCTCAAAGACCAACTGGGAAGGGACAGCTCTCATTACTGGGGCTGATGTGAAGCAGATCTTGCCTATTGACAGCAACAATTGGTTACATAATAAACTTTACAAAAGAAATGAAGACTTGGTTGCAAACCTTAAAGTTTAAAATCTTGCTAATAAAATTCCTGAAACTCGAAGTTCTACTTTTCTAAATGATAGAGAACTCTTTAGTGTAAAATGCATCAGTATCTGTCAGCAGTGAGTTTTTTCTTGTCTACATTAAGTCAACATTACTCTACATTAATCAACATTCTTATCAGCTTTTTTTCTCTTAATCCACATTAATTTCTAGATATCTTCTGTCATTACTCCCAGAAAAAATGTCCAGGCATATTTTATTCTAGTTTTTCATTTGGACAGACAGGAAGAATGTTTATTTGCTTTGTTTGATTTCTTGGACTTTTTTTTTTTTTGTGGGGTAAAGATATATCATCTTTGAAAATCCAGATCTGCTCACATAATATGCATAAGTAAAGTATACAGCTTAAACACCTATCTGGAGCAGGGTCTGGTGCACACTATATGCTAATGAGTAAGGAGCTGGACAAGCCTCAAAAGCACTCCATCCAGTGTAGAGAGGAGAACAAAATAGTACAGCATTTGAGAAGTAGATTTAGTGATTCCAAGTGGAATATACCCTGGATAGACGTGAGCTAGCCCATTTTTTATAGAAATCTTTGACTCAGAAGAATTTCTTACAGTTACTTAAAAGTTAGCTGTTACTATATGACTGATCCTACAGTAGCTAATGCTTTTCTCAAAGGCCTGCAGGTATATAGACCAGATTGTTTGAGCTCTACCATTACTCCAAATTTCTACCCAACTGGTGTGCTGCAGGTATACTTTATTATATTTTTAGGCATGTCTCAAAAATACTATATACTAACTATAAACACCTTTGATTTCTTTTTCTATGCAGGTGAACAATTTTTTTTCACACCTGTAGATCTAGAGTAATGAAAGTTTTATCAGCTTGAATGACAACTGATTTCTCATTAAATGGCATTTGTTAGAAACCTTTGTTTCTTAAGGAAAAGAGACTAACCTTTAACTCACAATTGGCTGTATTTTCCCAAATCATTACATTTCATGTAAAACCAGAGCAGGACATATTAAAATACCTGACTAGTAATGAAGAAACACTGCAATATGAATTTATATGTTCCATTGTTAGTGAAAAATAATATCTCTGCTATTTATTAATTTTAAATTTACCAAAATTTGAAGTTGTTTTTATCTACATAGAAAATATAGGATAACTTGGAAGAATATTAATGTTTCTGAGCATTTCCTCTTTTCTCTTCTCAGCCAAGGTGGTACTATCACTGAGAATGAGAAAGAGGTGCACTGGAAGTGCACTGTTCAATGCAATCATTTTAATAATTCTCAGCACCATGTTGTAAGGTAGCCAACATTTATGACAAAGTATACCACAAATCTCTGATGAGACAATTCAGTAAAACAACTTTTTTAAATACAGGCTGTTTCATTATTCAGAGGTATATGTGTACAGCTATTGAAGTAACAACTCACAGAAAGTTACCAGGCTACATTGCAGTATTATTCCTGTGGTGAAGATAGTGATGGAGAAGCCAACACCTGCAGAACTAATAATTTAGCACAGCAAATAACTATACCTGACTGTGAAACAATGTGGATAGAATGTAATTTCTCAGCAGCAGCTTTTTCACCATAAATAAGCAGTTTGCATCATAAAATACAACCTCTATACGATCTATATCTATCTATATCTATCTGTCTTTGTCTCTATATATATATCTCAGAGATTTTCAGTCTCACAGTGATGGCTTTACAATCACTTTGTATAACCATTAGAAATGAGAAGGAATACATTTTAAAGGTTTTCTAAACACTGAAAATGTTTCAGGCAACATATTTTATTTCCTGTGTAAACCAAAATGTCGTGGTAGTGTTGGTCTAGGGGGTGCAAGGAAGGCAGAGAACCAAAGATCATATGCAGGACAAATAATTTGGTACAGTAAATTAACATACTTGATTCTGAAACTCTGCATACAGAAAGCCACTTCTCAGTAGTAGTGTTCTTGTGATACACAAGCAGATTCCAGGCCCTATTTTAAAAAAAAGTTAAAGTGATGGATATTGCAACACTAGTGAGAGGCCAAACATGTATTTATTTATTTATTTATTTATTTTTATTATTTTTTAATTTGATGAAAAGACTTTGTTATATAAGGTAGCTTGTAACAAAGTTTAGAGCAGATCACGAAAAAGATCTTAAAACATTCCTGTGTGAACTGGGATATGATATCCACAAAGAGCATGGATCCACCAGATCTCTGTGCCATTCATCAAAGGAGCAATGGCTATCTGTAGAAAATATGATCCTCTTTCCCTAGGATTGTGTACATGCTCGTTTTGGCAAATGCTTCTTGAGATTTAGAACACCAAGAACTACTAGCAGTGTCATTCTGCTCTACAAAAACATTAATTGCAAAACTTTGGCCCTCAAGAACCATTTTTCTCCCTGCCTTAACAACTGCTTCTTTCTTATTTTCTTCCATCACTTAGAAACAAATGGGTGTCCTGAGAAAGAATTTAAAAAGCTAATTAATCCCCAAACCACAGTCATCATTTTCTAGGCAACTCATCTACTCTCATGGTGTGCAAGAAGGCATCTCTGTTTCTTCAGCCTTGTACAGTATGCAGCCTCACATCTACCAGAAAAAGAAACTGCTGTAAGGCCTTCAATTATTTAGATAAGTGTATGTAATGCCTTCAGAAGTTATTAGAGTTTTGAAGGAGAAAGAAGATTGACTGGAGAAAGGAATAAAAAAAAAATCAATTGGTAAGATGACTGATGGACCCTTTTGTTTTACCAAATGGCTTTCTTTTTTTCCTGCTATTTTCATATAAGAACACATAATTATGTGGAAAGGAGTCAAGTTATGTTTCTAGAATTGACAAAAATTCCTCAGATGTTAGATTGTAATGCCTTAATCTTCCTCTAGCCTGATAAAGAGGATCAGGATCATCCAATTTTACTACTTATCTCAAAGGGAAGAATAAGAAAGAGAGTACATAAATTTACATTAAATGTTTGCTCAGGCAAATGCAGCAAGAATGGGTGCAGTTTTTCCTCAGTTTCATGATACTTTGGATTGTTTCTATCTTGTGGACTTGGAACTCCTTACAGAAAAAATACAACTTGGCAAGTATATTGTTAGAAGTAAAATTTACACAATCTTAGTCCAGACAGTGTGATTATAGAAGTCTTAAGAATTTAAAAATCACTTCCTGAATTATGATGGAAATAGAATTCTTAGTCCAAATTTGACTTAAAATATGTGGTTAGTATATAGCTGAAGGTATACCAATAAAAAAACCCACAACTAACCTAAATACAAAAAAAAAAAAAAAAAAAAAAAAAAAAAAAAAAAAAAAGTGCTGAAATATATATGAAAGTACTGAAAAACTTGAATTCTCCTTATAAACAAAATTAGGAACTAAGGTAAATTATAAATGTATTGTGGGTTTATTTCAAAATTTGTTAATTTTTTTTTCTAGCAATAAGAATACACAAAAAATGACACAGTTCTTATGGGAGAAAGTGGAAAGAAATGTGTCTTTGTTTTTAGAGCCAAATGTAATTCTTTCTAAAACCAGAAAAGTCCCACTTGGCCAGGAACTATATTATGACAGTTAATAGGTACAGAAACAAAGAAAAATAGTGATACAGATTTAAGTTTGGTCAGATACAAACTATAGCCTACTGGCTTTTTCACAAGGGTTAAGAGTTGTTCAGGGTTTCTTCAGTACATCTGGGTTCATTAAAGGAAGAACATGTGGCATGAACTCTCAATTGGAGAAAAAATGATAAGTCTTTTTTGTCTCAGAAGCAGGTTGAAGAAGGAAAAATCATCCTAAGTATGCTTACTTGCTTGTGCAACTCAAAAAAGAGTCAAGGTAAAGTGCATTATTATACCTTTAATTACTGTTAATATTTCTTCAGATGTACTACTGGGCTTTCAGACCTATGAAGTCATACAATGTAGAAAATACTTGTATTTTTAGCTGGACATTACTACATAACTGTTATTGATAGGATGAAACTGGTAAGACTTATGAGCTAGAGCAGGAGGTAATGAAACTATATTAAACCCAGAATTTATTAAGAAAATAAGTGTATCTTGCAGTTTTCACTAATTTCACAATGTACTTATTAATCCACCATTAGAAATTCTTCTGGAGTATTTATTTTTATTTGCCAGTACTTGCTGTTGTTATTAGTATTATTACTACCAGAAAAATATGTATTCAAAACTTACTCCTTCACAGAAAACTGGGCTACAGAGCTTGAGGTTATTTTAATTGCAGCTGACTGCTACGTAATATGTTCCTGATAGTTTAATGCTACACCAATGCCATCAAAAATTAGCCACAATTGAACTGCTTGGAAACTCAAGTCAGAAGACAGCTGACATTGTCTTAGTCACTGGAGCATAACTAGGTAAGGAGTGGTTTAGGTGAGGTTAACTCTTTGAGTACTTGGCATTTTCAGGAAAAACGAACAAGCAACTGTTATTTGATCAATGAGATTGTTTAAAAGCCTTGTTCATTTAAAATGAAAACCAAAAAATATGATAAGCTGTAAGTTATTTATACAGAGAAAATACAATAGACTTTTGAAATCTAGTGAGATTTACCCCTCTCTCATTTTTTTTTAGTCATAATGTAATTTAGTAATATCTAGACTTTATTCCTGACTGCTTGAGTTAAATCACAGTATATAGAGTATTTTGCTCCTCATTCCAGTTTAATCAATAATCAAAGACTTAAATTAAACTAAAACAAAAGCATCCAGTTTCTAGAATTTCTTTTAATTCATAGGACTACTCTAAATGGCAGTTTTTTCCTCCCTCTCCCTCTCTTAATCATAACTGACCTTCAGGAACTGCTGAGATCTTCACAGAAACTGTAAAAAGATAGGTCATTCTTTGTGGTATACATTTCAAGGCAGGGGAGGATGGGGGTAATGAATCAGAGTAATTTAGAGTGAGAGTATATGGTTTAGTACTTGCCCATGTGTGATGCCTCTTACGTATGTTAAGAATAAGGTCTAGTATTGCACATAGATTTTACATTGCTTTATTATCTAGTGTTTAAAGTGAATCACATAATTACATAGTAAGCACACTAAATATGATATAAAAAACTATTTCTCTTCTCATGAGGGAAGGCATGGGAATACCAACACTGTGGTGGAAAGTAGAGGAAGTATGAAAGGGTGGGCTAAACATCTTTGAAGTATCATTGGTATCATTTTTGGCTGAGTGCTATGGGAGTATAAATTCAAGGGTACCGACAGGACTACAGTCTAATGTTCTGAGGTAATTAGTAATACCCACATTCTGTTTCAGGTAGCAATTAAAACGTAAATTAAAAACATAATATTCTGCTAAGATGCAAGGATAACTTCTGAAGTAGAAAAATGTGGTCTAATTCTCCATTTCCTTTTGAGGATGCTATTGCGAGAAAGAAACAAGTTATTGGAAGAGCAACTTATACATTTGTGCTAGCTTTGGCTGGGAGAGAATTAATTTTCTTCACAGTGGCTGGTATGGGACTGTGTTTTGGATTTGTGCTGGAAGCTGTGTTGATAAGAAAGAGATGTTTTTGTTACTTCTGAGCAGTGCTTACAAAGTCAAGGGTCTTTCTTCTCCTCATACAGCCCCCAACAGTGAGTAAGCTGGGGGTGCAGAAGGAGTTGGGAGAGGACACAGCTGGGACAGGTGACGCCGACTGACCAAAGCAATATTCTGTATCGTATGGCATCATGCTTAGCGAGGCACAAAGGAAGAAGGGGACATTTTGACTTATGGTGTTTGTCTTACCAAGCCACTCTCATGCGTGATGAAACCCTGGATTCTTGGGAACAGCTGAACACCTGACAGCCCCTAAGAAATGGTGAATTAATACCTTGTTTTACCTTGCTTGAATGTGCAGCTTTTGCCTTACTTGTTAAACTGCTTTTATCTCAAGCCATGAGTTAACTATGCTTATTTTTCCAATTCTCTCCCTGACCCTGCTGATGGGTTGAGAGGTTGGTGGTATTTAGTGGCTGGCTGGAGTTAAAACCATGACAGCACTACAATGGCAATGCTGTAGTTTGAAGACAGAAAACCCATCAGCACAAGAAAGTTAAGAATGGATGGAACTGTAGCATAGGGCAGCAAGGGGGAGGAAACACTACTTTATTGAGGTTGTCTGAGAGGAATATAGGTTGTTTTAAATTGTTTCTCTGCCTATTTCGCTTATTCACATAGTGCATGTGTGCACACACAGATACACAGACACACAAGACACACACACACACATATGGCTTAGTGCATTTCACCTCTTTGGTGTTTCCCTTTTTTACTCCACTAATCTGAGAATGTGAAGTGGGTGGGAAGAAGCAAAACTGAAAGAGCGATAGTGCCATATAAGACTGATAAATTGTGAGCTAGGAGACACAGGGCTTTTCTACATTATGTTTTGGTGACAACCCTCAAAAGGGCAAGTTCACTGCCCATGGCTGCAATTATAGGTAGTATTTACTTCTGGAAACGACTCAATGCTGTGTGCTGAATATTGGCTCCTTGTACTTGCTTTGTCTGCAAGCCACGGCTGAAGGGCAGGTGCCCTGCACAGTGTCTTGTATTACAAACTGTTCTTGAACTTCTCACATCATGTGGGCACAAAGTCTGAGTCTTAATAAGCTAAAGCAACAATGGTGCTAGCCTTAACAAAATATATGTGGACTTAGAAATTGGTGTAGAACATGATCTAATTTTTACAGACTTGAGCTACTGATTTTTATTGAATTAGGCTAATATGAGTATTTTGGGTGGACATATATATCTCAAAATGTAGATAAAATCTGTATATATTGTATCAAAGCTCCACTTATATTTTTTTAAATTTTTCTCTCTGTAAAAGGAAATACCCCCAAAAAATAAACAAGTAAAAGTCCCAAGAATAACTTGACAACACAAGACTGTACAATAACATAAGACTGTAAGATATTCTATAATATTTTAATTGCAACCACCCAGAACCTGAATTACAATACTTTATTAATACTGACTGTATTATGATCAGGGCTGACAAGCTCTTGAGTTTCAGTGAACAGATTTCTCGAAATCCTGTCAGATTGTAAAAAACACCTGTTTTGAGTGTGATTACTGAAGTAATGAATGCCTTGTATGTAAAAAAAAAAAAAAAAAAAAAAAAAAAAAAAAAAAAAAAAAGCTGTTTGACACGTAGTGGCAAAAATATAAATAATGAAAAAAATCTATTTCTCTCTTTGGGGTTAGGTAGCAATTTTGGTAATGAATCATCTTCAAGAGTAGCATGGCAGGAAAAACATCTTAAAAAAACAAATGAAAAAGAAAAGCAATCAATGGGAAACTGCTGTTTTTTAAATTACTAACTTACGTTAGCATTGAATCTTCCAAGACTTACTTAGAAGAGCTATAAGCAGTAATGTAAGCCATAGTTGCTGAAGTCTGCAGACTTAAGTTCTGATGTTGGACAAACCTTGCAGAGTAGAACTGTGAAATTCAGTTTTCTTTGTCCGGAAAATAATGAGTCTGTGATGAGATTCCTTTGACAACTACTTTGGGCAAGCTCAGACAGTTACTACATAGAAAATAATCAGAAGGTTTCCTATCTGAATAAGCACAGTCACCAATAAAAATCCAAGCTTGACCTCAATAGAATGCTAATGGCTTTAAGGAGTAAAGAAAAGAAAAATGAAAAATTAGAAGAGAGAAAACAGTAAAGGTAGCTGAATGGTTACAGGTGGTTTAAAAAACAGTAATTAAGTTGTTGACCACAGAGCTTTAATTAATGTTAAGTAGATGTTCCATTTCATCCCATGACCATTGCTACTTTTCCCCAACAATTTCTCAGATAACAGTATTTTTTCTGGGATTTTTGTGTGCATTTTTTTATTTTTAGGTTGACATCACCCAAGAAACAATGTCAGTTATAAGAATGGAACATTGTTTCAATAGTTTTTCTGATTGCTATCATGATTCTACAAAGCCTTGCAGATTGTGACTATGATATTCTTAAGTAGGCCTTGCTCATTATATTTCAGGCAATTTTTTTAATTGCAGTAGAATAACATGAATCCTAGGAACAGATTATTTTGCTCCAAGGGTATGAATATGTTTGGAAATGGGACTGATATGAATTTTGGCCTTAAAAATACATAAATGTTTACAACAGATAGGGCAAAGAACTAAGAAGGTCAGCCCAAAGTTGTTATCCTAATTGTATGCTTTATTTGAAAACACAACATACTGTATAAAAATTAAACTCTATATCTTTTCATAAATAATTCATGAAGGTTGAGACCCATGTAAAGAATGAAGTAACAGGGACAAAATAATACCATATTAAAATGGATTTAAGGCTTGCATAAGTTTCCTGTTATTTCTTTTAGTCATGAATAGGCTTGTTTCAGATTTAAAATACATTTACTGGCTAAATATTTACTGGCTAAATACTTGCCTATTAAAATGTTGAGATTTTCGATTCAGTCAAATACATTTTATAATTATAAAATGTTCTAAAAAGTTCTTATGTTCTTAAATGTTCTTAAAATGTTCTTATAACCAGGGAGGTTATAAATTGCTCGAGGATTTTTTTTTTTGTTTTCATCTAGAAAGCTGCGCAGTTTTAATTGGAGGGGCATTTGTATGTGGAGGGCAAAGGTGTGGACAGTGCGACATATAAGGAAATTAACCTTATCTTAAACTTTTTTTCTGAATTTTAAGTGGGAAATCAGCAAAGCTTTTTTTACCTTCATTTCTCCAATGCATTTCGTTGTGTAGAAAGCACTAGCAGTAGCAACATTTTTTTCATCATTATATTGGGATATATGAAAGCACACCAAAAGTGGGGCAAGAAAAGTTGTTAGCTATTTCAGGACTGGCTGGACAGGGAGGTGAGAACCCATGATGAAGTCCCACACAGGGGATGATTATGCCTTGTGGCTGTGCCTAAGGCTATAGTGTTTGGAACACTGTTTAAAGGGTCAGTGTGCAATTTAAACAGAAAAAAAAAAAACAAAACAAAACACCAAAAACCTCTTAGATTTACTTTGTCTTGGTTTTATTTTTAAACTCTGTCAAAACCCACAGACCAGAAATTTTTTTATTGAGCCAGGGGTTTATTTTTCCCTTTCTCTTCTTTAGTACTGCATTTTAGAAATCAGCCGGGCTGTAGCTAAGTTGCTGGACCAGTAAATGATATTATCTTAGATGAGAAAATTTTTATCATAAAAGACATTTCTCTCTCTCCCTCTCTTTCTCTAATTTTTGTAAATACAGCAGTTTTGGATTTTATTGGTGGAATTGCATTTTATTTATGTTATAATACTGTTGGCTGGAGTTTTTATTTTATTTTGCTTTGTTTTTTTAACCACACACTTGATACAAAAGGAAAAAATATGAAAAGGATATCAAAAGCACTAAAACTTTAATATTTTAATTACCTTTAGTTCAGAGAGCAGGATTTTGTTCTACTTAGGCTAAAAACAGAGCTACAAAGCACCAGGAAAACTGAAAGGAGAGAGTTTCCAGGTTAAGGATGTTCACAGCATGGCGTCCTAAAAAAGTAAGGACAAATTAAAGTATCTGGTTACAACCCCTTACACAGCCTGGTGTACACAGCACTTAAGATACATCACTGTTCCCTTTACCTGTACACAGATTTGGGTGCTTGAAATGAATTTCCATATGCCAAAAGGCAAGTTTCACTAGAGTCATCAGTTTGCTCAATTTTTCATCCTGCGCGCAAAGCATATAGGTCAATGTAGTTTGTGTTGGATACATTACTTTTTACCTTTGAGAAAGAATACTACTTATAAGGACTGATATGATCACTAGTACCAAAAATCTGAGAATTACTATTCACATTTATTATTATTTATTATTATTTCTAATTATCTAAAAGTAGAAGAAAAAAAGGCAAAGAAAACCCCACCAGACCAAGATGTTGATAATGAAAAGACTCTTATGTATAAAATGCAAAAATTATACTGCCCATATAACATACAAAACCAAATATAAAAATAAATGTAACTCTTGCCATGATGGCTATCAGGATATCAGGTGGAAAAAAATTAGTGACATAATGAAAATGGAACTTAAATGATAATTCCAATAGGAAAATATGCAATAAAAGGTATCACGATGATAATGCTACAAGCATTACAGCTCACCGATTCAATAGAGGGTGTAATTTTTTCTAAGGACAAATACTTAAGTATCATTGGGTACTGTATGATTGCAGGACATTCCACTTTCTTAAAGACTGGCTGAAAATGAATGCTGATAGAATTTGGTTCCCTCTTTCCTATTTTGACTACTCTCCAATTTCTCTACTACACTACTCACAAGAGATGTCATGCTGAAGAGATTTGTTCCTTGGTGTTAAAAGTAATTTTTTTAAACAGAATTCTATGGTTCCAGTAGAAAGGTGTATATGCAGACCTTTCTGAGCATTTGTTTAATAGTTATCAGAGACTGTCATAATCTCAATTCAGAGACCTAATTAGCTTTTTCTAATCTTATGTAGAAAGTAAAACTATATAGAAATTTCCCAGTTGTTCAGATCTATGAGGAACCTCCAGGTTCCAGGAAAGATAGGCATAATCTGGTGAAACAGGAAAAAGTAGATTACCTTGAAGAAAATTATATGAATTTGTCAGTAGCTCATAGAGACACAGAACTCAATTACTTGGGAGGCCTCAGGGTACACAAAAATTTGTGGAGCATTTCGTATTTGCAAATTACAATTTTTCTTCAAGTACTCAGACATTTTCAGAGGTGATCCTGTGACTCTTGAAAGTGGAAGATTTACAAAAGGCCCAAGACTCAATATAAATCTGGATTGAGTCCCATTCTGAAAAATGAAAGAGTAATTTTAAAAAATTAATTCCTTACCGGGCTAAATAGAGGATGTTAGGAATTCTATAATTATATTAATTTTCTCTTTTTCTCACCTTCTCACTAAGCTCCATAGTAGCACTCTTGGTATGTTCACTCCCAATCTGAGCAACATGAAGAGAAAACAACCTGTTTGCTTCCAAAATAGCAAAACATATTAATAGCCAATTCATAAGGGAGAAAGTTGTATAGCTGCTTACTGTTGTAAGCAGTATTTTGGCTTTTACAATGTTCTATTGTATCTTGTAGGTTGCTTTAAAAAAAAATAAAATAATAATAAAAAAAAAACCAAACAAACAAACAAAAAACCAACCAACTAAACAAGAGCAAAGCAAAAATTCCCCTTAACCTAACACAAACAAATAATCAAACCAAAACAAAAACCCCACTCCCAAAATCCAGTCTGCTGTGGTTGTGTGTATTTTGCCTGGGCTTGTTCTGCTGGTTCATACTAGATTCTGTTTGTCTAGGGAATTTGCAAAGGCAACTGACAAAACCAGGTTTTTTTCCTCTATATACTTCTGTCCATTAGGCTACAAAGCAGACCATGGTTTACCCTGATAAAAGAAAAAAGGGTCTCAGCACTACTTTAAGTGCTACTTTGAACTTAACCCAAAATCTCATGGAAGTACTAATATGCCATCTCTCACCTCTCGCATAACAATTAAATGAGGTTACACCAGCTGCCTATGAAAAAAAAGGAACAAGAAAGGTCTATTTTGTGTTTGAGAAGCTTTTACTGAACTGAAATTGAATAATTTCTGCTTTTCTATGCCTTGTTAATCTACTGACAGTATAAGGCAATGTTATGTTAGGTACTGAGGAAATTAAATGCACTATGTCCATGTTTCAGCAATAATCAGTGGGAATACTAAGGACTTTGTGAGAAGTAACAACATAGTTTTTAAAGCAGAAATACAAATACAGGGAATGATTTAATTAGTTAATAAAAAAGAGACATTATTTCAGTTATTTACTACTATTTCACATTTTCACATAACTTACTTCTTATACGTAACTTGAACACCTGTATTACATATATGCACGTTGCTGTACTGCAGTCATTGCAGAACTAACTAATCTGTCAATCTACAGGAAGAGATATGTGTTTCTTACAAATAGCAAGAGATTTTGTTTTCACTCAGGAAAGCCAGGTGGTCTTGCATCATTGGAGCACTTTCTGAACAACCACTACAAAGGCTGAGGTTGCAACAGAAAAAAACCACTGACATTTCTTGAGGAGAGAACATTTGTGTAAATTGCGTGGACATAGTGGATCTAATAACTGCAAACCATAGCTTGCCCACAGAAAATGCACACAGAAGCACAGCAGATAATTTGAAAATACTGACTGCAATAGATCATGTGTCACCATAGAAGCTAAATCAGATTCAGTAGAGTAAGCTTTACTTCTCCCATATGGATTATTCAATATTATGTCTGGTTATTTTCAATGCAAACAGTTTGTTTTCTCCCCACAGCTTAGCAGTGAGTGTATTAATGGTGCTGCTATGGAGCAGAGTGATAAAGAGAAGATGGACAAGCCAAGATTGGATAGAATGGAGAGTATCATCCTTATAACAATGGACACTTAACTACTGACAAACATCACTGGAAGTTTTTTTTTTAGTAGATACACTGTTTCAACCTATCTCCTCTGCTGCTGCTGTTACTGGTATCTCATGAGAAAAACAGCCCAGATGGAAAGCTAAGCTCAAACTGGGAAAAAAGAAGGTAACTGATGCTAAAATTAAAGCTTTCAAGATGTGCCATAAGAAGAGTTTTCTTGAAAAAACCTTAGCCGTTTCTTAATTGGATTCAGCTGAAGAGCCCAAATGCCACATTATTGGTTGCCCTGATTAAGGCCTGAAAAACTAAGTCAATTTTTCAAATTCAAATCAAGGTGAATCCACATGAAACATTATACTGAATTCAAATGAATCACTATGATTTTACAGTCAAAATTTCCCAGAAATTTCAATTTATAAGAAATAATATTATCCTCATTTATGTGCTTATATAATTATATATTTATTTTGGTTTTGCTGCAGGATAAAATTGTATTTCCAGTTACTCAAATAACATATAGTGATAAAATCATGCTATTAAGAATCAATAGATGTGTGTGTAGAAATGTGTGTCTTGGAATTATCTGATGTGAGCAAGATACAGTCTATTTTTCACTGTATTACTGTAAAATTGTAAAATTAGCACTTCTGCTATAGCCTTTCACTCCCTGATTAATTTTTTAGATTATAACTTACTGACTAGAGGTCAAAATTGTATGGGCAAATAGATATCCTATAGCGTTTATATATATATATATGTATGTGTATATATATATGTATGTGTATATGTATAACTGTAACAGCTATTAAATGTCCACTCTATTACTGAATTTGTACAGTATTGAGCTAATTACAGAATTGCTAATGCTTTAGATAGAAATTAAATTGTCTTTTGCTCCCTACTATTTAATTATCAGAGACAAAAGGGTTAAAGTTAGAATCTGAGTTAAACTTCAGAAGAAATTAGGCATGATGAGTTGAGAAAATGCTGCCATGAAATCAGAAATGCATATATCAAAATGCCAGGTGTAACATCATTATTTCTTAGGAAAGGGAACCAGGTCTATTTTCTTCTTTAATTCTTGGATATCACTATTATTAAACCCTTAAAGGAACTGCAGTATTTACTGGTTTATTTTTTTTAATTTTATTTTTGTTGTTGTTGTTTTTTCTAAATGCCAATAAACATGTGCACCTCATGAAAACTAGCGTTTTAAAAGATTCACGGAGCTCTGTTTGCTTTACCCATCGCCTCTCTCCCATAGTGCCCATCATGGCTCCTGCCTGGCTGTACTGCAGGGATGTTGACAGTGAAAATCTTGTTAAAGACATTCCACCACTGAAACAAATTTGATTCAGCCAGCAGCACTTTTGCGCCCGAGGACTAAAATAAGATGAGTCTGGTGCAGTTCTTTTCTTAAGGTGAATTGACACCTGTGATAGCAGGTGGCTTCCCGCCCCCCCCCCCCACCCCCATCAAAAGCTTTCCTTTAGGACTGAAAAGAACAAAGGACCTGTGAAATCACCGTTTGTTCTATTTTTGTGTGTTGTTCCAACAGAATGTATTATGCTCACTGAATACAGCAAATGAAGCTGGTTGCGTCTTTCAGGCAGAAATCTCTCTTCCATTTGACATGTTTCAGGGTCCAAACACACTGCTTCCATAAAAAACAGAACAGAACAGCACGGGAACAAGGAATTTTAATCGGCGGGGCAAATCTTTAAATACTATATCCAGGCTACCTCCAGGGGGAGAATAAGGATGACGTAATGCTCTGGTGAAACAAAAAGGCGAGGCCCGGGCTGGGCTGGGCAGGCGGAGGGGCGGCGGCCCCGGGCCGGGCCGGGCAGCGCCCCCCCCCCCCCCCCCCCCCTCCCTCACGGCCCGCGCCGCCAGGTGGCGCCCCCGCGCCGGGAATCGCCCTGGGCGGGCCCCATGCCGCCCGGGAATGCCCGCCCGGAGTGCCCCGGCCCGGGAATGCCCGCCCGGGAATGCCCGCCCGGAGTGCCCCGGCCCGGGAATGCCCGCCCGCCGGCCCCGGCCCGGGAATGCCCGCCCGGGAATGCCCTCCCGGAGTGCCCCGGCCCGGGAATGCCCGCGGCTCCTGCAGGCCGCTGCTCGGCAGCCTGTAAATGCAAGGGCGGTGCTGCTGGTGTAAAGGGAGGCTGACTGTGAGTGTGGCAGCATGTGCTCAGGGAGCCATTTGGGAGCTGTTTGGAAATTTTCTCCTGGAAGGTATGCTGTACAGCATTGCAGAAACTTACACGGGCTGCTAACATGGAGCTAAAAAGAGCTTTAGAAGAGCCAAATAGCTAGTAACCTGTGTAAAGATTTTATGTTTACTCCCCTTGCTCCTAACGAGGACCCTCTTGTCTCTCATGAGATGGCAGCTGGAGTACTCTTGCTGAGTCTGGAGTCCTCAGTACAGGGAAAGGTGTGGACCTGTTGCAGATAGTCCAGAAAAGGGCAAAAAAATTGATCAGAGGGCTGAAATAGATATCCTATGAGGAAAAGCTGAGAAAGCTTTGCTTAGAGGAGAGAAGGCTTTTGGTACTGAAAAAGAGTATTCTAAGGAAGATTGGGTCAAACTTCTTAGCAGGACCTGTAGCAATAGGAGATAAGGTTGTGGTTTTAAACTACAAAAGAATATATAAAGAAGAATTCTTTTATGATGAGGGTGGTAAAATACTGGTACAGGTTGCACAGAGAGGTCTTAGACCTCATCCCTGAAAACCTTCAAGGTCAGTTCAGACAGGGCTCTGAGTTATCTGATCTGGCTGAAGTTATCTGATCTGTCCCTACCCATTACCAAATGTACTTGGACTAGATGACCGCTAATGCTCACTTCCAAACCAAACTTTTCAGTGGTTCTATGGCTGTGCTGCCACTTGGCATGAACCTGAAGAGAAATGGACTCCTCTCTGTCTTAAGGGATGCATCTAGTTGTGTGTCACTTTTCAGAAACTGTAGCTGACAGCTAAAGGAAGCTATTAAAAGTAGTTATGGTGGTTATGGATAACTTTCCACCAATTTCCAGGCAATGTTGTCATTTATAATTAGCATACTCACAGGATTTTACTTCTGCAAGATCGTTCCATTCTGTCTCTACCACAAAGGAATTACCTGCTGTGTCCATGACATCTCTTTGCATGGACTGTCTAACCAATTTATACCAACAGACCCACTGAAAAACCTGCTATGTGCTTTTCCTGAGCATGCTATACTATCATAATAGAATCAAGAAACAGAAGAGAAACAAAGCATAGATGCAGAAGAAACAACAGAAATAAAGAGGTCTGAGCTAAACTTTCTGTAAAGATGCCATTCTGGCATGTTTCACTCTCCTAAAATAACCAAGTTGTTGACAATATTTTTGGTTTAGGGAGAGAAGAGGCCTATTTCCATTATCTTTTAAAGAACTTAAGGGGCAAATCAAGAGTATTTTATCTGCACTATGAAGAGTTTTACATTGTTGATGTCTGTTGCACGTTCTCTACTTTCTTGTGCTAGGTACAGATGCATTAGAAGCATTAAGCATAAGTGTACCCAGAATGAACCCTCTACTCTAGGAAAAAACAAACAAATAAACCCTGAATTATAATAAACAAGAAAAGAAGGATTAAACTTTTGAAACCTAGGTTGTTTTTGAAAGTGAAAATAGGTAGTAATTATGTATAACAGGAACACCTAGTAAACATGCAAAATATCTATTATATTAATATGATTTAGAGCTTTAGTTAGTCTTACAGAGATATAAATATGTAGTTAAGTGTTAGGAGCTCTGTGTGTATTGTTAATGGGCAGCTTCAGTAGGGCGCATGTCTTATCACAGGGTACAAAATTCTTCACATCTGGAACTTGTATTGCCTCTTTCCCTCCATTTGTATTACAGAGACTATAGAAGAGTACTGGGTGGTATAACAAGTGATTAAAGGGCACTTGTGACATAAAGAATTGAATAAGCTGAATGATCAATTTTCACTGATGCTTATCCTGCCTATAACACCTAATTGAAATATATTCTTGGTGGAAAATTTCCTGTGTCTTTGTTTATTTACAGCATTGATTCATACCTTTAATCTTCTACTCCTTGTATTTACTTGCTCACTTTTTATTCTGTTTTTTTCCTTTTCCTCTGCAGTCTTCTCTGGTTTTTCACGTTCACCCACATCATCTTGAGCTCTCTGACATTTCAGTCTGTTGATGCACACAAACATTCTGCCGAAACAAGTTAGCTAGAAACAGGGCCATCCTTAGTGACTGCTCCACTTTCAGCACTACACTGTACTGTTAGAAATGAGACAGCCAGATTTGAAAAATAAAATTTAAAAAAAAGAATTTATTTTTCGCGTAACAACGAACACGGAACACCATGATAAAAAGACAGCCCTGATCCCAGAATTGGCACTGGGCGAACGTATGGACAAGTCTCTATCGAACTTATCCTTCCCCGTTCATGAATCCTGCCACCATGAGTCCAGTTTTTATACTCTTTATTTCCCTCAAGGCTATATTCTTTGTCCACTTTTGCTTGGATGATGTATTCTTGAGTTTTCTTTTGAGGCAGTTTTTCCTTTCAATAATTCTCTGGGCAGAGCCTGATGAATTGATGAATTTTCCGGGAAGGCAGCACTGGGTGCACCTGATTGTTGAGTCATCTGATTCGGTGTATTCTTGATTAATCATTGCCAATGACCCATCTCCATGGCTGAGACGTTCTTTTCAAGTGTTGGTTCCTATTATCCTTCTGCCGGAGCCACCCATCCTGGAATGCAAACCTAGTTTTCCCGGAATCGGTGTTTGTTCATTACCTTTATTTATATTTTATTTTAGCACAAATTATTAAATGCAGTATGTTCCTCATAACAGTACCAACTGTGATTGACAGAGCTTATGCTGTCAAGCCCAATAGTTCCTAAGTGGTGATTAATTGGGCTAGTGATCCACAGATGGGGGTTGATGGACACCTAACCTTCCACTGCACTAATCCTACCTCGGTGCAGATCCTTTACTCTTTCCGAAATGCCACACTGGATAATTTACTATGCTTTGCTCATTATTGTGGTGGTTTGGTTGATCATTTTGCTTCTGCTCACCTCAGTTATGAGCTCTGTTGAGTCTCAGCCTGAGGAAACATAAAATGCGGGAGCTGCATGAAGACAAGAGAATGGAAGCAAAACATCTAAAATGAATCTGCCAAAAGTCTGATGCTTTGTCTAAACAGTATGAAATGGCAACTCAAGTTACACAGTTTAGGACGTAAGTTCTGGACCTATGTTCCAAGAACATGTGACAATTTTTTAAGCAGCATTCCTCTCCCATTCCTCAGTCTCTTTACATCATGCTTTTATTCTTTCTCTCCTGACATTTGTCTTCTTTGTCCTGTTCGTTGTCTATTTCTGTCCACCTGTTCCAAAAAGTAAAAGAATAATTTTGAGAATTTTTTAAGCCTTGTCTCCATAAATCACTCTAAGACTTCCTTTATATTTAAGTGTATTGTATTTATTATGTTTATGGATCCATTTGGTCCCACACAAAATATTAATGGTTTAAGCAGGCTTGTGTATTACAGGGTAACAGGTAGCATACAAAGCTGTTGCACACCACCAGAATATGTGAATGTGCTACATGCCCAGATTATATCATAAAGGAGGATCTGGAGCTGACATATTTTCTCACTTAAAAAGAATCTAAATAACTGTTAAAAATATATTTTTGTGAAAGACTGTGAAATCTTCGAAATAAAACTGAGAAGATGTAATGGATTTAAATTTCTTGCACTGAGATAGCCTTGTGACCCACTTTGGGTATGTTTATAGTACAGCTTTGGTTAGATCAGGCATATACCTTCAACACAAGAATTGCTATCCTGTGGTTTACTGTGTCAAGTGTTTGTTTTAAAGTGCACAAAATGAATACATCTCAGATGAATTTGATAGAAATTTTTTATCAAATGAAGTTGGGCAGGGTGTTCAGAAGTGCACATACAGCAGTTCAGCTTGTAATTAGCTTAAGTCCCTGGTTATCTGAGACATATAAGCCACCTTAGATTTATTTTTTGCTGGTCTTTTCTTCACCAGCCACAGGCACCATTCCCATGGGGAGATGGCTGTTCATTACCTGACCAGCACAAGATAGTTCAGCATGGAGTGGGAGCAGAAAATACTCTGAGATAAAAGTTGCACTAATAGGGAATTGGAGCAAGAAGTGTATAAATGAATACCCAGAAACGTCTCCTTAGGAATAAAGTTTACCTAGTATGCTTTAAGGGCCACAGAATTCAGTGGATTTTGATATTTAAATATCAGGCTATCATCACTCTGAGTAATTTTCTTGACATAGCAATATCAGGAATTCACTTAGTGTCTATGTAAGGTATTTCTCACCAGCTCTTCTGGTGTACAACCAACCTCCTTGCATGTTGCGCTCCTTATAAATCCAGACAGCATTTATTATCATCTGAAACATCAAAATCTTTAAAGATTGTGATGTTTCAGATGATCCTCATCTGTAAGCTAATGATAATGCTTCTCTGACTGAAAGATTTGTAAGGCTATGGCCATTGACATTTGTGACACACATAACAGCTATGCAGGGACAGCTTTTGAAAACCCTATAAATAGAATAGCCCACTCTATCTTTGGCAAAGAGATAGATTTGTTGCTTTTTTTAAAATCTAAAGTTTATCAATATTTGATAGTATTCCCATTTAGATGCCACAGAATTTCAATGACAAATTGCTATTCTTTTATTCTTTTTTAAACTGTGGATTACTGCAGTAAAATGTACTATTTTATGATTTATGTGAAATTTTGAGATTAGCTGCTTAATGCTTTTTGGAAATTTGCAGTATTCAATGCTCAAGTTGTACTACCAAGAATGTATACTTAAGTACTCTAAGGACTGGATTTCATCAGTAGAAATACATTTAGAAGATTAAAAAGAACTGAAGGACAACTGTATTGTTCATGTATAGGGCATGACTGCTGGAAAATGCAGAATTAGGCATAGTAGTTTAAAACCCTGTCTTTTTTTGCATGCTAAATGACTTTTCAATCTTCCAAGTTTATTGACAAGATATGTTTGTCATACTCTTTTAGATATTAATTTTGTGGTCTCAGTATTTCCTAGCTGATATGTGTCAAAAAAAGTGTAATAAAGAAGACTGAGAGTTAAAGAGTATTTTAAATAAATATTGCCATGCTAAATGTATGTCTACAAAAGTTGATAAAGTAGTGCAACTATTTCCTGAAGATATGGTAATGTGTGCAATTTTATGACATGAAATAATTGTGCATCAAAATGACACTGTCATTTTTTATTGTACCAAGAAATGTAAGGTGTTCGTAGAGATTATGCCAATCCAAACAAGAAACCTATAGGCTAATACTGGCTTCACATTGGCTGTTACTGCAAACTACTGTGGTTCATTTAAAAAAGGAACACAGTTGCTCTTCTGCTCATGCACTAGAATGGATGTTGGGCTAAGTCATACGACTAATCTCACAGGGGTTTCTTGATTTTTCATAAATGGTCTGTTGCCTATATTGATAGACAGACAGACTAGAAACTTTCTGGTTCTGTTGCTCTTAGAGTTGCTGTTTTAAATTGTTTGTTGATTACTTAAATTCTGATAAATATATTTAGAATAAAATAGCAATAATTTGCCAGCTATGAAAGCAAAAGTAGAATTTTTAAGCAAAGTGATTAACATTGCCTATCTAAACAGACAGAAAGCCCAAAACATAAAATTTGTACATGAAAATTTTTGAAGTATTCTCATATAGTTTTGAAAGAGAAGTCAAACAGGCTCTGAGTACTTTTTAGGATTAGTAGGCTTACCAGGTACACTATCCCTAGTGTTCTTATCTGTACTACTGTCAATGTTTCTGCAGTCTGTGAGATTCACCTATGAGTTGCTGGTATTAGTTTTTATTGTCTCATATGCATTTCCACTTAAAAACAGTTTTCTATTTTAAGTCAGTTTCAAAGCATTAACTTCAGGTCTTAATTTTCTTTTCCGATTTTCAACACTTTAGGGGAAGGATTTAGGGCATTTAATGCCTTAACAATTTGACTGGTGACCCCATTTCATGGTTTGACAGTGCTGGTAAAATGTTCTTCCACCTCCTTAGCCACTTCTATAGCACACAGCACGCATGTAAATAAATAAGTAAGTAAATGAACAAATAAATAAAGTGTTCCTAATAAAATAAGACACTTTACATCTGTAATTTATGTCCTATGTGTGTTGTATGTATGTAATTTGTGTCTGACATTTCATTTGTCTAAACAAGACCAGTAGTGGAGAGCCTGCAGACATGGTGTTTCACAAAGACAAAAATGGCATTTTAGTAAATCCTATGATCCAGTCTGCATAGACAATGCAGCCAAATGGAGGTCCAATATAATTTCACTGTGTTTTAAGTATTACCAAAATCTAAATTCTAAAATTGCTACCTAACTTTTTAGAGTAACCATTGATTGCCTTTTCTTCACCAAGCTTTAAAGCAACATGGAATATTTAGGTGTAAGAGAGAGTAAATAGTAAGCTCTTAGTAAGCTCGGGGCGGGGTGGGGGGGAGGCGGTGTGGTTTTTTGTTTTTTTTTGTTTTCTAAACCAATCCAGTGAACTCTGATGAGTACAGTGAGAGGTGTACTGTTCAGTTGGTGCAAAAATCCTTCTTTGAAGGAGGGATCCTTGAAAGGAGGGACTGGGGAAGATGGTAAGAGGGGAAGAATCCAATCCATTTCCACACAGCCATGTTTATCAGCACTGAAAGTGCATCAGCCATACATCTGAAAATCTAAAGGTACTTTAAGAAGGCTTGTTTTGAAATACCTTGTTTTAAAATCTTGAACTTTATATATTAAAGGTAATATTGTTGTTAAAAACTGTGATTTTTCAGCTTAAGATTTCAGGGAAAAGTTGCTTGGTTTTGTGTTGATAAAAATACAAATATTTCTTCCATCTTTATTCAAGTCTGAAATTTTTTGTCACATTTGCAATCAACCATTATGTGTTGTAAGGTGTTGTAAGTAATTTTTGTTTGTTTGTTATGTTTTTCAAAGCTAGGAAATACTTTTTTTTTTGGTAAGTCACTTTTTCCACTAGAAAATATATCAGGTAAGTCATCATTAATATCTCATCTAAAATGAATTAGAAAGCCTAGATTTGAGCCTTATCTTTAAAAATTGCTGTATGCAAATTTATGACTATCTCGTCAACATCCTTCTTTACTACATTGAAACTTTTTGTTCAATATAAACCTATTCCTTTGGCATGCCTAAGAAAATCAAATGTAGCATGCAGCATGCTGCTACCATTGTTGCTAGTGGTTTGAAACATTATTGTTCTGGACTGTAACTGTCAGCAGAAGCTATTAATAGAAAAATGGCAAAACCTAAGACACCCTAATATAATGCCAGGGAAAATGCCTAGAACAAGAGAAGCCACTGACAATAGGTTCCTATAGGGTGTTATTCTGTTGACAGTGCCAAAATATGCAATAGTTTAAACTGAACACTGTGGTTCAGCTGGTTTTGTTTGAGGCATGATGCTGTTACATTATCCTGTTACCCTGTACAAAGATCTAATTATAGTCTGTGTTTGTAGATCAAATTACTGAGAGTATAGTTGAAAAAAAAAAAAAAAAAAAGAAGAAGAACAAGCTGATCTGAAATGTGGTGCGATGTAATACTTTATATACCAGCTCATTTGAGAGAGGTATGTGACTAGGTGATTGATTGTAAATATTTTTCACATTTCCATTACTGAGAAAAACTTTTGACCTTGCAGTTCAAGATTTATATCATCTGGATGTAATTTTTTTTTTAACCTGTGATATTGAGACCTATAAGGTCTATTTATTACAGCAAATTCAGAGAATTTTACCTTGCACTTCAGAAATCTGCCATACCATTTGAGATCATAGCAAACTTTATGTTCCAGGGAGAGTAGAATAGTTAAGTCTTCTTGTAAATCTGAAAGAAAAGGAAGAAAAGGAAGGGAGGAAAGGAGGGGGTGGGGGGGTGGGGGGAGGGAGGGAGGAAGAGAGGGTAGCATTTCTCTTCTGCCATATGCCACTATTCATGTAGCTTACATTAGCTATATTAAAGACTTTTCAGAAGTGGTGAGGATGGCTTTGAGTCTTACAAGAATGGCTGGGACAGGGATACAAACAGACCAAACTGAGGTCATCAGTCTGGAGCAGTTGACTTTTTCCTCAGAAAAGAGTGAAATGTGGAAAGAATGTGATGTTTTGTGATGTTTTTCCAAGCCCGTTTCACCCATTTGCCCAGAACCCTCTGAATGGCAATGGAGCCATGGAGTATCAGTCCCTCCTCCCCATTTTGTTTTGTATTCTGACTTGCTAAGTATTCACTCTCCCTTTATCCAAGTCATTTTGGATTCAGTATCAGACTGCAGGCTATACCACTAGTGATTGGCCTCAAGCTGGACTTCATGCCTCTGTTCACAATTGTTTTTTTACCTGGCATGTGGGAGATATAAAAAGCAGAAAGCTCTCATAGCAGTGCAGATGTAGGCCTAAAGTTAAAAAGATACAAAAATGAGGAATTGAATTTGCAGTGTACTTTCCCACACTGAATTTGCAAAGGTGAAGTTACTCCTTCTTGCTATAGTTGACTAGTCTCCAAACAAATTTGGGAAAGTACAAAAGTAGAATTTGGGAATTAAGAGATACATGGAAAAGTCTTTTGCCAAAAAATAGCTCACGAAAGGTATGGAGCAAAATGGAGTGCTATGATGCTTGCTAGTCTTGCTTGTCTTATGCAGTGCAGATCTGCCTGTGGAACAACCAAAAACAAATGTTTGGGTTGCCTTAGCCAAGGCTGTAGGCTCAGATACCATATGCCTGTCCAGTTCAGACCCAGAAAAGCCTTTTTCAACCTGTCTGGTTGGTGTGTCAGTAAAAGATTCACTGATACCTATATATTATGATCCTTTGACCAGAAAGTAACTTAATCTGAATAGCACACCAGGTGAGGTTGCTAATGGGAACAGTCCCATGAGTGACTGGGACATTTAGACCAAAGAACTTCCCAAAGCAATAGCTGAACCCCAAGAATTGGAAATTCTTGGTTCTCTTACAATGGATTTCAGCCTTACATTTTCAGCTAGTGATTTGCAAGAAAGCAGTTCCTTAAAGTACAAAGCTATTACTTTGCTTATAGAAACTCAGTGTTTTGGTGTAATTACTTGGACTGTTGGAGTGGACTTTCCGCGGTTGACCAATATCCATGACAATTACCAAAAGGATACTGGTTCATTTGTGGAGATAGGGCTTGGCAAGGCATTCCATCACACTTTCAATGTGGTCCATGCAGCACTGGAGAGCTCACTGTGATAGCACATAGTGCTAAAGCAGTCATTAGGAAAAAACATAGAAAAAAAAAAAGATTTGCTTATCAATATGAAGAAAATTGTAGGAGTGATTTTATGCCCTGGAAAGCTGCAAAAAGATTTTCAGCAGGTTTGTTTCTACCCCGACTTGCTTCAACCATGGCATTGAAACAATTAGATCAGGTAGGGTGTTGCTGAGTAAACAAAGTAATGCCACATCCATTGCAATCAGTGATATGCTGACAGGCATCAGCAGTGTTAGACATGCCACCCCACAAATCAGAGCAGTAATTGATTTTCTTTTACTTGCACATGGACATGGTTGTGAGGAATTTGAAGGATTGTACTGTATGAACCTGTCTGACCATTCTAAATCCAAAGAGCATACAAAAGCTGAAAGATTTAACAGCTCAAATCGAAGATGATGGGTTGTGGTTAGACAATTTGTTTGAAGGATGGAGCTTTGCACCTTAGTTAAGGGAACTTTGAAAAATAGGTTTCTGTATAAACCTATATTGGTTATTTTACTGGTGGTATTAGTAGTAGTACCTTGTACGCTTCGGTGTGTGCAATGGATGATGAACAGAACTATCAAAGAATCCTTCGTTGTCCAAGAGAGAGATGTGGGAAATGAAGTTACAGAGAATTCTCAAAATCTTACAGAGAGATCATGGGGTCTTGTGCAGTTGCCTGCTGACTCCGAAGTAGTGGACGCAAATGTAGACATAAAGACTTTGAATTAAGACCTTGGAACAGACGAGAGTTACCAAAACAAGAAATAGCAATTACTACCATATTTGACTTATGTCCTTGGAATAGACCAGATCTTTTGCAGCATTAGAACTTCTGTGGTCTAAAGTCAAAACACTTATGCAAAAGATAAGCAGAAGGAAATACATTTAAAAAGGATGCTCTGTAGTAGAGCTCTGCAATGTAGGATAGTTAAGAATTGACAAAGCTATTCAGAGGATTCCTTTGTGGCTGTACCCAGAGGGGGAATTGTGGGAAATAGAAAAAGCAGAAAGCTTTCATAGTAGTGCAGATGTAGGCCTAAAGTTAAAAAGATACAAGAATGAGGACATAGAACAATAAGACAGTATTTTTGTGCTGTGTAGAGTTAGGCCTTAGCAAGTAGTAAAATATGTTGAGCAAGATAATAGAAAAATTTAATAATGAGGCTCTGTGCTTTGTTTATAGAAGACTATAAAAAGTTCCTGAGTAGCAAAACTATGAAACAAGCACCTACTGTTAGATATAAGGTATATGTGTAGTTTTAATGATTTGTTTATGAAGATGCCCGTAAACTCTTAACAATTTGCTATTGGTTAGAAAACTTTTTAAAGGCCCTGTAACGCAGAGAATTCTGGCTGCTGTTGGCAAGATGTGAGTTGTTGCCATCTTTGGTGTCTTATCCTATCTGAGGCTGATCTTGCAATAAAGCTCAAGGAAGCAGGCTCCCAGCAGTCCCGTCCCATTATTTAGAAAACCAGATCCAACATTGGCAGTCCTGTTTTAAATCCACCTCACTGTCCATTTATCTACCTGATACTTAATCATCTTGTTTATGAGGATACTATGAAAGAGAGTGTTGAAAGGCTTGATACAGTCAAGATAAACATATCCATTGCTCTCCACCTAACCAGTCATCACCTTAGCAGACATTCATTGCTGTTTTGCTTATCAAATGCTAATATTATGAAACTTACTCATAGAATAAAATTTTGTGTGAAGGCCAGTACTCTAAATTCATTGTGCTTGGCAGCAAATATTTGATTGATTTTACTTTGTGATGAACATGCTGAAAATCTTATGGTAGTTAGAGCTTTGCAGGACCAGGCCATAATGTGTTAGGCACTGCCACAGGAAAAAAAAAAAATCTCAAAGAGTAAAACAGTTGTTGGTACCATGGTTTTTAACTGTGTAACCCTGAGGAATTTCACAGACATGCAATATTCATCTTCCATAAGTTAATTTCTGAATTTTCTTAATTTCTGGAGTATATGATATGTGGAAAGAGCAAAATTAAAAAAAGAACAGAAATCTTGAGACAGTTAAAAATCAAAGTGATGTGATGGTGTCTTTAGATTAAACTGCCATTAGGTTTTACTTTGACATTAACCTGTTTACGTTGTCAAGGTTAAAAAATAAAGAGTAGGTGTTTATCACTGTAGGTGCTAGCTAGTACTTGACAACTGGGACATGAGAGTTTAAATCTATTCACACTGAATTCAGCAGGAATTTTGCCAATGGTTTTAATGGAGTAAGGGGTTGGCCTTCATTTATAAAGAAAATCACAGAACCTGCAGTGCTAGTATAAGAACTCCAAGGAAGTATAATTTATAACAGAGATTTGTTAAAACACAGGACCTAATCTTGCAGAGCTAGCACTAGCATAATTCTTTCAACAGTTAATAAATTAGAACAGGGAAGCCTATGGTTCATAAGTAAATAACATATAAAGTAATAAAGACATGATGAAAGGAATACAAAAGTTTACACAGAAGATAGAAGCACTCCAATTTTAGAATATGGGCTGAATACATATGCAATAAAGCATTAAAGCCCAGGCTTCAGACAAAATTAAAGACATTATAAAGCAGCAAATTTGCAGATGATTCCAGTAACAAAACAAAACAAAACAAAAAAGTCTAATTTGTGTTTAAATGGTAGTTTCTGGAGACACAGATGAGCATAAGAGAATGGAAATATGATAAATCAAACCAATGAGTAGTGCTTGAAAATAATTATGTGCATAGAGTCATTACCTGGTATTTGTTACTATACAAGTGTCTGCTTGTATACAAGGAGTGAAGGATTCCTTACTTGGAATAGTGGAAGAAGATCTTGGGTGATAAACAGACCAACTCCCTGCCCCCTGTCTCCTTGAGCTTTTTGTGGGAAGAAGGGAAGGGTTGGAGGAAAAAGGTTTTTTTAAGGGCTTATTTTGCTTCTTATTATTCTCCTCTGATTTTGTGGTAATAAATTCACTTTGTATTCTAAGGTGAGCCTGTTTTGCCCTTGGAGTGTTTTCTTCTGGTCCTGTTCTCAACTCTTGAACTCTTTGTTAATTTTTCTTTCCTCTGTCCAGCTGTGGCAGGGGTGGATGAGTGAGCAACTTCTGTGCATGCATAGCATTTGGCCAGGATTAAACCTTGACAACTTCTAATCAAAAAGTATCAAAATAACTATCTGAGAAAGTACAAACTATTCAACCAACTTTGATACTAAGGTAGTGTAGTGGTTTTGGTTCACCAATCCAAGTCACAGCATCAATTAATGTGGTGAGTTGTACACTCACTGAAACTATTTACTCATTTTCTGCTGTGAGATAAGGATAGGAGAAGAGCAAAAGCAGGCTCAAAACTTTAAAGAGTGCAAAGAAAACTTTATTAATGGAACTAAAAGAATAATAAGAATCAGAATAAACCTTCAGAACACTTCTCCTCCTGTCTCCTCTTTCCTTTCTCACTGAGCTTCCCCGCCTGCCCTGCTGGAGCTGGGCCAGCCCTGCCTTGGTGTCGCGTTTTTTCTTAGGTGCTGCTCTTTTTGCTACAGTGTGACCCTGCACTCCGCTGCCCTTCTGGGAACATCCTCCTGTTCCAGCCACCAGCCCGGGATTTTCCACTGTTTCCAACCTGGTGCTCCGAGGCTTTCTGCAGAGGCACCAAGACTAAACTGCCCTGGGTTTTTGTGAAGCAAAGCCCTCAAAGTTCTTGGTACTGTTTTGTTATTAATGCTGTAGTTGTTGTTTTTGTTTGCTTTGTTATACATACTAGTAAAGAATTGGTATTCCTATCCCCAAATCTTTGCCTAAAAGCCTCTAGCTGCAAATTTATAGTTGGAAAAAAAGGCGGGGGGGGGGGGGGGGGGAGGGGAGGGGAGGGGAAGGGGGGTGGTTTATAGTCTCCATTCCAAGGAAACTCCAGCTTTCCCTGGTAGATACCTGTCTTTCCAAACCGAGACACTCTACTTAGCACCTTGATTGTTAACATGAAGGAGTTTGTGGAATGTTTGCATATATGGTGTTCTGTAAACAGCAGACAAGGGAGTATCAGTTGATATGTTTGAAGGCATGGCTGTTGTCCAGAGAGACTCGGAGAAGTTGGAGGAATGGATTGACACGAAATAATTATATTCAACAAAGATAAATGCAAACTCATGTATCTGGGAAGAAATGTATCCCTTTATAACTGTACATGCTGGAGACTCACCACCTGACAAGCAGCTCTCCTCTAACTGCCTTGTAGAATGTGCTGGATGGTAAGGAGCCCATGGTGTGTCCTGGAAGGAAAGAAGCCCAACTACAACTCCGGGAAGACAGTGGGTTTCTATGGACTAGAGACCATTTAGCCTGTAGAAGAGGTGGCTTTAGGGGAGCCTAACAGCAGCTCTTTGGCATTGATAGGCAATTGAGGAGGCACCAGCCAGTCTGTTCACATTAGGGTATGGGGAAAGGCTAAGAAGCACTGTGCAGGTGCTGAAACAAGAGACTCAGACTGGATCATCCAGAGGATAGTTAAACAGCAGAGCAAAGCAGGCCAGAAAATTTGTGTTGTCAATCTAGTATGACCTTATAATTGAGGATAGTTAGAGGGAGGTTGAACTGTAGACGTCCTCAGGTTTCCATCAGCCTGAGTTGCATCCATGTTCCTATACTATGGTCTTGTTTTATATTTTTTGCTGGTAGGGACATGTAAAACCAGGGGCAACTAGATTATAAAATCAGTAGAGGAGTGGTCAGTGGGGCAGTCAAGTTGAACATGCTATTTCAAGGACCCTTATAGCAGAGACTCCCCTTGCCAGCACAAAGTGTCTGACTGTCCTGTCTGCTTTGACTACTTACATAAATGCAGTCCTATGTCAACACTGCAGTAAATTAGTTTCGCTTTTAACAAACACTCTCAGTATCTGTACAATAGCATTATGAAGTAGTTTAATCAATTTAGTCATTTAGTCAGTTGTATAAGAGAATTTGAGATAGGTCTTGGCTTGCAAAGGCAGCTTTATATTTCTTAATATTTTCTTCTGTCATGGTCAGAAGCTTTGTGGTTTTGGTATTACATAATTTGTTGGTGTCATGTGTGGAAGGAGATTATATGTGGGAGTATGTATGTCTTTAACAGTTTGCTCTTGTTGATCATTGTCAGATTCAGAATATGGTTAAAAAAAAAAACCTGAAAAACCTAGTTCTTAAAAGTTGGTAAGAAAGTGCAAGTATTACAGGTTTTGGTTTTGTTTTGGAAAAAAAGAGGTTCTAGCCCCTATGAATGTGAAAACAAACTTATAAGTGTCTGAGTCACACAGGGAGGTCTAGATATTCCTTTAAATTTTGAAAGGTCTAATTTATTCTTGACACCTTTATAAAAGTTTGGAATGTGATGGCAGAGCATCAGTCAAAAATAGTTTGAAAATTATCAAGAAAACTTTCAGAGTACCTTCAAAGGAGGTACTTTAAATGTTTCACACTGCATGTGTAGAAACAGAAGGGAGAATGACAATTTTGTAGTTTCTTATTCCCCATTTATCCTGGCATTCGAAAGCTTAGGTAGGAAGATAGCAAATACAAGTTCTGATTGCAACAGGGCAATAATCAATTGCCTTGGAGGGGAGAAATGGCCTGTTCCAGCTTTTAAATATTGCGTTGAGGCAAACCTTTTTATTGCTTTCTCTTACGTAGGATTGTCTCATTCCTATAACTCCTGTTAATGCTTCTGCACACATACACATTTAAAACATTTTTTTCAGAAAGCAGATGCTCTAAAAATCTATTTGAATCCAACTGCTGACAATATACAACTGAAAAAATACCATAAACTTTAGATTGTAATGTCTTTTTCTTAATTGAATGTTTTTTCCTACCGTCTTCAAACTTTTCCTTTTTTGGCAGGGTACTTTACACATCCTCTTAAACCCATTAAAAACAATCCAATTCATTTTCCATTACAAAAGGTAAAAGCTATAGGTATTTCCAGTCTGTTTTAACTGTATGTAATTTAGTTGCCTGAACCTAATCTGTTAAATGATTTCTGAGCTTGAAAAGTAGGCTGATATCTGGCACTCTCATGGCACTCCAGACCCCTTAGGATTTGTGCATTTCAACCCAGAGGAAATAACAAGTACCCGAAGTTAAAAACAGACAATCTAATGGTTTCCTAGCCTATTTGCTCTCAATATCTCTAGGAATGAAGTGGAAGGACCTGCTGAAAAGGTGAATGGGAACAAAGAAAGATATATAAAAGGGTTTATCATCATAAAAGGTGAGTGAAATAGAGTGAAAGTTTCCTGCTGTTTCTTGTGCAATTTCAACTGGCCATTTGCCCTAGCACAAATGGATGTGGGGACTGCCCTAACAGAGAAATTATTTTGGATCCTATTGCACAATAAATTAGACAATGTCTTGGACATCTGTGTCTGAGCTGACTTTTCTTTTTCTCAGAGGTTTTTTAAAACCTCTCCAGTAATGGCGAATAATAATTAAGTTCCTACAGAGTCTCCCATTCTCCACCTCTAAGATCCTTCTTCTCTTAACTGTGACCTCTCCCATCTTTCTCTTGTTTTAGGGTGTAACTGTCTCTACATTTCTACAGAGGATTCTCCTTCCAGACTTCAGCTACTGAGGAATAAATGACAATGTACTGTGACCTTTTATACTAGCACTAGACGGTCCCATATGAATTGCAATTACATTTTTGGCCTCAAGGCTTTACTCAGTTGACGATCTGTGGCAGGTCTCTGAGTATCAGAATCAAGATTGCCCACATGAACAATAGCTGCCCATTCAAGTACAGAATTATTTCTCATGCAAAAAGGTATAAGAATTCATCCTGGTAAAATTAAAAAAAAAATGTCCAAAGATGAGTAAGACATTAGTAATACAAATAACTGGTTTTTTTTCAAATGAAAACCTCTTTTAGTCCTACCTTGACAGTATACATTTATAACCCATACTTACTAAACATCTGTGGAAATTAGTAGTTAGTCATTCAGTGATCTAAGAAAAAACATGGGGAGCAGCATACACAATGAAAGGTGTTGGGATTTATGTGTTCCTCTTGTTAAGAAAAATATTTGAAATAAATGGACTTCTAGAATTAAAATAAAGGTATCTGAGAGAAGATAGGTACCCAAAACTGGAGACAGGGGATATACTGACCTGCCCTGAGAATATCTAGAAACTGTTATTTATATACAGTTATATTATATATATATATATAATATACAAATTAATATTTGTATTCATTTATGAGCTTGTTTGTTAATAAACCTTTAGAAATAAAACTTGAATGAGCATTGTGGTCTTGTGATTTTCCTTTGATTCCTGTTTCGTGGACTCAGCAGTACTGAGAAGAAAAAAGCCTGTGCAAAAAAGCAAGGAGTTTGTTCTACATGCCCTAGGAGGTCAATGAGATTCAGAAACTTCCCAAAAGAGGAACTTTATGAAAGATAACCATTAACACTCTAAAAATTAAAACACTACTTCTCTTAGAACTTTTACATTAGGAAAAAATATCCTCTCCCATTGCCACAGTTATATGGATCTATGGGTAAAAATTTTGCCTTGCCATTTTTCAACTTGCAATTGCATTGTCATCTGAGGCTTGTGATCTTTTGTTATCAGACCAAACAAGTATGTTATGAAACACGTTTTTACAAAGTGTTCATTAAGTTTGTTTTCTGCTTGCTGAAGGAAACTAAGAAAATGCCTACAAATCAGAGTATTATCTTTCTAAAGAATAATTACTTTTTTGTTTGTTTGATTTGCCATCTCTTTGTGCTCAATATGACTTGTTTGTAAACAAATCTCTTGGCAAACCAAGACTAGAGATCACTGCAATATTTTAAGAAACATGGAGACATTAATGTCTACTTTATAGAGCTTTTTTGAAACTTATATTAATGGTAGATCTGCAAGTGTGGAAAAGCAGAAGTCTGGAACCAGTACAAAAATTAGGTGAAAAATATTTGCTGAAAAAGCAGGTTGCTTTGACATTTATTTTTGACCATCGTTATTTTAAAGCATGGCTCCATTAGACTATCTTCAACATTTATCTAGTCTTCACTGTCATCCTTGTGCAGGCAAAAATATGTATGCAAGGAGTGCTTATTTGTTTCTTAGACACGGGAAGAAATATAGCATTTGATGAAGCCTTTGATAAAAGTCTTATAAATTAAAACAACAACAATTCATAAGCAATCCTGAAAATCCCCAGAAAACACATGCCTGTTTTGCTTTTCTCACTATATTGCCTGTTTTGCTTTTTTCACTATATTCTATAGTATTGAAAAATTCCTTTTTTGTATTTTTATTTGACTTGATTCACTTGATTATTAAAAAACATCGTCCAAAATCTGTCATTTGCATGGTAATAGAATCTTCATTTTCATGCAATTTTTTAGGTTGCATAGGAGGCAAATACCAGGGTCTGAAAACACAAACTTAGAACATGCATGTTACATGGAGCTTAAAATATTGTTAGAGACCACATGAATTTTTTTGGTCAAAGCTACTAGAATACTCTGATCAGGCAAAAAACTGTAATATTATGACTAACATGATGGATCCACCCTGTACATGGTAAATTGGAAATTACCTGGAACTCCGATATTATTGGATCTCCTTAACAGCTTATGAAAAACTCTGAGTGAGCAAAAATGCAGAGCATGCTGTAAGAACAGAGATAAAGCAATTCAGTGAAAACTGTCATGAAATTAGAAGAAAAATAAGCCTTTGATAATGACAATCTTTTACCTTAATGTGAACTTCCAGCTGGCTAGAGAGGCCTGTTTATGAAAAAATGAGCAATCGCAGAAGAAAAACAAATTAAATTACAGGAAGCTACTTCTTACTAGTTTGAACTAGTTCTGTATTTTCTGCTGAAGTGATCAATTTTCTTTTATTCAAGTTATCAAATTATCTCCTGAGAGATTTTCAATTTCTTTGCAGCTGGTGGGTGCTTGGATAAAACAAGATAGAATTCAGCTCACATTTTTGAAGGGCTTTGGTATCTTTAAGGATAAAGAATTCAATGTAAATGTAAGATTATTATGTAGAAGGAGTGCTATGAACTCAGAAAGCAATTAAAAAAGACAATGTAGAAATTATTATCAGGTTCATGAACAGAATAATGAAGGCTAATGCATCTTTTACAGGAATTGCAAAATGCAAATGAATAACAATGTTTATTTATAAAGTTTTATCAGTGTAGGCTGTGATATGTTTGGAGATACAACATATTTTAAAATGAAAAACAAAATTGCTGGAGCATCTAAAAGAAAAAAAATCTACTAAATCCTGAATTTCAAGGTTATCGTTGGGAATCAGTAGGGTTAATGACAATCAAGGAAATAAATAATATCTGTTTATGCAAAAGCTTTTGGTTGGCATAAGTATTAACATGATATATTTCTTATATGAGATTGTATTAATTTTAGGAGAATAAAATATAAATAAAATCACCTTTATTATGTTCTCAGTGCTAATATTAGTCTGAATGAGCCGCCAGGAGAGATTTATCTGAGCTTAGCAATGTCATTGTACCTGTTACGGCTATAAGAATATTAAATGAAACCTACACCTGTACTTCGGCAAATCTGGGCATAGAAAGTAATTTCTCTCTGAATTTTGTGAAACCTGATTTTACTGAATTATGTTAAAAATCAGAACACTTCTGCACAGTGTTTTTCTCCTTAATATATTTTTCTCCTCCAACATACATATGTGTGTGGAAGGTAGAAGAAGAATTCATCAAGGAGTGGTTGTAGAGGTAGTTTTTATATATTCTTTTCCCTGTGAATTTTAATTTTCTAAAATAATTTACATTGATCATGTGCTTAGACCCATAGCCCTGTGCTAGGATATCCTTTTGATATATGAGGTCAAACTAATCTTAAAATGATCTCTCTCAAAATGAGCAATTATATATAGAAAGTTATGCTGGTTTGGGCTGGGGTGGACTTGCTTTTCTTCATACTAGCAGCTTTGGTATTATGGATTTGTGCTGAAAACAGTCTTGATAATACAGGGATGTTTTTATTTCTGCTGAGCAGTGCTTACACAGAGTAGGTTGGAGGTTCATGCGCAACTGGGAGAGGATAGTTGGCCCCAACTGATCAAAGGGATATTTCATACCCATGGCATTATGCTCAGCATATAAACTGAGGGGAGAAGGAAAAGAGAGATACTTGAAGCAATGGATTTTGTCTTGTCAAGTCACCATGACTCATGATGGAGCCCTGCTTCCCTGGGAACAGCTGGATACCTGCCTGCCCACAGGAAGTGGTGAATAGATTAAATATTTTTATTTGTTACATGCATGATTTTTGCTTTACCTATTAAAAGGTCTATATCTAAACTTATGAGTTTACTCAAGTTTACTCTTGGGTTTCCTCCACCATCCCACTGCAGGGGAGTGAATTAGCAGCTGTGTGAGGCTTAGTTTTCATCTGGGGTTAAACTATGAGAAAACCAAAACATCTTGTGGAGAGAGCTGTCTGAGGATACTGCTAGCTTGCTTTCGGTCATTACTGAAAGATTGTGGAGATAAGTGGGGAAAGGTAGTATTTTCCAGTACCTGAATGGAGCCTACAAGAAAGATGGAGAGGAGCTATCTACAAGGACATGTGACAGACCACATGGGAATATCTTCAAAATGAAAGAGAGTAGATTTAGATTAGATATTAGAAATAGAAATCATTTGAGGTTTTTAGGGCATGGGAACAGGCTGCCCAGAAAAGTTACAGGTGCCCCATGCCTGGAGATTTTCAAGACCAGGTTGGATGTGGCTTTGATTAACCTCATCTAGGGTGTTATAACTAGGTGATCTTTGAGGTTCCTTCCAAACAAGGCGATTCTATCATTCTGTATTTCAGTGATTCAGTCTGGAACACTATGGCTTGGATAGCTGACCTACTAAATGGGCAACAAGACTGGAGGGTTTTGAGGACAGAGGGTTGTTGTTGTCATACTCTACTTGGAGGCCAGTTATAGAGAATTTCTTGGGGATATGTCTTGAACCTATCCTAGTCAGTGTATTCTATTCATCCCTGGTTGTGTCCACACAAAATTTGTGGGTGACCCAAACTAGGGTGTAGTTTATAACAGCTTTTTAAAGGTCCATGGACAGCTTGAAGAAATGGACCAAAAAGAATGCTATTAAATTAAACAAGGATAAATGCAAATGTCTGTGACAGGTATGGACTAACGTATTTTAATGGTACAAAGACTAGACCTTTGTAGTGCCTAAGCAGTGACTGACTGATGAAAAACTGTTGAAAAGTCCTGGAGATACCAATGGACAGAAACCTCATCAGAAATATAGGCAGTAAGTAGATTGAGGAAGGTTCTTATTTTCCTTGATCATTTTCTTGACACATTAGATCACCTCTAAAGTACTATATCCAGTTTTACCACTGTCATTAAGATTATTTGTGTCTTGGAAGAAGTTTAATTTATTCAAAGTAAATTTAAACAGGCAACTACAAAATCTCAAAGAGAATAACACCTCTTTTGTTTTAAATAAGTAGTTAGCAGCTTTTTAATGTAATCTGTCTCTCTCTGTATTTCCTGCTGCCTTACTTCAAGGTACCTGCAGTTTGTCCATGCCTTTTTGATTTATACCTACCACTGTTAATGGAAAATAATAGACATAAGGAACAGAAGAATGAAATCTCAAACTAAATACTAACAAAGAAAAAATAGGAAAAAAAAGTATGCATAAACAAATATCTTAATATAAGATTAATTCCATGTAAGTGAGATATTTAGGTCAGATTTTTAGTGACCTTATTTTTCTAGTAATTTTGTGGTGCATAGTAAGAAATAAGAATTTAGTAGGAGCTCAGGTTTAGATTTGTGACACCAGCCTATTCCAATAGGGAATAATTACCCAAATCCAGACAGTTCAACTGAAGTCTAAGGTTGGCTAAAACTGACCAGAAGAAATCATGGGAACCATTGTAGAACTGCCAGAATATGCCAGGGAGTGCTCAAGTACATAAAGAAGTTGCTAATAGCAGCTTTCAATCACATTGATATTCATTGTAATAAAAAATGATAAATTGTTTTAAAAGTTGTACATCTTCAAAAGCTGCTAAGAATGAGTTTTGACTGTTTTAATGTGAAACCAAGATCAAACAAAACATTTGAACTTGAGATAATACAAGCATGGTAAACTAAAATGCAAAGATGATGGAATAAAAGCATGATACATTATGTATGAAAAAGCATGTCCATAAAGAAGAACAATGAAAGAACTTAGCATATCTTTACAAAGCAGATAAAGCAAACAAAATATCCTTCTCAATCAGTCTTACCAGGAACTATCAATACTGAAAGTTTAGGTCTCTTTTAAATCTAAGTTCCTTAAACAATGGAGAAGGTCTGTGGACTGTCCCTTTTATTAGATTACCTCTCCAAGGTGGGCTCCATGTCTAACGGGAGCCAACATTGTGCTGTTGTGGCAGAGAAATCTAACAGTATCCTGGCCTGCAATAGGAAAAGCATTGACAGTGGCCAAGGAAAGTGATCCTGCCTCGCTCTAAGATGGTAAAGGGACAAGACTCTCTCATCTGAGCAAAGTTTGAGATAGCTGGGCTGTTTAGACTGGAAAAGTGAAGATTCAGGAGAAATATTGTCAATGTGTGCAAATACCTGAAGAGGGGCTGCAAAGAAGACAGCACCAGGCTCTTCTCAGTGGTGCCTAGTGACAGGATGGGAGACAATACCTAAACACAGGAAATTCTATCTGAATGTTGGAAAGTACTTTTCCACTGGGAAGGTGACTGAGCACTAGCACAGGTTGCCCAAAGCAGTTGTGAAGTCTCTTACCTTAGAGATACTCAAAAGGCATCTGGACTTTGTCAGACAATGTTTTCTAGGTGACCTTATTGTGCAGGGGTGGTTGGACAAGATGATATGCAGCAGCCCTTTCCAACTTCATCCATCCAATGATTCTGTGATAAAAGCAGTGAATTAGTGATAAATACCAATTGCTTTTCTAAATAAGTAGAAAGCTTTATAATTTTGGCAATATTATATAGTATTATATATATAAATTTTACTTGCAATTTTTTTCTGCAGATATTTAATTTTTTTTTTGTTTATTTATTTATTTATTTATTAGTTCCTTTTACAAAGCTATTCACTTACAGAAATAACCTACCTAAAGAAAATACTGAGAATTTTTTTCAGTATTTGCATTTTTTTTTTTTTTTACTTTAGAGATGGGAATACCTTGGTGCACATTATAAAGACCTCTGAACATCTCATTGCAATTGTGAGTGGCATCATTCATCTTAGCAATGACACTTCATAAAGGAGATATGTAGAGATAGGTGTAAATGTTTAGTCAAGTTTTGTGAAGAACAGTTATCCTTTATCTGAGACTCTAAATGCAAGACCTTAATAGAAACTACAGTGTTATGTTGCGTGTAAAAAGGCTATTGCCATTTTTGATTAGAATGGACAGATCTTCTCCTTACAGACATATCAATTAATTTAAAATAACCTGTTTTAGTTGCTTTAGTTTTATGCAAATAAAATCAGTCTAGTCTTTTGATTAAATGTTTAATATTTATAATTAGCAGGAAAATATATTTTCTATATTTGTACAGAAAATAACAGAAATATGCTTTTATGAATATCAGTTTTTTGACTACTTGTCCCCACCACAATCTGTTGTAAAAGTCCAGATTCTGTCCTTAAAAATGCTTATCATTTTTTCAGGCTGAGGGCCTGATAGTTGCCTACTTTTCATGGATGAAATATTTACTAATTAATTGCCTCCTGCAATTCTAATTTAAACAGCCTAGTTCCTTATATTATGCAACACAACACAGTGATTTAGTGCAGCTGTACAAGAAGGAGTTCACAAGAACCTTATGCATAAAAATTGCATCTTCAATGTGCCTATGTCTTGTATGTGAGTTTAGCATAACACCAACACAGTTCAATTAAAAATCACAATGGCTTTATCATTTTGCTTAGATCAAAGAAGAAATAGCTGTAGGGAATTCAATTAAAAATTACTGATAGAACATACTGGTAGTATCTGTTGTTTAATATAGAGTGGTTTATCTAAATTTATATTTGGTCTATATTCCTCTATTTGTCTTCACAGTGGTGTTTCTGAGTGATAAATAACTACTGATAGTATTCAGACTTGCCTGACAGTGTGAAATTCAACTGCAGAAGCACGTGCCTGTATTGTTGCTTCTCCCTTGGTCTTGCAGATACAATGGCTGAAAGTGTTATCACACAGTTTCTAGTACTTCAAAATTTTTTTATGAATGATTCATTTTTGGCTCCCTGTGAAGTGACATGGAGTGTGTTGACTCAGGCTAGCCAGTGCAAGATGCCAGTCTTAGAAGCATGGAGCAGTTTGGGTTGGGAGGAGTCTATAATTAGCTTGTCCAACTCCCCTGCCATAGGGAGGAATACCTTTCAAAGTCTGAGCCAGACAGAACTTGAATGTTTCCAGTGATGGGGCATACACAGCTTCTCTGAGTAGTCTGTTTCAGTGTCTCACTGTCACTGTAGTAAAAAAATGTCTTTCTTACGCACAGTCTAAAACAATACTTTTAATTTAAAAACTATTGCCCCTTTTTAAAACTATGCTCAGTCTAAAACTATACTTTTAATTTTAAAACTATTGACCTTTTTTAAAACTATCGACCCTTGTCCTGTCACTACACACCCCTGTGAAAAAGCCCTCACTGACTTTCTTGTAGGCCCCATTCAGGTGATGGAATTATTTGGATTGTTCAGTCTGGAAAAGAAAAGGCTTAAGGAAGAATTTATGGCAATATTTAAACCCTTAAAGAGGCTTTTAAGAAAGATGGAGAGAGACTTTTACAAAGGCTTGTAGTGACAGGACAAGGATCATGTCTTATCAACCAGAAGAAGGTAGATTTAGGTCCAGTAATACTTCTTTTCTAGTAGCATGTTACTGAATTAAGATACCCTTGATATATCTCAAGAGTCTCCTGGATGGCTTATATCTTGGTGTGCTGCTCTTCCAGCAAATGTCAGGATGACTGAAGTCCCCCAGTGGGATCAGAGCCTGTGAGTGCGTTTCTTCCTGATGTAAGAATGCTACATCACCATACTCCCTTCTATCACACAGCCCTCAACCTAATACCAACCACGAGATTTTCTTTGTTAGCTTGGTCTTCAAATTCTTACTTGTAACTCTCAACCCATCCATTGCTGCATTTCAAAGGTAGCTTTGTGCATTCAATCAATTCATTGTTTATAGACAGGGCAGCCTCTCTACCTCTCTTCCTTGCTTGTTCTCTCTGAATGGTATATAGCAATTTTTGTTACTTATGTGTCTTGGTTTAAGCCCAGCACTACGCAACCACTCACTCACACTCTGACCTCAATGGAACACAGACAAGGATCAGAAGTAAGACTTGTAGGTTGAGATACAAACAGTTAAATAATTGAAAAAAAGTGAAATATAATGATAACAATGATGATGATGATGATAATTAATTGGTTTTTAAAAAAAGAAAACAAAAGGAAAAATAGTGATGCTCACTACCTGTTTACTGATACCAAACCCCCACAGTGCACAGTGACTAGCCCCTGTTTCAGTAACTCTCTCAGTTTAGATACTGGGCATGATATTTTGTAGAGTTTTAATCACCTGCACTGACTATGGTCCCTCCCAGCATTTTGTGTACTCCCTTACTGGGAGAGCACAAGACACTTAAAAAAAATCCCTGACTACAGATAAATGTTATCAACAGTATTCCTATACAGAATCCAAAACACAGCATTGTGTCAGCTCCTGAAAAGAATTTAAATCTATCCTATTTGAAATTTGGACACCATGCTACATGCATTGGTATAGAGACACTTTGGTAGGGCTATTGACTGTCACTCTTTTAGAGAAATACACATTTGAGGCCCCAACCACACCCTGAGTCACCAATTCATTCACTCAATCTCCCTCTCCAGCAGGACAAGGGGTGAAAATAAAATGGACAAAATCATGGGTCATGGTACAGACAGAGAAATCACCCATTACTGTAACAGGCAAACCAGACTTTAGGAAAATTAATTTAATCTATTTCCAACTAACATGAGAATAAGATTGTGAGAAATAAAATCAAGACTAAAACCGCCTTCACCTTCCCCCTCCATTCTTTCCAAACTCCGCTTCTTTCCACAACTCTTCTTTGTCCTCCCAAACATAAGCAGTGTAAAATCTGTCTCCACTGCTCCTTCCTCCTTCTCCTTTTCTTCTCCTGTAGTGTTGTGTCTCTTCAAGAGAATACAGTCCTTCACAAATGTCTCCAGTATGGATCTTGGACTGCAATATTTCAGGAAGAGTGTGGCTCCCCTATGGACCAAAGTTTCTGTCAGAAAACCTGCTTCTCCATGGGCCTCTCCATGGACTGCAGTTGCTGCCAGGAGCCTGCTTCAGCTTGAGCTCAGGCTGCAGCTTCTTTACGGGCACCTTTTGCTCTAGCAATACTCCACAGACTGCAGGGTGGATATCTGCAGCACCATGGTTCTACACAGATTGCAACGGAACCTCTGTCCTGGCATTGAGTCTCTCTTGGAGCCAGCTGGAATTGGCTCTCAGACATGGGGACAGCTCCTGGTGTCTTCTTGTAGAAACCTTTCCCATGAAAACCTTGCCATGAAGACACGATACAGAGCTATATCACAGGTGTTCCCCTTGATGCCTCAGAGGCTACCTAGAACAGAGACAGTGTTAAAGGAACAAAGTAGGTATTTATTAAAAAGGCTTTCAAAGGATACATCTTGGGTAGTACAAGAGCCTGGCTGAGACTACATCCAAGATGGAAAATGGGTCACATGTTTTTTCACACTTTTATGTTTTTGTCATTTACATATTGGGGTCAATTGATTACAGCTTCAGGTTATGAAGTCCCATCCTCCCAGATTGCTCTTCACAATTTGTTGTTATACTTTTTGGGCCTGAAGCTGTAAAGATGTCCTTGGTTCTCCTTGGGCTGGAAAAGAATTGTTTTGTCTAACTAAACTGTGAAGAGATATTGCTAACACTCTATATAAAGTTCAGAGTTATATACTAATGCAGTACAGAATCTAAAAAATATGAAAGCTAAAACTTAAGGCTCTCTTAATGCCTGGTGCATCAGCAGCCCCTGTCTCTTTTCTATTACTGAAAATTCCACCCTTTTGTTCCAGTAAGTCTACTTTAATGCTCTCCTTATCTCCTTTAGATACTTTTGCCTCTGTATATACTTACAAGCTAGTTACCCTTAAGAAAAGGACTCAAGCCATAAACTGCATCCTCAGAAACATCCCCGAGGACTCCTTCTGAAAGGTTTCATCTGCAACAGGAAAAGTTCTTATGAGCAGAATTTTAACATGCAAAGTCTCAAAGTCTACAGGGATTATGCAGCTGAACAAGCATTGATTCTGTTTTGCTGGCTTTTGTGCCATGACAATGTCTGTGTAAGTGCTGGTGCCTTGGGTGTTTCCCAATATGTTGGTGAGGGATGAATGCCAGGGTGGAGGCTTGTGACCTGGATTTCTCTATCCCACTGTTTTCTAGCTCTTTTCAGACCACTTGTAGTCAATTACTGTTTTTTTGATATTTTTTTTCTTTTTTCTTTTTCAGTTCTATATGTTTGCAAGAGTTCTGAGATCATGAACTTTTGGAAACTTTTCTGTGCTTTATATGAAGTGTTGTGATCAAAGTCTCTATGGCAGACATCCCTGGGGTTCATCTGCTTTGTGTCAGAAGCCTTATGTTGGTTTCCTCCTTCTATTTGTGGCTAAATTTTAAAAGGAAGGTTCAGACATTTGTGGAAGTGACTCAAAGTCATTCTTCATAGCCAATTTAGTTACAGCTCACTTGGCGTTTTGAACTGCTTTAGCAACAGACTGCTATTCTTTTGGAATGAACTAGAAAAGTATAAGCAGCAGGTAAAATATATTAAAAGCTGCATCCACGTGGATCTTCTCACTGTTAAAATGATCATAATTTCCCAAACCCACTTGAGATATACACAGTATGTATTCTTCCTATCATCTCTTTGATATATTTTATAAAGTGCTCTTAATTATAGTTTTCTTCAAAATATCCATTTTCCTATTATGTAGATAAAATACATGTTCAAAATGCAGTTTCCTTCATTGTGTGATATTCTCATTATCAGTCTCTGCAGCATTGGAATGGAATGACCTAAAGCAGAGCTTGAAAGACTCTGAGGTCCTTCACTTGGCTGGCTATTCAGTATCTGCCCTAAGCAGACTCATATTTGGGTGAGTTAGCCTACTCCTCTCACCTCTTTTCATCAGTCACGCTCACTTCCAAAGACACATTTTACCTATAATTCTAAAAATCACCTCCCAAAAAACAAACAAAACCCTCCAAACAGATAAAGGAGCTCCTCAGTATTTACTCAGATATGCAGTGTTTGTGTGTTCATATGAAAACAGGAAGTGTGTGTGTATATGTGTGGACATAAATATATGTATACGCAAAATGTGAAAATTTAATTATTAATTATAAGTCTATGTATTATAATTCTGTGTTCATAAGATGAATGTCACTCTGTTTCCTGATTTTTTTTAAAAAAATTAAATATGTTGAATGCAAACTTAAAATAACAGTCAAAGAATAATTCCTTTTGTCATAGTCTGTTATAAACTGAGAATCAGAGCAGAAACTGCCATAAATAAGGGGAGAGTTTTCTAGATGAAGGTCTAGCAAGAATCTGATCAAACAGCAAAGTATCACAATAGCATATGCAGATGTGGCACACATATCAATTGATTTTGAAAAACAGGTTCTGCATCACAAACCCAGTAATCAACTTTTTTGCCAGATTCATCATCATTTCATTTAGTCCCTAACATGGAGTAAGTGATAACGGTATTCCAATTCCATGCAATTAGCTTCTCTGGGATGTAGCAATGCACCCCCACACTAGCAGGTGTTCTGATATTAGTAAAGTAATTGAGTTTCACCACTTGTCTTACTCATAAGGCAAAGAACCAGAAAATCCGATGCTCTTCTCACCATAATTGGCCAAGTTCCAGCACAGAGGCACCTGTTGTATTTCTATTGGGCAGGATGCCAAAAAACCCTTCCTCAATCATCACATACATAAAAGAGAGCACTGAGATTATCAGGGCATTTTTGGGGTGTTTCAACAGGTGTAAGTGTCCTCCCTGCACCTTGCATTGTTACTCCTTTGTTCTGTATGATTTGTTATTTTCAGCTTTATTAAAACCTTTTGCTTTTCAAACATCTCCAATCATGCCATCTTGCTATTTTATAAGCCATTTCTGAGGCTGCAGGCCACCTTCAGAGGTGACACACTTCCGTGGGGCTAACAACGTTCTGGCCTCATGCAGATTCCGTCAGTAGGAGATTTTAAAACTCCCTTAAGACAATGTCATTTTCTTAAGGCTCATTCTACTTCCTTTCCCTATGGATTTTTATACGTCAGTTGTTCTATGCGTTTGCCAGAGTTCTGAGATCGTGAACTTTTGGAAACCTTTCTGTGCTTTATATGAAGCATTGTGATCAATATTATAAAACAGAATTATCCCTGGGGTTCATCTGCTTTGTGTGAGAAGCCTTATGTGGGTTCCCTCCTTTTATCAATTGTTGATGAATATTGTTATCGAGACAGGATACAGTGTGGTTTCTAGCAGTTCTGGCTTTCTTTTCTCTTCACTGGGGCATCTCAAAAGAGGTTGTTTCAAAGTTGTTTTGGTTGTCCAGGCTCAACAGCTTGGCAGGGCATAGCAGAAGAAATTCTATACTGAGAAACAGTAATAGCACTCATATTTTTAACAGATGATAGTGATGGGAACTGTTGAAGTCAGTGGATTTATTTACTACATGCCTTTATATTTTATCTTTCTTTTCTTTGCATCTAGTTGCAGTGACAGAAAAGTGAGTTGCTTCTTTTTTGCAACATCTCCCCAAAAGTAACTGAACTAAATCAGGGCATTAATACCTTATCATGTTTAATTCTTCCATTCTTTCCGAAAATTTTCAGATACCTTTTGTATAAATCTTGTCCTTAGAGTGTTGATCTTTCTCTCTTTTATAATATATTTTTAAGACATTGCCCTAGAAAAATTACTTATATAGGGCAGACTATGTTTTAAGCAACATATCAGACTGTCAATAATTTTAAAAGATCTTTTAATCAATTAGTTGCTCAAATAAGTTTCAAGATGAAAAGACTTATTTTTTTTGCTTCAAATATTTGATTCATGATATAAGAAAGAAATAAAATAATTTAAAAAAACCTCATGAATAGAAACATGGGTATTTTAGCAGGTTGTACCTGTCATGATTTGATAAAATAAAGATGGTGCTATTTCTTTTTTTCAAACTTTATTTTTCTTTTTTTTTCTCATTTTTAAAATTTGTTTTGCTTTTTAAGTATTTATTATTTATTTCAGATATATGGTTTATTTAGGCTATTTTTAGATGGAATTAAGGCAAATTTTAGCATTAATGATTATAAAAAAAGAAGTTACAGTAATAAAATCAGTTCAGAACCTCTGGAAAAATATTGTGTGAAATTTAAGAAATCAGGAGAGAAAAGAGATGATCAGATGATCAGAGGTAAATAAATGTAATTAGTAATCAGGTATCATAAAGATGCTGTACATTCAAATACAGATATTCTCACTTCTGATGCATCTGTCTTTAGACTACATAGATTTAATACAATGTGCAAGCAGTACCCTGCTATATCAGATCAAAGATCTGCACCCTGGAATTATATATATAATAAATAACTTTGAGAAAGAGTAAGAAAAGGGTAGTGTGGTGAGTTTTTACTCAGAGAATTTCTTCTCTTTACAGTTACTTGTGGCTTTCACATTGAAGACTATTGTTTTATGTGATAGTCCTCACTGTATTTTAACTCTCATTTGTTGGATAGTTTTGACATATGTAATCTTTCAGTATCATTACAGTCTGTATATAGTTTGAATAAATACACTAGAAATAAGAATATTGTATAGAACCAAATATGGATAAAATTTTCTCAAAGTTCTTACATACTTACTGTATTTTCCCTAGGGTGATCTGGTTGGAACTTGAAAAGTTTCTAACATTTTTGAAGTAACTGCCCTGTTATTTTAGTCCTCTTGTGCACTTAGTGGTCATGAATTCCCTGACAGATGTTTACATAATTGTGTGCTTAGGATGATTTAAAGTCTTCCAGCTGAGCTTTCCTCTGCATGCTTCGAGGTGTGCTTGGAAACAGCTCTGCCAGTAGATGTCTGAGGGGAGCAAATAGCTCCCAGCAATGGGAAGAGTAAACCTTTGATGGTAAAGCTTCAGAGCTTTGTAGCTAATGCAGCAAAGGACAATTTCCCACACTTCAACACTAAGAGATCCCCCCACTGTCTGGATGTCTCTTGGAGTGAGCTGGAAGTCCTGTCAAACTTACTGGTTCCAAAAGATGTCTCAAAATCCTGAGGGCACTAGACTTTGAAGCTTAGGCATTCCCAGTGCTAGGATTTTGAGGAAGTAGAAATCTTTATTAGCTTTATTAGCTTTAGTGATTACAGAACTGGTGAAAAAGACATAATGAACTCCTGCTTCCTAGTCAAATCAAGCCCCCCAAAATCCAAACACCTTCAAAACCCCCTCAACCAACCTTTTAGATAAGAAGCAGGGGATTTCTTAAATGAAACCCAAGTCTATAAGATTGGGTGATTATGAGCTCACATGCAAATTGAATCATTGGGCAATCTCAGAGGACATACCTTCCCATGACAGATTCAGCTGATTTTGTGGAGACTGAGGACGTGAACTCTTTGCTCTCTGCAGCTTACTGAGGAGGGGAAATAAAAAGGGAGGTGTAGATCATTCCTCTCTGACATCCTGTGATAGGATGCCTGGGGAGGATTCACAGAAGCATCAGGGGAGGTTTAGGTCTGACAGGAAACATTCCTTCACCAAGACAATTGCAAACACTGGAGCAGACTTCTGAGAGAGGTGTTTGATGCCCTATGGCTGTCACTTTTTAACAGGCAGTTAGACAATGCCTTTAATACACCAATTTTTGCTCAAGCTGAAGTAGTCAGGCTATTGAATTAGATGATCATTGAAGGTCCCTTCCAGATGAACTTAACTCTTCTAGTCTAGTCTAGTCTAGTCTAGTCTAGTCTAGTCTAGTCAAGTCTCATTCAGTTCCTAAAATCTTCTAATTAGAAGTTCCAAAAGAACCTTTCTAGACAAGTCTAATTCAGTGAATACGATGAGCCGACAGGAGCCTCGTCTCTAAGCCAATACTTTGAAAATCACATCTGATACAATACTCAAAGGTTCCTATGCTAGAGACTAATTTACTCGAGAAAATGAGATCTTCATCCTCCCTGAATAAACCATTTTAGAAGAGTGGAGTCAACTTGAGTCAGATTGACTATATGACATGAAAATACTAAAGACCCTAACCAAGTTCATATTTGAACATAGAGGTAATTTAGACAAGTACGGCAGAGTAGGGAGAAGGCACCAGCCCAGACACCAGGTCCCAGAGCAACCATACTCTGTTCTCTCCCTGTCTTCAGGTATCTAGCTGGTGAGATTTCTAACACCTCAAAGTCACTCTAACCTACACTATATGCTCTCAAAGTTTGGAGTTGACAGAAGCAAAGGTGATTTGGAGCTGCTTTCTGTGCAATTCCTTTAAGCTGAACTAACCTTATATCTTTTGTGATCTTCTGTGGTGGCAGCAATAATAGCAATCACAGCAGTTTTTTTCCCCTCATGTTGAACTGCAGCTCAAGAGAAATAAAATATGTCATGTGCAGTCTTGCAGGCTTGAAACTGAGCAGCTGCATCTGGAGAATAAATAGTATTGTAACATTATATTACAAAATATTGAAAATGTTGTGGCTACTGGAACAGTGGCTTGATAGTGTAGGCAAATTTTGGATTGGAGAGAAATTGCACTATGTTTTTATCACTAATCATGGAACCTTAATGATTTTAACATACTCATGGACATAGCTAAATGAAAGTTGTTAATTTTACCTTCCTTAATTCTAGTTAATGGATTTTAAATTGTTATCCTACAAAGAAATTTTGCTTGAATCAGTTGTTTAATTCAATTGATACACAAATGTGTATCATTTGATCATTTGACAACATTTGTATCATATAAAATATTTGCTGTATTTTCCTGCAAAGCCCACAATATTATTTTATTCAGGAAGAGAAACTTTTGCTATCTTATTTTATATATTTTTTAATGAAGAAAACCCTCAAAGCTATCCCTTTATTACTCATACAAAAATATAATTTGCTCTTATTCTGGTTTGTTGTGATCTGCCTTGGATATACAACAATTTGTTTCAATGATTCCCTATAAAAAACTGCTGTTTTGTAAAATAATCACGTAATTGCAGCTCTTAACATTTTATCTTTCATTGTCTTTTTTTTTTTTTTTTTTTTTTTTTTTTTTCTGAAAGCAAAAACACATTCATAGTGAAAGAAAATCATTATTAAAACTTGTCAGGTGTTTTCTCTTTTATATGGCATGATACTAAGCTGTTTTCAAAAAAATAAAGAGAATATATCAATGTTTTGACCATTATCAAGACTTTAATCTGTATTATGCTTTTACAAGATTGTAGGATGTTTCATGGTACAGTTTTTCTGATTCAGAAGTAGATTGCATGCTTGCAAGATTGTTTGGAAGTAGCTGTCATGATTTTAGTGAAATGATGAAGGTGCTCCATTTTATTTGCCCTCAAAAGTGGGAAGGAAGAATAAATTTCACTGTTATAGAAATTATTTCCCTTCTTGTATTTCTTTGTGTGAGGTAATACACACAGGAAAGGATTCTTTTTTAATTTTCATCAAACCAAATTTTTTAGTTGAAAGCCTTTTGTTTAGAGAATTATTGGCATCCATTAATCATATAGATATAATGCAGCCTTTAAAATATTTTAGACTTCCAATTTAAATGAAAAAAAACAAAACAAAAAAAACCAAAACAAAACAAAGCAAAAAACAAAACAAAACAAAACAAAAAAAAAAAACAAAACCAAAACTATGATAATATAATTTGATTGTATTGAACATTACTATTGCAGTTCAGGGATGCTGGATTGATTTCAGAGCGAATATTGACTTTTATTATGCTACCTTTTTTGACTAGTCCTAGAAAATAGACCTCTAAAGGAAAATTTGTAATCCTGAATACTTAATTTCCTTGGCAACATGTATTTTAATGTTTTATCTCATATGACTGTTAGCATGTGCATTTTTAAAATTACTTTAACTATAGCCTCACATTCTCATTTGATACAATAAAGTATGACTACTTGATACTCAGTGGGGGAGATAGAAAATAGCTAGCATGTTTCCACAGAAAAGTCACCTACACTTTCTTTCCAAATGATAGTGCAGTTATAAGACTAGGTTACTGAAATGCCTACAAGCCAATTTAATTAGTCAGCTGAATGAAACTGTCAGAAATTTAAGAAACATGTTTTTGGTAAATTATAGCCTTAGGTATTTCTTAATTTGCTCTGTAACTTCAACTGAAAAACCCGTTTATAATGTACTATTTGTTCAGCATGGATGAAAGTTGCTTCACATTTGCTTTTATCTTCTTGCCGTCTAACCATTTCACAGATGTTTGAATTTAATAAGAAGGAAAGTGTTTGGAAAGATTCAGCAAAAAAGGGAGAAAAAAATTACATTTATTATTTTCATACTAATTCTGTTCTTGCCAGCAACAAAGTGAAGAGCATGTTTTTGTTTCAAATTCTAGATTATGGAAATGAATGCTACAGACAAAATTAATAGCTGCAAAATTATGGTAATTATAACCATGGTAACTAAATTTCCTCATGCATTAGAAACTAAAGGCCTATGATACAGTACTTTAGGTCAGGCATGGTACCATTGACTTACAGCGTATCTGCTCACAATAACCCTTTTATGAATTATGCTTAAGTGGTCTATTAAAACACAAAAATTTTTCGTAATTAAAAAATAACACCTGAAAAGGAAGGAAGGAAGGAAGGAAGGAAGGAAGGAAGGAAGGAAGGAAGGAAGGAAGGAAGGAAGGAAGGAAGGAAGGAAGGAAGGAAGGAAGGAAGGAAGGAAGGAAGGAAGGAAGGAAGGAAGAAAAAGTTAATCAGAAATGCAGAAGTACTAGAAGTACTGCAGCCTTTCCCTTAAATTACATAGTTACTTACTTGAAACCTACAGTCCCTTCTCCACTTATTTTGAACCTGTATGTTGGAATACAGAGTGATGGAACCTATCCAAACACTCTTTGGGCAAAATCTTTGCACTATCAATGTATTTTTGTGTATTTAATGCAGGAGTATTGTGTAACCACATCATGAAAACCATATTGCCTGGAATAGCACACTGAAAGGTAACACTGGTACAGGAATAGAATTATTCAGCCATTGCTTCCAGACATATTACAGAGTTTGCCTGTACTGCCTTAAGAAAAATCTTATGCTTTCTCACATCTGTGTTCTAAGAACACATCTATGTTAACAAGAGCTAAAAGGAGAGAGAATACCAAAATTTAATAATGCGTATGTTATGAGAGTTTTGAAATGAACCAGATCCTTAATTTATAATTTCTACTTACCATTTGTGTTATTTTCAGTATACTCCATTATGTCAATTCTATGAAAGAAACAAATTAATTTCTTAAGGAATTTGTTTAGTTCTATCCCATAACCATTAGGACTGAAGCCATGTCAATCTGTCACAAAAAGAGGCTTTTCATTAAATGATCTGAGTAAACAGAGAATCAATAATATCACTAGGAAGGCATGATCTGCTGAACCACACTTTGTATCACATGTATCACAGTTGGATTTGGATTGGAATTTTCTCCTAACATTGGGTTGGAGTCTGGGTACAGGGGCAGCTAAAGACTGCAAAATTAAATACTGCCTTCATTGTATAGTCTTTGAAATTTGCCACATCCATATTATTGAAGCAGTCCTCGTGAGTCCAGTCTTTCTGTAAGGTGTAAACAGTACAGCAAATTCAAAAATATTGACCCCTCATTTTTGTTCAAGAAAACAAAATTAATTTTGGTCATTTATGAAACTAAAGCAAATATATATAATTTTGGTTCTCATGCAATCGTGTTACCTTCAAAGGACTACTAAATAACCCATGTATACATCCAAGAATTCTCCCAATAAAAAAATTGTAATTTGTTTGTCTGGAAAGTAACATCAATCAGTTCTCTAATTCTTTTACTTTGGGTGCCAACAATCCTGCTTTACTGAGTACAGCTTTGAATGATGTCTCTATGCCAAATTAGATGAATTCTCTAGATAAAGAAACTGACATGCAGATAAAAAAGTAGCTGTAGCTTCTCATTCTAAATTACTTCTAGGTTAAGACTGTTCTAAAGGAGGCAGTTTCTGGTATGTCTACATTACCAAGGAACACAATGCAAATTAGGTTAAACCTGTAGAGCAAAGCAGACTAATGCTGAGAATTTGACACATATATTTTGTCTTCATAAATTTACTTCTGACTGATTCTAGACTGCTTTCATACTCTGAATTTTCATAAGCAGATGCAGATTATCTTCTGATTTCCCTTAATACCAATTGAATCCAGTTTGCCAGCTACAATCTCCCCACATATTATATTCCAAAGAGAGGTAATGGAGATAATTCAATTCAAAACCTGCTCATAAACAGAATACTAATGCAGATGCTCTATTTACATGTTAGAGAATACAGTAAAAATCAAATAAACAAAACAGGCAGATGCCTATTACAAAATTCAGATCAAACACAATAAATTACTTGTTGGACAAATAACACGTATCTATATAAATAAGGTCTGTGTCTTTAGACAGTATGATGCAATTTTATTTCCCTGTCTTCTGGATATCAGAATGTGAAAATTGGCCACCTGTGAGTATTTGAATATCAGGTGTTTTGTACTATCTACAGGAATATTTAGGCAACATGCCTCCATTTAGTGCAGAAGGTTTGCTTGAAAAATGTAGCTTCAGGGATTCTATATTTCCAAATAATTTTACTGATATTTCATTCTACTGTATAATAACATTTTCCAGAAAATAACATAGTTCTGAGCTGTCTCCTTCAAATGAAATAACCTGTCATTTACTTTTCCACTGGGGAAATTTCAGAAAAATAGTCTCTTATTTATATCTGACCAATAGCATTACACTCATTAACCAAACAACAATACCCATCTGAGAAACTAGAGTTAAGTGAATAATTGACTTAACTCTCTTTCAGGGAGTTCACCTAGCCCATGAGCAAATTTGAAGAGGAAAAAAAAAATCTCTGAATAATTCTAGGTTTTTAGACTGTGAGCTATTTATTGGACAACCATTTTTTATGTGTATAAGATTCATTCTTACTATGTCATTCTGATATGCTACATAAATTACATGGAGCTGTTTTCTTTCACAGATGTATGGGAGTAATTCCAAGATTAAATATTCTGGAGCAGTGCTCACTTTTCCTAAATCAAAACCTTCTTGATTTAGAATTTGTAGGATTTATTTTAAATATGTCACACTTATGAACACCATTTTCATTGATTTTATTGTTACTACAATATGAAGAAAAAACAATGGTGGAAGTTCTTCTGGCTGGAAGTTATCAATGTCGTCCTCCCTATGTATTCTTTTTGTAGTGTTGATGTACTGTGCAATTGTTATTTAGTATCTTCTCAATTTTAATTTCAACTGTTCTTTGTAAATAAAGATTGTTAATATTTTCCCTGCTTTTTGAATGGAAAATTTAATTATTGAAAGGTTTGGCAGTAGCCAGGACAAGCAGTGTTTCATCCAAATCCGTATGTTTGAAACACCCATCTGGGAACATCAAGTTTGGATTTCACTTTTTAAGTTCATGTTCAGTTAGTCTCTGAGCTTTACAGAGAGACAGATTAGATTGTGTTTTATGCCAAAGATCCATGGAAGAGAAATCTAAGCAGCAGATGATATTACTGTCGCAGTATGGAACTGTATCAAAATCTCCAACTGACTCTGTCATCAGTTTATATGAAGTGATAGAATTTTTTTTTCTGGGTAAGGGATAGTACTGTGTATTTGAAGGACTGGTAGACAAATTAATATACTAAAGTCTATGAGTTTATGATTTCCCCTAAAATAGTGGTGTGAACAGTAATGAAAGTATTTGATACAGATGATTATATAGAAGGCAGAATTTAATACTTTGGATTTCTTAAGTGGAATGCTGGTGATTACAAGCTTTCTAGTTCAGACACTGTGTGATATCTTTTCCAGCTTCAGAAGGCTCCTAACCTCAGACATAAGGGAGTCTTTGTTAGTAAATGAAATTTTACTCCAAATGAATGACAGTTTCCTAAAAGAATTGCTATGCTGTCTCTTATCAGGATTTCTTTGAGATACATTTTATTTAACAGACCATAAGATAGGCTGTGCCCTTAAAATCCCCTTTCACTCATCCCATTTCCCTCCATTGAAAGTCTGAGAGGGAGGTTGAATGATTAGCTCAGTCCACTCAAAATCTATGAGTTTAATGTCATTGTTCAGAAGGACTGCCTATCTATATGATTTTCCTTTTGGAGATCATGTAAAATGATGACACGTAGTGACATATATTTTCACAGATATAAATAGCAGACAGAGACATAAATACCTAAAGAAAAGACCATATGTGTATGTACTCCCTTACCCCTGGCATTTCCCGAAGGCTTAGCAGAGGCTCATTAGTATTTTCTTGAAGAACCAGTTAAACCTGCCGGCTGCAGACTCCATCAGTCTCTCTGCTACACATCTCTCTGTGGGGCTGAGTTCCCCATAGTTCAGTGCTTATGAAATACAGGTTCTTTGTTCAATGTTGATGTGAATGACTCTCTGTGTCTTTTCTAAACTAGTTTAACTGTTATCATAGCTGACAGGTTTCTTTAATAACATTTTTTATATCTATAATAAAAATTACATTGCAAGTACGTAAAAGGTTCTCCAACACCTGCAATATTCACCTTCTATGGTAATTAGGCACATTAAAATTATCTTTATAAATGACTCCCAAAATGACAGAGCTGAAAAAATGTGAACAATTCCCAGAGGATACTCAATCTGTCTTCTCCTTTTTAATTTTCTTCTACTGCCCATGACATGCCTACAGCTTCTAAGCAGAATCTTTTGAGAGTGAACTAAAATTTTCTGCAAACTAAACAGGTGGATGCCTTGTTTCTGGTTTGATATTTAAAATGGAAGCTCTTTAGGGAATCTTTTTGGTAATGCATGTGTAATGCTTAGTTTCATGAGGTACTTGTGTATGACTGGAAATTTTGGTTCTGCAATAGTACAAATTGTCAATAATAATAAGATTTGCACAATGGACATTGAGGGAGATATTGTCAGCTAAGTGATTGGAACAAAGAAGTTTCCAAGGGACAGTCAGGAACTTTATTTCTAAAAGAAAATTTAATGTGGACTTATTATTTTTCTCTCTATTATAACACATCTTATTTTGGCAAAGTCTGTACTAACAAGTGGGATGTGATAGCATAGAATAGTCTGGGAGAATAGTCATATTTATGTTGTTCACACTATTTCCGATTAAAATAGCTTCTCGCCATCATTTGTAAAATCAACCTGTTTCCTATGCAAAGTTGCACTTTATAAGTTTTTACCCTGAAGTTATTTGCCCAGAACTTAATCATCACTAAACAGTTAAGAAAACTTTTAAGGGACTATGACCTCTTAGTCAGTGCATCTCTTTGTTTGCCTTCTAAAACCCCACCCAATCTCTTCAATTTCAACTACATCTCTCTTTCCCTGACCATTTTATGGTTTAAACTTGGGCACCACTGCTGGAATATCTATGAATTCTTACAAAAGCAAACTTATGCAAGGGGGAAACCACTACTTTGTGTTATGTAGACCTAAAGCACAAGAAGCTCTGTGATTTGTTCTTAGATATGAAAGAGGTCTGTAGTGATGCAGAGATATTAAGATATCTCTCCTGTGCTTTAACCAATTGTTAAATTTTATACTGTATAAGATTTCTTTATTTATAAACCCCTTGCTGATATATACTGTGATGAGACCCCTGTGATGCTCGAATTGGAGCTGACCTTCCTCTTTAATTTTTTCCTTTTTGAAGAAAATACATCAAAGAAAAAGCTTCTGTTGCTAAATCTCTGCTTTGTTTGAATGATTTCATACTTAATAAAAATAGAATGATTTGGAAATATAGCAAATCCTTATGGCCTGCCTTGAAAAAATCTGAATAGGGGGCTTAAAAAGAAGTCCTATGTTACCTGTCTGCTCTGTCTTGCCAGGCTTGTCCTCCCCTCCGCTTGTGGGATGAAGTTTGGCATCTTTTGGTGGCTTCCTGGTTGATAACTACCCCACCTACTCTGTGTTGCTTAGAAACTTTTTTTAATCTCATACCTCATGCTGGCATTAGAAATGCCCTACACTTCTGTGAGCCATCTGAATGCTGTCTTTTCTAGAGTTGTTTTTTCTGTTCATGATCAGTTAGAGCAAAGGATTTCTCTCAAAATGCCAGATAGTTCTTTGTGTTCATCCAGGGCGAGTCAAACTTGTGCTTCCTGGCCAACTTCCTTTTAATATAATAAATGTGTCACAGTAACCACACAGTAAACCTTGAGCAAACAAGCATCTCCCCAACTTTGTCTTAAATGCTAAGATGGATGTACTCCTGAGTATCAATGAATTGCCACCAAATGGAGATCAAGCATAAAAATTGAATTGATCTCTTTTTCAGTAATGGTATTAGGTTTGGCACATGTTTGGCACATGTCTATAGATGGACAAAATCCATGCCACTCTTGTTTAGGTTACTGGGATCCTATAGACATTTATTTTCATTATTAATGCTGAGAAAATTAATCAAGTCAAATTGCTTCAGTGCAAGGCAGTGTAATGTACTGCTTTCTAAACTTTTTTTTTCTACAATCCAACCTATAAAATAACATTGATATTAACAGTTTCTTAGTTAAAAGATGAAACAGTTCCAATTTCTTAATATCCCCTAATGGAACTGTGAAAACACATACAAAAATAGATGCAGTTATTTTTGTTCTCTGAAATTAGATCCACAAAAATAATGGTTCAAATTTTTGCAAAGTTTCTGAATAGTAGAAAACATTTTCAGATACAAGATGTTTTGAGACTTCTGTAATGGCAAAGTTCTCCTGAAAGGTTGTAAAGTATTTTTTTCTTCTATTATTGATAGATTGCATTGAGGCTATTATTGGTAAGCCTATTAATGTACTATTGAAAGTTTCAAGTGAGAACACAGTTCTGTCAAACCACGCTCCGTGCAGATGTATAATGACTAAAGCATAGATTTTGTCTTGAACAGGTATGTTTAAGACATTCTTTGAAGAAAAAAGTCTGAAAACATGGAAGAAATCTACTTCTAAAATCTAATTCTGTGTGTAAGAATTACTTTGATAATACTAGAATATTGTCAGACTATTTCTCCTCCTATAAATGGCTTGTTTTTACAGAAATGTAATTTCAGTGATTTCAACATACCCAATTTGCATCGTGGTTAGCAAGACAAAACTCTGACTCATGGTTTATTTTACCTACATTCCAACTGAGTACAGAGTGTTCCTGTTGACAGGCACCTAAAGAGTTACTAAAGGAGCACAGAGTGAATTATATAATAGCTTTTTCTTAATGTAAGCCAAATATCTCTGGATAGAAAAAGCAACATTAAGCAAACATAAAGATAGTTCTGGATTCAAGACAAAGAATTTAATTTGATGTAGCAAATTAAAGTTTAACAGTGAATATTGTCTATGTCAAGAGGCAAGAAAGAATTGCAATTATGAATTCACCCCATTATTAACCTTTAGCTATTTTTTGGCATAATTTAAACAAATTATTAGGATTCTTAATTGGGAGGAAGAGAACTTGCACTGATTTCATCCTTTTCTTGTTAGTTTGTGTGTCAGAAAAGAAATCAATTATAATATCAGCCAATAAAACAGCATTGTTACCGAGAGGATTTAAAATTTAGATCTAAAATCTTAGAATTAATCACTTGTATTGATTAATCCCTTTTCACTTAAACTATAAATACTTTGCGTATGAGGAACTAAGACAATATAAATTTTGATATTTTTTTCCTGAAAGAAAAAGTAAGTAAAAGAAATTGCAGCTGTGACTGTAAACTAGACTTTAAGTCAGTCTTTAGCTGGCTGCCTTTCAGACAAACTTCGAACAAAGTTCAAAAGATGACCATTTTTGAGGCTGTTGATTTTGAAAAAAAGCCCCACGAAGACCAAGCATGTTTTAATTAAAAGAACTTCTGAAAACTAAAGGAAAAATAATCTGGTTTTGCAGTACATGAAGATGATTGTAAAGAGACCAGTACAATTACAAAATCATGTGTCAGTACCATTTCTATGGCAGCATCCTTGCCTTCTTATACCAACACTGATGACTATTTAATATTTAGGTACAATTTATGAGCTTAAAATGTAAGTTACTTTAGTTCACACAGTCCAGGTTTTGTCTTTTGTACAGACTTTTTTTTTTAGTTCTCCCTACAATGTTATTTTCTAAAATTCAGTTTCTCTTCTAGATCTGAATAAAGCTGAGTAGGTACTGATATGCATCATGATAAAATCTTCAAGTTGCCTGAATATTTATCCATAAATTTTGAGGATACGATGACTTTGTGTCTTGTCCATGCAGCTAGTCAAGCAACTATCTTTTCTAAGGAAACCTTCCCATGTTTAGTGTAATAGAAAGCCCCCTCATCTCTTCCTTATTCTATCCTTATGCTTAACGAAAGACAGAGCATCTGGCAAAACAGTAATCTGACAGCTGAAGCACTGGCATATTTTTAGGTGTGCATTTGGAATCAACTTTTTGATGCCTCATTTACTGTCGTCCTTTTTTATTGTTTTTTTTTTTTTTTTTTTTTGTTTTTTTTTTTTTTTTTTTTTGTACTTGCTGAGCAGTTTTTAAATCTTCTACCTTGTTATACTTTCTTTCTGTCTCATATTGTCAGCTCCTTTTTTTGATATTTTCAGTAGAAAGGCAAGCATGAAAATCAGTATCTTTCTCAAGGCTATTAAAACAAATCATTAGTAGGATAACAATAAGCTGCCGTAGCATCCTTAAATTTGAAACATTAGAGTCCAGTGATTGCTGCTTCCTCTCTTCTTTACCAGCCACACACTCTCCATGCCAGGCTTTATGTCTGAGAGCACACTGCTTTTCCTGTGGGACAATACTTGCTCCAAGCTTTGCCTGGAGTTAGGATAAACCAACTTGAGCTTTATCCTATTTACAAAAGCTAGCAATGATGAGTGGAGAAGGAGTCACACTGCTTTTGTTCTTGAGGAATGCTGAAACCAAACTGACTCATTGTACTAGGTGGAAAACAAACCAGCGGGAAATTCCAAGTCAGAACTACAATTTAATAGGAAAAATAGAACAAAGGCAAAAAACACTGGCTTAAACTGACACAGTCAGGATACAAATTGAGACTCTCTCGGTCATGGTAGTGGTAGGAATCCAATTAAATGGTGGATGTGATTCTGTTGAAGCAGTGATCCTGTGGAAGGGTTTGGTCTTCCTGAAGGTCCAGTGGTAGTTATGGAGCTCTTGTCCTCTGAGAATCCACTAGTTAGGGCTGTTCATGGTATTCCTACCTTCATATTATATCCAGGTAGGAATGCCTGGTTCCTCCCCCTTGGCAGAGCCTTCTCACAATGGAATGATGTAATTTTTGAGTCATGCAGTGAGACTTGATGGCCTATTAGCAGAGATAGCCCCTGGAGGGAGTTACCAGGGATGTGGTCATGGAGAAGATAAGGAACATTACCACACGTGGCTTTAACAGCTTATGAAGATGGGAATAAAATACATACTTTTGGTTACATCTTACATTGTAACCTAAGCACTCCTCAATCCCAAACTTAAATATTATTAGGAAGAACAATATTTCAGAAATAAACAACTTTGAGGTGTGGTAGATCTGATAAGGTAATGAACAAGTGATGGTACTGATAACTTATCCAAAGCTGCTGAGCTGACAGAGCCAGCCTAGAAACATATGATTGACGGTCAATTACTTTATTTCAGAAAAGCCCAGGGCCACTTTTCAATAGCAGGGACGCCTAACACACTCCTTCTTAGAGAGTGTGTGGAGCTTCCTCCCTTGAGAGAATATCTCTAAACATTACTTCTCAAGGCTGAGTTAAAGAGATGTGCCAATGGTCATTGGTATAGCTGAGTAGCATCAACTGCTATGTCATAATTATTTTGCAAGCTTTAATATCATTGCTTCAATATTTTTCAATAGATAGTGCACTATACTAGTAGTTACAGCTACATATACTATGAATTAAGTACCACTGATTAAAGTATTTCAGTCTATTTGTTATTGTTACCATAATTTTAATAATTAATTAATTAATGTTGCTTCGCGTATCTGTCTCTCAGGCCAGCCCAGTGTTCGGCTGGACCACCCTGCTAGCTCTGATATGCCCAACAGTACCTTTGCGTGGGTCTTTGGCTCTACAGTACCTTCGCCTTGGCTCTCACGGCCGTGGTTCGAAAGAGGGGACACTCCTTAAGGCTCAGGAAGAAGGTTTTACTCAGGAAACACAGGGGCAGTCCCTGGTTCCAGGCCTGTGCCTCTGGAGAGTGACCCCGGGCCTGGTTTGCAGGGAGTTTTTGTTCACCAGAAATCTCAGGAGTGGGCACAAGTTACAAGACCAATGAAACAAAGCAAGGTGGGTAAGGCCAAATGCAATACACAACATTAACAAATCAGGTTGATTAAGGTGGGATCCTCGGAGATCCATCAATCACTGTCCGACACCTCTCCGAAGGTTTTGGGCCTGGGGGGTGATGGGCATGGCGGGGAGAATATACATTGTGATGGGGGAAAAGACAATAGGATGACCGAAACTCTGGGCAGAGGATTAGGTTGCCTTGGAAACTCTTATCAACTTCTGATAAGAACATTCCAAGCCAAGAACTTTACCTGGCTGGGGTTAAAGTCCAAATCACATCAAACCTACAACTAAAAAACCTATGAAACAATTTCAGCACCCCCCAAATTAAATTAATTAAATTAATATAAATATATTTGGACTGCAATCCTTGATCCTGAACAAAGTTGTATAAAGTCACCATTACAATCCTTTAGACATAAACAGTTGACTGTGTCTGGGATTTGGATTGGATCCAGTCACCCCTGAGCTCCTCTTTAGAGGAAGTTTTGAACTCATGTGACCTTTTCTGAAACCCTTGCCTCAACAAGACAGTCTGCCTGATAAAACTTGTTCAAAGCTTCTGTTTTGTTTGCAACAGCTCCCCTCACACCCCCCCTAAAAATGTGTTTTAAAACTGAAGTCACAGAAGTTACTGTCTGTAGTAATAATCAAATCAGAAAAAAAAAATGTTCTTCAAGAGAATTATAATTTTCATCAGCATAGTAATGAACAATCTCAAAAAAAAAAGCAATCAAAGAATTATAAAGTTTAGGGGTTGAATTCTAGTCACTGAAATCCTAAATCTCAGAGATCTAAGGGACTTGGAGGAGAGCAGGAGTTTTTAAAAGCACTTTCTTAAATGAAAAGGCTTTTGATAACACATGCTGTTATATTCCAACATCATCTCTTCTTTATGAGACAGAAAACACTGTGTCCCATCTCCTTGCATTAGATGTAGCATTTAAAATGCAGTAATGTCGTTCTTTCATGCCTGTGTACAGAAGACTGAAAAAATTTGTGGCACATCTTAAAATATTATTTTTGAAGTCGTATTAAATACTTTGGTTATGCTTTGTGTACGTAATTTAGGATACAGTAACAACTCATGTTTTAAACAAGATTTTTACACCTGATACCAAATTCTTATGTATTCTTAAAAGCAAAATATCCAGAACTCTGAGTCAGGGATTTATAGCTAAAATTAACTTATTCTAGTGCTGGTAAACTACAGAAAGAACACTAGATTAGGGCTGTCATGTCTAAACATTGAATGGCCAATGGGGACATGAGGAAAAAAAATAGCTGAATTCTAAGGTTTTCTTAGAATTCATTTTCATTTTTTTTTTTGTTTTCTAATCAGCATTCCACAGATGAATCTTCTGTTTAATGAGCAGTAGTTGTTAGAATGTGCTCAGATATTGGGGTGTTAAAAGCGCTACAGCAGCTGTATAAACAAAGTGGAAATCCAGGTTGATTTTCTTTAAGCACTTTGTCAAAAGAGATAAAAGAAACAGAATGGAAGAGTGTTTTAAGGAAAGTAATTAGAATGAGCAGGTGAAGTGCCATACAATACTGCGAAGAAGTCATTTGAAGAGCGGTGTTGAGATATAAGCAGGTGAAATATTTGAAGGGTCTTAAAAAGTAACATCAAGTTAGGTCAAATGAAAATGAAAAATGCAGTAAAAAGGATAGCCTTTTGGTCTCAAGATTAAAAGTTTGGTTTGATGTACTTAATAAGAAGTAACACAGGAATGAAGAAAAATAAGGTGGGGGAAGAAATCATTATACAGAGCACTCAGTACAAGAGTTTCAGGAGAACTTCTAAAGCAGAGAAGAAAAACAAAATATTCCAGTTGGAGTGATGTAATTTGTATAAGATACCAAAAGCCCAAATATACTTTAAAGTATGGAATGTAAAGAAAAAAGATCTATTAGCATCCTTGGAAGAATGTCACAAAGAAAGATCAGAGAATGATGTGCACAGATCATCTACCAGTAACTTGGCAGAATTTTATGCTTTTAAGCAAAAGTGTATAGAATGAAAAATACTTTGAGAAAACAAGATCAGCCCTAATACAACTGTCCACCCACTTACAGCTGCATGTCAGAAAATCAAACAAAGAATTTAAAGAACTGTGAGACTGAAATCAGACATAGTGTGAGAGATTCAAAAGCTTTCAATGTAGTAATGGCTCTTGTTTCCAAAAGTAGTCATCCTCTAGAAAAACAAAAGTCATATATAATAGTGATTTTTTTTCTCTCTCTCTGATTCTGTATTATTTTTCTCTTTCTGTTTTGACACAATCTTTCAGGCCTAGATCATTATGCAACAGGTCATCACAAGGTTGAGGATTCAGCCCCTCTATTACTCTTTTGAAGTTTTTTAATGTTTTTCGCTTTGCCTGTGTTGTTTGGTCATGGGTATAAAGGGCCCACTTAGGGACACCATGCTGGAGTCCCACGGCTAGCTCATCACCACCCCAGCACCAGCACCAGGAGTGTGGTGTCGCCTCTTGAGCAATCCACAAAGGACATGCTTTAGAGCTCCTTGCTCTACGGCTCTAAGATCCCAAACAGCACAGGTTGGAGGCAAGGAATGAGAGGAAGGTCTTCTGTGTGATTTCCAAAGAGTTCATTCTCCAAAAGGGTCAGGGACAGAAAGATGCCAAACCTGGGTGCACAGAGGCTTATAAACAGGGGAGGTCTCAGGGGAGGGTACAGTCCATCAGCCAAAAGGGAAGGAACAGGGGAGGAACACAAGGTGGGGCTTTATGCTACATTTATCAATGAAGAAAGCAATGGGAGGGGAATAGGTCATGTGGACTTAGAGGGCTTTGAGTTTTAGGTATTTTTCAGGGAGGAGTTTCAGGCAGGGGCTTGGGATAACAAGAATTGGCAGAGAACATTCTGGAAATATTGGTAGGGTCAGGTGAGACAAACAACTCAAGGGGCAGATACAACTTCAAGGACACACCATTGACTCAGGGGAAATAGGGGAATACAGAACAGTTCATTGACAACTGAACAGGACACCCACAACAACTTAGCAGATAGACTTCTAAAATCTCTAGCTTCCCTTTTCAGTTAATTCTATTAGATCTAATTATCTGTTTTCAGTTTACAGCTTCAAGTCTGTGATTTAGCATACTTTGCTTTGAATTATGCTTATCAATAAAGTACGGATTTCCAACAATATATAATATGGTTTCTTCTGAGCTGCTCCACCAGCCAGCTCTGCTCTTTAGAGAACTATAACACCATGTTATTTGTACGTCCGGACCTCAGACAGAACCGTGATTGTGGCTGGAAGAAGGAGGGCTCACACTTTGGAAGGAAAGAGCTTTTTTCTGGGCTCATCCCCATGTGTCCAGCCAGCCTTGGGGCTCCTGGCTTCCCCTTTTTACCCAGGAGGCATTCCCCAGGGAGGGGAGAACCTAGAACCAATAGCGGGGGCAGGGGAGTGTGACCCAGAACAGGAGGGCATTGGCATGGCTATTTGGGGACAAAAAAGGGGAATGGGAAATCTGTCTATCATTAAGGATAGGCCACAGGGAGTTGGGGATGGGGAGGGGGGGGGTGTTGTAGGGATAAACCATTACAAAAATTTAATAACAAAACGTACAGAAATTTAGGAAATTCAAAATGCAAACCACAACAATAGAACAAACAGATTTGCCATTTCATGCTGCAAGAAAAGACAAAAGAACTGCCCTATTAATATATTTTTCATACTGTTGTGTCTGTTCTTGTCATATTCACGAAAAGAAAAATTGACCTTACACTGGGCAACAGTAGCATTGCTTACATTGCTGCAACAGTAGCACCTAGATATGTCACAGCTATGCAGCCATATACTCCTTTAACAGGACAATAAACAATTTATCATCTATTTACATCAGTAAGTTGTTATTACTGAAAATAAAGTGTGAAATCATGGCACAGCTGAAGTGCTTCAGGTGCTTTGCAGACCAAGACTGAAGTTGAGACTTTATTCAACTTCAGTTTGTGTATAGATAAAGAGGCAGCTACAACTCTTTGAAAGCAAATACAGAGGCAGGAATGATATTTTCATTTTTGAATCAGGCAGTCTGAGCTTAAAATATTTCAACCAGAAATTAAAACTTACCTGCTAAAAGTGTCTTCTTATGGCCATTAAGATCCTGAAAGAAAAATCTTGTGAAACAGGATTTGTAATGAGAAAGTCATACAAAAGATATTAATGGAGTACTTGTATGTCTCACATATTTTTGACAAGTGCAAGAAGCAAAAGAGGAATATCTTAACTTTAAAATTTGGTCTCTGATTCTGTTCTACTGTAGCAATTCCTTGTCTGATTATCCCAAGAGGGGATGTGAAATACCTTGGATGTTTTTATTTTCAGGTTTCTGGCTGGCTGAAAGGAAAGTAGCAGAATATTATATGAACTATAGCTTGACCTAGGCAGTTTTAGCATTTATTAACTCTTCTCCCTAAACTCATTCAGCCACATTGCATTCTCAGTAAGTGATGCTCTCTTAAAAGGCAGACGTCTGGCCAAAAGCAACAGTTCCTTCAGTTTCTGTAGCCCTCTAAGCCTACTGATCTTCCTTGACAGATGTCTCCCTTTTCCCTGAAGTAACAGAAGGAAAATCACTTTTGCTCCTCTTGGCTTTCCTGAGAAAGTGCAACATCTTGGCCATGTTCATATTGTCACACTGTATAATCCTTGGTTAAAGCAGAGCAGCTACTGAATATTGTGGTAAATGGCATAAGACTCATACTCCAGACACATCTGTGTCTGTCAGTTTACATTAAGTCACAAGAAGAGAGAAGGGCTGTTAAATTTCTTCTGGCAGGTTACAAATGGTTTGACCTCTGAGAAGTTTAAATCATTCATTCACAAATAAAGTCATTTTTCTGACACTATTTTTTCTTTTATTTTTTTCTTTATATTTCTTGCCATAAAATAATTCATGTTCCTTATGCATGGTAATGATGAGTGGCTTCTTTTCTGTTCTGCAAGGGAAAGAGACTACACATCAAAGATTTAGTCATGTTCAATTCTAGAAGTTTTATCTTCAATTCTTAATCTACCTACTGTAGAAATATTATAAGGGTCTTTTTTTGCTTTCTAAGCTGAGACAACTTTCTGGCAGATATTTGTGGGTGCTTGGCAAATACAGCTTAAATATAAATCTAATAAAGGAGAAAAAAGAACACAAAATATGAAGCACGGGGAGTTTTTATATAAGACAACATGAATGTGTTCTTTAATTTCCAGTTTAGTGAATCTCTGAGCATAATTTTTGTATCCTCAAAATGACCGAATTGTATTGCTTTTCAGTCTACACAGGGTTGTGAAACTGTTGTGGTCTTCTTTTCTCCTGCAAAAAAGGGACACCATGCAGGAAAGAACCTGAGGTCCTGGTCGATATCAAACTGACCATAAGCTGGCATTGTCATGCCATGTCAGCAAATAATATGCCAGTGAAGGCAAATACTGTTCTGAGCTCCATTAGGAAAAGTATTGACAGCAGGTAATGGTGAGTGATCCTGTCCTCTATTCAGCCCTGATGAGACAGATCTATGTGGCTTTTAAGGGCTTGAAGCATGATGCAAAGATAAGAGAGCTGGAACTGCTCAGGGCAGAGAAGACTCAGGCACATATCTATGTGTATAAATATGATAAGAAGTAACAAAGAAGGACCCACTTTTCACAGGTAATGGACACAAACTGAAAAACAGGATACTGTAGCTAAACAGAAGAAAACACCTTTTTTTTTTTTTTTTTTTTTTTTTTTTTTTTTTCTTTTTTCTTTTTTTCTTTTTTTTTCCCTGATGGGCAAATACTGGAACACATGGTCCAGAGGGGCTGAGGAGATACACAGGACCTGACACATCCAAAGAGAATGCAATCTCAGTGACCAGAGTGTTGGACTGAGAATTTCCAGAGGTCCCTTCCAGCCTCAGCAATAGCAGCTGGGTAGGTTGATCCTGGCTGTTTGCTGGGTGCCCACAAACTCTATCAATCCCCCTCCTCAACAAGACAGAGAAAGAAAGTACAATAAAAAATTGTGGTATAGATAAGATAGAGAGGAAATTCAGCAATAACTGTCATAAATGAAACAGACTTGATTTGGGGTGATAAATTTTCTTCAAAAGAAACAGGGTGGAATAATGAGAAGTATGAGCAATCTAATAATGCAAAACAAACAGAGTAGAATAATGAGAAATATGAGCAATTTAATAATGCCTTCATTCCACTCATTCTTTCTAACTTCTCCACCCCAAGTGGTGCAGGAGGATGCAGAATTCAGGTTATAGTCAGCTTATAGCACTTCATCTCTCCTTCTCTTCCCTGCTCAACTGTGGGGTTCTACATATGGAAAATAGGTATTCATGAACTTCTCCAGTATGTCCTTCTTGCAGGCTCCAGTTCCTCAAGAACTGCTCCAATATAGGTCATTGGACTGCTCTGAGTCCCTTATGGGACAACAGATCCTGCCAGAAAACCTATTCCTACATGACCTCCTCTCCACAGGATGCACATCCTGCCAAGATCATGCTCCAGGTTGAGTTCTTCATGAGCTGCATTCTTCCTTTGAGTCATACACACCTACTCTGCCACAGAATCCCCCATGAGCTGCAGGTGGATTTCTGCTCTACCACAGATCTCCATGGGCTGCAGAGGAACAGCTGCCACAACAAAGTCTTCCCCAGGACCTACACCACCCCTCCTTCTGCACTGACCTTGGTGTCTGCGGAGCTGTTTCTCTCACATATGCTCACTGCTCTCTCTCACTCTCTCTCACTGCTACTGTTGCAGTCGTTTTTGCCATGTTAAATATGTTATCACCAAATGCCAACTATAGATTAGCACACTGTTGGCCAGCCACAGGCTAGCCCTGGAGTCAGTCAACTCTGACATGGGGGCAGCTTCTGGTGTCTCCTCAAAGTCATCCTGGCAGCCCTACACACATCCCACATCCCTGCTACCATATCCAGTGAGAAGCAAGGAAAGATTTCATGTGAAGATAGAAAAAGATAGGACAGACTGTGCTGATCAATCCCAGGGTTCAGCCAGACAAGCATATGAATGAAGCCTATTTTGCAGTTGATCCACTTGGACACATTTCCTTCTACCCTCTGGTTTGTTCCTACCTGCTTGTTCTATCCCTCATCCATTTGCTTAGATAATCCCTCAGATCCCCCTTCAACATCCTGGTCCTAAGGTTTAGTCTTCATCAGTAGCAAAGTCTCAGTTTCTCTATAGTTTCTTGGTAGCCCACCAGTAAATTCCACTGACCAGGTTTATTTCTCATTATTGTCTTTGCTAATGCTAATTGGTCAGGTTTTATGTCTCAGGATGTTGTGTCTCTCTGTGCTCTTAGGATCCAGATTTGAATAGGTGCTAAGTCATATTGAAAAATGAAAATTGTCATACTTCACATATCCTTGCCACACTGCTTGGCATCTTTTAGTGATGAACTTACCAGGTTTGTTCTCATCACTACCTTCCTTATGATTTTTTTTTCCATCAGGTTTCTGTCTGTATGTTCTTGCTCATGACCTCTTTTTCTCATTGCTTCTCTTTGCACTGAGAAAGGCCCTGACCAGATATGTCAAAGAGCAGACACATTCTTCCCACATACCCTTACCTTATCTGTTTTCTTCTTTTAAAAATCTGACTTCCAGCTTTAAACAATAGAATAGCTTAGAGATTTGGTCTCTGGTAAGATTTCACCAGGTACCCATTCCTGGCTCATGATGTCATGTAAAGTGGTTTAGGAGCAGCAGTGGCAAAGATCAGAAAAAGCAGTCAGTCATTTTGACATACTCTTGGAGTCTGATGAAAATATGGCTACCAGACAACATAGCTAATATAAGTGTTGTGTATTGGGATCTATTCATGTTGATATTACAGACCTTGAAGTGATGAAACCTATTTGATCAGAAGACTTAACAAGATGTAGATCTGGATCAGCATTTCAGTGTCTTTGTGTTCTCATATATACCTGTAATTGGGTAATCCTGAGAGGTGATCTCTCCTGTCACAACATGGCAACCTGCAGATGTGTTAAGGAGATGAAGAAATACAAACTGAATTTTTACCCACTGTGGTTAGTGAAATAATGATTAGTTCTGTACACAGCACAGTTTTCACACCTTGTTGGCAGTTAAGTGCTTGGATGTTGTCAGGGCTGGCCATTCTCCAGATGTCCCCATCTGTAATTCTGCCAGGACAAATACCAGTTTCCGTGGTATAGTGCTGAAATTGATATTATCTTCACAGATGCACATTTTCCTATGTTCTAGGTAAATTAGTCTTCATAGGTCTTTCTCATTTTCTTATCTTTAAGCTTAGCTTCTGCTATTTGCAGTTTGACCCATACTGATTTACAGTACTTCCAGTTTTTTGTGTTGTGAGTTCTGTTATTGTTGTTGTTCATTTGTTTAGGGTTCAGTTGGTTTTTTTTCAGAACTGAAGACTGATTTTATAAAATCTTCTGTACAGACATTTTCCTGCACTGCAGCTGTTCATGCATGATCCCAGTAGTGTTCATGGAAGTCTGCTCTGGTCTCAGTGGTGGGTTGTCAGTTATTGACATTCAAGACAAACTAGTCATGCCTGGAAACTGCTCTGGGCTGTCTGTGACATCTCTTTTAGTGATGAACTTAAAATGGATTGAATTTAATGAATCGAGTGTTGCAACGGAGAGACAGAGACTCTTTACAAAGGCCAAAATGTGAATATAGGGAAGGGAAAACGTACTATATATGAGAGCAACTGAAAGGCACAGGGCTCTGCCTGAGAATGGGTGAGGAGAAAAATCAGAATTTACAGTTTAGGATTTATGAGGAGAAGACAGGTAGAAGTGGCTTTATAGGGTCTCTCTGCTGTAGGACACATGACCTAGAAGAACATGACCTAGAGCTGACACTCTGTAGATATATAGGAACAGCTTCATGTCTGCAATCCTTGGTACTCAAGGGGGGATTTAAACATCCCAGTATCTAGTGGAGGGACAATACAGGAGACAGGTAACCCAGGACTACATTCAGGATAATATTTTTTGAGTGACACAAAGAGAGGTGGCCTTGTTGCTCCTCATAATCACTAACAAGAATATTTTCATCTGGGATGAGAAGATCAAAGACAGCCTTTGCTGCAGTGATCATGATATGGTGGAATTAAGGATTCCTGGGGCAGTGAGGAAGGTGAAAAGCAAGCTCATGCCCAAGAAACTTCAGAAAAGTCTTATGAGATAAAGCCCTGGAGGGAAGAGTGGCTTCAGAATGCTGGTTGATATTGAAGGTTCAGCTCCTTCCAGGTCAAGAGACTACAATCCCAATGAAGTTTGGTAAAAATACCAGGAAGGCAGTAGGATGAACAAAGAGCTCCTAAACAAACTCGTACGAAAAAGGAAGAACACAAGAGACTAAACCAAGGTTGTGTGCTTTTAGACCTAAGAGGAATGCGAAAACATTTTTCAAGCAACCAGGGATAAAATTAGGAAAGGTAATGCCTAAATGAAATTTTATGTGGCCATGTACATCAAAGACAAGAAGAACAGCTTCTACAAGTACACAGGCAATAAAAGAAAGATGGAAAAATGTGGACCTGTTGCTCAGTGATAAAGAGGACGTGGATACACAAGTCATGGAAAAGTCTGAGGTACTGAATGTCTTGTTTGTGTCAATCTTTACCAGAAATACTCAGAGTCTGGGGGAAAGTCTGGAACAAAAATGCACCCTTGGTGAATCAGGTTCAGGTCAGGTAATATTTAAGCAAAATGGACATACATAAATCCATGGGCCACCATGTGATGCACATACAAGTGCTGAGGGAGTTCCTCGGAATTGGGAGGCCACACTTGATAATCTTTAATCAGTCATGGCAATCATGGCACTGAGGTAAGTGCCTGAAGACTGAAGGAAAGGAAATGTCTCTGCTATCTTGAAGAAGAGCAAGAAGGAGGACCCAGGATATGGAAAAACTAGATATGAGAAAAATTTCTAGTCAGGTAAATAACAAGGTGACCAAGAGTACTCAGCATGGATTGAAGAGGAAGTCACACTGGACCAGCCTGATAAACAGCTACAATGAAATGAAATGCCTGGCCTGGTAGACAAGGGGAAAGAGCAGGGGATATTCTATACATGGGCTTCAGTAAAGCCTTTGACACTGTCTCCTGTAAGATCCTCATAGACAAACTGTTCACATGTGGGCTGGATAATCAGAAAGTGAAGTGAGATGAAAACTTGCTAATGACTGAGCCTGGAGGGTTCTGATCAGTGTAAGAAAGTCTAGTTTGAGGCCCATAATTAGTGGTATATATCAGAGGTCAATACTAAGTCCAATATTATTTAACAACTTCACAATTGATGTATCTGATGGGGCAGATGTACCCTCAGTAAGTTGGCTGATGATGCAAAACTGGAAGAAGTGACTGATAGGGTCATCCTGACAAGCAGAAGGACTTCAACAAGCTGATGGTATGTGCTTTCTGGAACCTAATGATGATTTACAAGGGGAAATGGAAAGTCCTGCACCTGAGGATACAGTCTTACAGCATCAGCGCATCCTCTGTGGCCCACTGATCTGGAAAGAACCTTGGCAGAAAGCGCTGTCAGGGACCTGGTGGACATGAATCACTAATTTCACTTTGTCTAAAAGGAGGCTAATGATGTCTTGAGAAACATAATTTTCCCTTTTCCAGGGAAAGTATTGACAGCAGGTTAAGGGAGAGGATTCCCTTTTTTCAGCACTGTTTAGGCTATAACTGGAGTTATGTGATGAGTTCTGCATTTCCCAGAACAAAAGAAGTATGGATCTTCTGGAGACTGGCCAGTGAAGGGCCAGAAAAGTGATGGACTTGAGCACTCCAAAGGAATGCTGAGTGAGCTAGAACAGCTTAGCCTGGAGATGAGAAGGTGGGATCTTGTTAATGTATGTAAATACCTGAAGTGTGGGTGTAAAGCCAGACTGCTTTAGGAGGTGCCTGCTGACAGGATGAGAGGCAATTGGCACAACCAGGAGTTTAGCCTGAAATGGAGAAATTGGTTTCACAGGGTTGACTGTGCACTGAGCACAGGATGCCCAGAGAGGTTGTAGTCTCTGGCCTTGGAGATAACAAAAAATCATCGGTCTGGGCAACTGGTTCTAGGTGGCCTGCTTGAATAGTGATATTAGAGCAGATGACTTTCAGAGGTTACTTTAAATCTCAACCATTCTGTGATTCTGTGATAATGCCAGTAATTCCACATGATGTCTCATTGTGATTACTGGGAGATGCAGTCAGCATTCAATTCATGCATGTGAGACTTGTCTCCTAAAGTGTGCTTCTTGATACATAGTGGTATCATTTGTTTTATTTTGTTGTTTGCTGGTTTCATACAGACAAACTGCCTATGTCTTCCCTTTTTCAGTTTGTGAATACTCTGCCCACATGTAGGCTGTCAGTGAGCTCATGAGCTTGGCAAAAGAACTGGTCTTCACTGGGATGTGTTATGAGAAATTGCTTTTTGAATCACAGACTCACTGAGGTTGGAAAAGACCTCTAAGATAATGAAGTCTAACTGTAAACCATATTCCAAACTGTCACAACTATGCATCTTTTTAACCAGTCCAGGGATGGTGGGATGGTGGTTCTACTTTCCCCAGCAGGTGACAATGCCTGGTCACCCTTTCAGTGAATAACATTTTACTGATAGCCAGTATAAACCTTCCCTGTGAAACCTGAGTCCAGTTTTTCTTGACCTGTTGCCTGGAAGGTACCTTAAAAATTGTTCTTACCCAGCCCCTCTGCCATGGTGTCTGGTTTGGATAGATAGGTATCTGCCAAAGAAGATTGGAGTCTCCCTTGAAATGTCGGACCCGCCCCCCTCCCCCCTCCCCCCTGCTCCCCCTTTTCAAATTATTATAAATTTGCAATTAAAAGGCTGTCAGGCAAAGATATTGGGAATAGGTATAGCAGTTCTTTACTAGGGATATTAAAAATACAAATGCTGTAGTACAAAAGAAGAAGCAAACAAACTAACAAGGAATCCCAGAAAACCCTGACAGAGTCAGAAATACAACCTGATGCCCTGTTGGTCAGGGCGTTGGAAACAGTCCAAAGTCAGCCCTCCTGGAGTGGCAGATGTGGTCCTGTTGGAAGCAGAGATGATCCTGTGGAGCCAAGGGTCCAGAGATGGGTCCAGTCTTCCTTTGGGAGTCCTGTGGGAACACCAGAGTGCCTGGTGACACTTGTGGCTCCTTTTTATCTAGGTGGAAATGGTTTGGCTCCTTCTCCCTGGGTGGGACATCTCACAATAAGAAGATGAAATGTGTCATGCCATTGGTGAGCTTTAATGGCCCATTAACAGAAGATGTTCCCATGGGGGTAGTGGAAGAGTGAACAGAGATAAGAAACACTACTCCATCCAGTTTTAACAGCTGGCTTGGGAGGCAGTGGAAGACTGAGCAGATATAAGAAACAATACCCCACCCAGTTTTCAACAGCTGGCTTGTTATCAGAGAAGGCAGTTACCCTCTCCCTTCTGGAGTTACAATAGATAAAGAAAAATCTCCCCAACCGGGTTCCAACAGATGGAATGGAATAAATTTTTTTTTTTTTTTTTTTTGTTTACAAAACTCAAGACATTATTAGTTTGGCCTACTATATCAGGTTATTCAAAGGCTTGTTCCTTGTCCAGACTGGCCTTCAACTCTACCACACTTGGGGTGCAACTTTCCTTGGCAACCTGTTTCCATGCCTATCCACCTTCACAGCAAAGAATTTTTATTTAATATCTAGCTTAAATTTCTCCTCTTTCAGTTTGTACCTGTTACTCCTTGTCCCATCACTATACTTCCTGCTAAAGAGTCCCTCTTCAAGTTCCCTGTAGGCCCCTTTCATATACTGTAAGGCTGCCATGAAGTCCCCATGCACCTTCTTCAGGCGAAACAGACACAACTTCCCCAGCCTGTCTCCATAAGGGAAGTGCTCCAGTCCTTTAATCAATTCCATGGCTCTCCTCTAAGCTTGCTCCAACAGTTCCATGTCCTCCTTGTTGAACGGTAGAATGGTACAAAGTCAGTGGGGTCTCACAAGAACAATTCTTGTTGCTTTTAGTCTTCCTCAGTTTTCATAGTCCTTGTAATTATTTCTCAGCCCTTAAATTTGCAGGTTGGCATCCTGTGGCTTCTCTTGCCATAAATAGTTCAGTCCCAAATTATTTCACAATGAAGCTGGATTGCAAAGTCGTTGTGTTTTCCTAGAGTTTAAAGGACTGAAAATTTCCAGATTCACTCTCCTCTAGGAGCTGTGAGGAAAAATATTAATCCAAATGATAGGTGGCAGCATTTCATAAATTATTTCTTAATTCATAAGGCTAAAGGTCAGCATGTTATTCTCAGTCTGTAGCCCTATCAAATACCAGAGTAATCTCAACTGATACCCACCTTCTTTGGTTTTCAGAACTTGTTGCTTATCCAGAGTGCTAGAAACTGGTTTTCTACTTGATCTAGTCCTCAGGATTTTAAAAATAGTTTATCCTGGAGAGGTAAGTAGAAAATGTAGTCAGGTACAAGAGGACTTTGTATCAACTTTTACCCAGTGATTAATTATATTACAGTGTCCTACTAAATTCCCACAGTAAAATCATTACATTCTTTATTGTTTAAAACAACAGTAATTAACAAGCCTCTTCTGAACAGCGTGACATACTCATCTCTCAGCAAATCAGCCACCTAAAGTAAAACTTTCCTGGAGAAACTTACAAATGAAAATGAGAGAAAGGAAATAAGAGAGTGTACATATTCTTTATACTCCAGTTTCTGCTGAGCCAGAACACTGCCACTGGAAATTGCATATATTGCGTGGTTGCACATGGTGGAACATCCTCCACAACAAAATTACTTATATTTGAAACGGCAAGCTGTAGAAGTGTGAGGAGAGTGGTAGTTGAAGAGATATTAAAGCCAGTCATATCCTATTCTTCAGTAGATCAATAGAACATATGGTAACTTTGTACGTTTTGCATGCTGTGAATGCCTGAAGCCACAGCAACATATCCACCTTATGCCTGAGATCTATTGCTGTCTCCCCTTGCTATTTTACCTTCTCTGAAAACTGTCATCTCAGTGTCCAGAATCCACACTTTAGAAAATGGGATACTAGCTCTTTGGGGGGTATGTCTCTCATGGTTACATATAATTTCATCAAAATAATCAGGCAAACTGCACTGGCCCAAACACAAAACTGATTCTGTTATATTTGGACAGTGTAAAGTCAAGAAAACTTACAGAGTATTTGCAGAACATAACCAGTTTATGATTAAGGATCACAATTTAGCAAGAGTAAACTCAGAAATTAGTGAATTGTGATTGCTAGTAATTACAGGTGCTAGTGATTTAGTTAGTAGCAATCTACTGACAAGATGGGTTTGGTACCTTAAATTGTTGGTGATTAAATGGAGAGCATTGAAAGAGGCTGACTTTCCACATGGAATAAATAAGCACTCTTAAAATCAGAAAGGTATTCTCAAAGATAAGATCTTCCATCCTTTTCATTCCACCTCTCTGATTTAAAGCCAGGATACGTCAGTTATTATTGAAAATCATCAGGTATTCTCTTTATTGAAATGTTCATGGAGTTGATTGTTAGTGCTCTTCAGAGAGGCTACAGTGTTCATGAATGCATTTCCATTAATTTAACAGAGTTTTAGTATATTTCTATGTGGTAGAAGATTTGCAAGGGGTACAGAGGAACTTGTTCTTTGCTGAGATCAATATAAGGATCAAATACAAGATCTGAAGGGTTGTGAATTTCCATGCTGTTTTCTGTAATTCATGTTTAGAACAAAGAGATACTTATCAGTGCAATTGAATAATACATATTTTAGAAAGCTGCCTGTTGTTACTAGACACTAATAAATACATTTTTGGTGTGGTTGGAGGCACTAATACCCTAAATCAAGTTGACATTAATTTCTGAGCATTTCAAAAGCAGAACTGAATGAATTGTCTTTGATACTCATTTTTGGTATCCAGGTGGTAGATTTAACATCAATTGTCCAACCCCTAATATTACCCTTGCCAACCTCTTCTAAGGTGATACTTCATGTTAAACCAAAAATTAATGAAAATATTTCAAATACATGCTCATCTCAAAATTGCATTTTATCAAAACACCACTTGCCCTTTTGAACTGAAATGATTTGAACTGTGTTGTGTTGACTGATTCTTACTAATCGTTGTTTCCTCAAATGCATTTTTTTGGAATATTTTTTCTAATACATTAGTTTCTATGCAAAAATAATAATTTTCACACAGAAAGTAGAAACAATTTGAAATTAATTTCCTTTAAAATATATTAATCTATCACAATTGAACCTAACTGTTAAATAATGAGATAAAAAGAGGAAAACAGTTCTATATTTTGTTTGCCTTTTTTTTTCTTCAGATGCATTAGCCAAGTGTTGTGGATGAAAAAGAAATTGTCTTACATGAGAAAAATTGCAGTTGATATCTAGGAAGTTTGCTTTTAAAGACTTTTGAATTAACAAGTACACAGAGTTCAAGATATTTAAAGTTATATTCATATTAACAGTTTTAGTTAAGGTAGCATCATTGTCATTATGTTATGATCGGAAGGGACCTTACAGATCATAATTTCCAACCACTCTGCCATGGAAACATTAATTGAAACAGCAATTTTCATATACTTACTAATTTCCAAAAGATTATCTTTCTCAGCATGATAGAAGCATCGATTTTTCTTTGCCTCTTTTTCAGGAGACCTTCACATTGTTAAAATATCCTCTCTGAGGCCTCTACCAAAAAAATCTCCATACTGCTGTAGGCAATCCATGAGATTCCTGGAGTGGAATCTGCCATCTACAGGCACCCAATAGACAGCCCTGCCAGGTGGAATGCATTACTGGACCTGATGGTCATCAACACCAGTGAGCTAATTGGTGACATCAAGATTGGACACCAGGATTGCCTTGGCTGCAGTGGTCATGCACTGGAAGAGTTGGCAGTCGTTAGAAAAAATCGGTGAGGTGAAGAGTAAAGTCTAGAAACCTTCTAGCTAGAAAAGCTAGAAACCTTCTAGTTCAAGGAATTAGTTAATGGGGCTCCCTGGGCAACTGTCATCACAGGCAAGGGAACAGAACAAAACTGACAGATATTTAAGGACACTTTCCATAGAGAGTAAAAGCTCATGATCCCAGCTGCAAGAAATTGGGCAAGGAAAACAAGAGACTGGCATGGCAGAGTTAGGACCTTATGGTGAAGCTGTAGGTCAAGAAGAAAATGCACAGGCAATGGAAGCAGGGACAGGTATCCCTGGAAGAGTATAGGGATGTTGGTTTGGTTGTGTAGGGATGAAGTGAGGAAGGCCAAGGTATACTTGAAGCCAAACTTGGCAAGGTAAACAAAGAATAAGAAAGTCTTTAGTGGTGTGTCAGCCAGAAAGGAAAAGTCAAAGAAAGCGTACCAGTCTTGATAAGCAAGACTGACAAACTAATAAAAATGGATGACAAGAAGGATGAGGTTCTCAACAACTTTTTTTGCCTCAGTCTTAAATGGCAACCTCTCTTCCAACACCTCTCAAGTGGATGGACAGTAGAATGGGGACTGGTGGAGCAATGCCCCTTCCACTGTAAGAGAGACCAGTCTCATGATGACTGAAGAGGTAGATGTCTCATCCCTGGAAACATTCAAGGTCAAGTTGGCCAGGGTTCTGAGCATCCTGATTTATTTGAAGATGTCCTTGCCCATAGCAGGGGTTTGGACAAGATGACCTTTAAAGGTCCTTTCCAACCCAAACTATTCTTTGATTCTATGAAAAGCATGTTTTTCAGAGATAACAGAGATAACATTCATTGCAATATTTATTTACAACTTTTTTAGGTCATGCTTGAAATACTGTTGTAACATTTTTTGTTTCTAACATTTTTACACACCCAATACCTTTACTGTAATTAGGCAAGAAATCTAGGTAAATTGATGTAAGAACTGGAAATAAAAGAAGTAAAAGACAACAATTTTTTAAACAATTTTATTTATGCCTTCTTCTTGTCTAGAAAATAAACAGTAGCAGTAAGATATTCAATATCATAGTACTACTACTAGCAACCAGATCTTCACCAATGCATCATACTGTAATATCTTTGCTATTAAGTACAGTCTAGGAAATGTTGATTTTAAAGGAATCCTTTTCAGTTATCTCTTGTATTATATAAAATCACTATATTCCTGATATTTAATTATGGCTGTAGTTTACAATAATTTAAAAGCTGATTTTATTAGAGGAAAGCTATCTGTTAATATCTTATTTAGAAAAAAACCAGTAATGTTTCCTTTGTCATACAGAGATTTTATAGGTCAATTACATTGTTGCACTATTCAAGGTGGTAGTATTATTTTATGTATAATACATAGTATGAAGTACAGGAAAAATATCTTGACGAAACTTTGCAATAATCTATTAGCTTCACAAAAGTGTAGTGGAAAGTAAAATAAAGAGGTTGTAATTAACCTGTTCAATTGTCCTATGGCTATACACCAATTTAGTGGTGTGTGAAATGTATTATGGCTCAGACCTGTATAACTGCCAGTAAAGTTTGGAGTGCTTATGTAGAGTGTAGTTCTAAAGGCATTAGTAATTCTGTAGCTTTGTTTAAATAAGGAAGTTGGCTTGCTAAGTCCTAATTTTTAACACAAAACTGAACTACTGTCACTTTACAATATGAAGGAAAGCCTTTGGAGTAAACTCTTTGATTTTCTCACGTATTTATTGAGGGAACAATTACAAGTATTATTTTATATTAGCTAAAGCATTATGTATACATACATCATACTCATATAGTATTATGACAATTCTCCAGTACAATTCTTCTTATTTCATGTTCTCAAAAGAGTCTGGTTTTGTTTTCTTTTTTGTCTGAACAAGAGTGACATGGCAAGAAATTAAATGAGCTAGCTTGCTCAATTTCTCTGAATCAGTTATACACTATTGTCTCTCCAAGGAAGGAATTTAGAGACTATTAAAAATCAACAGCCGAAGAAAGGCAAGATGTGGTCATGGTTGACTGAGGCTGTCTTAGACAAATATAACTCTTTTCCAAAGTATAGAGAAAAAGCTAAAAGTAGGAGTGAACTTCAGAGAGGTGGAACAGAGATCAGACCTCATAATCAGTGTGAATACAAACCAGTAGAGAAATGGAGTGTGCTAGGGCAGATGTTACAGGCACCTTGTGAAGAGGAGAAGAATGAGGAGGAGAAGAAGCAGGAAGAGGAGAAGAGGGAGGAGGAGAAGACACAGGATGAAGTGCTTTCAGGAGAGAGGAGTGTTTTTATCCAGAGAGTAGAGGCGCATGTGATGAAAACTGTGGAGTTTATATGTTGATAGAAAATACTGTACTTCTATGTGAATTACACTTGCTCTTTAGGACATCAAACCTACAAAAAATAGGACATCAAACCTACAGAAAAATGTCCCTCAAATAGTTTTCATTGTGCAGTCATAAAATATGTTCTGAGGAACCCAATCACTTCAATCAATTGAAGCATACAATGGTTCTTATCAATAATGAAAACTCTTAAAAAATGTTTGGCTTTAGAAGATGTAAGACAAGATAAAATTTTACCCTCTTGCTTATTCCTTTGAAGCCACTCCTATATATAAAATCTATTAGGGACAGGAATATGGAAGTGCATTAAACTGGGAAAAAATATAAAAAAGAGTGAACCCCAAAATCGTTAACAAATTGAACCTCAAATTTCTAAAATATTTAATCTACTTAGCTCCACAAACTTAAAGCTTTTAAAGTAATTTCTCAAGTGAAGTGATTAACTGATTAACCTTTTTGTTCCTTCTAATTTAAAATTCGTGTATCCTATACTAATGCTGTAATGTTAGAGATTAGAAAACAATTTGTCATTTTTACCTAAAAACTCCAGTAATCCAAGAATCTATGAGAATCCAGATTTTTAAAAATGGCATTTGTAGAGAGATTTCATAGTTTTGACTAATATTTCATCAATGTCAGGTGGAATGCAGTGTTTATATTCCCTATACCTCTCTCCAAAATCTTTTGACAAAAGATAGTGTAGATAAAATTCTGCAGTAACTGCAGGGATTACATAAACCTATGCTTCAATGGCTTGCATTATCATTATATCCTAAGGTTATGGTTTCTGTGAGATGGTGGCTCTTCATTAATGATTTGAATGATAACTCTTTATATCTTCACCCCTGCAATATCTCAATACCAAGTACTTCACTTGTTGTGTGGGAATACTTAACATGTATTGAATGTTTGCCCCTGGAAATTTAAATTTACATTTTAAATTTAAATTTACAGTTTATATGAATAAGGAACAGTTAAACCCTAGTTAATCAAATACTTTCTCAGGTGCATTTTCTGAGCTTTTATTTAAGAAAACCCCCAAATTTTAACTTTGATTTGTAAAAAATGCATGGGCAGATTCCAAGTTATGACTTTATTTGTAAAAGCATCCCAGAATGAAAATACTACATTAAATACAAAATACTAAATTAATTGTAATGCTGAAAAAACACTCAAGAGTTGGGTGATAGATAAAAAATATGAGCTTGCAGTATCAGCAGCAGGAGACATGTCCCAGTTGAACTGAACTATAGATATAGGTTTTCTAATAAGGGCTGCTGTCCAGTAGGAGCTGAACTCTGACCCTTTTTAGACATGAATACCAAGAGTAGCATTTTACAGAAGTACAGTTAGAACACTTATTTACGATTTTAACCATAATAGCTTATGAACAGTACCCATGCTAACAGAATCAACAGCTTGTCACAAGACAAATAAACCTTAATTTAATCCCTGAAATTATTCATAAAAACTTGCTCAGAGTCAGAAATGGTTTACAACATATAAAAGTCCACATTTTTTTTTGAAAGCCAGTAATTTTTTTTTTGTTTACTGGCGAATACCTTATGAAGTAGTAAATTGAAAGCTTATAATATCTCTATCACATGAAATTCTTGACTATATGTTCTCCCTTGCTATGTAAATGGATAAGTGAATCCTAACATACAGTAAAAGATAGAAGGATAAGAATGTGATTTGTATGTCTGGTTCTGAAAACTGGAGTTGAAATCTATTTTGTAAAACAGGACATTTTCAATAGGAGCTGGTGAAGTTTCCCAGTGTGTTTCAGCATTTTGGAGTCCTCTTGGAGACTACAATAAATCTAGGTCCAGTATTTTAACATATCATAATAAACACATAAATAGGAATATAACAACAGTGTTTCTCCTCAAATTTCTGTAGGGTCATATGTAAATTGTATTTACTTCCTTTACTTCTTTGTTTAAACTGCAGAATATAGGGTTAGTGTTTTACCACAGGTCTTTTGTTGAAAAACTGCTGTTAATGCAAACCATTGTGGAAAGAAGTAGAGAAACTTTAAGCAGGGATATGAAGTCTATTTCCTTGCATGGGAAAGGCAGAAAATAATATTAATTATTTAACCAAAATACATAATTAATTGAAATATTAGTCCTGCTATGTTTTACAAGATAGACATGCAACCAGACTAGGACAGGATATCAGTGGACAGCAGGCTGTCTGTGTGGCCAAGAAGGTCAGTGCTGTCCTGGGGTGCATCAGGAAGAGCTTTGGCAGCATCTTGGGGGAGATGATCCTGCCTCTCTGCTCAGCCCTGGTGAGGCACACCTGGAGTGCTGTGTCCAGTTCTGGGTTCCTCAGAACAAAGAAGACATGGAGCTGCTGGAGTGTGTCCAGCAGAAGGTTGAAAAGATGATTAAGGTACTGGCACATCTCTCCTGTAAGGAAAGGCTGAGAGAGTTGGGCCTGCTCAGACTTGAGAGAAAATAACAGAGGAGACCTCATGACCTTTGTGAACATCTGTACTGAGTGTGCCAAGAGGATGGAGCCAGGCTCTGTTTATTGCTGTCAAACAACAGGACAAGAGCAGTGGGCTGAAAATTGATGCACAGGAAGTTCCCACCTGAACACAGTGACCTAGCACTGGAACAGACTTCTCAGAGAGGGTGTGGAGTTTCCCTCACTGGGAATATTCAAGGACTGTTGGGATGCAATCCTGTGCCATGTGCTCTGGGATGGCCCTGCATGAGCAAGGAGCTTGGACCAGATGACCCATTGTGGTCCCTTCCAGCATCACCCATTCTGTGGTTCTGGGATTCATAAATTCACCCTGAGTTGAACACCCTGATCTGCTGAGTGTGTAGAATAGAGTGGAGAATATGATGCCCCAGTTGTGTAATTCATCCCATGCAGTTGTCTGGCTCTGCAAAATCTTTTGCTCCCAGAAGAGGGGTTTAAAATGCAGTCTAATGCTAGGTAAAAGTTAAAAAGTGTTTAACATAAACATAGATTTTAAATAATAAAAACATTTGCATAAGTGATTTTGAGATTTCTTTAGATATTTATTTGCAGTTTATTATTGAATACCTTTTTTAGTTAGTATAAAACTATAAAAAATTGTTTTACAACCCAAATTTTCAACCTACACCTTTAAAATATGACCCTGTTTATAATAATTTCATAAACCTTGCAAGAGTCATAAACTCTTCTATATTTTGCCATCGTTTACATAGTGAAATATGTCATTTAGATAAAACCAATTGTTCTGTATTTCTCTATATGTTAAAATCAAGTTACCTGTGGAAAATTGATTCAGCTGACAGGAATAATAATGCTAAACTAGGGAGAAATAGTTGCAGAAATGTTTGGATCTTACCCATCCTTGCAATCAGTTGCTTATACAGGTGTAAGAATGTTTATACTTACTTCACTACAAGCATAAAATTACTGACATGTGCCTGATGTAAGTGAAATAAATTTTAATAGAATTATTTTAATAAAATATAAAGGAACTAAATTCACTATATCACAAAAGTGAAATTTAAACTTAATTTCATTTCTGAAAATTAAGACTTTGAAAAATCTTATTAAATGCAACCTGCACACACTGCAGGTTGGATATGTCAATTTCTTCTACAGACACTATTTTAAACAGTAACCCTTAAATGCTTGTTTTTCAAAGAAAGAAGCATTCTTCATGAACTGAATTTTCCAGTGAATTAAGCATCCAGCCACCTCATTAAATATTCAAATTCATAGGTGCAAATTTTTCTCCATGGTAACTTCTAAATCTTTGACTTGAGAATTTTATCTTTTGTAGAAAAGTTGAACACATAGAGCCCTGGCTGCCTGAGTTCTTCCTCCATATTTTTATTTTACAAGGTCTTTTTTCTAACAAGACAAGTACACGCATAAACAAGATCTGCCAGCACTGGTGAGGTACTATTTGAAGAAATTATTTTGGTCTTCAGGGAGTCTGAACCTCAGTACACACCTCTGCTCCATTTAATGATGTGCACATGCCCTTATAGCAGGGTTTCTTTACTCAATTTATCTCACCTACTGACACATCTGTGTCTTTCCTATCTAGAAAGTCATAGTCTAACTATAGTTTATTACTCATTCAAATTATCCAGAGGGCTCAGTTACAAACTACACTGGGGTCTATTCAAGCAGTAAGGTAGCAGAGGTCCAGATGTCCACAATAACTGTCCTTGGGAAGGAAAACTGTCAGACAGAAATCACCATAGAAATCAAGTTTCGGACATGTTGGTACCACAGTTATCAATTAAAGTCTTTCCTGACACCATGAAACTTGCACAGGGGGATTTAATCCTGTTGTAGTCTCTTGCAGAGTCATAAAAGTATAAGAGCATAAGAAAGGTGTAAGACGCTCTGTGACAATCTTAATGAATTTATTCATAGCAATGCTCAGTTCAGTGTGTTCTAAAAATAATTTCTTGAGGAAGAGAGACTTAACCATCTCTCTCTAGTCTGCAAAGAGCCTGGACAACAGAGAAATGTCAATTGACATCTGCTTTTTAGAACACTTGTGTAAACATTTATGACTGGCAGAAAAATATGGTCCTATTTTCTTGTGTCTGATAAGTTGTAAGTGCTGTAAGTCTTATGGAAATTCTATTCAAGCATATTTGACAGCATTTCCATTCCTACATTCTATTAACAATCCTACCTTCTGAGCTTGTTTTGTAGGGATTCTACATGTATTTTTTCCTAAGCATGTATGCTGTACATCCCTCAAGGTACAGTAGAAAGAAAAAAAGCTTTAAAAAATGTCAGCTACAAAGGAGCTTACCACACAAGATCTGTCCATCGTATCTAATTTCATTAACTGAGTTGTAGCTGATAAACTTATAACCCCTGTTGCTACTGCAACAGCTTAGCAAAATACGGCTGTGAACTGAAGTCTTTATTCATGTTTCCATGCTTAATGTCAAGTAAACTTCCCCCAATCCGTAGCGTTGCATTAGTGCAAATAAGGAGTCTGTTATTATGTACTTTTCTGGGGGAGAGGGATGGGAAGGGGACCCATGTTGCAGCCTTGTGGAATGAACTTGGATTTAATTAGCTGACTCTAGGCATTTATAATTTAAAGCTTCTATATTCTATAACCTTCCTTGTCACTCCCTATTGTCTAAATCCTTCCAGTCCAAGTAGCATCTTATTTCAAGCTCTGCAATACGCATCCTGATGGTGGCTGTTGTGTCCAAATCCTAATAATTTATTTGACTGAGTAAAATTTCAGCAGGTGTATTGAAGGTGCTTTATCAAAAGGATTTAATGAGGTGTGTGAAAGTGTTCTGCAGTTTCCTTTCTGTCATCTATGAAAAACTAAACCAGCATTATATTGCCAGTGTTTTATCTAATCAGACAACTATTGGGATCTTGCTCCATTAGTCAAGTGGTTTTGATATTTGATACAGGCTAAGCAATAGAAACATTTGTGTCTTGAATATTTTATTTTCCTAGGATGGCTGGCTTCCAAATGCCTGGGAGAAAGCTGACAAAACATTTGTGTTGAATGGTTGGTTTTAAAATGCATCTTGACTATTCAACAGGTATTGGAAAATATAATGACAGAATTTTTCATAATTTCCACCATGTTTAGTAATCTTCTTTATTGTTTTCTGGTTTTCTAGATCTGATACTTTCTGCCAGTAATATGTCTTTTTTCTTCTTCTTCTTTTCTAGACTTTGCTATTTGCTTATATACCTATGTTTGGCATGAAAATTATTTTTTTCCTGATAATCTTGAACAAGTCTTTACCTAGTTCTTCTGAAAGCGTCACCTTCTCTCCTCAGGAAAATCGGTAGTGTATTTCACTCCTAGCTGGTGTTTCGGATGTGAGCAGTTTGGTTTACAGATTCATGCTAAGTTACAGCAATCTCTTTAGACATGTTTCTGTTCTGAGTTAAACCTTCTCTCACAATGGTGTTAAAAGATGAATTTTGGCTCAAATCCATCACTCCAATGAATTTTACTATTAAACCTCTTACTAACTTTCATGGCATTACTGTTACTAAATGCAACTGAAAGTCCATCCAAAATAATTCACTTCAATGATGAATATGTAGTTTCTGGCCATTTTGCCCCGTATTTATTTTTCTATATAATTAGTAATTTCCCTTAAAATTATTCAAAATAGAAATTTCCCTCATAGCTGCTCATTGCATTCTGAGTTTATTATTACAATGAACATGACTATTCATCTATTGCAGCTGCTTATCACTTACTCAATCTGTAACCTGAAGGACTCACACTGTAGTGCTTTTAATTTTTTTTTTTTAGTGGATATTAATAGTTATTTAATAGCCACTAAATAGAGGCTTAATTATTAATAGTCGTTATTTTAAAATTAATTGTTAGTTAATTAATTATTAATGTATTTATTATTTAAATTGTTAATAGTATAATTTTATTAATAGTTGTTAATTTATTATTATTATTATTATTATTAACACTAGTTCAGTGCAAGTAGATTTCAATCTACAGAGGAATGATTCAAATATGACTAGTTTGGTTTTCTCAGTTTCTAAGACCAAACATTAAGGAAACTTCCCTGTCTGACCATTCAGGAGCCATTCTGCCAGTTACATTCTGACTGCCAGACTTTCAGTGCTGAGGCTGAGGCCTCTTTGCAGACAGAGTAGCTTCTGTGATCTGGTGGCTGCCCGGCTGAACTCCTTGCACGCTCCACTCTCACACGGACCAGGTTTCCTTACCAATGCAGCCACAGGTTTCCATAGCAGAACCCCAGATGCCTGGTTCCATAAAGCCATTCGTTCACAGCGCAGCAGCACAGAGACAGCTGGGGCTGGTGCCTTGGGGGAGGGATCCTGAACAAAGGAACCTCATGGCTTTTTATACCCTCACAGTCTGTGTGGGAAGGTCTCATTCTTCCAGCTGAGTCTTCAGCTCCTGCTGCTGTCTCTGGATATCCTGTTCCCTGGCCAGCCCCAGTTCCCAGGCCCTTTGTTATGCAAAAGGTAAGCAGGTCAGGGCCTCTTGTCTTGCCTTGGGCTAGTCAACCTGCAGCTTGCTCTGCAGTGTGCACATGGAGCTACCTCCACCAAATGTATTCTTCAACACAAAGAAATGTATGTGGCTCTAAATAAATTTTGGTGCAGTCTGAACAGCCTAAAGGGTGGGGTTTTTTTTAAAGGTTTTTAACTTGTTTTGGCTTGCTTGTTTGTTTAAATGTAAAATTTTCCTAATAGACAGGAAGATTCATAATCTGCTGTGCAGCACGTGATTCTGTCTCCATATGGGAGTAGGTCTACATGAGTATGTTAAGGTAAGTCATAGAAATGAGGATAACAATAGTTAGTGAACAGAAATTGTGTTATTAACTGTGCAATATACAAACATGAAATTCATATTCTTTCTTGTTTTATATTCAGCTTTTCTAATCTTCATTTCAATCAAGAAATGTGAGAATTGTTCTTTCAGAGAGGCTCTAACAATCAACTTACTTGCAATGTTTTTCATGTTCTATTTACTTAATAGAATCTTGTCTTTGTTGTCTAGTGATCCCATAGCCACAAACTTATTTTTTTAAAGAAATGATATCTCACTTTAGCTATCATGCCAGAAGTAAGGAAACTGCAGGTTTGATCATTGTAAGAATTATATAAGGAATGTATGTGTACAAAAAGACCTTAAACCTTAAGGGAAGAAACTTCAAGCTGTTTAAGAAAATAATGGATGAGCCCACCTGAAAAACTGCCCTACAGGATAAAGGAGGAGAGAAGACCTTGGAGCTGCTTAACGACATTTTTTTGTATAGCACAAGAAATTTTGGTTCTCATGTACAAAAACCAGTCATGGACAGCAGCCATGAGCACAGCTGCCTCCCTCGCCAAACAGAAACAAAGGAAGGAAATGTGTAGGCAGTGAAACTACAGACCTTGTAGGTGTGTCCTTGGAAGAGTATAGTGATACTGCTTGAGGGTATAGTTTGAGGGATCAGGGGAACCAAGGCACAAAAAGAGATATAGTTGGCAAGGGATGTGAACTATAACAATATATTCTATAGGTGCAGAATAGGAGAAAAGGAACACAAACTACACTGTACTTTCTCTGATAAATGGGATGGGGTATCCAGTGACACTGACATGAAAAAGATAAAGGTACTCATCAATTTCTTTGCCTCAGTTTTCCTTGCCTGCCAAATCCCTAAGTCTCAGCTCAGAGGCTGAGAAATGAAGTAGGACATTGGGTCTGAGACCACTTCAGGAACCTGGACATATACAAGTCAGTGGGAGGGGTCACAATGAGGTATATTTCTGAATCCCGAGGGATCTGGCAAATATAGTTGCTAAGTTGCTCCCCATCCTATTTGAAAAATTACAGCAGTCTGGCAAAGTCACCAGTGACTGAAAGGTCCTTTTAAAGGTCCTTTACAACCCAAACCATTCCAAGATTCATTCTTTGATTTTATAGTTCTTTGAGATGTTGATCCCATACAGACATACAGATAGAAGCTTAAGTGCATGCCAGTGAAAATTATTTTATGCTTTTCTACTGTCAAGATTTTTCCATCCTTTCCTGTGCTCTCAGTATAATTAACAAGTGAGAATCTGCCCACGCTACACCAGCAGAGAACAGAATAACACAGCTTTAAAAAATTTTCAACACCTGACTCTTCTATAATAAAGAAGCCCAAATGACAAAATTTTGCAATCCATTCTCAAACCTCAGCCAACTAATTTACATAAATTAAATTAACAAGTCTTAAAAAAGCATATTTTTCCACAGTTCTTAGTAGGTGTCAGTCTTGCAATGTAATATAAAAACAGACTTGGGTCATTAATTTTAAGAAGTGATAAATCATGCTCAGGAGCTGTGTCACTAACAACCACCATTTACTAAACTTGAAAAAAATAATTTTTTTTTTTCCCCCCTACAAGGACTGGAACATAAATTCCTTGAAATATCTATGGAATGCTCTGGGTAATGATGAGTTGCCTGAGTTCCAGAGGGAATGTGTGATATTGCTATCTGTATTATTTTCTTTTGTGGGAAAAAAAAAAAGCCCTAAAGAACATGTTCTAGAAGAAAAAAAAGTGTTTGTTCTCACACACTACTTTCAGTATTTTTAACAAATGAGGGCTGCTAAGCATATAGATAGTGAACAGAAAAAGAAAAGAAAGTAGGCCTTTGTAGCAGTGAAATACATATACAAAAGTTAATTGGTAAAGACTACATTTATCATTTACTGTACAACCCAGTAGCTATTATCTTTGTTTTGTCTAAGAAGTTTTTGTATTCTGTGAAGGACAAGAAATACATTAAGACAACTGGAAAGATGGATGAGCTGAATGTGTTACTGGAAGGATGGATGAGCTGAATGTGTTACTGTCTCTATTCCACAATTTCAGGTGGAATTCCCTACTTAGAATTTTTTTCTGTCTCCAGATACTTTTTTTTTCTGTCTCTAGATACTCCAGAAACTCCGTTAGTTTAGTCAGATACTGTTTGCTGTTTCATCTCTGAAAGTACTGTACCTTCCCCTTTTTCCTTTAGTTACAAGGAGTGGAATGATCCAAAAATTTTATACAACTATAAGGATGGTAAAGATTTGCTTAAACACCTTGCAGTTACTTAAACTACTTGATTTTCATTTACATTTTCGTTGTCAGACATGTATAAGGTATCTTCCGTGTGAGATACAGATTCATAGGTCTCTCTCAATTGACTAATGTGAATTTCAGATAAAAATGTACTTTCTGGCCTGGAAACGACAAGGTCCAAAATAATATTCATTCCAATTCATAAAGAATGTGACATTTTGACTTCCCCAAATATTTAGACTTGGATTTAAAAAGTGGACAAGTTTATTGAAAAATCTTATTCACATACATCTAACATTAAACAGCTCTGTACCACAGTTTCCGCGCTATCTTTCTTTGCTCGTGTATCAGCACTGATGGCAACCAGTATACTGCAGCTCTCTGTAAGCAAATTTGAGAAGCTCCTAACAAATTTGTATATGAATTTGAGTGGTCCATTCCTGAGTCATTTCATTTGAAAAGCAAAGCTTCTTCTTGAGAAGGAAAAGAAGTTCTAGGAGTCTACAGGATCATAACAGTGACAGGTAAGATTTTGAGACACCCTTCCCCTATAAATGTGATATTAGGAATCCATGGAGGACTATCATGTGTCTGGAGTCTTCACATCTCTATAGGTTATCATAAATGAGGGCCTCTAAAACAAAGCTACAAAGTAGAAAATGCCAGGACAATATAATTAAATTGCTTTTGAAAAATAACATTTCTTTTCATGAGCAAATAGATTTTTCAATGCTGTTTTATATTACATAAATTCTAAACCTTGTGTAATGGTCAGAAACAAGATACTTTCCCTTTGTGGAGGGCTAACAATATATAACTTGTTGGCACTTAGTGCATAGATTACCACAGGCAGTGACCTTCTACTTCAATTTCTTGTAAGCACAAACTCAGAAAACTGTCAGTATGGGTTTGCCCACAAAAAGCACTAAAGAACCTCACACAAAAAATCACTAGTCAGGAAGAAATTGCAGCCTAAGCTGTTGCAGAAGCTCTTTTAAAAGCAGTAGTGGCTACGGCCTGGTGTGTGGGATGCATGCATCAAACATATGGATTTGAATCTGCCAAGGAGAGGCAGGTTGCAGAGAAGTTGGTAAACCTTGCCAAGAGTTATTTATCTTCTGTTGCCTACCCCTTGTCACACTTTTGGGTCGGCTCAGGTCTCCTCTGATCATCAGAATGAAGATGGCATTGAACTTCCTACCAGGGCCTGGGATTCTCTGGAGCTTTGAGTGCTTTTGTAGCAAATTTTCTGGCAGAAGATGAAGGCTGTAAGAGGATGGAAGGGAAATCAGCATGCTATGGCAATAGATTGGAGAAAAGCTAAGCCTGAATTTGGTATGTAGAGTTAAGGGTAAAATGGACTGTATAATCTAATAAATATCATATTACTAAATGAGGTAGGAAGTAAATATTCTTTACCCTTACCCCTTATCTGCACATTGTCATTACTAAAATCTGGAATTTACAGATGCCAAAAATTCTCACCAACCTAATCTGGCAGACAGAATTTACCAACAGCCTTCTGATGTTCCTATTTTTATCATATAATTGTGCTACTACTGTTCTGTTGAGCAGCAGCCTAGTGGTGGCTCCTGCAATTTATTTTTGTGCCCCTTGAAACGGTCTTTTTATGCCTAACTTCATGTTTTACAGAATGGTTCCATCTTTAAGGGTTTTTGTAAAGATGCAATATTAACTACAATAAATTTTTCTTGTTTAGCAAAATCTATGAGTTCTTTATTCTGGCCTGCTTTTTTTCCTTCCTTCTGCTATTTTGTGGTAGAACTGATGGCAGCTGTTAAAATTGGTTTTCTATTTATCACTTATGAAGGAAAAAAAACAAGCTGCATTAGGGAAAGGTGCCTAGATTTTCCATTACCCTACTACACAGGTGGATAGATAATTCATAGTATTGCACACAGTGCTTGGTGAATAATTAAAAATATTTGTACTTGCTCTTTACCTTCTGTCATATGTATTGCAAAAGAGCAAACTTTTTGTATTTTATATTTCTTTCCCCCTCCCCACTCCCCCTTTGGTAAACCTGCATTGTCAACAATAATTTTTCTTGATAATTTTCTTTGCTGTGAACATTAATGACATGATTGTAGTTTAATTTATATTTTTTCATGTCCAGCTTATCCTAGTGGAAGATGCATAGTTAAACTTAGTCTTAGTTAAACCTATTAAAATACAATCCATTTGCTTGAGAGGATTGATTAATTTAAATTAAAAAAAAACAACAAACATATAGGAGTTATAAAACTAGTTACCCAAAAGGATTGATAGATGCTCCTGTGAGATGAAGTAAAAAAAAGACTATATTTAATAAAAATCATCCATCAGAACTTTTAATGCAAACCCAGGTTTTCAGTAAATAGATAATTTGTATGCTGTGTCTTAATTTCCTCAGCAGAATTTTTGTGAATATTTGAATAGTACATCTTGAGTAAGATCCAAAATCAATATAATTTACTTTAGTCATCTCTTGAAACAAAGTCCATGAACAGCAAACCGTCTCAATTGATACTGAAACTGATGTGGCTTCTTCTGGTTGTTTGTAATCTCTGATGAAGCCATTGAAAACATAGGGAGCAAAACATGCTGATACATGGGCTAGAAAAGACCTGTCAGGTAAATGAAAAATATATTTTAAGGTCTCCACGGTTAGGATTATCTACCTCATGTTGTTAATATCTGTTGCTTCGCGTATCTGTCTCTCAGGTCAGCTCAGCGTCAGCTGGGCCACCCTGCTAGCTGTGATACGCCCAACAGTACCTTTGCGTGGGTCTTTGGCTCCGCATCACCTTTGCCTTAGCTGTCTCGGCCGTGGTTCGAAAGAGGGGACACTCCGGAGGCTCAGGGAGAAAAGGTTTTATTCGGGTAACTCAGGGGCAGTCCCTGGTTCCAGGCCTGTGCCTCTGGGGAGTGACCCCCAGCCTCGGTTACAGGGGGTTTTTGTTCCCCCAAAATCTCAGGGGTGGATACAAGTTACCAGACCAATCACACAAAGCCAGGTGGGTAAGGTCAAAATGCAATACACAACATTAACAAATCAGGTGAATTTGGGATGTGGTCCTGTGAGACCCACCAATCCCTGTCAGACACCTCTCCTGAAGGTTCTGGGGCCTGGGGGATGGTGGACATGTGGGGGAGAAATACAATGGGATGGGGGAAAATACAATAGGATGATCGAAACCCAGGGCAGAGGATTAGAGTTGTCTTGGCAACTCTTATCAACCTCTGATAAGCACAATCCAAGACAGGAACTTTACCAGGCTAGGGTTAAAGTCCAAATCACATCAAACCTACAACTAAGAAACTTACGATACCATTCCAGCACCCCCACAATATCCAAGTCTTAGTAGCCTTTAATGAAGCTACCAGAAAGTGCAATTGGGCAGGAGCAGTCAGTGTTGTTCCCTGCTTGTGCTGTGCTGCGCTGCATAGGCACATGACATAATTCTGACTCCCAAAGGGAGTAAGAGCAAGGAGTTAGCAGGAAGGGCTTCCTCCCAGACACCTTATCAGGGGAATCTTCAGTGTGTGCTATTTTGTGTCTGCCATAGGGGGAAACGGCTGGTGCTATGGTGCTACAAAAACTAGTTCTTCTATTAAGACTTAAAATAGTCCTTTTATGTTGTTTTCCTTTTGCAGTCTGATCATATAAACAAGTAGGGAGTGCAGCACTGTATTCACCTCTGTGCAATCACAGACCCTTCAAGGAAGAAAAGAAAGAAATTCATACTCCTAAACTGTCTTTTCCAAAGTGCTGGAGCAAATTGTCTAAAGAGAAACAAGAAATGATGAAGTGAGGATGCAATCACATCGTGATGAGCCCGGAAAACATAGGTACAAAATTAAAGAGCCAATATTAAATAATTAACTCAGGCGCCACTTGCATCTTAAAACAGAATGCACCATGGTCACAAGCCATGGATATGTCTGTTATTGCTTTCTCTTAGAGCCTAGGGTAGTAAAGAAAATGGTAAGCAGTCGCTATATCTACTCTTTTCACAATGCATCTTCTTCTCTGTTAAGCCTTCTAATGCAAGATGGCCTTTAAAACAATTTCATTAGCAACTGAAGATGGTCTCTGTCTCAAGACAGATTGCAAGATTTTTGTGTGGCTTGACTGTGTCTTTAGTGCTGATCACCAGCTCAGGTTTTGGCACATATCTGTCTCTGAAGAGATGAATCTTACCTCTCAAAACTGCACTAAGCACCCAAGAGTAAGCAAAAGCATAAAAGTTACATTGTTCTTGGCCTGAGCACTCATTGAAGACTTGTATGGTCACAGTTTGAATACACAGGAAGTTGATTCACCTCAAGATCTGGGCCAATCCCTAAATACATCTTATCTGAAATTACAAATTACTTTGCTGCTAGCAATACAATGCACAAGTTTCAAGGTTTTGGTGGGTCAAAGCTTGTTCGGTCAGTGAAGCTTTGTTCAAAATCTCTCTGTGTCTCAATTATTTTGCTTCCATTTTCCCCAACCTCTACCCATCCTTCTGCACTTACTTTTAAATCATAACTGGTAAAAATACAGAAGTGGAGTCTCTTTTCAGACACATTTAACCTGTGCATGAGTATGCTTCATACAGAACTGCTTTTCTTTCACGTGACACTGGCAATAACAGCCAGGCATATTTTCTCTTTTTCTCCATGAATTTTTATGATGAAAAAAAAAAAAAAGAATATGGAGAATGGTGCTGAAAAAGATTGATTTTTAGCTCCATGAATTGCTCCCCATTTAGAATGCCTATTTTCTTTCTCCATTACTAAGGATACCATCAGTAACCTAGTTATACTCCCTTTTACATCTGAATTCTGAATTGCTTACCCTCCCAGCCACCCCCCCAGCTCCCCCGCCCTGTATTTAAGCTTTTTTTTTACTGACCTAGAACCATTAGTTAGCTAGCATCTAAGTAGTCCAAACTGAGGTGAAATGTAGAGCAAAGTTTTCCTCTTGTCTTTTCATACCTAGGCTTGTATTTTATAGTGAAAAGAGCCAGAGAAAGAAGAGTCCATGGAAAAGTGACAGCAGGAAATGTGAACTAAAAAAAAAAAAGGGAGTAGGTTCAAAGTTTGAAGAACTGTAAGAGAAAACAAGCCATTATTATGAAAAGATCTGCAGAAAACAGAGAGAAGAAAGTGAAACTAAACTTAGGACATGTGAGAAACAATTTCAACAAACACTACAAGGGGCTGAATAAGGACAAAGGGCAGCACTTAGGAGCAGGACCATCTGCCACAGGGTCCGCAAAACGGCTGACCCGCCTTTTACAACCCTGGTGTTGCATCAGCCAACCCTGGCCCCTCCCAAAGTCTGTCAGTCAACTCTTCTTCGCTGTCCCTTGCTAAGGCTACTTTCTTGCAACTTGATTTGAGGTCAGGTGTTGTCATGCCCTGCCGCCCTGGCTACAAGCCTTCCCCATCCCCAGCTGCCCCATGCAAAGGGCACAGGTCCATTATCACTGTTCCCAGAGAGCCTTCAGGCTTGCTGGGCTCCGTCGTGATATCGTAGAGTTTTAGGCAGGTCCGGACTCCGGGCAGAAGTGTGCTTATGTCAGAGAAGGAGCAACTTACAATCGGTGGTAAGAAGGTGTTTATTCAGGGCAGAAGCCCAGGTGGTTAAAGCTTGAGTGTGTATCCGAAAGTGTAGACCAGAGAGAGCTTTTTGGGTCTGTCTTGCCCTTATCAATAGGGGTGTTACTGAATACAAATTAAGGGGAGTGACTCCAAAAGAGGGGATGTGACAGTACCATTTTGGGTTTGAAGGGGGTGGGATGTTACCTGAGGCCTGTCCGGCCGTCTGGCCTTGGTGGAGCCATCAAGTAGGAGGGAGTGTCCACAGATAAGATACAAAGTTATACAATGGCCGAGGCCAGGGCTGTCAGAGACATACAATGGGGAAGGCCAGGCTTATTATGTGAGTTGATTACAGTGATCAAGGGAAGCAGGATGGGGGTGGATGAACACTTACAGAAACTTATTAACAAAAAATATACAGAAATTAAAAACCCAATTTCACATCACTAAGTCCATCCCTCCCTCCACACCTCCCCGACAGCCCTGAAGACCAGGATTGGCCAGTGGCAACAATGCAGGGGGAAAAAGGGGACCATGGGGATAAGAGAGAATATCCAAACAACAAACCACAATAACATAACCATACATCAATAATACTCTTAACATACACATAATATTCATCCCTTAATTTCAAGAGCCAATCATCATATTACCCATCTATAACAAGACAGAAAGCACAGAAATTATTCTGCTGTTTATACATACTCCACTATAAATATTTTTGCTGCAATTGTTGTCATCTGTAGAAGACTTTCTTAGAACAAGTGAAAATAGTATAGCTACTGACATGTGTTGAATATATTATTACTGGCTTGGGGTACAAATGAAATTATATCCTTTGAAGTTTTTTAGAAACTGGACAGATCAAATCTTCATTCATGCAGACTATCATGACTCCATTGACTATGATGATACCTGTTATAAATGCAATGGCAAATATCAGATAAATAAAAGACAATTTATTAATAACAAAATATCGAGCACAAGAAAAATGAGAAAGCCACAAAAATAGGAAATGGTCAGCGCCGCGCTGGGTGGATAGGGGTCCGCACCGGGGTACAAGACTCCCCAATCCACGCCGATGCAGCTTTCAGTCCAGCATTTTATAGGGTTTTTCTGCCCTTAGGCAGTCCAGGTGTCCAGGATGGGCTGAATAGTCCGAATTTCTTTTTGATGGCCTTCCCGGATCTCGTCAGGTCTCATTGTCTCATTCCGGGAAAAACTCTTTCTTATGTCAATTTCATGTGTTAGTCTTATGCTGATTTCATTTTGCTTGTTGCGCCGGAGAGCTGATGGGATTGCCAGCGGGTTGATGAGATTGGCATCATCGTCACGAAGGAATTTCTTCCTTGCATTGGCAAGGAAGTGATTCTTATCGAGGTTGGCCAGTGTCTTTGTCTAGCTTGATGAGGTTCATCCTGTCTTTGCAACTGAGACTGGCAGGCTGGGGGGGAAACGATTAGCCCTATACTGGATTTCACAATTTTATTAACCTTATTCCTTATTATACATCAGGTTATTATTTTATACCTGAATTTTTACCCAAAATTTATCACAATACCTACCTGTGAAAACCTAATAAAATTTTTTTATCATGGCATGCTTGGAAGTTTTATGGGAAATTACTTTTATTTAGTTATTTTCTATCATCTTCTACTGAATAACTTATCAAATTTTAAAATAAATGTTAGACATCTTCACATATACAAAGGAAGTATTTACATTTATCTCCAGACCAGTTAATTTTACAGGGAAAAAAAAGTGTTTTTTGAGGTAGGGGATTTTGCATAAGCTTTCTGCAAATAAACTCTTGCATGTGTAAAATAGGCAAGAAAATCCTTTATATGTGCAACAGGCTGATTGGTCAGTTGTTACGGTGAAAACAAAACCCCACATTTGTTCATACCCTTTTACACAATCTAAAAAAAAAAAAAATTGATTTATTTTGACCAAGATTTTGCACAGCTACTGTCACTTCAATTGAATCTCAGGAGTCTGTAAGAACTTGCCGTGAGCATATTTGGCACAGGAGCTCCTGAAAATTAGTCCCATTGCACTTCTGGCACAAAAACTGGATTTTTTTTTTTGTGTGTGTCAGAAGCACAATACGAGTAATTTCTGAAAGACAGGTAAGGTAAAGTTTACCAAATGTTTCAGATCCTTTGGAAAGTTCAATTTGGACTTGATTTTCAGAGATATGCAAAGCCTCAGAGCAAAGCCTTTTGCTTTTTCCCAACAATTCATTTTCCATAGAAAGAACTATGAAATTTTATAAGCATAACATCAAAATACTCCACTTAGCTTTGGTAATTATAAAGACAAGCAGAGATTCATGGTAAAGTCTTGACTGAACAAAAAAAATCTTTTCATAATTTTTCATCTAGAGAATTCTTTACTCTTCCATGCGGAATAGAAATGGATATTGTCCTGGTAAAGAGATCTCTTTATTTTCAAGGAGCAATAATGACATTGCCAACCACTATTTCTTACTCTGTGTTCAAAAAATATAAGCTAACTAATTTCTGTCTTTTCCTTGATCAGACAGATAGTCCAGTATTATTTTATTTATTCTAAATCTGAAAAACATAAGTAAAACATTTTATAAGTGAGGTAAATACAAGATAAAATTTTAATACTGTGAAAGCCATGGTTAATATTCAGGTTTGAAGTTTCTGTAATGTAGAATTCATATTTGTAGTTTTAGGTATTGGTTTAGGAAAGCTGGAATGTAATGATGGGTTCTTACAGAGCCAGACACTAACAATGGATTTATTTTTCCTTTAAATGAAATCTAGTGCAGGGCTATCTTGTGCTCCCAATGTCTGTGCTTCCATAAACCAATTGAAGAGAGAGACTACATTGTGTCATGAGATTGCACTTCACTCTGCTTTGGGCCATTTTAGACTCACTTATAGATGTGGGAAAAAAAAAAAAAAAAAAAAAAAAAAAAAAAAAAAAAAGTGGGAGAGATATATCTATGTATATATACACACAACAGAAATCATACTAGTAAGCAAAATAGAAGCCAAGCTGGAAATAAAAGGTGAATAAAATTCTTTCTGAATAATTTTTTTTCTCCTAATAAAAGATAACTTTACTTGCAGTCATTGATTCCCTATTAATTAGATTTGTATCATAGTTCCCTGACCCAAAAAAATTAAAACACCCTCTGTTTTAAAATGGTCCAAATTTTAAATTAATCTACATCTTAAAAATATTACACTTAAAAGTAGCTTGACTTGAGTTCTGTCAAAGCTTTGGATCACTCATCAATCTTAACAGTGTTGTTTTGCTCGTGGTATATTCTCATTGCCCAAATTGAGTGAGATGAGAAACATGCATCAGTTGAAAAATTATGATACTTGTCAAGTTATTCAAAATATTACTGTTGACTACACTACACCAATGTCTTCCTTTAATAAAGGAAAATTGCATAAAGCAAATTTCATTTCTATGGGGTTTTGGGAGTTATGCTGAAAAGTTAATGGCATAGTTAATGCTTTTATGATAAATATCTAAAAAGCATTTAATGTAGAGAGACAATAATTATCATTCTAGTTACAAGCACAATCAGAAAAAGAAAAGACTATTTAAGATGCCTAAACCACTTTTACCTGTGAGATCAGAGCAATTTAAGCTCTCTCATGTAATAAAGTCTGCTTTATTGTCTATGGAACATTTTAATAAAATGTGAAATGAAATTAAATAGAATCATCCCCCATAATAGCTTCCTATCATATGGTAACAACCTGCCTGCTTACTACTGTCTAATCAGTTACTGAACCTTGTGCTGCACTTTTATGGAGCTTCCCTGCTGGGTCTATTGCCCACTTAGGAATATGAAATCATGTTATGTTTTTTTTATTGCTCTCAGCCAGCCTACCTCCCTTTTCTCCGGCAGACAGTTTTGCACAGTATCGCAGCAATATCACATCAGATCTCTGAAGAACAAGCTCTTATTCTCTTTTTTAGCATCTCTTCATTTGATCTAAGATATTTTGTACAAGTTCTTGCTCTTCTTTATAGTGTTTTTCTATATGCTGCACAGATGCTTTGTCTACCCAAACTGTTTTAAAGAAGGTATTGAATTTGAAATGGAACAGGGTAAATTCTGTGCTTCAGGGGTAGTGCTCTGTATCAATCCTTCCAAGACAAGTCCCTGGCCTTGGGGATGACTTTGTCCAAGACTTCTAGACTCCTGGCTGCATAAAAGAAAGAGAAAACAACTTCCAACTAAGCTGACAGTGTACAAAACTACTTCCTAAGTTTCCAAAAGAATAGTCTTCTTTCAGCCAGTGTACCTCTGCTCCCACATTTAACACAGGGAAGCATAATGATATTTCATTTTTTAAAACTAACATTTTCCATCAAATTTTATCAGCATTGAAGAATATGCTGAAACTGTTTGTTTCAATGAAGTCTTATATATTGTGATTCAACAGTTAATTTTTAAGTTCATGAAAGCAGTTCAATAGCTTAATTTATGTTCAATGTTGTGTGGATACTGTTTAGATATTATTTCATATTTCTGTGGCTTAGTTGCACATTTGTAAAATACTCCTTTTCTTGTTGTCTATAAGTTCTGCAAGAACTAAATTGCCTTACTAGGTTTTTGTAACTCAAAGACAAGAGGATATAAAAAAAAGGTGATTTCAGGTGCAAAACTCATAATAGCTGAAGCTTCAGAACATTTTGAATCACTGTAGCTATGGCCTCATATTTTCTTTTTTTGTGCCTTCAGGGATTTTCCTCCAAACTTGGAATTTTTCATAGTTGTAACCTCACTCAATTTTCTTCTATTTGTCAGAAGACAAGTAACTGAATAAGAATAACACAGAAAATACAATTCCTCCTTGTTTTTAGAGAAAGTGTAGGAGATTGCACATATAGATTATATTTTATCACCTAAAAGCTGATCAAAAACTATCCCTCTGGCATTGTGAAATCAAACTTCTCTGAGTGTAGAAGTTAAGGTATTCTAAAACTTGAGGTCTTAACTCATGTTTCAGTCTCTTACTATAAGCCTAGAACAGAGAACAAGATTTTTGATTAGTCTTTTTTTTATTAGAAGAGTAATCCTGATCAATATCAGAGAAAATGTCTCAGCAAAATTAAAAATAAAATTTGAAAATTTAGTTCTTCAGGGTGATTTTTATTCTTTGATAAGTTATTCCTATTATTTTGACAATATAACTCCTGAAAATGTGAAATATTTGTGTTTAATAGCAGCAAAACAAGAAAAAAACAAGCCCTGTTAGTCGATGTTGCAAGAAAGAATATGTCTTAAACAAAATTTGAAAAAGAGGCCAGGCAGGAATAATCTTTGTTAGCAAGCTGATAATGTAAATTTTTTTCATCTATTGATAGCAGAACGTAAGAATGTGAAAAATCATCCGTATATGTCAACAGACCATATATAGGCATAAATTTTGGTTTAAGCAAGAGTAAATTTTCTCCAGATAAAGCTACTGTACCTGCTCCCATTTCAGTAAATGGTAAAACTATTTATTTTCATGTTAGCAGAATGTGACACTGGAGCTTCGTGTCATAGATGCAGATGTAGTAATCAGTCATTTCCTAAGGCATTAGGGGAAATAGTGGAAGAGTTCCATTGACAGAAAGACATCACTTGACTCGTAACTTCCTTCAACACAGAACAGATTTTTGTGGAGTAGAAAGCAACTTTCCATTTTCACCACAGTAAGCTGAAATTCAAGCATTCACAATAAAATTAAAAGAGCAAGAAAAAGGGAATCTTCTGTCGGTTTAGCATGAACTGTATTGGCTGTGTTAAAAAGCTCAATTTAGGAAAGAATTGCAGAGCGCTGCTCTAGCTGAAGGTAAGAATGTTTTGATTAAATCACCTATAATTTGTTTACAGATGATGGGCGGTTTTCTTGAAGGTTCTTGTCTTATCTTTCAGTTTACAAATATACAATAGAATAAAATGAAGGTATCAGAAAAAATTCTATTTAGGTTAATATAAAAAGTTAGCTATGCTTTCTCTCATGCAGCCTTTCATCAATATAACGCAGTTGTCTCAATGTTAGAAATAATTATCCAGAGAAAACAGCCCCAAAAAAGTTGCCTTGACTCTAGGAAAAAGGAAGTTTGAAAAGCATCTATCGAGATCTTGCAAAGATCTTTTGTTTTTTAATATGCCTTTCTGAGATTTTATTTAGCCTGAGTAAGACCATATGTACATGTGCGAATGTGTACATACTGTAACTATACAGGTATATGTAAATGTGTATATATATGTGTGTATGTATACTAACATCTCCAGCTGAATCATCAGATCTCTTGGTAGTGCTGATTCTGAAGAATAGATCCCATAAATACTGACCAATTGAAGATTATATAAGGAACTGTCAAACACTCATAAATTCCTGTGCAGCAGATGTTAAAATTATGTGGAAAGAAATTATGTGAAATAAAATACTGATTATTCTGCATTGACAAGCATTTTACTTCATCACTGTAGCTTCCCAAGAAGGAGAAATAAAGAGGGCAGTGCTGATATCCTCTCCTTGAAATTCAGTGATAGGATCCAAGGGAATAGTTCAAAGACATCAATGCAGATTTGGCACAGGCATGCAAGATTAATTAGGAAATCTTTCATAGGCATGGAACAAACTTTTTAAATGTAGGATCTGGCTTGAGTCTGTTGCACCTAGTCAAAGTATAAAATCTTTGAATACAAATCCTTTATTAAATTTGTGATACATGGTTTTAAAAATCACAAATCACCTTAAAAATTGAACCGGTTACTACCTAGAGGTACCCTAACAAGGACCCTTTGGGATTACCAAAGATTTCTTAGGACATATGTAAGGTACAGGAGCTGAGGTGGAAAAATGGAGGGATGAGAGGGTTTTTGCGATAAAAAAAGCATAAAGAAAATAGAGAGCAAGAGAACGAAAGTGTTTGAAGGTGTATGAAAAGGGGCTGGGCAGCTTGCTTGTGGGGCTGTGCAGAATTTAGACTTTTGTTATCATCTGATAGTGAATGTAAGTATGTTTCAGCACAACAGGGTTTGTACTCTTGAAAACTCATTAGTTCGCAAATTAGAACTGTATCTGGTCAGCAATATTCTGAATTTCACAGCTCTAGTTGACAATTATGCTTCTAGGCTCAAAATAACAATTTTTTAGTCATGCACTAGTCTGGAATTCACTGAATTTTACTTTAAAGGATCCAGAACTCTGACTGATTCTGTTCTCAGTGTATAGGATAGTGACATTTTCAATTATTTTATGAACATAATGGTTTGTGTATCCTGGACAGGGAATAGAAACATGAGTTTTATTGAATTTCAGTTCCAGAATGTGAGGTTTTCTCTCTTTAGTCTGTGTGACTCCCTGTGAACTTAATGCTGAAATCTCTTTCCTGACAATGGCTTGGCTTCCCTGATTAGCTGTTCCCTTGTTATTCCAAAATCACTCAGACTGTTATCATTGACTTATTGGTACAAGAAGATATTAAAGAATGGCAAACATGAAATGCTTTACTTAAAGAAACAAAACAACACAAAAGCCTGCGGTGAGCAGGCATCTCAGAAGTCACTGTACGAAGTTCCCCAACTGAGGTAGCAATAAGCTTACAGTCAAGAGAGTCTAGATTTAATTTCAAATTTAAAATAATTATATCTTTCTAGAAGAGGGCAACCATCATCACAAAGAAGTAATTTATAGAATACATAGCTTGTCTGTGGAGAAAGTTCATAGCTTGTCTATTGTATGGGATTTTCTCTTTCATGTTGAGTTTCTGTAATTGTTCACTATTTCAAAAAGGGCCATCTTTACCAGAAAGAAAACAATGAGTCAGTAGAGAAGGAAGCTATAGAAAAAAGGTGTCTTAAAAACGTTTTTAAAAATTTCAACACACTAGTTTTTAAATCAATGTGAGATATCTTTACTTCGTTTTCCTGCATGTTGGGATTCTTAAAATGTTATCCATCTAATACTAGGACATCCCATTACCCTATTAGCAGAGAGAAGGAGGATTTACTGTTTTTTCACCACATGACAAATGGAAACAATTGACACCACAAGTGTTTGACTTGGGATATTCTGATAAGATATTTGGGCCTTCTCTGAAACTTCTTCCATGGTATTTAATTGCACCTGCTCAAATATGAAATGTTAATAGCCTGTGGGGAAAAAAAAATTGTCACTGATACAGAGAGGTCCTTTTTTTTCCTGCATTAATCAGAAGAGAATGTCATCACTCTCCTATTATCACATCTATCTACTGCCCAAAGGAAGGATATGCTCAATGAAAAACTTTGAATAGTATACATAATGTATGTTTCTAGAGCTTATTATTTCATAAAATCTCAAAGTACTTAACATGTTTTTCAACTTGGATCATTTGCTCATTGTCACCTTTTTTTGCATTTTCACTAAAATCAAAGGTGTCTAAGAAATGGACAATAATCTCAAGATTATCAAGGAATCTTAAAAAAGAAGTGGGAAATGCCAGATTAATTTTCTTAATGAGTGAAATTTCAATTTGTGTTCCCCCAAGCAGTCCAATAGGAAATGTCAGAGACATTAGCAATACCTTACTAATATCCGTGGTGGGGACTTCATGTTTTCTGGGCGCATTAAACATTTAAGTGAAGCTCTTTTTTACATTAGAAACCACTGCAGACAAAGCAGTAAGTCTCAAGGCTTCAAGGACTATAAGGTCTGGAAGATAGCATGGGAGCTAGAAGAGCTTTCGTGTTTGAAATCCACTGTGTACACACTGGAATCAGAGAGAATTTGAGGAAGTTTTAGAGCATCTCTTTATCCTATAGAGAAGCATAACTCTTATAACTCAAGTCATAACTCTTTCTTTCAGGTTGCAAGTCTTAGTTATAAAGATTTTTTTTTCATATGGTATTATTCTTGCATGTGTCATACCTTTGTAAAAAAGAGGGAGAAAAGTAAGGAAGAAAGGGAGGAAGAGAGGGAGGAATAGAGGTAAGGAGAAGGGAGCTGAAAGGATAGGAGACAAAAAGTCCGGTATTTAATCATATCACTAATTTTCTGTTTCTTACAACATTCACAATTTATCTATTAACCAGTTTTTCTGGTTAACACAAGATTTTAAACAAGGCTACCTTAATAAAATTAAGTGTTTTTCATCTTGAGAAATAGTGGTTCATACACATTGGATGTGAAGTCTGAAGCAAGAAGTGGTCAAGAATCTACATCTGTAGGGAAGCTAAGTTCTTCTGCTGTATTTTCTATCTTCTCACCATATCTGTTGTTGAGGAGAAGGTTTAATCCAATCATAATCACTCCCAGACAAACACAACTCTAAAAAAATAGCTTTACATTTGCAATGAGTGCTGATCCACTCATTATTTATGGGAAAAATATCTTATTTTAATTAATAATCTGCAAAGAGATTTAGCTGTATTCCTCATAGATCTGCCATTTCATCTCCCAATATGGAGAAACAGTATCTGCACTAAATGCACATTACCCACGGGAAATCAGGTAATCTGCCCAATGTCTGTTATTTGCCCATTTTGGTGGATTATATTGACACCATGAATGAAATGAGAATTTTATGCATAATTTCTTGGAATCATTCATGAAATATTGCAGTGACCTAAAAAAATGTGTTTTGCTGACATACACTCTATGCAGATGTGCAGATGCTGAGTGATCTGTGAGCCCTCAGACTTCTTGATGTGGAATAACAGCATCAAAAAGTCTTTGAAGAAGTATCTTTAAACAATACGTTTTCCTAAAAAGTGCCAAAATTGTATCAGAAATCAAAATATGGTAGATTAATTAATTAAATAATTGATTACAAGAAAACATGGAGGAAAAAAAGAAAATATTACCATCATTTTATATTCATTTCTGTTACTCTAGTTTAAGAATTTACTGTGTCTTTTTAGCCTGATCTCTATTCTTGCTACTCCATTATAATTTGAAGAAGCTCTGTATACTCAGTCATCAGGCATTTCTATGCAAAGGGATATACTTGTCAGACCATACCCACAGTCACTTTAGTGAAACTTCTGTCTGCTTTTTATCTCAGCTGTTGTCTTTCCACATCCAGAATTCAATGAGGAATTTGCAGCCATAGTTTATCTTCGCTATAACCTATGATTAAGCATATAGCATACAGCAAAATATCAAGCTCATTTTTGGCTCAACGCTTTCCTTTTCCATCACCCTTACCTTTCATACTTCATGACTCTTACTATAACTATTTCATAAATGCTAATAATTAAAAAAAAATGTAGTTTTTTCCTAAAATATTAGTTTAAAATAATAATTTACATATTTAATAGATCACAGCCCAGAATCTTGAGGCCTTAGAAAGAAGTTACTTTTCAAAAGCAGATTAACAAATCAATTAGACATATTGCAGAAATGCAGAGTGCTAGCTTGCCCTTCATGGATTTACTGTTGCTCCTATCTGTTACTCTCTGGTGTTTGCATTCATTTACAAAATTCAAAATAGTATCTTTGTGATTAATATGGAGAAAGGAAAATAAAATAAACTTGAAGAAAAACATTTTCACTTTCAGGCAAATGAAGTATCTCTCTTTTTCTCTCTTTGTCTTTGTCTGGACATACATGATCAGTGTGTAGTTAATATCAGTGTATAGTTAATATTATGTGTTAATATAAATTAACATTATGTGTAACTGTGGAGGTAACATATATTTAATAGTTAATATCGTAGTTAATAATATGTGTAACTGTGGACATAACATATATCCAAATCCACGTATAGAGTCTTACAAACTGTTACATTACACCATAAAAATAAATAATTATTTAAAAATTTTAATTGGTTGGGTTATGATTTGAAATTCAAAATTACATAGCTTGCAGCATTTCTATTCTATTCTAATCTTGTTTCATAAAACTTGTAGATCATTGATTGATGTTGTTCCGAACAGCGTTATAATTCTGATTCTGTGAAGATAGGGCATACAGCAGTATGCAGTAAGTTTATATATGACTTACATGAAAGCAAAGTATACATGGATCTCTCATTCTTCTCATGGAAAATAAATACAAAATATGTGTATGAATATGTATTTGCATATGAAATTCAGTATGGAACTTGTAAACTAATAAAACTCTGAAATTCTGAATCATACTTCAGTCATCATAGAAGTTATAAAGAGATTTTTTTCCTAAAATATATCAACCAAAAAGTACAGGGAAAATCAAAACAAATAGTCTCTGAATCAAATACTTTGAGTGCTAGTAGAGCGAAAATAGAAGAAAATAAAAGGAAACAAGTAAGTGTATCAAATAAATGCTACTGACACCTCCTAAACTTAAAACAAAAATGGTTTTATTGATATGACCTATCAATGCATTCCTTTATATTTGGCTAGTTTTTCTTTTTCTTTTTTTTTTCCATCTTATATTCTGAGTTCATTGTTTTCTGACCACCAAAAAGAAAAAAGAAACAAAAATAGCCAAACTATATATTATTTTATGTTTGACTATGAAAAAGCTAGTAATACACTAGATTTTTTATTACTGAAAACATGTAGATATAAATGACATATAAATACACATGAGAGAAAGCGTGCTGGCTGTCCTTGCAACCACTAAAAATCTGTCTTGGATTTACTAGAATGGTGCTTAAACATCTTCATAGACTTATGAGATCTCAGTCAGAATAAAAAAAAATATGTGTTTTGTGTGATCTTCAGTCTGGTGCTTTTCACTCCAAAAAATCCCTAGCTGAACAAAAACAAACAAAAACTCCACCTCAACAGCTTTTCTTGCCCTTCTAACTTTAGAATAACTCATAAGGAGAAAAGAAATCAAGGTCAACTTGCTAAGAGGGCACACATAATAGCTCTGGGTGTAAGAGAGGAATAGAATTGCAAAGACTGAATTTCGTTTCTCATCTTCTGCCAGACTGTATGTTGGCCTGTCTATACAGCAGTTGCTGTGTGCACACTGCATGTGATGCTGCCCATAAAGTGAAGTAGGTCTCAAGAAAAATATTTTCTTTAAAAATACCTCGCCAAATTCATATGGAATAAGCTCAGAGGAAGGGGATAGGGAAATACAGGGGGCATAGATCATCAAGCAAGTGTATAGAGCCTGTAGCATCAACAGTTATTGGGAGAGCATAGTAAACAGGATAGAACACAGAAAGGGAATTGGAATGGGCAGAATGTGTGAAGTTTTCTGCAAGCCAAGGAAAATATCATTAGTATTAGAATTGCTAGAAGCAAGATCAGAGGGAAAACCAACATTGGAAGCATTTAATTGATAGAGGGGAGTCTTGTTTTCAGATTTTTACTTCCAGTCTTTCTTACTCACTTTCTTACTCTTACTCACATCTGAATTTTATCCTGTATGAAATATGTCCCCTTATTTGCTTTCAATGATGTGTGGGTTTAGAAATCTTTTGAATTTTTCTTCTGGAAAAAACAAAACAAAACAACAAAACATAAAGCCAAAACCCCAAACCCCCACAAACAAACGCCCAAACCCAAACCAACAAACAAACAAACAAAGCAGAAAGAAGAAAAAGTAAGTACTTTATCTAAATTTTCTGGAAATCTTGAGATCCCATTCAGCATGAAATGGTGAATTCTTACCTGTGGTTCACCTGTGAGGTTGAGCAGCAAATCTATTTTCCACTTTTAACAGATTTGCCATAAAAAACCCCATGCTATTAGAAAATGTGAATGAAATGCAATTTAATTTATCTCTAAAAATGGCAGCATATTTCCTTCACTGCAAACACTCTTCAGTGCTCTGTTGGCATTTTTCATGATAGAATTTTTTCTTAAGATCAAAAGAATGACCATGTCAGGCCAGTGCAAAGGTCCGTTTCTCCATTGTTGTACCTTCAGAAACATCCAAGAAGGAAAGTGGAGTCAAATCTGCCTGCCCTCTGTTTGTCATTTTGTGGGCATGTATTACTGGACAAGTTTTACTGTCCACAAAGGCAGGAATTTCTGGAGCTGTTTAATGAGAAAATGCCAATCAAACAATTCTGTCTAGAGGAACTTATATAATTAAGAAATCAGTGCAAGAGCTTATAACATTTTACTATCTTTTATTAATTAAATTTAAATGTATAATTATTTCTTTTTCCTCCACAAACAATAGATAATAGGATAATATAATATTCCTCTACAAAAAAAAAATGCGATAAGGTCTCATTTGCTTAAACTATATTCTTAGTCTCATACTAGCATAGCAATCAGCATTTTTTTCTTGTTATGTCATGCATTATTCTTTTTGATTTCTTTTAATATATGAAACAGACTTGTATGCTGTGCAACTGGAATTTTACCTGAAGTTATTATCTGGGTGGGCTTTTTGTTCACAGCCATGCCATGCAGTAAAATGAAATATTTGAAAAAAAAAAAAAAAAGTGCAAAGAGAAAGCATCTTAGATATGGGGGGGCGGGGAGGGGAAATGAAAATGTAGGAAAAAAAATAAAACAGTGAGGACTATATCCACAATAAAGTTCAATTAAAATATATTACTGTTCCCCATCCATTTCACCCTTGGCCTTTCATTCACAGGTAGAAACTTAAATACAGAGAAAATAGACAACTATTAGAAAAGACATCAGCAAGAATCCCCAACAATAGTCAGATATTAAGTGCAAGGCAATTGTGTTTTGTGTCGGTTACAGAGAGGCTGATGAAAAAAATAGAATATGTAACATGATGTCTCTTTCATCTATAAAAATATCAGCTCAGAGGTTACGCTTCATTAACTTCAAATGTAGTATGAATAAAAAAGGAAAAGGCACAGCAATCCTTTGATATATTGTGTGAAAGCTTATCATTCCCTCTTTCAAGTGACAGTTTATTAAATAAGGTGAATAATATAAAATATTCAGACTAGATCCAAATCATAGTCTGACACTCTCTGCCTGATCACAAAGTAAATATAACAGCTCTGCACCTCCATTTTGTAAGATTAGGAAATAAATGGGATAAGATATATGGAACTCCCTGCAGTGAGATCACTCAAAATTTTTCGGCTTAAAAACATTAATTAAATAATAATAAAAAAAAAGTTAAAAAATTACCTTGGCAAAATACACACAGAGTCTCCACCTCCTTCTTACTGGACACAAGGAAACATATGGAGAGTAAAGAATAAATATGTACAGGAACTCTGGTTTTTACAAACACTTTGCCATGTCATAACATATTTGCCACTCCAGGGAGGTGCTAGTAAGCCATTTCTATGTTCAAAACCCTAAAAACTGCAGTGCATTTGCATAAATTTCAGTTGATTAACTGTGACAAATACTCTAAAAGAAGAACTGGTAGTTAAGATCACTTTTGAACCACATCCCTTCTTGAACATAGCTGAAATTTCATTGGTTATTTCTCTATGTAAGTAGAAATAGTGGTTTCATCAGTTTTTCTTTAGAATCTGTGTCATGATTCTCTTTAGTAAGGCATAGTCATGAACACATCCAAAACAAGTTGTAAACAATTTCATCTTTGGATCACTGTTTAATCATCACTGTTCCTTCAAGGTGAGAGGTTAGGATTTCCCAAATTATTCGAGTAGTCAATACTGCTGTGAGAAAACAAAAAACAAAACAACAATAAAAACCCCACCCCAAACCAAAAACAACAAAAAGAAATGTTCCTATCCTTTTTTGCATAAAACTTGCCACTCCCATCAACCTGGAAAAATGCAATTTGAGTTTAAAATTGCAGGCAGTTATCAAAGGAGGTGTTGAGAAAAGAAATTGAATAATGCAGTATTTCAAGTGGTTTTTTAATAAGAAATACAACATATAAAACTGTGAATCCTAGCAAGTCTAGCTTTTTCAATTAATGAAGAAGAAATAGTATTTAGACATATAAAAAGGAATTTTTAAAAAATCTTAGATTTTTTTTCTTACAATATTGGAAAATAAATGATCAAGGAAATGAAAAATTAAACTCTTCATCTTTAGAAAACATTTGAAATAATTAAATATGATGGTTAAGTTTTGCTAGTAATTTACTTACTAGCAAATTTACTTACTAGTCATTTACTTACTTGTTTCAAAAAATTTCCATGCATGAACTTGAAACATAATAAGGAGAAAAAAGGAAGAGAAAAAAAAACCCTTTTAAAGAAAAGCTCTGGACATTGGTAATTTGTATTTATTAAAAAAACAGATTAAATAAAATGAAAAATAAATTTTCAGATCCGAAGAAAATAGCATTTTTGGAACAAACATAAACAAGACATATTCGCTAATATGAAAACATATTGCTTTTTCCAAACCTGTGAATTAAAACAACTTCATATTTCATGTTGCAACCAGCTCATCTCTGCAGGTGTTTAAATAATTGCAAAATAAGAGAAATATGGTCCTTGAAAGTCAATATGAACAAAATTTGGCAGCTCTATTAATGAAAACAGATTTTCTGTTTGTTTGTTTTCAGCATGCTTTATACAGAACACTAAGTCCATTTTGTTTCTGAAGATTACAACAGGCAAATGATTCATGTGTGAGTTAAGTAAACAGAATGAAATTATGGATTATGATGTTAATGTTGCCACAACCACAACAGGAGCAGATCACCTTTGGAGATCTCTGTAGGTGCCAGCGCCACCACGTGCTATCACATATGGGGTTTGTTTCAGAATCATAACTGAGGAGGTATTTTTTCTTAGGCTGCTAATGGAGAGTAGCTCGTGCACACTGGAATTTCATGTGATGTGGATGCTTTTTTTTTTTTTCGTCCACTGGGACTAATTCACAAGTTTCATGTAAAATCACATTTTAACTCACCTATATTAGAATGCTTTTCTAACATTTGAAATGTACTCCTAGAAATGTGAAAATTGTCCACTAAGTAATAGATAAACTGTGATAAGACTGACTTGATCAGTCATTATCAATCTGTCTAAATATTACTGGATGAGTAAGAAAGGTACATGAATAATATTACAGATAATGGTACCTAATGCAGGCATCATTAGCATTAGAACATACAAACAAAACACTTAATTTACAAACAAAGCAGAGAAAAATAGTAATACACTGCAAGGGAAAACTGTATGGATCTCACAAGCAGAATAAAAGGTTAAGTGTGTTAATACTTTTTAAAATCTTGCATGACTCTAGTTTGTAGTGCTTAGTACTCAATGCCCTAGACATTTCTAACTGGGAATACAATTGTCTAAAGAAAGGAACATTATTCAAAAAGTGAAAAGAAATACCTTTTATTACATATATTTTTTTTAGTGTTCCATTGTCTGAGAACTAAATCACTGTTCCATTTATCAACAAGCAGCAGTTAGGCGCAATTGTCCTAAATCTTTAGTCTTTTAGGGTAGGTTTTCCTACATGATCATTAGGTTTGTCTTCACAATATCACTTTATAAAAATTCAGCTTTCTAGGCTTGAAACTACATTTTATTTTCCTGCATATAATAAATAATTATATAAACTCTAGAAAACTGCTACTATTGTTCCATACAACTCAGGGAAAACAATTTGCTATAAGCAGTCACTGAAGCCTCTGAGTATTCTGAGAACAATATAATGAAATATATGCAAAGCAATTTTACCAGTTTTTCCATCATTCTAAGGTTGAATTAACAATAAGTATCAAATAAGAGATTACCAGCAACAATTCCAATATCTCACAACTTGAAAATATACTGCGAGTTCTTTGGATTTGATTTTAGGTGGATCCTGTTGAGTATGTAGGCCATATTAATTTGCATGAGGTTGAAATAGGATAGTAAGAGCTTTCAGAATGATGCAAGTGGCCTGCCACCTGAAAATCTGTTGAGCTTCCTAAGTTATATTAGCATAGCAGAACTCTAATTTTTATCTGCGCCATGTTCTGTGCAGTGATTTATATGCATGCTGAGGAAGCACAAAAGTGCCATCAGTTACCTCACTTATATTACAACAAATGTAAAATTTTATTTCCTGCTTTTTTCCAGGTCTAAATGATTTCTATTTTAGATGTGTCTGTAGCAATTAATGTGATTTTTTAGTGTTCTACCTTTTTTTTTCAAAATACATGCGAACAGTAGAAGGTAGTAGGAAATTTGGCTCTCTGGTTTTATTTTTATGTTTGATATAGGCACATATCCATTATCATTGATTAAAATTTGCAAAAGAAGTTGTCGAGTAACAGTTTACAGATACAAATTGATTTTGTGTCCAATAAGAATCCATTCCTTATAGACATGCAAAATCCTTAACATGAAAAATATAATTTCTTTTTGTCATGCTATTGAGAGTAAAGGGACCAGAAAGCAGACACAAGCTCCTGTTTTCATTTTCCGAAGGAGATCTGTCAGGATGTATTCTGGTTTTTGCTTCACAGAAATCTCTGTTTATTACTGAAATAAATTAATGTGGTTTTTTTTTTTGTTTGTTTGTTTGTTTGTTTGTTTCTTCTTTTTAAGTTAATATGAAAGAAACTGTATCCCGTGAAAAAATATGTGTCTTTTCTGGTCACCATGAACAGTCATAAGAACTTTAATTATCGTGTTTTCATATTGCTTTTCACACATCCTATGAAAAACACATCAGAACTTTGAGACTATGAAATCTAGGTATATGCATAACAATTGTATTAGTTGTAATCAGCAGAAAGGACTAGGAAGATGAAAATATATCATTTGATTTAATATTGCTAAGGAGGAAAAAGTTTTGTTAGAGTTCAGCAAGGGAAGTGTACCCTTCACTCTTCTTGTTTCATCAGGTTAGAAATCTAGTTGGAATTTACATCACAACATTCTTCTTGCTCTGGACCAACTAGGTTGTTAAAGATATGAATTTTATTCTTTTCTTCCTGCAGACTTGGAGACTAGCTGTGCTCCTGTTTCTATACTACTGCCTTTTGTTGTGATATTCCAGATTACTTGTGGTGGCCAAACAATTTTAAAAAGATCTCTATTGTCATCTAGACTGGCTAATATCAACAAGAAGTGCTAAGTCAAGGCCAGGAGAGAAACATAGTGTTGCATGGCTGACTTCAATGTGCTACGGAGCTGTGTCCTGCAGAAAGAAGGAACACTTTGTACACACTTATACATGAGTGCACAGTCAGCTGAAGACTCATTTTCCAGAGTCTAAGTCTTCCTTTTTCAAAAAGTGAGACTGAATGATTAGTGATCCTCTGTTTATAACCTCATAAAGTTTATGATCAGTGAATTTTTAACATGTGATCCAGGCCACATTTCAGTTCTGTTTTTTCATGTCTTCATAAGTTTGCTCAGCAGCAATACTCTTTAAAGGAGTACTAGTATGGTACTACTGAATACTGTTTTATTCAAGAGTTCTTGAATACCTGTCCCTCTTGCAGTTCCCTTAACCAACAAATTTAGTACATTTCCATGATATGCTGAAGAACAGACATTTGAGCACAAATTTGGCATCATGGGTGAAACATATTCTTTATTTTAGTCTGTAGAAGCCTCACATTAATTTCAAAGGTTCTAGAATGCCTTTTGATTGACTCATTTCTGTTTGAGGATCATAGCTATTTAACAGGCACACAGAATAGTTTCAATGATATATTTCCACTAAAGTGTTCTGTTTCAAAATATGTATCATGATAATTGGCTGCTGGAAAATGTTCTTTTTATACTGTATAATAAGGATTCTATCCTTGGCTGCAAAATTAATTAATGTATGGGACTTGGACTTCAAACAAAAACAGTGCTCACAAATAACTTCTCATTTTTAGCAAAATAATTTTTTAATTTAAGCAAGTAAAGAATAAATCAGCTTAGCTGACAGCTTGGTGCACACTCAACTGGGGTGTAATAGTTTTAAAGTGATGGTGGTATCTAATTGTGGATATTGTACAGACATGCAGATAATAGATGCTGATTAATTTATTTTTTTTTCCTTCTGTTTTGTCTGTTTTGGTGTGTTTTATCTCTGGTGTAGTCAACACATACTGCAAAGACCTGATTAACATAAGAAGAAATTATGAGTATGGAAACAGGGTTTCCCAGAGGATTTTCCCCTCATTTCAGGAAATACGTTTTAATCAAAAAGTAATGCCCCGTCTTCAAGATGGCTAATTAAAGCTAGGAAGATTGAGCAGTGAATGCATTAATGTTATAAATGTTTTTTGTTATTTAGCTAAGTAATATATGAGTAGGCCATTGAAGAGGCTGCTAGGATTTTATTCTCAGAGAATAGGACAGTGTTACTATGATATTTTCACAGGAGAGCAGCAGGTTTAATGCCTCAGCTGATGAAGCAGCTGAATTAGAATGCAGAAGGGTCCAGACTAAATTCTGATCAAGGTATTTTGTTTTATGTTTTTCACTTTACTCAATGCACACAAACACTGGCATAAAAATACACACCAACATGCAAACACAAAAGTGTTAACAATTGCTTTTGTAAATTGCAGGAGGACTTTCCAGTATGCATTTGGTCTTATTCTCTTCTACACTCTTTCTTTCTAAGCACTATCATACTGTTCTAAATTATTCCACAAAAAGTAAAGAGGAAAAAACCCTCCAAGCCATCTGAACAGAGGGTATATATTTACTACAAATTCTTCTACCTTTTTTTGTTTGCCTATAATTCTGTGTAGTATTGAATTGCTTTGTTCAAGTAATTGTGCTGACTTTGAGTTTCCTTCAATAGTAAGGTCTTTCCATAGTTTCTACATCTGCTAAAAAGAAAAAACTGAAAAAGAACAGTGCATATTTTCATGATCTTTTTCTTTGACACACAAGCTTTTCACAGTGAAAAAGAATACCAGAGAATTTAAAACACAATCTCAGGCTACTTCAAATTGTCTATCACAATCTATTATGAAGATTATTAAAGAGAGTCTCTCTTATATTTCTGTGTGATTGCTTACAAATACATTTATACTTACAGACAATTACTCAGAATATCTAAGTATGAAAACTTTTTTACATGGGATGATGGAAGTGCTTGAGTGTAAGACTGCTATTAACCCCCTATTCACCAGAAAAATGCTATTGAAACAACTGATATTGTTGCTGTAACTTTCCTCCTGATGATTATCTATCCATGTGCAAGGAAACAAACACTGAGCAAATGAGTGAAGACTTTGTGAATCTTTCTTTAATAACAGCCAGGTGAAAGTCCATGTACACATGCAAATGGTATCAAAACAGATGATACTCAATCTAAAGTGCAGAGGCAAATGTAGCTCTGTTTTAAATTAGTAATTTTTAGTAGGGTTTTTTCCCGAATGGGGCAACAGATTTTATGAAATATATCCACCTGTAATCAGTGTTGTCTAAAGTGATGTTTCATTAAAAAAAAGATACAAAATAAACCACAAATATTAAATTAAAAACAAAAAGTGTCCTCATCTGTCATATCACAAGTGATATTTTAAGTCCAAAAAAGAACTGCTGATGATTCCTTGGTGACATATTAATTGTATTTGGAAATTTTCTACAGTCTCAGAACTTTAAGGTAGAGAAACCAAAAGAGAAAAGAAGAGAAAAAGAAATCTATCTTCAGATATCTGGCTAGCTCTCTCATTCAAGGTTATCAATAAACTACAGGGGTATTGTTAGCCTTATAGGACCCATTTTTCACCATCTTACACTAACACCCTACATTTGCAGGAAATGAGGTATATCAGATGTCACAATTTACAATGGAAATTACTGCCCTTGAAAGTGTTGGCCAAAATGAGAAGTGATATTTTTAACTTGCTGTACCTGTTAGCCTTATGACAACTGTCATCTTCCAGTAAGGTAACAGAAGGACATTTTGTAAAGGTTTCTACATGTAGTTAAAATCTTCATCACTCCTGGGATTTCAACACCTTTTTGATTATTATCATGATCATATAATATTAAGATTATAGAAACAATTTTTAATAATAACACATATATATTGCTACTGCCATTTAGTATCATCATCATCATCATTTCCAGTGATTGGTCTGTTGTTATCCCAACCCATGGGTTTTATTTTTTTATGTTCTCCTCTTTATTCCACTGGAAGTGGGGAATGAATGACCAGCTTCACTAGTAATACCTAGGCACTGCTCTAGTTCTGCTGTTCTTATGCAATATTCCATGCCCCTAACTAGCCTTAAATTGATATCACAAAAAACAAAACCAAAAATAAAACAAAAAACCCCAAACAAACCCCCCCAAAAACAACAACAACAAAAACCCCACAATCAAAATACATCAATAACCCAATTCTGTACTAGTTTAAATATTGTCTCCAGCTGTGAGGTATCAGTCCACAGGCACCACCAAACTGCTGAGCTTCCTCTCTGCTAGGACATCTCTCCAGTGGTGCAGAATGCAATGTACCTACTGTGCTGGAACTTTGGCCCAAGTTCTCCTTGCTTGGGCTCAGGAGCACATCCATGGCCTGGGTTGTGCTGTTGACATACCTGGCCTTTCCAGGCCTAACCTCACCTGTCTGGATGGAATACTTAGCTGGTCCTCTCAGTTTCCCAGATTCATGAGACTGTTGTGTTGCCCTGGCCACTGTCGAGGACCTTGAGGGGTCAACACACCAGGAGCCATATTTGCCCCACCCTGTCACCCCACTGAGGTCCTGCTCAGCTCTGCTACCCCTGGGAAACAGCTCTGCCAACTCCTTCATGATGTGTCCTTGCTAAGCTAGCCATTTAAATCAGGAGCATCAAACTCTTCATGTTAAGTGGTTTATGACATGTTAAGCATAGTAACAGCCATCACTCCAGCATGGTACATTCAGCTCCCAGAAATAAAAGCTGCAGGAATTAACAAGGATCTCAGGCAAGTTATGCTGTATTGTCACATTAAATAACCCATAACAACCCACATGTGAAAATTGGAAACAAAGAAAAAAATAATGGCATGTATTTATTAAAGTTGTCAATGGGTAAAAGTGGGTAAAATTAGCCAACAAAGAGGCCACAAACAAAAAATACAGAATGATCAGTCAAACGTTTTGAAAGTTCTACACCAACAAGGTTATATACATTCTACAACTTTAGGAAATCATTGTCTTATGCCTCTTCATTTTCAATTTTCTTCTTTCTCTATTTCTTTTCATTCCACTATTTTCTTTTTTTTAAGGTACTAGATGGACAAGAAACAGCATGTATTACGGTTGAATTGGAGCTACATATATGGTCTTTGGCTGATTAGTCAGTGAGCTGAATGGCCAGCTGACAGACCAAACAGTATCTTGAATTCATATTGTGACCTTTTACCTTCTCGAGGATTTTAGTATGTGTGCCCACTATTCTGTTCCACCATATAAACTATGGCTATTTTTTAGATTGTAATTCTCCATTTTTGTACAGTTGAAATTGGCCAAGATTCAAAATTATTTTGGTGAAAAAATAATAGTCTTGTAGAATAACTAAATAAACCTTATTTTTTAGGAAAATTGCTTTAAAAATTAAAAGAGCATGTGAGACACGTTTTCATGATTGATTTACCTGAATATTAAGAGAAGACTAAAAATAATATAAAGCTTTGAGAAAACAAAACCAAAACCAAACAAATCAAACCAAACCAAAAAAAAAAAAAAACAAAACCCCAAAAGACAGAAAAACATCAATAAACCCCAGATATTACAACATAATGGAAGGGGGGAAAATGATCTGAATCAGATTTGGGGGAAAAAAAAGCTTTTTCAGTGCAGGAAATGTTGCCCCCAAGAAATGCCAAATCAAAGAATAAGAAAGAAGCCAGCTGATTCATAAGCTAGCTAGCAGTCTTTTTGAGCTATTGTGGTGTTGTAACAGTCAGAGATCTAAGATCAAGCATTTGAAAGAGTGAGAGGAATCGCAAGTGCTGCACTATATCTAAAATCTTTCAACCTTTGGAGCAGCTCAAGCTGCAACAGTGCCTCAGGAGAATGGACAGTACAGGTGAAAGACAGCAACCCATATTTATACTACAAATCAAGGCAGCACATAGAGACAGATATTTCACCCTGAAAAAGAACTGCTGGCTGTGCTGCTTGCAATGATGCAATTCCTTCTGTGTTGCAGACAGGAGGGGGTTGTGAAGCCTGATTCAAGCCATTCAAGGAAACATAAAGAATCTTTCCCCTGTATATGTGCAAGTATCCAAGCATACCCTGTTGGGAAAAATACACCTTTCCCAAAAAGGATATCAGCTCACTGAGTGACAGGCATGAGGGGAGGTAGCCTCTGCTTATGAGACCAAGTGTTCATTCCAGTTTTTGCAGCAGGGCACATAAAGGTTGAGGAAAAAAATCTACACGGTGCCAATAATTCATTGCAATTGAGAGGAGAGGTGAAGATGGATAGGAGCTTCATTTCACTGGCTTCTATTATGAAATATGCGAATAAAACAAATCTAACAATCTACCGACTTGAATACGGTGATTAATGAAGAGAGATAAAAAGTCACAATTGTAGTTGGGACAAGGCAAACACAGCCTAATGAGATTAAGAAAAGAAATGATAGTTATGATGTTACAAAGGGTGTAAAAAGTTTTTTCCATATGACAACATGCAGTCCTCTCCTGTCCAGCACTACTTAAACATTTTTGAAAATGTTGGTTCTGTCCTTTCTGTAATAACATGGTTATACAAAATTGCACTAGCTTTCTACCTTGTCCAAAATATACAATGAATTTGGTCCTAATAATGATGAAAGTACTCAAAGAAGTTTCCTTTAAATGCCCTAGAAAAAAAAAAAATTCTGATTGTCTTTATGTATGCATTCATTTAATTTAAAGAAAGATATCGAACAATATGACCTCATGATTTGCTAATCTCATATTTTCACTGGAAATTGAAGGGTTCCCTTAATTTCCTTTATTTCCTTAGTCAAAGGTTAAAAAAAAAAAAGAAAAAAAAAAAAAGAAAAAAAAAAGGCACTCATAAGAGTAGGAAAATGCTAAATGACAGTCAGTAGAGAAGAAAAGCTTGAAGTTTTCCAAATACTTTGAAATCAGAGAGTGTGTTTATGTTGCAATATTAGCTGCAAAGCTGGTTGTAGCTATGAAGACATGGAGCTGTGTGTTACATCATTTGTACAGTGAACTGATATTGAATGGTATATTTTGGCTACAAATAAATAAACAAACCCCATTTTGTCACAGTGTCTTGGGTTCAGTGATATATCATGGCTCTTGTTTTCTATGTCTTAGGTCTGTAAATGCAAAATTAATGTGCAGAATGGGTGAGTAGGCAGAGCTGCCATAGGGGCCATACTGTTGGTCTGATTCACCCCAGCTGAGGAGGCTTGTCCTCTTGGTATCCTCTGGTGAATTTATGAGTTCTTCAAAACATTTAATTTTGGCCAGATTTCAGTTTTTTCTGCAGTCACTTAGATTGACACATTTTCATCTCAGTGTTAAACATTCTGCTACCAACATCACTTTTTCCATCTTTTGTGGTCATGGTACAGAAGGATGTTTGGTTTGGTTTTCCTTGTTGTTTTAGAAAGATCTTCCTCAAAAATCATCTCATGCTCATTTATATGTTCTATTGATTTTGTGCCACTCTGTTGATGAGAAACCAACATATGCATGGATGAAAATAGTTACCCTTGGGACTACATTGGTTGTCTGCAAATGAGCAACAGGAAGGAGGCAGAGTGAATTTGATGTAAAGCTAGTTCTTATCATACACTGTTTCTTTTAATTGAAATACACTCTTCAAAAATCTGTAATCGTGTTCACATGCTATTTGTTTTCCCAATTGTCCTGGAGTGACTTTATGATGCTTGTATCTCCAATTGTCTGTTCTGTTCATGCTTGATATTAAGTTCTGCGCCTTTATGACTGGTTCTGAGGTGAAAGTGAGGAGAAACAGAGTGCACTCTGTTTTCAGAAACTGTACTTGCTCCCCTGCATCCTTCTCATGGACTGTGTTGTCTGCAGCACAGAGAGAGGGAGAGAGCTCTCCTTTTTGTTAGCTTTTTTTAGTTATCTGAGGCCAGAAGATTTCTGGAACTGTTCAGATATTTTTTGTTCTGGGAAGACCAAGACTATTGTCAGGAGACCGCCCCCCCCAAGCTGCACTGCGGCTGGGACACTGGACCCGAGCCCCAGAGGGACTGAGAAAAAGCCAAGAACACACTTACAAAAAAAGAATATCTCTCTCTCTCTCTCTGATCCACAGAAGGACTTTCTGAATTTGCCATCTCTTCAGAACAATGAGAGGTTCCATTATTTAATATTATTCATTTTTTTAATGATTGTGAGTACTTTGCTTGTTAAATAAACAGTTTTTTCCACTATTCTCAGAGGAGATTTACCTCCTAAACCAGTTGGGGCAGACGCAGCTTGTATTTGCTTTCTAGAGGAGACCTAGATTCTCTAAAAAAAGTTTCCTCTCAAATCTGTCCTAGACCAGGACAACTACTTTTTAGCGCCCAAAATGGGGCTTGAGAACTGGAAAAAACCTATTGCAGCATTTTTGTTGTATTTACTCTGTATTGGGATAAAGCAGGCCCAGACCAGGACACCAGTTTTTGAAACTGTGGCTTATACCAGATACAAAATAGTCCTTATTTCATTTTCAGTTTTCACAGCAGTATCCATTAATATCTATGTCAACTGCTTTTTTTAGTGTTCATTCTGGTTCCTTGTGCTGACTTTTTGGGGGTCTCATGCCTTTTGAGAAACTCTGCAAGTTTACATCGACAAAACGTTTTGCCTGTCTGTGATTAACATGGTTCTAATTCTCTGCAGAACTGACTCCTCATTGTGCTAATTTCCTCACTGTATACTTCTTCGAATCATGGATTTATTTTAAATTTACCTGTGCTTCTTTTATTGATGGTTATTGCTACCTACTGGCACTTTTACTATGAAGGTAGAGTTTCAGTGGAACATGCTTTTTTATAACGATATCCTAATTTCTGTCTACAAGAGTATCAAAAGTATTATTAGCTGTGCAATTGCTTTCCTACAACCGTAACAGTGAAAAATATATTTTTAATATGTTTTGGTGATTTAAATATATTTTAATATATTTTAATTATATATTTCCATTATTCCCATAATTAAAATATTATGAGGTAAGCAATAAATTATCCAAAGGCAAATAGCTTTCTTAACTTGCAAGTAATGTATATTGAAAAACCTCACAGCAGTCTTTTTTTTTTTTCTTCTGTTTCATAAAAAAAGAATAACAAGCATCTGAATAAGACTGCATGTGTATCTGACTGAGAAAGCCATATGGAAGAACCGCAAATTCTTATGATAAATCTTGCATTAGCTCTCATCCATACTCTTCCATGGAAAAGATAGACACTGTATCAGATTTGCAAGTTTAAGATTCACTACCTCATTCCAAAATGGTCAGTTCCTACCTATGTCCTAGCTGCGCTGTGAGCAAAGACTCTGAAGATTTCTATGAGAATAAATGTGTCTATTAGATGATGCCAAAGAACCAGACTTGTACTCACTCAATGATCAGCAAAGAGCCATTAGATTATTCACTGCTGACCTGGTATTTATAGTTGTATATAAATGTATTATTCCAAAGAGGGACTTCTATTTTGCTATAAATGCTTCTAACAATATTTGATTATTGCTATGATTTTTTTTCATGTCTTTTTAAGTCTTTAGTCAGATCAGTATGGGATTTACATCTTTGTCCTCTGTTCCAGTTTCTTAACAAAGCGCAGTTGAGAAATACTATTCAGTATTCAATAGAACTAACTAAATTTCAGTGACCTCTTTATCCCTTTTCTATTTTCTCTTTCCATGTTTCAAAGTTTTTCATTGGTTGTCAGTGTGCTTTTTCCATGATTTCTGCAAAATTATATGTAAATTAGAAGGGGAAAAAAATTCCAGACTTCAGGATATTTTCGACAGTTCATAATACTAAGGCATGAATTTTCTTTTAATGCCTATTGTACTGACCATCCAAATAAATATTTCCACTCTTTTATTATCAAAGTGGAAGAGGAGGAGGAGGAAATCATTGCTTTTGCCATAAATTGCTAGTCAATTTAAGCAAAATAATTTCTTAGTTCACTTGCTGTTACAAAAATTTGTTTTAAGCATATTTTGGAGGCTCTTGCATTTTGCAGGTTTTGCTTTTCACAGAAGATTGTGTATTATTGCTGTAACAAACTTAGTGTACTTATGACTATACACATAGATGATTCACTAACACAGAAGCTTTTAAATGTTTTTAATTTTTTCATATGTTATTTTCTATTAGGGTCTATAAAGAAAACAAAAGACAACCAACCTGAAAATATGTTAAAAACTTCATTTAAAGAAGGAAAAAAACCCATAAGGTTAGTTAAGAACCTGAACTGAGGCCTAAGGATCCCCTTTGCAGTCAGGTGAGTCACTTCAAGAGAATGTCACATGGAGCCAGCAGAGTTTATTCTTCTCCATCACAGGGTGTTCACAAGGCTAGAAGCTCACATGAAAATTAGCTTTATGCTCAAATGAAAATGAAATGTGCAGTTACAGACTTGTAGCTTCTTTCCTCAAAGGAGCCCAAGGACACAGCAAGTGACCCTTCATGGCAGAGTGATTTCTAAATCTTGCCTTGGCAGGAGACAGCTCCATGCTCACACTGATGCTGAGGGTGTTACTTGCTGGGAAAGACATCGCTGTCTTCTCGGAGCACAAGGATGATGAAATATTTTCATTTGCTGGCCTAATGAAGTTGTCTGACAATTATTTTGTTTTGAACCTGTGCTGAGTCTAAGTGAAAGGCTTGCACCAAGCCCTGGCAGGATGAGTTCTCAAAAGCCATATATAAAAGGGCACCTTGTATGTCTTGTTAATTGGCCCCATGTGGTGGTGTGACTAGGGGAATAGAGCAAAGTGTGCTATGACCTAAGGGGTTTGAGTTTTCTCGTCTTTCTGTTTCTTATTATTGAACATCAGCATCCTGATGTGTTTTGGAGGGACTAATCAGATGCAGAATTCCACTGCAACTTGGCAAAAGCCTGTCAAAATGGATTGATTGAATGATTGGTGTTATCTGTGTGAGCAAGTGGTCCCCCCCAGGTCACATCAAGTTCCAACCTTAACAAGAGCTCAAGATCTTTTCATGCTTTCCTCTCTTAGCTTACTTTTTCTGCTTCAATTAATCAATTTCAGATACTTATATAAGACTTTGAGTGGTGATGATGAATAGTAATTTCCAGTACTTTATTGCTACGAATCTAAGTTTGTCAAAGGCTTTATACAGTTAAAGTACACATATTTTCCATTACAGCTTAAAATCTATGTACTTTAATACCAAGTTCTAATAACGAGTGTATGTGACTATGGAACATAATCACATTATGTTTTTATAAAGGCAAATGTCTGTTAAATATTTAATGCTGGTCCAAAATATTTTACTCTCAGAAACAAATTTCCCCTTGAAACGTGCCTGTGTATATTCATAATAAATTAAGTATTCAGGAAATACTGGATTCCTGGTAAAGCTTTTGTTTTCTCTAGACAGCATCATATCAAGCAGAGCACTGTATTTTTCTGAAAAGAAGTTCACAGATAACTCACACAGATTTGGAGTCTATCATGAGGAATAAGAAACAAAAGAGATGAAGGACATGAAGACATTTTCAAGCAAACTTTGTTTGTAGTACTGGCATGAATGGAGCTATTCATGTTGTCGAATTATAAAGCTGCTTTGCTGAAGATTTATAGATTACACTAAATTGAAATACAATCTTTTTTCAGGAACTATTTTATATTGGGCCTTTATCATATTACATCATTATCAGTAAAGGATGAATGTATATAAAATAGAATGCTGCAATTCCTGTGTGACTCACAGTTGAAACATAGTAGGAAGGCTACAGAAAGCAATCAGGATCATTTAAAAGCAATGATTTAAATGCAAAAACTATAAAAACTGTTTGGAGCTCTGCTCCTTATCTGACATTCTCCCCTACCATCTGATGACTCCAGAGCTTCTTGTAGATGAGCCTTCATATACATCACTATTAAACAGCAGAATGTAAATGTGAGTGATTATGTGCTGCTGCAGCATTAGAATACTCACTTGTTAGCCGAGATTGGTATCTGCCCCATTCATGGCATTTTTTAGCATTTCTTCAAATACATCTGTCATGTCTTCCTCTATGCAGGCAAATTGAACAAATGGAGGACTGTGCTTCCACAAGCTGATTAGGCAGGAGCCTCAGAATAGTCTGCATAGACGGAGTTGGACACTTGAATGACACGTTCACAGCTGGAACTTGTTGAGCAGAGCGTGTGGAGTAAACAGCATTGCCAATTTATATCCGCCGAGGCCTGTTTTCTTTGGCAATTATTATCTTTTTCTTTCTAGGTTTTTCCATCCTTGACAGAATGACTAATGTGGTCACAGATTTGCTGTCACTCTTGCAAATTCTTGGAAAAAGAAGGCAAATCTCCTCTACGAAACACAGTTCTCTATAGCAGAGGTTATGACTGTCTCCAGTATTTTTTTTCAACACTATTGTCAGGGTTTTCTTTAATGTGTTTCCTCTTCCTCTTCTAGCATTTTCTTGCTGTATTGTTGAATTTAGTAGATAAAGGGTAGCACTTCATTGCGTTGCTTTAAAAAATGGGGCACAGACACTGCAGAGCATAGGCAGTACCCTCTACACAGTCCATGACCAAATCTAACAGCATAGGGACAAATAAAAGCTAATTTAAAGTGCAAGTAATTGAACAAAATTTAGTTTAATTTTCAAGACTGTAAAAGACACTGAATTTTAAAATCCTGTAGAGAAGTAATTCTGCAGCCAAGAAGCACTGACTTTAGAATGTCAGGTTAAAAGGCCCAGATCTTCTACTCATACATGTCTTGTGCTGAAACTTATGAACTACAGCAAGAACCACGAGTTTCCAACACCACACATACTTCTCCTTATAGAAGCTCAATTTACAAGTTACCCAGAAGCCATGGCAAATTAGGGGAAATGGTTACAGAAAGATAATTTTATGAATCAAAATGTTAAAAAACCAATTTATTAAAAATGGTATAACGAGACACAGCACATCTAATTATGATTTTTTTAAAAGCTGAACATGATTTGTGTAATTACTGAAAGTTATGGTAAATAATTGTATCATCTTACCTGGAGGCCACAAGTATTATTGTGTATTTCTATTGAACCTATTCATCTTAATATAATTTTTTCCTAGCTGGACTTTTATACAGCACCTAACTGGAATGAGACTCTAGAATAAAATGACATAACTCCGAATAATCATAATTTTTCCAGCTTTACTCTAGATATTATTATATGTTGATTCAATAATAAATGATTTTTTGACTAATACTGAATATTTTTAGATGTTATATCATACTACTGCAATTCTTTGGAGCTGATTGAGCAGAATGCTAGTAGTCTTGTATTCACTATATATTTGCAGATGTTTTTACAGTGTAGAAAACACAACAAAGATCAGCATCGTTTTTCACTGACCATCCAGGAAAAAAAAAAAAGAAGCAAACACAGTCCCATAAAAAGGTTATTCTCTGAAAATGAAAAAGGAGACAAAGAATGTTGCTCTGAATTGAATTGAAGAAAGCATCTTTCATCTTAAAAAATAATCATGAGGTGATATTACATATTGGTAACTATGAACGAAGCAATCATTAGACAGACCCATTAAAAGAAACAATAAACAAGTCAATATGTAGGCAAGAAAATCTGGAAGACATTCTTAGCTACCGTGTCAGCCCATTATAATAGAGTGTCCCAGATCTGACATAATGCTTGTGGCCCATGCCAGAGATAAGGGGCTGAAGAATAAGTAGCCTTCATGTTCCCAACAGAAAATGCAATTTACTTAAACTCATGAAAAAGACTAGCAGAGGTCAGCAACTGGTAGAGTCAAACGAGTAAGCAGTCGATTTTCTGATTTAGGTGACAGCATGCTATATCGAATGAAGAGTTCTGTACAGAACAAACAAATAGCTTTGTAAAGCAGTTGCAAAACCAAAATACAAAATAAAACAAAACAAACAAGACAAAAATACAAAGCAAGAGAAACATTTAGAGTTTCAGTAGTGGTGAATTAGACATTAGGGCAGTGAAAGAGATGGCTTTATAATAATGCCATCTTAACAATAGCACTGACATTGTAAGGTTAGAAATATGAAAGATCATTGCTGGTACTTAATATGATAATGTCAGACTTATAAAATCTTTCATAGCTGTCTAAGTATAGGAACACAGATAAATAGGACAGATAAATATACATAGATAAACAGGATTCTGGAAAGCAAGGCCTATGAGAAGTAGATTATACTTTCATTTTATACTAGATTCTATACTGGAGGCAAACTATATTATTACTGAAACTGGTATTTGTGTTCCTGTGAAAAACCTCGTTTTGTGTGAACCACCATCTTAAAATAAACTGATGTTTTGCTGGTTGCCTGTTGCCTAGCTTGCGCCACAAATAACTCCTTGTTAGACAGTCGCCCATCTTATGTGCTCACTGCAATCCAGCTACTAAACCTGTGCTCTGGTACCCATACAGAGAATTTTCCCCAAGGTTATATTTTAATCTTTAATGCATTTGCATTTTCCATGTTTAGGTAAGTTATTTTGTAATCAATAAGATTTATTTAGGAAAAAAAAAAAGGAAACAAGAAAAAACAGACAAAAAATGCTAGACAGCATTAAAAATGATTTAAAGGAGGTGGAAGCTTTTATACTGTCACCATGAATAATAGAAATCCAGAGTGCTTGCACACTGCACAAATGTTCTTCCAGTAGATTTTCTAAACTGCAAGCATATGCTTGCAATGCAAAAATATCACAGGGAGTACTGTCCTACTTATTGCAGCAAAAACAGTGGGGTTTAGATCTTCATAGTTAGGCAGCAATGTAATTAGTAGTTAAAAAAGCAAAGCATTCCCTAGAATATAAAATCCTTGTAAAATTAAATAGTTGCATTGTTTTCTGACACTTCTGATATATATTCTCCCTAGTAACGGGGACCCAACGAGGTTCCCATGGAGAATAAGGGGTTACAGAGAAAATATGAAGCAACAGAAAAATGTGAATATGCGCTTTCTCCTTGCTGATCTGAAAGTGATGAGAATAGAAAAATAAGCAAGGATTGATCACATGATTTTAAATACGTAAAATTATGAAAGCCTTGTGTGCAGAGCAAGTGAGGAGATTATCAGAGAATGGTACAGTGACAGCTGTTTCAGCTTTATTATATAGCAGAAGTAAACCTGTTGGCTTGTGAAATGCCCCTTTTGTATTTCTAGCACTAACTATCAGCAATTACAGTATGATACTAGAACATATGGCAGTGTAATTGAAGGTGTGGCAAGAAATCAGAGTTAGGCACTTAGGGCCATATGTTCCCCTCCACTAAGCAGAGTGGAGGGAAGCAGATGGGCACAAGTTAGAGTGAGCCACAAAGGGATAGCATAGTCCACCCAAAAGACAAAGGCAGCTAAGTCACACTTTGGTGTGAGTCAAAGTGGTGAGCCTTTAGGAATGAGGCAGAATCAATCTGAACAAAAGAGAGCTAGCTGAGCGAAAATGGGTAGCTGCTACACCACAGTGAATTTCTACAGACCATTCTCATAGACCAGCAATGGGTAAATAAGCCATGGATAATGTCGACAAGACGTGGTCAGGAAAATTGTATAATAGTTACAGACCATGAGTCCTCTCTCCCTACCCTCACACAAGGTTGAAATGTACGTTCAACCAATTTTTCAAATTTAAAAATTCTGTTTCTGTTTGTTTACTTACCTTCCTTCTTCTTGGTCTCAGAAGATATTGCATCATTGTTTAAATCCAGCCATTCTCAGGATAGTTTTGGCAGCAGTTTCTCAGTTTGAAAATGGAGATAAACCAGTGCCTGTTCCTCTTAATAGTTATCTTTCATCTTCAGTTGTTTCTAAAATGGATATAAAGCGTACTTTCAAGTCAGAATGGTAAAACCTTGTACCAAACTTACATTAAACTTTTGACTAAACACACAGGTGAGAGATGTGGAAAAGTTAATTAATAATTATTTATGTTTTTACTTCAGAGTGTTAGTAAAACAGAAGTTAAAGAAAAAGTAAAAATGAAATCTGTTACTGTTTTCTTACTCAATAACCTTTTTTCCTCCAAGACTAATCTTTGTTTAGGCATACTTAATATGTGAACAATATATCAGTTTTTAGTCAGCAATTGATTTTCGATCATTATCCAGTATTACTTGTAATCTATGCCTTCAGAAAATCAATAGCATAATAACTATCTCCAGCATATTACTCACTATCATACACACTATGGATTGAATCTTATACTAAGTTTTCATTATTGTGATTAACAATGGAAACAGTATGCTGGCAATTTTTTTCTAAAGTAAGAGCTAACTGTTTTCTGTGGTGTGAAAAGAAAAAGAATATTTTACTAGTATCACTGAAGAAAATAAAAAATACCATAAGAACATGATTTCAATGCTAAAATCTGAATTTCCATATTATCCTGCATAATCCAGCTACAGAAACCAGGCTACATTTTACCATGAACCAACTTTGCAATTAAGTAGTTAACTATTCATAAGACATGTAAGAATGCACAAGCCAAAGAAAAAAGTGCAATTTTAAATTCATACATATCACTGTTGAAGGGTCTGGTTTGGTCGTTTGTTTTTTTTTCCACATACCAGCGCTATCTTGTTTCATTTAGTGTTAGACGTGAAGAACAGAGAGCTCGTTATGCTTCAGCAGGGGGCAGCATGGTATGCCGTTTGTCACTCGATGGTCAGGCTTGAGGTATTAATAACGTGATTTACTAATTAGTATGGAGCTTTGCTGGTTACAGACTGTTGTGTAAACTCTATTCCTATCAAAACAGGCACAGAAGTGCTAGTTCCGTGAGCAAGCTGCAAGGACTTGGCATAGATACAAGACATCAAGTAAAGTATCAAAGAGGAAAAAATTAATCATTATTTAGAAAGATTGTGGGATGTAGTGTAGGTTAGGACCTCATTTTTTAATCAGTCCTCAGTCATTAGTACATAAGTGCTTCAGATAATAAACACCAGATTACTACTAGTCTCCGTGATGTGCTGCAGACATGAGGCTGACATGGTGATATAATGACACCATTCTCTGCTTGCAAAGCTGTTCCAGGGTCTTTATATTTTACAGTTTCCAGACCAAACGCTCACAACTGAAATCAATTTTGCTAAAGAATGATACATCATTAAGCACTGTCTGAATACATGGTTTGGGCTATACATTGGTACAATTGGGAAGATTTATATTTAGAGTTGATCATCTGAAGGTCAAGAATGAACATAATTAACCCCAAAAGTATTTTTTTCATAGATGTGCTGGTAGGATCAATACATTTGTTATGAAGGTGTGCTGGGAACTTGCAGCATCCTTTATAATTGATTATACACTTGATTTAAAGTGCTCTGATCTGACTTTTTTTTTTTTTTTTTTTTTTTTTTTTAAACTCAGTACCATAAATGAGCTGATTCCAGTTAGTGCTTAAGAATCTGTTTAACCATGTAATTTCTCTGCCATTCTAAATACACTGTTTTGTCCCTATTACAGTATAAATTAAGGACAGCAGGAGGAAAATTGATTATTAATGTTACTTAAAGCAGAAGAGGAGAATTAATGAAATCACAGCTTTCTGATGAGGATAGGTAGTTTCTTAAACCAAATAGAAGAATAGCTCTAACTGTTAATCAATTACACCTGGATTAGGAGATATTAGCAATTAATGGTCATGTAGCATCAAAATCAATGAGGCTTGCTAAAGAAATAATGAGGCTTATAGTACTTCCACTGTGCAGCTACTGTAACCTCAAATTATTGGATCAATAAAGAAAGTCCCTTACAGAAAGTGAGGAAGCCTAATTTCATGCTGAAAAATATTAGGCCAGGATATCCTGAAAAGAGAATGGCCGAAACATTCTTGAGCTCTGCAGATTAATTAAAAATGTGTTTCTGCATAATTTTCATATTGCAAGGGTAAAGAAACATCCGTTTTCTTTTTGGTTAATTAATTGTATTTAAAGTGGGTCATGTCACAATTTTGCATGATGTGAAATATGCAGATTTTCAAGATTAGACCAGGTGATACTCAGCAATTTTGCCTGGAGAGTCTGAGTTTCTAACTTGAAATTCAAAGCAAAATTGAGGGGGTGGGGAGAGTAGTTTACAAATAGACATTGATAAAGCTGAATAAAATATTTGTTCAGAACCTACAAAAGCCAAACACTAAGTTTTACATTTATTCTTGCTAACATATCATCAACATAAAATCAACATAAGTGTAGGATTTATGGATATTTATTTCAGTGTTTTCCATCTTTGAAAAAATTGTTCTTGTACAGTAATCACCTCTCTAAATATTGGTTTTCTCTGTGGCTGGTGAACTTATGTTTGTGAATGTTGTATGCTTCATTTTCTGAACATGGGAGTTATCAGGGAAGATTTTCCTCACAATAGTAGCAAATGTCAACAAAAAATGCAGCTCCAGTTGGTGAAAAATGGCAAACAAAGCATTAGCAGGGGTAAAGACCCGTGCATTTGCATACAGGGTCTGCATTCATCTCTATCTGCAATTCCCTGGTCATGTGACAAGGGTGCCATGGAAAGCTAGAGGTCAAAGTAAAAAAAAAATACTAGGAGGAAGTTGCAGAAAAGATCAATTAAATAACCCACTGAGAGTTATAAATGCTCTAGATGAAAGCCACAGCAAACCCAGGTAGGAATCTGCAGGACTAAGATATGAGATGCTACAAAAAATGGAGTCCCTTGGCCTAGTACTTATCTGTTCTCTAGTAGATGGGCATCCATTTCAAGGTCTGGATACAAAATCCAGCAGTGGGTAGAAATAAATGGAATGGCATACAAATAGATAAAGAAATGCTACTATGATAAACTAACATCTCTTGGTGTGATTAAATCTTACAGAGAAAATTTAAACTCTTCATATTCTATGGGTTTAATGTCTAACACTTAAAATACTTTTCATGTTTATCTTTACACTCTTAGAACATGAAATCCAAGATTCCTTAAAATTAATTACTTTTTAAAACCAGTTTTCAAGGAAAACATATGTTATGGTGTTACATTTTATTACATATTTGGGAAAGATTAAAATTGGTTTATTAGTTCTCTGAGCAGCATTTTCTTTGGTCTTGCAGAACCACTGATATACTGTACTGGTTTTATTTTGTTCAGAAGTTAAGAAAAAGAAAATAATGTATAAATTTTAGAAAATCCAAAAGTTAAGTCTGACCTTTGTATAGTTACACCACCAGGGAAACCAGGTATGTGTGAGAAGGAATAACTGAAATGTGCCACATGTATCAATGCTAAGAATCTTTTCCCGACATTTTTTTGAAGTCAAAGAAACTGTGAAACACCCAGTTCCTGAAACCATTCTTAGCTCAGTTGCACCTCTTCTCTCTTTACTTGTAAAATAATTGGTTATCAATTGGTTAGTAAGCTTTCTTCAACTTCAAATAATTATTTGAGGGAGAAAAATATGGGTGACAAAGTATGTGTACATTTGTTACAAAAAAAAATTGTCTCCTGTAGCTGTTGCATTTTATTCACCTTTCTAATCCAGTGCATACAAATGGATACACAGGTCATATCCGGAAATTTTTTGGTCTGAAAGTAGAATGTAACTGGCTATAATATAGATACTCTGACAATCTCTACTCAGACCATAGTAAGGGAAAGAGGAAGAAAACAATGGCCTTTGCAAATTCAGCTATTTATGATTTTTTTTTTTTTTTTTTTTTGGAGTCTGAGTTTTCTCCTCTTCAGCAACCCAAACTACCTAAACTTCACATTAGGAAGTTTCAGGATTAACTAACATGTGATTCTGTGGAAGGTCAGCAAAAAACATTCAAATATCCAAGAGCACTGGGAAGTGGGCTTTTAGCTCCACTTTCTTTCATTATGTGTTACTGTGTCTTAATGTAAAAAATTAACATTGATTTGTTTATTAAGTGACATTTTCCTTTTGATGTTCCATAGCATACCAGGTAATATTTTTTTAATACTTCTGCTTACTAGAATTATATGTTCTTTTGAGAAACTAATGTTTCTACCCCACTATATTGTCCGTGTTCATCTTTTCTACTGACCAAGATCCTCTAAATATTTGCTAAATTATATCAGCCTTGTCAAAATGACTTAAAACAGACAAATTAATTGATTACCTACCAGAGGAAACACTAGAGCAGAGCTTATAGTAAGTGAAAGTTTTTTTCTTTCACCACTGCAGGACTATCTTTAAAATTTACCTTACATAATACACTGGAAACACATCTATGAGATAAAAAAGTGTTCTCCAGGATTTTAATTTGACAAGACAAAAGAGATGCAGCCTAATATGTCATCTTCCCTGCCCCTTCTCGATATCCCTTTGCACCCTGTCACATATGTGTAGAATTTTCAAAGGTTTTCTAAGGCAAGCCTGCAGGGTCTCCATTTAATGTTATGCCCAGAATTTTAAAGGCTTATTCCTAATTTTTAAAAAAAACTTTCTTTCATTTTCTATGTCTATGGATTCAAAGACTTCTATCCACTGCCTTACATCAAGACTTTGTCAAAGTTAAATTTATGATGAGTATGTAAAATTCTTAAGAAAAGTCATGATTATCAGAGAGACTTCACAGATGAAGGATGAAGTATCCAGCAATTGTAATATACCCAGTATGTGGCACTGCACAGTACAAAAATGCCCAATGTGTTCTCTAAAACAGCAGTCCCTGGTTGTATTTACCTCTTATAGTAGACATACCTCTTCATTAGGTTTCCAAACTTCTTTTCAATTTTACTCTTCTTCAGAGTAGCTCATATAGAGAGTGTTTTTTGTGTGGTTTGGTCTTCTGCTTAGGTTTGGAAGAATTCCTTGTCTTCACCTCTGCTTTTTCCCCCATAGTTTTTCTTCTAAAAAGACTTAACAGGGTAGCTGAAAATATCTTTGCTTTCATAACAGCTATATTTCTTTTTTTTTCCCTTTATTTTTCTTTCAATATTGCATAGTTGATTCTCAGTTTCTTTATGTCCATTAGGAGACTTGTGGTACACTTATCAATATTTTGAGTGCAAATCAAATTGTGACAAAGACTCTCTTGTTCACACCCATCAGTTCGGGACTTGACATATGAGACTGTGTCCTATGCAGTACTACTTTATTAGTTGGCTCTGGGATCAGTTCAGCATACTTTGGTTTATTAAAGAACTATTCAGTTGTTGAGTCAGTTTGACAACTGTGTTCTTCCACACAGGTAGGGGAAAGAGTGTACATAATGGTCAAATCTTTATGTACATTCTGAGATATCCATCTTAAATTTCCAGTGTGCTGTTCTCCACAAGAATTATTGATAAAATCCTTTAATTGCCTCTCCACTATCTGTAAACTGGATGTGCAATAGACAAAATGCATCTCACTCAACACAATCTGAGGAAAACCATGTTGAATAAGGCACCTATCACAAATAATAGACTACTTTGCCAATAAAAGTAAAGGTAAAAGCACCTTCTTTCTCATCTGATGTGCATCATGTCAAAACTTCTCATAATCCTGAGCTGATTATTCCTTTGAAGGACAAGTTATGATTGAATCCATTGACCCAAGCAAACTCACTTTCTCTTTGTTGCTGAAGACATTAGCAAGTTATTGTTCAAAGGAATTTATAGAATTCATCAATGATTGGTGTTATGTACACCAATGTGTACAATCAAAGCATTACAAATATTAAATGGTGAAAAAATATTACATTAGAAACTACAATATGCTTCCATTCTCTGGCATTGAGAACACACACAGTGTATTTTTTGCAAAATGCTATGTGTGCAAGTAGATAAATACTACCACTCTAGCTCCTCTTGAAGCATGTAGGAATTGATAAGATAAATTTAATTCACCTTCCTTCCATTATTTTCCTGTACTAAATAAAAATGACATTTATTTTCAGTTATCAATAAGGCTAAAGAGTATGTTAATTTAGTCGAACAATTTGCATAAAATCTGAAGTAATACCTGCATTGACTCTAACAATTTTTGTTTGAATAAGATCCCTTTCAGATGAACACTCTTTCAAAGACTTCGAGCAGTGGTGACTCTTCCTTTTATGGGTGAGCTATTCTAACAGCTAATTATTCCCACTGTTAAAATTTGCACTTTTTTTTTCCATTTTTCTTTGCTCAAGATGCTTCTTGTTCAAGTTGCTATGCCTTTGTTTGCCACATTAAAGGTTGCTTGGGTTCTTTGTTGTTTGTGTACTTGATGTGGGCTCCTGAGGGTGACATTCACAACTTCTCTGAAATTTCCCCACCTTGTGATCTACACCTACCTACTAAGCAAAGTCAAAGTGATATTAAAATAAAGGGGGAAAGTGAAGAAAAGCAGGTATTCTTAGCTAAATGACACTTGTTGATTTCTTAGGTAGGTATTCTTTTTCTGTCTTGAGTGATCTCTCCCAGAAAGTCCATTAACCATCTTTCTTATGTTATACTTCCTATATTTCAAAAATAGCTTATTTTATCAATATTTTAATCTTAAAAATCTTAAGAGATAGAAATTTGTTGCCTGTCAGTGTGTCATGATGTAAGTGTAACTGTAAGCAATGGTGTGTTCTAGTCACAAGTAAGTAAATTAAGTTAGAAGCAAAACATACCTGATTAACAAAATAACAAAGTAGCAAACTTGTGTGATGTTTTTCAAACCTTTTTGCCAAGGTTTTTCTCTCTAAGAAATACATACTAGATTTCTCTGTGTCAGTGACTGTCAGAAATGATGATGAATGAAAGAAAGTCAGAAGCCAGGAAAGTAAAACAGATAACTGTCATTATCTTGTTTTCCAAGGACACTGTTTAATAGCAGTAGAACACTGTAGTGGTTTACCACTATCTTTTCACCATCCATGATGCAAGTGTTAAAAAAATCCAGAAATACATGCTGCTGCTATGATTTCACATGACCACTTCAGAAATGGATTTATTATTGCTTGGTTTTATATGATGACGAGTGGCAGATAATTGTAGAAGCAAATATATTCAATCAAAAACTTCTGGGCAGATAAATGAAATTCGCCTATTTCAATGACTAGTTCAGTTGTTTATCAACAGTGCATTATGGTGGGTATGTCTCCCTGGCACAGCTCAAATTGCACAGGGGTGATATAGTTCAGAAGACAAAAGTGGCATAACTACTGAAGTGCATCCCTCTTTATGTGCTGAGAAAACCTGCTTCTTGCTTCTATATGGTGCACGTGCACTCTGTGGTCCCAAAGTCTCAGGACACTTTCCTGCATTTTTGAAAAGAAAAACCACACTCTTCGTATCCCACAGGTTGCTAACAAGGGCTCTTCCACTGAGACAGTGAAACTGAGTAAGACTGTGTAAACATTTATCCCCATATAAAATAGCTGATTTTTTAAAGACGTAACTCCCTCTCTAATTTGAAATGATGTGTTAAAGTTTGGTGGTTTGTTGTGATTTTTTTCATCCTAGCACAGTAAGAAAGTATTTCAAGGTTCTTAAACCAGGTTAAATTGGAGAAAATGATTTATAAGCAATTGATAGACAAGCAATAATATCTGTGAATGGTAGAAATGCTTTCCTCAACCCAAAAAACCCTGAAAAGCTGTTTCCATATAAAGTGTTAGACAAAAATGCACAGTAATGCAAAAGTATTAATGAGAGTACTTTACATAAGAAAAAACTAAAATCACCTAGCAGTTTGAAATAAGAATGCTTTAATGCTTCCCAACAATTTTTGTTGGGAGTGCTTTCTTATTTCAAGGGACTTCAAATTTGTATCATTAGTATTATCTGGGTTTATTTAACCAATGCAGCTACACATTCAACCTCTATCCACCTCCTGAGCATGATGAAGAGTATTTTTTTCATGTTTCTAAGAAAATTGTAAAACATATGGGATCCTCTGAGGAATTTTAATAATTTCCCTTACTTTTTTTCTGAGAAACTAACATTTCTTTGGAGAGACCTTTTCCCCCTATGAATTTTTGCCCTACTTCTTGGCATAATATAAGTAATTGAAGGAATATAAGGAATTGAAGTTTTTGGATTTATTTTTAACAAAAGAGCTATCCTTTCAGAAGAAAAAGGTATGACACTGAGGCTTTTTTGTGTACTGCAGCTCATTTTTTTATGCTAGAATGCAAATTAAATGAAAGGAAGACCACTATAATCTTCTTCTAATCATTATTTTGCAAAGATTGTGCAATGTGTAGCAAATGAATCACCTTGAAGTGATTAAGACAATGAGATTATCTAAAATGTTACTAAATGTTGGACCCATGAAAATGCATTAACTGATAAACATAGCTGCATGAATTTCATAACCCTAAAATAGGTAGACTAGATAAAATATGTCTTGACCTCAGATGAAAAACTCCATTATATTGTTGAAGAAGTTTTGTCAGAAAACTTGGTTTTGAAGCCTGGAAATAGTGAGCCTTTATGTAATTTTCCAAAGTAAATCCAGGAAAAAAAAATGTTGTACCAAAAACCTACAGTATGCAATAGTCTGGAGGGATGTATGGAGGGCAGAATGGGCACACTTCTGAGAATGTCATGTTGTCTGCAATATAAAGCACACCTCTTATAGGCAGGCATTCTCAATGAACTTTAGGATGATGAGTGAACTGGCTGTCAGTTTTTTCCATGTTTTCTAAGAGAATTTATCACTGCATAAGTAGAACTGCAGAGAAACACAGAAATTATTTTCCAAATAATTTTATTAATTTTCCAATCCTTACCACATCATCAAGCTGAAGTGCATTTTTTTGTACTAGAACCAACTTCAGATAATGAAAGCTGACAGAAAATTCTTTGTTTTGACAAATACAATATTTTAATTACTATGCCTACTAAACACCTCATTAGTAATAACCAATTTGAGCACAAAAATCTAATCTATAAGTCCTTTGTCTCAGTTCTCTAATGATGTAGAAACAGATATATTACTTGAATGCCTTCTGTTTTCCAGTTTCTGAATGTTTTTTTCCTACAGGCACTGTTAGACTTTTTACATCTGACTTTTGAACCCTGTTAAAAGGCACAGAGACAGGACACGCTTTCTTGCTGGTTTTGTAAATATTTTACTAGATTTTAGGGCAAATAAATGAAAAATCAATTTCTTAAATGTTCTAAATAAGGTGCATCCTAAGTAAAGCCTTCCGTGAGGACCAACTGGATTGCAGTGCAGCCACTACTGAATATTCATACAATGATTGTAGCAACACCCATTGCTTTAGGGTTGTTACAGGTATTTTCTGATATAATTCCTCAAAATATACTATTTTCTGGGAAATATCAATGCATTATTGATTCTGTTTATTTCAGAAAGTTAGTTTAGACATAATAAAATAATTACCCTTTTTCTGACTATCTTTAAGTGCAGTTACAGATATGCTTGCTTTTTTGTCATTGTTTTGATTTGTTAGTACATGCTGATAACACGACAGCCTAAGGAGTCTACATGAAAATTAATTAGGCTGTTTTTTTATGGGAGAATGTGAATAGATAAATGGTTCATGATAAATGAACTCTCAGGCCACAAACTGGAGCATTTATTGATTCACTGGCCATTTATCCTGGAATTTGCTCCCTAGCAAAAAGAATATTGCTATATACTTAAATAGAGATTTTGAGTATTCTGCTACACTTTCACTGGGCAGTAATAAGTGCCCTAACCAAACTCATTCTGCTTTGTTTCCCATTCATTTTTCTGTCATCATCAGCATTATTATCCACTACAGAGCCTCACCAGATTTTAATATGTTTATCTGGAATATAGTTATGAGATCCAGCCTTCACACATTCTTTATACCCTCATGGTGTCTAACAAAAAAAACCTCAAAAAATCTTATATTAATTCAGATATCTGTACCCAAATACACTTTAAATGGTGATCTCACTTCAGTCAGAAAAGCTACTATCTGTTGGGCTTTTGGTAGAGTTTATTATGTAATATCAGATTCAGTTTTAATATTTGATGTATAAGCTGATTAAATATTAGTTACTCGTATAGCTTCTAACACATATATGCACAGTTAATACCCAGCATTTATGCTTATGAAATAGTTGAGACCTAAGGGATTGTTTAACACTATGGGGCTTTGTTGCCTTTGGCTAGTCTAGATGTACTTAATTATAAGGTTTAAATTCACTTGGGTTTTGTAAACCATTTAGGCGGAGAAAGCAGAATAGTCACAGCAAGGTTTCCATTTAGAATATGTCTTAATTGAGGATAACATTCTTTTTTTCTTTCTTGTTTTTTTTAAACTCCTCCCCTCCAGGCTCTTCCTAGAGTTATGAACTTAATTGCCTGAGAGAAAAACTATTTTTAAAAAGAAAGTAAGCCAAGGAAATATTTACCATTGGAGAGTATCTGATCTTTAAGGAATGCATTCTTCAACATGGATTCACATGGACCATGTGCATGAAAGTCAAACATAATGTTTCAGATACTTGGGGAAAAAATAGCTGGCTCTCAAAGATTGCTGAAATTGAGGGGCAAGGATGGCATCAGACATATGATTTCTGGAATGGTGGTCAGTAGCCAGACCTTTTCTGTGGCACAAGTCCTGCTGGGGAGTGTTTCTTATATTGTTAACTGATAGTCACTTTACACTCTAATTTTTGTTGCCAAGTGAAACATTTAAGGAATGCTTTATCTCATAGTGCATGGTGCAACAGTAGCTAATGGAGTGAGATGGAAAAGAAAACTTACTTGGCTGATTTGGAAATTTGAGCACTATAAAGATATGGAGGAGGAGGATCTCTAAAAAATCATCTGAAATGGAAAAATATTGACTGCTCTTGCGGGCCCCAGAAAACTTGGGGGACAAACACAGGAGGACAAATACATCTGACAGATGTTAAAGGCCCAAAGCTTCCTAGAATAATTTTGCACGGGGGAAAGTCTTGGTCCTAAAGAAGACAATATTTTTTTCTAGAATGATTCTTTCATACTCTCTGTTCTAGTAAAGCACAATTGCTTTGACCTGAAACAACTCTTTCTTCCTTGAAAGCCTTGCCTAGGGTCCCCTTCCAGAGCAAAAGAGAATTTCAAAATCCATGGAGTTCCAATACAGCTTATGCTGAACAGATGAGAGAGTACACTACATATAAAAAAGTAAAGTAGCCCAGTAATGTGTCACATCTTTTTAATTGGCTATTCTTGTCCTTAGCCCTTAGATTTTGATGCCTATTAGAACCAAGACTAACCATTATTTTTGGTATTAGTTCATTACGTCAACCAGTGTCATTCTGAGATCATCTGCCAATTCTGTGCTCAATTTAACCCAACGGCTTGAATTCACTGATCTGGTCAGCAATATCTGGTTGGACTAAGTCTAAAGTGGATAGATTTTAAGTTTTCTTTAGTGCTGTGCGTTAGGAGAGTACTGTGGCTAAGCCACATAGCTCTGAAAGACTGTTATTTTGCTGCTTTCTTTTAGAATTTATTCTGCTACTATTGGTTCAAGTTGATTACCTTTATTTATTCTAGAAATGACAAATCCCTCCTTTGTGTTCTATTCATAATGACTTTAAACAACCCCTTCAGAAGTTCATTTCACCCCAATAAAAAAACCCCAAGGATTCATTCAATTAGGGAGTAGTCCCTTGATCTCTATGCCCATTATTTCCATAGAATGTTTAATGGCAGAACCTTTGTCTTACTGCTTAGGTCTATATATTGTTCATTGAAAACAGCTTCATTGAACGTGCTGATGAATGTGTTACAATGGTGTAAAAATGGTGATTAGAGCATACTGGTGAAATGGAGAGATTTTTCTCTCCATATTCTTCTCCAATATCTATTGCGGTTAGAACTCATTCTGAAGGTTAAAGGTTTTGTTGTTGCTTTCTCAGTTGTGCTTTCAACTAGACCAAGTGTGGTCTAGATGCCATGTAGATGAGGATCTGAGTCATGTAAAAAGGCAAATAGTTGATATAGAATTCTGAGGTTGGAGATAACCAAAATAGAGCAGATCTAGAAAATCCCTGTTATTTTTTTTTAAACCTTCAGAATTTTAATATAAAATGTACTACCATATGTGATCATTATACTAAGAAACAGCAATTTAAGAAACTTCAGCTGACCACCAATTTTTGAGATAATCCTGAGCTAGTAATTAGATTTATCTGTTCTTTTAACATGAAAATTTACAAAGATCACAAAGAAGGATTCATACAAAATACAACTATCAGAAAGAATATTTACCTTGTTCAATCAAGTGTGCTTAAAGCCAAAACCAAAATAAGTACAAAAATTAAGTCAAATCCTTACATTAAAATAAAAAAAAACCAACAAATTTTTCCTTATAAATGAAATTGCATGCCAGACTGTCAGGGCTAATATAATGTCATCTGTATATCTGTAACATAATTGCTAATTATGATAATGAACAAGTGTAGCTGGTTCAATTAACTTCTGTAACTGATTTGAAGCACTATTTTGTGTTTTAATGTATGTATAATTTACTCATTTTTATTAGTGACAGTCATTCCATGGTTTTTGAATGAGAGTCTTTTTCAGACCAGGTACCAGCTGAAAAAAATGGATAAGTAAAAGTAAGTAAACATTCCTAAAATACATACTTAACCAATCAAATTTTTTAAAAAGATAACTCTGAGAATTTAGCAAGATATAGAATCAAAATTCAGTGAAAATCTGAGACTACAGCTTAAAACAACCTAATAAATAACAACAACAACAAACAACATCAACAAAACAAATGAACTAATAAAACCATCTAGTTAGATAAACCCTCACTGATTCTTTAATTAAACTCCTATCTTTTTAAGGTCTTTACACTGAAATTCTTTTAGGAATCTATGGGCTTTTTGCTGATTTAAGCAGTCAGCACTATACTTACAGAATGCCATAAAAAGTACCGGAGAAATAGTACTGAAAATGGTACCTGCTGGAATTCTGCATACTTTAGAGAGAAAAGTAGGTAAAACCCCTCATGTTTCAGAGGTAGAATGCCTCAAGAACAATAATTTAGGTATTTTTTTGTTGTTGTTCAGAACAGCATCTGTTTCTTCATGATGTGGCCAGGATTGTTATCTCATTATCATCCCCAGTAACTAATTTCTGTAGGGATGCAGGAATTTATGTAGGAATGTCCTGAAATGCATAGCCAAATTTTTTGTGTTGTTACAATATTGTGGTATGCACTGACAGATTTTGTCTTTGTCTTTTGATTATTGCTGAGGATCAAACTATAATTTCAACTCAAAATGGGTTTTTGTGAAGTAAAATACTCTTGGCTAGATATTTGGAGATAACATTCTATATATATATTGGAGAGGCTGTTGTTATACATTCCCTTTTCTGTTTTAGGAAGAGAATGAAAAATTGTAGAGATAAGCAAATGATTAAGTGAATATTTCAGCCATCTCAATATGAATCCCACTCTCTTGATATTTCGAAGTTTTTTAATATTATACTAGGGTTTTTTTAAATCAAATATAGGTTTCAAATGTATCACCACACAGTGAGGCTTCTATATAAACTACTAACATTGTAATGGTGTGGGTAATGGCATTACACCTGACTGAAAACTGCATAATCAACAGGTATTGTATCCATAAGACACAGGCAAAGCCACCTAAAGGTATGAGAGTGATGTTGTGATAGGAGAGTGAGGTAACACAAAACCTATCAGTCAGGTTAGTGATCTGTTACAGAGCAGTTGACCCCCTTCTCATCGTTTTAGACATACACTGGAAGAACTAGAAGTGTGATATGTAGTTGCAAGCGAACAAAACTACTAGGCCCAGGAAGGACTGTAGCTTTTGAAATCTGAAGAACTAGATCTGACTACCAATTTAGGTGCGTCTTAAAGAGATATTTTATATCTGAATGTATTGGTTTGGAACAGCCTTGTAGCAGGGAGTTGACAAAGATGGCTCCCGTGAGAAGCTTCTGATGCCCCATGTCCAGCAGAGACAATCCCTGAGGCTCTGAAGATGGACATGGTGCTGGCCAAAACTGGGCCAATGAGAGAGGCTGGTAATGCCTCTGTGATAACATATTTAGGATGAAAATCAAAACAAAGTCATAGGTTTTTTTCTCCTAGTCAGAGAAGAGGAGGTGAGAACATGTGAGGGAAACAACACAGTGACACCAAGGTCGGTGGAGAAGGAGGAGCAGGAGATGCTCCAGGCACTGCAGCTGAGATTCCTCTGCAGGCTGTGGTGAGACCATGGTGAGGCAGCTGTGCCCCTGCAGCCCTTGGGGATCCACAGGGGATGCAGAGATCTACCCACAGCCTGTGGGGATCCATGCGGGATGCAGAGATCCACCAACAGTCCATGGGGGAAGTGCCCATGCTGGAGAAGGTGGATGTCTGGGGGAGGCTGTGATCCAGTGGGAGATCACAGGGAGATCCAGTGGGAGATCTTGCAGGCTGGAGCAGCCTGTCCTTGGAAGACTGTGGAACTGTGATTCACACCATAGCAGTTTTGGGAGGACTGTGTGCCCGTGGGAGAAGTTCATGTTGCAGCAAGTGTGGTTCGGCTGCTGCTTGTGAGAGTGGACCCATGCTGCAGAAGTTCATGGAGGACTGTCTCCTGTAGGAGGGACTCTGTGGCCTTACAGGTGAAAGACTCCTTTCCTACAGGAGCAGAAGAAAATCTCAGGTGATGAACTGACCAAAACCACCATGCCCTGTCTCCCTGCACTGTCAGTTGGAAGGAGGGAGGGGCTGGGCAGGAAAAGGTGTCTTTAAGGGCTTATTTTACTTCTCATTATCCTCCTGTGATTCTGCTAGTAATAAAATTCACTTTGCAACTTAAGTTGATCTTATTTTTCCCTTGGAATATTTCTCCTGGTCCTGATCTCACTCATGAGGTGTTATTTTTTTTTTCCCTCCTCTGCTCAGCTGTGACAGGGGAGGGTGAGCAAGTGACTCATGGGTGCCTGGTGTTGGGCCACTGTCAAACCACGGCACTGAAATAAGGTAGACCAAGATGAGATAAAGTATCCAGAAACCAGATTCCCTGAGTGCCAAGGACTAAGAGGTAGATAACATATTAATTAACTTTATGTAAACAGAGAAACAGGTTGAAGAAGCTGGAAATATGAGAACAGTCACTTGAAAGGGAAAGAATTACATTGCTATCATCTTTTATGTATAAATGTATCTTTAACATTGCGGCAGTTCCCATTTCAGTGATTTGACTTTTCTGGACAATAAACTTCTAGTGACTGAAGCGCAACACTGTGCCTTGCTCTACTGCCCTACTATCAACACCAAATGCAAGATTTTATCTTCTTTCAAATTGACTGCAGATGCATGCCTGCAGTTTGAGAAGAAAGTAAGCTGCCAGTTAATGAAGCTGTATTGGGGTGAGTATTTTTTACCTGATCCAGTTGTAAAAAATACCTTTGTGCTGTAAGTTTAATGGCTACTCATGGTCTGACAACTTCCAGAGGCCATAATCTGGCTCAGGGCTCCATGATGGATTTTGAGGACATTTGAGTCTGTTCTTTCTTCGAGAATCTTACCGTGTAATTTTAGACAGGATATGACAAATGGTTGTAGCTGAAAAAAACACTAAATGTACAGAAAAGACAAATCAAACCAAACCAAACCAACAACAAAACCAGTTAACCAAAAACAAAAACAGAGAAGAGAAGAGAAGAGAAGAGAAGAGAAGAGAAGAGAAGAGAAGAGAAGAGAAGAGAAGAGAAGAGAAGAGTGGGAACAAGGGAATTAATGACAAAACCAGCTGTCTTTATTATTCTGTTATTCCTAACTTGCTGGTAATCAGATCCTCAGGAGCTGCAGAAAAAAAATGCATCTGTGCTCTAATTATTTGTATCACCATCATCTAAATGATGAGAATAAATGAATGCTCTGCCCTTTCCATTTGATTTTTTCTCTTTGGCATGAGACTAAGATGTCAGCCTTTGAATAAGTCATGTATTCAAGCTGTAATACTGAAACGCTCTTTTACTTTAACCTTTAGATCAATACTCTGACTTAGAGTGTTTGGTCCCTGTATTCTTTTTCTGCTTGCAAGCTGCCTGGGCAATAGAACATAGAATTTGAATGTTTACCAATCAAAGGATAAAATACTAAAGGGCTAATTTTAGAAATCTGTTGGACTAAAAATTTTGGTGACTTATTCTAAAGAAAAGCTATAGAACAGTAACATAAGCCTAATGCCCTTTAAGTCAAAGTTTGTAACAGGAATGGAAAAACTACCACCCTGGAACATAATGAATTTAAATACAGAATTTGCTGTTCTCATCCTCTACAGAGCTCAAATTATGAAGATTTTCCCTTCTCTTTCCCAAAAGTGTTTGCATTCTCTTGCAGAAAGAAAGAAAAAATCCGAGGCATCTCAGATTTTACAGAGATTTTACTTAGTAAGTAAAATATTAACAGTTTTGTGTCGAAAATTTAAGGCGTTTTTCCACTGACTAGGCATTTTAACTGCTGCCAAGTGATGTGCATACAGGCACATTTATTATCAAATAATGAGAGGATTACTAAAATGGTAAATTTTAATAAAAATGCTTATTGAAACATATTGGAAGGGGTAAGAAATTCTGTATGAGTTATATTTTGTCTTTCTTGAAACCAGGACAGCCTTTTTCTTAAAAAAAAAAAAATCTCCTTTGAAATAAAACTGAACAACATCAGAATAACAATAATCAGGGGTTGATTGAGGCTGTAAGGGAACTCAAGGTCATCTTGTCCAACACTCCTGGCTCAAGCAAGGTTGAGCCCCTTGCACTGATTGCCCAGGACTGTGTGCAGACAGGTCTTGACTATTTTCAAGGGTGGAGACTCCACAACTTACCTGGGCAACTTGTGCCAGAGCTCTATCATTCATCCTCTTAAAAAATTCAGCTCCTTCTGTTCACGTGGACCTTCCTTTTTCTTTTCTTTTGTGCCAATTGTTTCTTGTCCTCTCACTGGAGCCCCCTGAAAACAGCCTGGATCTGTCTTTCTTTCCCCCTCCCTTTAGGTATTAGCACACATTGATAAGATTCCTTCTGAACAATCTTTTCCCTAGGTTAGAGTCCCTCAATCTTTCCTCATATATGAGACACTCCAGTTGCCTAAACATCCTAGAGTCCTTTGCTAGTCTCTTTCCAGTAGCTGTGAATCTCTTTTGTGCTGGAAAACGGTCTTGGGGTGATTTTAGGATGATTGCTGTATTTCCTGGTTGTCTGCACCACGCCTAGAAATGGTTGCTGTAGCTGTAAGGTGAGTTGGGAGGAAGGGGGAGCCTTGGGGCTCTTTGGTGGGCTTTTCAAAGCCTCACCCCCAAGTGTTTGGGTGCCTTGTGGTCTGGGTTTTTCTCATGCTTAGCTTGGTTTTTTGTTAACTTAGGCAAGAAAGGTTTTTTTTTTTTTCTCTTTCCTGGCCTTGAAGAAGCTGCAGCAGCCATCCTTCGGTAGGTTTTAGAAGTCAGCTGGATGGTTTGGTTTGGGTCCAAGAGCAGAGAGAACGACCAGTGGGAGAAGGATCATCTGGGATTGACAGGAAGCTGAGAAGCTTGCCCGTTACAGCCTCAGACCTCAGAAAAAGCCAAGCTGACTAAAGAAAGCACACCAAACCCACCTGCTTCACTAGCTGTGAAAAGGGGACCAACACCAGAAATTCACTAGGATCACATCAGTTTGCCCAAGCTCCCAATTTGCTGCGTGAACATTTTGATGTTTTTTTTCTCCTGAGAGAGGAGCTGGTGCCATCTTTCTCCCCACCTCGTGGCATGTTTTTTTTTTTTTTTTCCTGTACCATTTTGGATTTTTGTAACAATGTATCTAGGGGATGTTGGGGGAGGGGTGTGGGTGTAAGGTCTAACAGTTCAATGTCTAGCATTTGTTTATCTTTTATTGTGCTGTGTGGGCACTCTGGTGGTCAATAAAGGGGTTTTCTTCCACTTTTATCCACTGGTATTCATTTTTTATTAGCAGAAAGGGATTCTTTGAACCCATTTTTTTAGAGGAAACACTCATTCCAGAGTGTTTTTCTCCTACATTTCTCCCTAAACCAAGATAGAAATGTAGAACAGGACCCAGTGTTCCAGTTGTTCAGGGCCCTCACCAGTGCTTAACGAAAAGGAAGGGCCTTGCCTTGTCCTGCCAGCAATGATGTGTCTGATGCAGCCAAGAATGCTATCAGCTTTCTTTGCCTCAAGGACACAATGCTGGCCCATGTTGAATACAGGGTCTATCAGGACCCTGATGTCTTTCTCTGACAAGGGGCTTTCCAGATAGGAAGCCACCACCATGAACCGGTGAATGGGGATATTCCTCCTCAGGTGCAGGCCTTCACCCATGCCCTTGTCAAACTTCATGATGTTCCTGACAGCCCAATTTTCCAGCCCGTCCATATCCATCTCAATAGCAGCAAAAACCTTTTCCATATCAGATGTTCTTTCTAGTTTTGTATCATCTGCAAACTGGCTGAGGGAACCCCTCATCATGCAAATCATTAATCAAATAAATTTGGCCTCTGAGGTAGTTGCTGGCCTCCAACTAAACTTTGTTCCACTAATCAGAGCACTCTAGGCTTTGCCATTCAACCAATTTTCAGTTCAACCCATTTCTTTCTGATATGGTAGTTATCACAACTATCTAGAAAGCTTTTAATTTGCAAATGTACTGAAGAATGTCTCACTAAAGACTACTTGTTGCCATTGCACTTTCTTCCTCTACCCTTTCTGTCTCTAGTAGTATTTTGCACCAATTTCCAAATGGCACTCACCAACTTTATATGAGTTACGGTGATGAGTTAATAATATCTAAGGGGAAATCTTACAAAGAGTAGGAAGGAAAAGGAAGCTGGGAAACTTAAAAATGCTAGAGCTATTAAGATGTGTGCATAGGAAGTAAAAAATTGGTTAAGGACTTTGTAGTTATGCATATTTTATCTACTGTGCTAAAAACATGTGACATACTGTTTTTTGAAATATCTCTTATGAGGTCAGTGCTTTTCCTGATGACACTGGAGGGTGTATAAGATTAGTATAGCATTCTTCTCAATATTTGCCTGCCAATTTGGAGGAACAATTTAAAAGCACAAAATGTTCATTGAGGAACTATGCCACGATTTTATTTTGAGCTTTTTGACACAAATATTTGTTCCTTGGCACACATTTCTGGCTTTTCCACATGACATTCCCATAAGCACTTTATTGCAAAGTAATGCTTTGGTCTCTATGAATGCTCACAAGGAATTTGCCCTGTACAACAAAAAGTGGTGAGTTCTATGGAAAAGGTGCTGAAAATGGTCCAGTTTGGGTGATGCTATCAAATGTTAAATTTACCTTGATTGTTAACATTTTACTTTTGAAAGAGCTTTAAATAATTAATCCTTTTTTGTTGTTGTTGTTGTTTGGTTTAGCTTAGTTTCAGTTTGCTTTCTTTTTGTTCAGACAAATTCTAGCAGACAAGGTATATTATTGCTTAGTAAGAGTATTAATAATTAAAATCCTCCTCCATATAATCACCCATAGTAAATATTCTGTATTCTTTTCTAATAGGTAGATTTCTATAATTTTTTGTGAATGCAGTATCTAACCTGCATAAACTAGAAATAACCAATGGTGGGTAAAATGATTTTTAAGCACAACTCAGTTCCATTGAAATTGAGTATACTCAAAAAACCCTCCCTCCAAAATCTGCTGTAAGATATAGACCATCAGCAAGCAAGAATAAAATTCCACAATCAGTTTAACTTGTAATGTCAAAAAAGACTAAATGATACTTACATTAGAAAAAATTTAAATGGAGTAAAAAGATACTACAAAAATATTTATTTCTGTTCATTTTCTCTCTTTTTATGAAAGATGGTTCCATTTTTTTTTAAAATTAATTGCTTCTATATTTTCTTTTAGAATTGATCCTATTTTCATATAACCAAATCCTTTGATTTTGTAGACTGTTTAGACTGCTGCTATAGTTTTTAGCTTAGCAAACTCTCCAACAGCTCTGCAGTTTCATTACATGTCAGGTAACTTCTGGGTATAGCAATGTAAAACATTAGGATGTGATAGTTTGGATTAGACAAAAAACTAAAATCCTAAATCACTGAAGATTAATTTTGGACCATTTTCCAGTGTGAGTAGGGGAAACACTATTTTTTGGTGATGTTGGCTGAGAAAAGTAATTGGGAATAATTTATAGGGAAGGAGTAACTCTTAGGACATAATCCCCTACAGTACAGGATCTCTGGATAACTGCATCTCTTGTCCATCTGTATATTTCAGTCTCAGAACAGCTATAATTGTAGGAGTCTTAGGGTCTCTATACAACTCTGCAGCTGTGAGCCTGTAAATCTCATCCTAATTTGATCTTTGCAATCAGAAAAGAAATCTTTGCAGCTAAGGTGACCAAATAATGTTCTTACATATTATTTATTGACTGAATTTTCTTCATTCACATGTGCCTTTCTGTTTCACTATCACTAACCTTCGAAAACTGTAGAGTCGTATACAAAACATGATAGTGTCAGATTATTTGATTTACCTTAACCTTGTCTGTTTGTTCATTTTAAGTAGTCAGATGTTGATGTCAAAGACAGTGGAGAAACAGGTCCTAAAATATAAGATCCTAGACTTGTGTAGTAAGTTGACTCTGGACTAGATGCCAGGTACCCACCAATACCTACAGATATCTACATCACCGTTCTCCATAGCTGGACAGGGGAGAGAAAAGCAGCAAAGCATTCACTGAGATAAGGACAGAGGGAGATCACTCACCCAAACCTGTCATGGGCAAAACAGAATCAAATTGGAGATATTAATTGAATTTATTACAAGCAAAACCAGGGCAGGATAATGAGAAATAAAATAAAACCTTGAAAAGACCTTCCCCCAGCCCCTCCTACCTTCTCAGCTCTGCCTCCTGCTCCGCAGTGGCGCAGGGAGTTAGGGAATAGGGGCTATGGTCACGACATCACACACTGGTTTTCCCACTGCTCAAGGGAAAGGAGTCCTTCCCTTGCTTCCATATGGGATCTTTCCCTTGCTCCTACATGGGTCCTTCCCATGGCAGACAGTTCTCCACAAACTATTCCAATGTGAGTCCATGCCACGAGCAACAGTTCTCTCCCAGCTGTTCCAACATGGGTCGCTCTTCCCTGGGGTGCATGTGTCATTCTGTGTGTCCTTCAGGCACAGCCTGTTCCAGCGTGGGTCCCCAGCAGGGTCAAAAGCCCTACCAGGAAATCTGCTCTGGCGTGGGCTCCTCTCATCCCCAGGTCCCTGCCTGGAGCCTGCTCCAGCATGGGCCTCCCAGGGGCCCATGACCACGCTCCTCTCAGGCATCTGCCTGTTCCAGTGTGGGTCTCCTGCAGGGGTTGCAGGTGGATCTCTGGGGACCTTCATGGGCTGCAGGAGCACAGCTGCCTCACCATGGGCTGCACCATGGGCTGCAGGGGAATCTTAGCTCTGCCTCAGCCTGGAGCACCTCTGGTCATTCCTTTTGCACTGCCCTTGGTGTCTGCAGAGCTGTTCCTCTCACAAATTCTCACTCTGCTGTTCTCTGGCCTCAATTACATCTGCATAATACTTTTTTTTTTCCTGAAGTGTTATCACAGAGGCATTGCCATAATCACTGATTAGTTCTATTTTGGTTAGAAAGACATCTGTCTTGGAGCAAGGTGGCAATAGTTCTGCTGGACATGGAGGAATCTTCTGGTAGCTTCTCCCAAAAGCAATCCTTGTAAAACTTATTATAAAACCTGGCCATGCTAATAATACAGCATGGTTCTGAATTTGATTGTCAGCAGAAGGGAAAAAATATCACAAGAGTAATAACGACTTTCAGTGTGTATGCGTTTGTATACGTGTAATGAGTTTAAAATTTGCATCTATGAGGAAATACAACAGAACAGATCATAATGATATCATGAATGATGAATTTATGATATCACAAATAATATTGTGAATGATGAATAAATTGCATTTTCATCTGATATAAAATGGAGTTTAATCTTTATTGCCATTGTCAGTATAATCATACCAGTTGCAAGTAACATATAGAGAAACAGCCTTATTATAAAATGCAGTAGTGTGTTTTTTAGTTTTATCAGTTAATGTATGTATTTAAGGTTTGTTCTTATATTGTTATGTGTCTGTTAATGGTTCATTCCTTGTACTCCCTGCCATGTTCTTTCCCTATATGGTTTGTTCCTTGTCCTAGTTAACTGTCAGTCTTACGTTATGTAAACCCCGGGTCCTGTCTATCACTTCAAGGTCCCACCCTGGGTCTAGAAAGTTCTAATGAGGTCATCGAGCAGGATCCTGGCTGTTCCCTCCGTCTCCTCCTTGATTGGTTTCCTGCTCTGTCTTTCGTATAAAGAGCCACGCCCTACCTTTACCCGATTGTCCCTTGCTTGACTCCTCCCCTTTCTCCTGCCCTGTACTTAAGCTGTTGCACCAGCGCAGTCTGTGCTCTGTCAAGGAAGACTCCCTGGAGGTGAGGTTGTCCCTTGCAGGGTGCCAATAAACTCTAGTGGCAGAAACCTTGACAGCATCCTCCCTTCATTCCTCAGTCATGGAACACACCTGCGGTAAAAAGGACTCACAGGATCAGCGAGGTAGATCCGTCTACTGAAGATGTGTACCTTCTCTGGGGCCAGTGTCAGGGCTAGCCAGGCAAAGTGGGACGAGGCTCCTGAGACACCGTGACCACCACAATAATGAAATGAATTTTGATAAGCAGAGTCACAGCAAGTCTGTTCCCATGCAGTGCAACTTCATTAAAGTATTCATGCAGGAAGCAAAAACTTAACTTTCAGGCAGTGAAATACAGAGATTGTTCATTCAAAAAAAAGACTTTCTTTACTTCAACTTCCCCGTTTCCCCCTAGAGTTTGTAGTAACATTGAGAAATCAACCCCATCATGTTGTGAAAGTCCATTTCTGTTGTTTTAACACACCTGTGGAATGTCGGATTCCTAGCAAAATTGTGGCATTTCCAGAATTTTATCAAAATTGTCTAATAGTACTGAGATGGTGGTAGTATAAAAACGTACTTATAAAATATTGAACAGCTTGAATAATAATTGTACTTTTCCTATATTATGTGTAGTATTAAGAAAAGTCTACTCAGACAACAACCAATTAACCAAAACTCTATAATTAGAAAATGGAAGACACTCAGGATTTTATGGGTTTTTATTTATGTGCTCTGAGACTGTTATTTGGTAAGATTCTTCTGTGAGGCCTGTTCTCACAGAAGAATCTTACCAAATAAAACCTTTTGCAGATATTGGAGGGTACTCAGAGGTTGTCATTGGGATTTCTGTTTCATCTCTTCTAGAGCAGGGCAGTTTTATATTTCCTTGAAAAGACAAAAAAATTTTGTCGTCTTGTGCATTTGTATACTTTCAAGCACTTGATGAAGAGCATGGTCTTCTTTGTCTTCCCTTTTCCATCTAGGCAAAAAAAGAACAAAATCTGAACTCGAAGTTTTTCTCCCAAGCCCTTCTTCGTGTCTGTTAATATTAGTGGTATTGAGATAGTGAAAATCTGAATAAATTTCAGAGCAATTGTAATAGTTTTTTTTCCTATTTTTCATCCTTCCATAGGAAATCACTTCTTACAACAGCTTCTTAAGGTCTGCAGGTTATCTTTGATGTCATCCACAAATGTTTGTTGTTTGTCCCATTTTAAGTTGGAAAGAGAACCATAAGAGAAAACCAAATTCTAAAATTCTGTACCTGTTAGAGTTCTTCAGTAAGTCAAGAGTATCCCATCAAGTGACTAGGGTATCCTTTGTGAATACTGTTGTAAAGGAGAATCTTAAGAAGACCTACACAAATAATCAGCCACACCACTACAATACTGTCTTATTTCTGAAACTTCTCTTTGAAGGCAAAAGCAATAAACTTGTGAGAAAGAATCCCTCCAAATAAAGTAATAACTAAGCTGTGATTTGATTATTTCTTTAATGTTTTTAAGTTCAGGGGACAGATACCTTTAAATATTAAGGGTACTTGGCATCTTACTAGTTTGTTATGCAGTTCAATTGTCTGCACATATCAGTTATTTGTCCTAGGGTAACTGATTTTGATTTATACAGTGCTGACAGAACAAAATTACTTACTTAATTTTTCTTCTCCTCCATGTTTTTCATTACTAAGAACACTTTCCTCAACTGGAGTTCTACCTATATATTATTTAAGAATACAGATTATTTCCCAAGTTTAGGTAGGAATTTTACATTTATCTTTTTACCGTTGTGGCAGAGTAGTTGAGAGAAGGCTCTCAGCCAGGCAAAAGTAGGACACAGTGATTGCATGGATGATTATGATTAGATTTATTGCAGATAAAATACTTTTGCAATGTGTATTTTGAGTTTTCTAAAGTTCTGTGTGTTTTGTTATCGAATGGTTCATCCCTACCAATCCCTCTTTCCCAAATCCCTGTTGTTTCCCCTTACAATAGCCTCTCCCAGTTCCTTGTAATCTTTCCCTGATAAGACCCATTGCCACACCCTAAGGCTTGATTGCTCTGGCAAAAGCTAGGTGACTCAGCCAGGCTTTCAGGTTCCCCACTCCCCTTTTCATCCCTAAATAGCCATGCCAATGCTCCCTGTTCCTAAGTCACTCCCCTTCATTCCTCCTGTACTTAAGAGCAGGTAAGCCCTGGAAATCTTCACTTGCACCTGGGCCATGGCCTGAATGAAACTTTCCTGGTCTCTAAGTGTGAGCCACTCCTTCTTCCAGCCGCAAACACGTCTCTGTCTGGGATTTGGACTCACAAATAACTCATTTATATGGTTATCTGAAGTGCAGGCTGGCTGGAGGACAGCTCAGAAGTAACTATACAATACCTAAATATTGTCAATGCAGTGTCTAAATAGCAACTCTATTACAATGGATTGCAGTATAACTAAGTCATAGTCCCAAACTGAAGGGAGATCACTTTGCTTTTTAAACTTCTTAGAGGAGTCTAGGTGTGACTAGGTCCCTTTAGTCTCAGATTTGGTCAACAGCCTGTGTCTAAAAGGTTTGGCTAGAAACATACATGTTTGCAGTCTTTGGCCTTGCAAAACTCACAATTACCAAGCAACAAAGTCCCTATGTAGCTACTTTAGGACTTTATCTACATATTTGATTGGGTAATAATGCTTTTACTCAGACAACCAAAAGTGAGAAAGACATCCCTGCTGAGGGGTGGAGAATCCACCCAGAAGCTGGTTGCAGTATTAAAACATTTGTTTGCCCAGTTGGCCAGACATGTAGCAGCATTTTATATCCTTATTTCAGCACCAAAATCAATTGCAAGTATCTCTGTTTCCTCATCTCTGGAATACAGTTATTGGGCATAGAGACAGTTCTACCTGCAAAATCCATTTGGTCTTCTTGTCTTGTCTTGTCTTGTCTTGTCTTGTCTTGTCTTGTCTTGTCTTGTCTTGTCTTGTCTTGTCTTGTCTTGTCTTATCTTATCTTCTTGACTTAGGATAAACCAGATTGCACTATCACAGAGGGCAGAAAGGGAAATGGAGTGTGTGGGGATCTGTGGAGGTGTGTGTAAGACACACAGGAAGACTCAATTATGCTTCACAGTTGTTCACATTAAGTTATTTGAAATTATTTCCTATGATCATGGATGCAGACATTAGTAGCTAGATGACAGTCTTTGTCATATTGTTTCATTTCAGGTAGCTAAACAAGGAATAACATCTTGGACATAATTATCACTATTGTTCCCTTCCAACTCAAGTTATCCTATCTTTGTATGGTATATGATAAACCAATATTTAAGCTGCTAAATCAGACACTCAGGATTTAGATACCCCAGTTTCAAATTTGCCTTTATAGGTCTCCTACACATACATATTTAATGATACTCTTTAACTGTAACACCCTTTGCACCAGAGGACTCTTCAGTGTCTAAGGCAGAGAATACTCACCATGAAGCATCTATTTATATAAGTTCCCTGGTTTTATTATTTAGGCCTATGCCTGTCTTACTGAACACTATTCAGTGTTCTAAAAGGCAGAATTATTCATATGTTTTTGTCTGTGCTAGAAGTTCAACATAATCATTAGATTTTTTTACTGATTAGATTTTTTAAAGCATTCTTCTGAGAAGAAAATCTGGCTGTAGGCATAAGGAATCTAAAAGGCTTCTTAGTGTTATAAATGCAAAGGCAAATATCGGATAAATAAAAGACAATTTATTAATAACAAAGTATCGAGCACAAGAAAAATGAGAAAGCCACAAAAATAGGAAATGGTCAGCGCCGCGCTGGGTGGATAGGGGTCCGCACCGGGGTACAAGACTCCCCAATCCACGCCGATGCAGCTTTCAGTCCAGCATTTTATAGGGTTTTTCTGCCCTTGGGCAGTCCAGGTGTCCAAGATGGGCTGAATAGTCCGAATTTCTTGTCGATGGCCTTCCCGGATCTCGTCAGGTCTCATTGTCTCATTCCGGGAAAAACTCTTTCTTATGTCAATTTCATGTGTTAGTCTTATGCTGATTTCATTTTGCTTGTGCCGGAGAGCTGATGGGATTGCCAGCAGGTTGATGAGATTGGTATCGTTGTCACGAAGGAATTTCTTCCTTGCATTGGCAAGGAAGTGATTCTTATCGAGGTTGGCCAGTGTCTTTGTCTAGCTTGATGAGGTTCATCCTGTCTTTGCAACTGAGACTGGCAGGCTGGGGGGGGAAACGATTAGCCCTATACTGGATTTCACAATTTTATTAACCTTATTCCTTATTATACATCAGGTTATTATTTTATACTCGAATTTTTACCCAAAATTTATCACATTAGGATACAAAGGAATATGTGTTGCTTGCTTGTTTTTATCCTACACTCTTGCTTCTCTCTCCTCCTCACTTGCAATTTTGAAGTATCTGTCTGTGGGAGCTGGCCCTTTGCAAGTTCTTACATTGCAACACTTGATAACTTAGCAGCTTTCAGTGTAGGAGTAAAAAAGAACCTGCATTTTTTTACAATGCCAAGGTATAGTGGCAAGATTTGGAGTACATGGAAGGAAACTATACATTCAGGAAAATGTGAATAATGGACTGATTAAATTGTTTATTCAATGTGAGATCTTTTAAAGCCAGGAGTTGACAGATTTTCTCATTTTATGACTTGCATTTAGTTTATTTAGGATATTTTATTCTTTGATCTGAGCATTAACATTTATCATTAGCCACATATGACAGAGAAAGCCTAGAGAAACAAAAATCTCAAATTTAAAAGTGCCATGAATTAAATCTCTTATCTACAACAAAGGGTGGGATTTTTTCAGATTTTTTTAGATCTGTATAAAACCAGCTTATCTGCTGATCTTTGCAATTTGTTTATATTAAGCTCATATATTTCAAATTTTAAATATTGGAAGGTTAAAATTAATGAGAACTGGAAAATATAGAATTCAAGTTCAATGAAAGATATCAAACAGCAATATTTTAGTTGGGGTCCATTAACACGATTAACAGAGTATCATTACAATATGTAATGTTAATTGAATCTCATATTGTCCGTCTGGTATATTCTTCATTAATACATTAACTAAATATTTTGGAAATTTTTGGTCACTTGAGATAGGGACAAGAAGCTTCCAAAAAGTCTAAGCTAGTCTCAAAATAGCTTTGATGTTCTGGGAGAAACAAATCCTTAAGTGTGAGTACACCTGAAGAGTGACCTATTTTATAAGTAAAGCAAGCAGTTTTATGGAGCTACCAGTGATAATCAACTGTGTCAAATTTGAACCAAGAGTAAGCTGCAGTTATTAAGACACAAGCTTCTGGAAAGTAATGCTACATAAATCTCACAGCCTTATCACAGATTGAGTTGTGTCACCTTATAATGTGATATAGATGATTCTTGATTGAGTAGAAGCATGTAATTCAATTGGAGAGTTCTGCTGACACAAGAGCAGCCTTCAGGTGATTTATGAATGAGGGTAGAGCACTTCATTGAATTATAATTTGATATTCAGCTTGGAAACGGTTTTCAATATACATCATTATCATCATTCTGTTGTGGAGGGGAGAGAGGAATTTAAGGAAGTGAAGAAAATAGATAATAACATTTTTGAATTGGAAACATGCAAGGAAATAATTTCAACTCAGATTTTTAAAACAAAGCTTATAATGTTTGGATCTATGTAGAAGCTTGAAATTTGGTAGGTTTGGACATAATTTCATGTTTCCCCAAACTAGAACACTGGGCGTCCTATGACTGTATCATGATTAACTGACAAGTATTTTCCATTCAAAAAAGCAATTAATCCGAGTTTTCCTCAGCCACTATAATTTAAGACCATTAATGCAATAAACTAATTCTTCTCTGAAGATTCATTGGCTGAATAAAGAGGCAACTCTTCCCATGCAGGAGACTGTTATTGTATGGAAAGACAACAATCATAATTAAAGCCAAATTTCCTTTCCCAGTGAAACTTGTTTTCAGCAGACATGTATTCATGGGGCTGGTACACAGAATCAAGTGAAGGCTATGAGATTGTACCTCATTTCTCCTCCTGTGTATGCGTTTATGCCCCCTGTGCAGGGTTCAAGACCTCTGAGCCAGTTGGATCCCAGCCCACCTATGTGCACAGATTTCCTCACGAATTAAGGCCTGTGAAAGTGTCCGTGCAGTGAGTACATGATCTTTCCACAGTATAAATCAGAACACATCCAACATTCAAGAGAACCCAAGAAGTCAGAGTGGCCCTTGGGTTTAAAAACCCAGTGTTAGCTGCAGAGAACTGATGCAGTACAGACATCATGTAACCCCTTCTGAAACTTCCCTAGAACATACCAATTATTTAGTCCTGAATTATTCAGTTGTACACAACTATCGCTAAATATTTGATATATTCAATTATCGATGTGGCTCACCAAGTTCTACTCATGTATTATGAATATCATGCAAGAACATGAACAGGTAATAACAGAGTAATTTTGAAGAGGCAAGGAACAGCAAGTAGAGGTAGTATTGTTTGCCTTACAGAGATGCAGTCAGGTACATGTCCCTCACAGGGGTGTTCTGTGGGAAAGTTCAGACATAAAAGAGAAACAAATTAGGGGTGTTGCTAAGAAGGAGCTGTGCAAAACAACAAGTTGTACTAATTCCCTTTCTGAGGTACAATTTCTTCTCAGATTCTTTTGAGCATCAAGGGCATGGATTTTCTTCTAGCACATATAATACCAAGTAATTCTGCTGCCACACGGGTGGTGAACCAACAAATTAATATCAATTTGCAAAGGCGAAGTTTAGCTTAATTTCTACTTGTTTAGTTACATATTATCAAGAAAGTTTTGTTTCTCTTTTTGTCTATAACAGTTCACATTTTTGTGGTAGTGGCATGTGACAATGAGCAAGGGAGGGCACAGCCTTGAAAACCACTATTAATGTAAACTTCATTATGAATATGATATGAACTATGTCCTATCTCAGCATGAAATCAAACAAGTTGCATTATGATCTGCTCTGGTTGTCAAGACAGAACACATTGCTTAGAAGATTTGAGGAGAGCAGTACCATGGGAGCAAAAGGAAATTTGCTTTTACAGATTCAGGGCCTGCTGTCACTAATTGTGTAATTTGAGGCTCCATGACATGAACAGGGTTCAGCTGACGTTAGGACAGCACTGAGAAAACCAGAAAAAGTGATAAACAAGGAAAATTAGAGGTATTGGGGGTAAACCACCATGAGATAAAACCTGAAGAAAATATAATACTACACTTAATGTTTAAAAAAATATATATTTTTATAAACTTTCAATCAGCAAGATCTGATCATCTGCTGTATAAAGCAGACAGATTTTTACCACTAGCTTCATAGTTAATACAATAAGGGTTATCAAAAATTAAAAATACACACATTAAAAAGAGTAAAACAAGCAGGAGAGGGTCTTAACAGTACAAAAAGGAAGATCTTGAATAGCTGATATATGCAGCATATTGCCAAATAATTGGCTACAGAAATCACAGAATATTTGAGTGTCCGAGATGATTCAGCAGCTCTGGAGACCTATTAGTCCAACAATTTCTCAGAGCAGGGTTAGCAGCAGCAGGTTACTCAGGACTGTGGCTAGGTGTGTTTGAGTACCTCCAAAAAGGGAGACAACAACTTCTCAGGACAGCCTGTGACAATGTTTGACAACCCCCACACAACAAACAGCTCCACTACCTGATAGCATAGCCCCTTCCCCAGAGCATACCTCCCACAGATGCCAAGACCAATGCCTCTGACTCCAGCAAAAAGTCCCAAATATCACTGCAGTTTCTTTCTCCTCAAGTACCTTGCTCCTCAAGAGCTTTGACCTCTGATGTAGCAAAGACACAGAGTATCTCCTTAGTGTGTTAATGTACTCATCTTTCAATAACAGCTTTGGCCATAGGCACACGCATGAGATATTACCTCAAGCCAAAATAACAGCTAACAAATTATTTGTGATACCAGAAATAATTATGAAAAGATAAAAAAGTTTACTTTGTGTGCTAAAGCGTATAATTTGAGGTATGTTTATATATCTTAATCATACATATGTAGAATCATGAAATCAAAAATAATAGACGAAAGGACCCTTCCCCTCTGGGCCTAATATTTCTGGGTCTGAGAGATTTTAGCCTGCTAGCAGCTGCTAACTTTTTCCCAAGGAAAAATTTCTCAAGAAACCTTCTTCTCAAAACAATCTTGGCAAACAACTACCCTTTCTCAAAACAATCTTTCTCCAGATGGTGTTTTGCTGTTTCTCTAGTTTAACCAATGGGATTAGAGAAGTGTCGTTTCTATTCACCAATCATGTTAAGTCTGTATTGGAACACCTTATAAAAAGTTGTAAAAATTAGACAATATTTTCTTTTTCTATGCTCTTTGCCTTCTGAAATATTTGGAGTCTCTCATCTTTCTTTCCTGTCCTACAATGACATTCCCCTATGTATTGATTTTGGCTGGGATAGAGTTAATTTTCTTCACAGTGGCTGGTACGGGGCTGTGTTTTGAATTTGTGCTGAACACAAGAGTTGATAATAGAGAGATGTCTTTGTTATTGCTGAGAGGAGCTTACACACAGGCAAAGCCTTTTCTCTTCTGGTGCTGCCAGGCCAGAGAGCGGACTGGGGATCCATGGGAGGCTGAGAGGGGACACAGACAAGACAAGTGACCCCAACTGACCAAAGGGATATTCCAGACCATACAACATTATGCTCACTATAAAAGGTGAAGGGAAGGAGGAGAAACAGGGGGTGAATTTAGAGTGATGGTGATTGTCTTCCCAAGTGACTGCTACACATGATGAGGCCCTGCCCTCCTGGAGATGACTGAACACCTGCCTGCTCACTGGAAGTGGTCAATGAATCCCTTGTTTTGCATTGCTTCTGTGCATGGCTTTTGATTGCAGTATCAAACTGTCTTTATCTCAACCCATGAGTTTTCTACCTTTTATCCTTCAATTCTCTCCTTGATTCTGCTGGCAAGGCAGTGAGTGACCAGCTGTATAGGGTTTGTTTGCTGGCTGGGATTAAACTGTGAAACCCAGGAAAATCTGTGAGAAATATTAACACTTGATATAATCTGATGATCTTTTTCCTGTTGAATTTTTCTGTAGGAGCTTGGAAAAATACTGTTCTAACTGCCCAAGACCTCTCATGAAGACATACAACTTTTATATTTTTTAATCCCATAGGTGTACTTGCTTAGCATTATCTTTCAAGTCAACACAGAGGCAAAATATAATTCCAAGCGTGTCCTCTCTGGCACATTAGAGTTTTGTCTATCACAGCTCCAGTCTGCCCTACCAACAGAAAAATAAATGGCTCACAAGCATTCAAGCCTGGAAGAGTTTGGAGTTGGTTTTCTGGAGACTTGTTGTTATAGTTTGATTTTTTGTTTGGGAATTTTTATTTTTTTTTTTATTCCCATAGATGCAGAGTGAGGGAACCTGTCAGCATACAATTCAGAAATGTTATTGAATTTTTAAAGCTCTTTAATGAAACTGATCACTTTGGATACATTTAGTCAGAAGATTTACTATGTGGAACTGGAGAGTGATTGAGAAGTCAGCAAAAACTTGTTTTAATTTGAGCCCACAGTGCATAATTAGAGTGATGTGCATTTCACCTTATATACACTACATGTGAGTAAATATCTAATCCCATCTTTCTAATCTTGTTAAACTCAGTACTATAAAATAAAATGGAGTTGGTAATTGCATTTTCAAAACTATACCTAGAGGCCACAGACTTATATGGATTTCTTAATTTCTTGTTCTTAACAATAAAATGGGACATGGGGCTTTAAAACGCAGCAGGGCTGCTGTGTAGTTTAAGGAAGGAAATGAATTCTGAGAGCAGTGAGCTAATAAGATGCCACTTTTCTGACTCTCTTTCCAGTGTTCTTTACAAAAGGGGATATTCTCAGAAGCTCTCTGAATAATGAGAAATTAATATTATAAAGAATATAACCAAAACAACTAAACCTGTGAAACCAATTCAGTGAAACTGTTCTACAGTACTTACCTCTGCCCTATTAGACACCATTAACAGTGCTCTAAAGACAAAGATGTCGTCTTTCTTGTTGTCTGAGAGGTTTGTTTTTTACTGACAAAAACCTTAAGATGAAGCTGTTAACAAAAACAGGGCTCCTAACACCAGTATCTTCACTGTCCTCTATGTAATTTTTCATTTTTGGAGGTTCATCCTGTAACTCCTTCCTCCACATCACCTTTTTAACTCCTATGTAATCCTGCTGCTAAACTCCCTTGTTGCCATTACAAAAGGTTCCAGTTTGGTAGAGCAGCATATCACCCCGTCTTGGGGTGATTTTATGGTGATTAGTCTATTCCTTTATCATTTTCTCAATGCCCAGAAATGGTTGCTGTAACTTTAAGGTGGGTCTGGGGGACAGAGGAAACCTTGGGGCTCTTCGGCAGGCTTTTTTAAAAGCCTTACCCCCCAGGCATCCAGGTGCCTTGCAAACTATTTTTTTGCTTAGGTGGCTTTGTTAGCTGAGGTAAAAAGGTTGTTTTCCTTTCCCTGGCCTTGGAGAAGCTGCAGCAGCAATCATTCACCAGCATTTTTCAAGATCAGCTGGACTGTTTGGTTTTGGTCCAAGATCAGAGAGAATGACCAGCAGAAGGATCAGCCAGGATCAGCTGTAAAGGTGAGGGACTGCCCCATTTTGGCTCCAGACCTTGGAAAAGATGAGCCAGCAAGAGAAAACTCATCTGCTTCTTCAGCTGTGAGGAGGGAAACAACATCAGAGATTCACTGTGTTTCATCTGCTTTTGCCTGAGCTGCTGTGTGAACCTTTTGGTTTTTTTCCTGTGAGACATTTTTTTCTCCCCACCATGTTGCCATGGTTGTGAGTTTTTTTTTTTTTTCTTCCCCTATGTTTGGGGGTTTCTGTTCTGGTGGGGGTGGGGGAGGGAGTGGGGGGAGGGGGGAGGAGAGAGGGTAGGGAAATAAGGTATGATGATTCAATATCTAGCATTTATTTACCCTTTTGTTTCCCATGCTGTATTGGCACTCAGTTTGTCAATAAACTATTGTTTTTTCACTTTTATCCACTAGTACTCATTTCTTCTTTTTTAGAGGAAACACTCATTCCAGAGCGTTTTTCTCCTAAACTAGTCTCTAAACTGAGAAACACCTTCTCATGGTGTAGAAGTGGTGAAATCACTGCTGCTGAATGCTGATTCTGATAGCTTACTGATCATGTGAATGAGTAGAAGTTAAGCAATGTAGTGAAGAATCATGCTTTGCTTCTTGCATTATTGAAGTTGTGTTGGATATGTGTAGCCAGGGGTGGTTTCTGGGAGAAGCTACCAGAAGATTCCTCCATGTTTGGCAGAGTAAAACCCTGGTCCAAAACAAGACCCACTTCTGCTCAAAGCTGAACCTATTGGATATGATAGTGGCAATGCCTCTGTGATAACACTTCAGAAAAAAAAAAAAAAAAAAAAAAAAAAAAAAAAAAAAAAAAAAAAAAAAAAAAAAAAAGTATTATGCAGATGTAATTGAGGCCAGAGAACAGCAGAGTGAGAATTTGTGAGAGGAACAGCTCTGCAGACACCAAGGGCAGTGCAAAAGGAATGACCAGAGGTGCTCCAGGCTGAGGCAGAGCTAAGATTCCCCTGCAGCCCATGGTGCAGCCCATGGTGAGGCAGCTGTGCTCCTGCAGCCCATGAAGGTCCCCAGAGATCCACCTGCAACCCCTGCAGGAGACCCACACTGGAACAGGCAGATGCCTGAGAGGAGCGTGGTCATGGGCCCCTGGGAGGCCCATGCTGGAGCAGGCTCCAGGCAGGGACCTGGGGATGAGAGGAGCCCACGCCAGAGCAGATTTCCTGGTAGGGCTTTTGACCCTGCTGGGGACCCACGCTGGAACAGGCTGTGCCTGAAGGACACACAGAATGACACATGCACCCCAGGGAAGAGCGACCCATGTTGGAACAGCTGGGAGAGAACTGTTGCTCGTGGCATGGACTCACATTGGAATAGTTTGTGGAGAACTGTCTGCCATGGGAAGGACCCATGTAGGAGCAAGGGAAAGATCCCATATGGAAGCAAGGGAAGGACTCCTTTCCCTTGAGCAGTGGGAAAACCAGTGTGTGATAGCCCCTATTCCCTAACTCCCTGCGCCACTGCGGGGCAGGAGGCAGAGCTGGGAAGGTAGGAGGGGCTGGGGGAAGGTCTTTTCAAGGTTTTATTTTATTTCTCATTATCCTGCTCTGGTTTTGCTTGTAATAAATTCAATTAATATCTCCAATTTGATTCTGTTTTGCCCGTGACAGGTTTGGGTGAGTGATCTCCCTCTGTCCTTATCTCAGTGAATGCTTTGCTGCTTTTCTCTCCCCTGTCCAGCTATGGAGAGACACACTATGTGTCAGATACATGCATACACATACACATATAGAGATATAATTGTCTAAATGTACCTATACGTCTACACACTTATAAACAAACACATTTCTGTATATGTGTGTGTCCATGTATACAAAAATGTTTTTCTAAAAATTATTAATCATATTTATGACTTTGTCTTTACATTAGTGTGAATCAATCTCTATTTCAGCTTTGGGGGGTTTTGTGGTTGAATTTTTTTCATTCATTTTGGTTTAGGTTTTGGGTTTGGTGGAGTTCTTTTGTTTTGTTTTGGGTTTGTTTTGGGGTTATTTTAAATTTTTTTCTTTTTTTTTTTTTCATTATTATGTTTGTCTTTGGGTTTTTGTCTTTGTCTTTGTTTTTGTGTTTTTGCTTTTGTGGTTTTTGTTTTTTTGTTTTTGTTTTCAGTTGCATGTAAATTGTGCATATCTGTTGCATTTTATTTTCTTTTGCGGGAGTCTGGACACAAAGTGTAACACATATCTATATTTTTGACTTATTGCCTGATTAGATTCTAGTAGAATCTCTAAATTTTAGGCTATTTTATAGGTCTTTATGTTTCTAAACTTCAGTTATGTAATGCCATTTTTTCTCCCATTTACTTGACTGCAGGATGAAAACACTTATATTTCTAGTAGCGCAGAAATACTTTCCACAGAAATTATGCTATTATTATTTTCCATCACTGTAAACTTTTTTTTTTTTTAATTTTATTTTATTAATTTCTTGCTCATTTCTCTTAGCTTTCAGAAAGTAGTTTGTAAAGAGAAGTATGCTGGAAATTGTTAAGACATATAGCCTGCTGAAGCAAGAACACCAGCTGAGCGGTTAAAGCTGATTTTATGGTAAAACTTAAAAGCCAGGAGACTGTCACGGTATTTTTTAAGAAAAGGGAAAAATAGCTCCTCAAGGGGCACAGAAACAGAGAAGAGTAGAGAAGGGAAGAAAAGAGCATTTTATTTTATACGTGCCGTGTAGGTTTGTGCCACAGATAAAGTTGATGAATGAATTAGTGATATGCAGCAAGTATAGCTCTATACAACAGTACAATTCTTTCCTCCTGAACATGAGCCAGCTGTGTTCTCAGGTGGCCAAGGCCAACAGCATCCTAGCCTGAATCAGGAGCAGTGTGGCCAGCAGGATCAGAAAGGTATTTCTTCCCCTGTACTCAGCATGTGTTGGACATTCTGCACCTTCAGTGCTCTGTCCAGTGCTGGGCCTCTCAATTTCGGAAGGATGTTGAGTTGCTTGAATGTATCCAGAAAAGGGCAACAAGGCTTGTGAGGGGTCTAGAACACAAGAAGTTTAGGGAAATGGGATTGTTTAGCTTGGAGAAGAGGAGGCTCAGGGCAAACCTTTTCGCTTTCTATAACTCCCTGACAGGAAGGTGTAGCTGGATGGAGCTCAGTCTCTTCTCCCAGGCAAATAGTGGCAAAACAAGGGGACAGTCTCAAGCTGTGCCAGGGGAAGGTTAGGTTAGGCTAGACCTTAAGAAAAAATTCTCACCGAAGGAGTGACTGAGCATTGGAACGTGCTGCCCAGGGAGGTGGTGGAATCCCTGTCTCTAAAGCTATTTAAAAAAAGACTTGACATGGTGCTCAGTGCCATAGTTTAATTGATAAAGTGGTGTAAGGTCACAGGTTGGACTTGATGATCTCAAAGTTCATTTCCAGCTAATTCTGTGATTTTGTGATTCTTGTTCCTCTGTCACATCAAGACATTGTCTTAAAGCAAATGGTTAAAAATCGTTTAAAACTCTCTGGGATTCATTTGTACCTCATCATATTCCAGTTCCCCTGTTTGGAAGAAATGACATTGTTCTTGCTCCATTATGTAAAGATACTTAGTTTCCCCAAGAGAATATGGATGCCCAGAGAGAAGACATATGTAGTTCTCTGGAAAACAGAAAAGTCAGAAAACTGTGAGCATCAGTGAACATTGCTGGAGAGACTTTTATTGTAATGCTGAATTTCCCTCAAATATTGCTGTAAGATCAAATAAAGTAGTAGAATATTGTATGAATGAGTCAGCAGTCTGGAATCTCTCATTGTTGTTGTACAAGTGAGCAGTCCTCTGGAGTAAAGTAAATTAATTCAATGAACCTCACTAGCATTGTTCAGATAAAGCAACAGGTTGTTTCATAGCTGGAAGCCATTGATACAACACTCATTTCTTTTATGAACATGCCAGAACTTATTTAAAACCAACAGGCTTTGCTGAAATGTTTTCTGAATAGAATTTTGCCATAGAGAAGAAAATTTTGAAAACTTCTGTTACAGAGATTAAATAATTTTCAGACACATTATTATGCTCTATAGATTTTTTTTTTGTTTAAAAATATTATGAAAATTGCTTTTCTATCACTACAATGTCCTTGGCTAAAAAAAAAGGTCCTTTAAATACTTCTAATTTACTGTGCTGTCATTATGGATTCTAGGTACATGAATTCTAGGTTTATTTGAACAGAAACTGCCTAGAAAAATGCAGATAATTTTCATTTATGTTTGGATAGTATTAATGGATCTACAACGAATACTATTATAACATCTGAAACACTTGAATTTGAGAGAGTTTCTTCTAGTCTTATATGATATCTCTCAGAGACAATGTCCACCCCTCCCCTCCTTCCCCACTCCCAGTTCCTGGATGTTATTGAATCTAAGCAAAGCATTTTAAAGTTTATCCAACTGTAAAGATAGTATATTGGACAAAAATTAGTTAAAAAAAAAAAGGAGAAAGAACAAACAGCTTTTAATACCTAGAACAACATTATGGTGTTTTTTATATGAGTTTTTATAAGGCATTGGATGGATTTTTTTTCCAGATATGACATTGCACTTCAAGAGGGTAATCAGAGGCAGTACAGAGAAATGAAGCAGAGTATGTGATCTGTGAGACTCACTAATGCTTTAGTCTCAAGAAGTACTGCCCTTGTCCCTACAAGGAAAGAAGTGTTTGAGAGTAGAAATCTTCAGCTTCCTCAAATAAGAGAATACTGACTTACAATGCATTTTTTAGGAAGAAAACACTTTTCCCCCCACATTTCTTACAATTTATTTGTGAGACAAAAGCCACAGTTCCACTAAACTCTTATCAGAATCTCTAGTGTCAGATCTGGATGGATGCAGATTTTTTGTAGTGAATCTTCAGAGAGGGGAAAAAAATGGCCATTTTTCATTCCTCTAAATATAGTTATTTCTGAAACTTGATACTAGCAACTTTTTTTTATTGGCACAGTGCTAATTGGTAATATAATCAATATTCAGGTAAAATGTTTAAATTCCTTTTTGTCCTGGGAAGTTTAGAGTATGCATTTCTCCACTCATGTTTAGAGCGTCCCTCACTTTTAACAATATGTCCCAATTGCAAAAATAAAAACCAAACAAACCTCTAAAACAAACCCAACAAACCCAAAACCACAAAACAAACTAACAACAAAACAATAACAGCAACAACAATGAAAAAAGTAGCCCAAACAAGTGAAGTACTGGGCTCTATATTTAAGTTTTATAATGAACTTCTCACAGTTCTAATTCAGGAAGATGAATCCTGAATATTTGTTATAATTGACAAGACAACAGCATGTGTGGTCACCTTGCTGCGCAGCAAAGCTGTTGTAAGAAAGATCTCACTGCTTGTTAAGCATGCTGCACTGTGTAATTATGATGATAGCACAAATCAGACCAGGGTAATTCTAGGGTATGATTTTCAATATTAAGATAAAATGGAAACATTTATACTAAATTGAATATTAGCTCACTTGGGAAAAAAAAAAAAAAAAAAAAAAAAAAAGGAATTGATTTATAATGAGTATTATTACCAAAGGCAAATGATCTACCCAGATCTGAATAAATTAACTTGATAGAGTTGTATAACTTTTATGTGACATATAAAAGTTGAAGATCCGATAATACTCCTCCATTCCTCTGCAGCATGCACTGCCTATTTGGCCAGTATGCGCCTTTCTTCTTGGCTGTGCACCATGTACAATGCTAGAACAACCCACGGCTCTGGTGCAGTATGGTAGATACTGTTTGTTTTCTCGAGTTCAGTATATCAAAGTCATTAAGAATAATATGCACTTGAGATTATTAAGGAAAGCTGGACAGAATAAAAAAAATAATCTCAAAAAATGATATAATCATTAATGCAAAATATAACTTTGCTCAAACTTCAGAAATCAACAGATAACAATTGGATGCCCCATTCATAAAATCCAAGATTTCTGCTGGAAGTATACAACATTCCAAATCTGGCAGAAGTGTTTTTAAGGGTAGCTTTGGAAGCACTTTAAGAAAAGATATAATGAGAAGATCCCTATGTTTATTGCTCAGAGTCTGTTTATTACTTTTAAAATTTTAGTATGGATAAAGAAGGGGATAAAAAGAACAACAAACTGAATTTTGTTAGGATTCAAGACAGAAATTAGTCTCTCCCTAAAGGATTGGCTGTTTTTTCTTGTGTTGCTTTACACTGTGTGACTTGTCAGAACTGTGTCATAAAATTGGACATGCCACCTTTAAATACTTTGAATCTTCGTTCTACAGTGTGGCCTTGTGTAGTTACAGTTTGAACTTTTCAATCAAAATAAACGATTTTATTTGAAAGAATCTCCTTGGGTATTTGGGACAGAACAATGTGTCTTCTTTCTCTGTCTTTTTTTCATTCCCTGCTGCTTTCATTATTAGAACATTTTGAAGAACACCTGTAGACATGTCCTGAGCCTGTGTAAAGATTTATTTGCCTAAGTTTAGCTGACAAATCACCAGAAATGCTGTGCAGCATAAAAGTCATAGTGCTGATGAGGAAGAGCATACAGTTGTATTTAAATAATCAAAGCATATAATTTAGAATATGCTAATGAATGTTTTACTAATCTAATAAAAATGTTAAGGAACTTGGTGTAATTTGAAGACAAATGGAAGTATGAATATCTTTAAATATGCCCTAACACAAGTTTAATCCTGGTACCAGCAAGCTTTTCATCAAAATGTTATGCTACATCTGTCATTTGTGGCACTTACAACTATCATAAAATTGTAGGTCCACAAAACACCAAATAAGTTTTACGAAATCAACATTAAAATATAACCTAAAATCAACTGCATAAAATTAGGCTGCTTTAAGGACCAGAAGAATTTAGGAAGAAGCTATCTGGAATGAGGCTTCTGACTTCCCAAACACTTTGAGGAGTGACTCAAATTATACCTGCCCATACCTCTTTTATTATTGTATTCCAGGGTTAGGCTAAAAATAATTGTGTGAATAAATAAGATCAGAATGTTTGAACTGTAATTTGAAATAAAGTTACAGTAGAGGTAGTAGTAGAGATAGTAGTAGCTGTCTGGCTGCATACGTTTATGATTCCCTGTCTCCATCTAATTAGATATGTATAGACTGCCTGATCCAAATATGCTTAGAAATATTCTGCTGTAGGCTTTCTTTCCAAATGACTTTTGTATATCATGCTGTGTTCATCCAGTTTAGCATGATTTTGAGGCTTCAGAAGAGTTCAATACTGCAATATGGTGTATTAGAATAACATTCAGTCTTTTAAAGTCTTTGAGGAGTTTCTTTAGACCTAAATGGTTTTCAAGTACCAATCTCTTAAAACATGAGGGCAGTTCTCCAAGTGACAACCATTTTTGAAGAAACAGAAGCCACCATTCAGTCTACGAATACAAAAGTGTTAAAAACATGATTCTATAGAAATAACATTTCATAACTTGATTATCAGAGGATTTGAAAAATACTAGACTGTACCATAATTTACTTTTCCTTCTTCCTATTCCATTGAATGCAATTTAAATTTTTTTAGGAGCAATGACTCTCTAAGAAAATTCTAACTGCTTCAAAGTCATCATAGTCCTGACATGGTGATGTTCATGCACGGAACTTATGTTGTGACTCATGGAAGAATTGCAGTTGCAAATAGATTTTTTTTTCTCCAGCTTAACAGGTGTTCATATATAAAACTTAGCAATATAACCTGCTTTATAAATGGCTAAAACATCCTGAGGCTGAAAATAAGCCAGGAAAAAAAAAGATACAGTCATCTTTGCTTTTACCAACAGATATTTTTAGGAAACACATTTTTTAAACCACTTAGATGTTCAGTCAAAACAGTAACTCACTTTCTGCAGATTTTCCTAGACAGTATTTCTTTACTGCATAGTTAATTCTAGCTGTTATTTATCTATTATCCCTTTCCATCTGATCAAAGAAGCTCTGAGCAGGATTTAAAAGGGCTTTAAATCTTATCCATTTTACCAAGATGGAACATAAGCTCCATTAAGGCTCAGGATGATACATCAGTGGTGAAGATATAAGTGAATGAAGTGTTCTGAATATTCTCCTGTTCCTCTTTCATTATTGAACGTGAAGAACAGGTATAATCTCTCACAGAAAACTGAAGAAGAGTCCTACACAAAAGAATGCATGTACATACTGTATCTCCCCAGAAACAAAAAGAAACCTCATATACACCCAGGAAATATTTGCATAGTTCAAATGACAATCTAAAATACAGCAAGCATTTGTATTGCTGAAAATATTGGAAAACACAAATGCAAACAAAATATTTTCTCAGGATTTTAGCAACTTTCTCCAAGCCTAAAAGGAGCAGTGCTTCAACAAAGTACATCAGTACAGTATATTTAAGAGAAGAGCAAGTGCTGTGATAGCACTTAGCAACTCTGTAGCTTTTTTCTAGGTGTCTGTCAAACTCATGTAAGGATAGTTATCAGTTATGACCATAGAAAAGATCACACAAATCAAATGACAGCATGTTAGTATGATACAAAACCATTGTTATCTGAGCTGAGACTACAATATACTCCATGCCTGGAAAGAATTTGATGTCTAGAAGCAGGGACAGGCTTATGCCAAGTGGGTAGGCAATGTTATTTTTCCTCTGCATGGAATTTTCAGCATGACAGCATATTCTCCATTATAACTATTGAGGACTAGAATTTAGTTATCTTTCTGCATCAGCACTACAATCTACATCTGGCATGTGCTGTGTGAAGCACAGTGCAGCAAAACTGCATCTGTTCACTGCTTTTCTACTATGGAAAATAACAGCACCTGTGCTGTATTCCACACTGGGTTCAGTGCTGAATTTCAGCAGCAGAAATCAGAAATGTGCTTTCTGCACATGTGCTACACAGTACATAACTATCCACTTGAAAAGGTACAGCATGACCTTCAAAACAGATAGAAAAATCATGATATAAGAAGGATATTTAAAATCTGGATGTAACACTGATTCTCGATTTCAAATACTTCAAGAGAATAAATAATAGTTCTGAACTACAGAAGACAGGCAATATAAAAATACATCGTGTGAAATGGTTACTAACTTTCTAAAATGAGTATTATCCAATAATTATAATTTATTGACGTAAGTAAACACAGTGTATGAATTTAAATTGTTTTTCCATCTTATATCTTTATTTCTCTCATAATAATTTCTTTTCATTTGTTCCAGCAGTTAACATGGCAACATAAAAATAGTTGGTCCGATTAGGTTTGGCTGTTTGTTTTTTTTAAACAATTTACTTAGATCTGTCTATTTTCTGTGAAGATAAATTAATGTGAAAAAGAAAGAGATAAGATAAAATTGAAGGAACTTGTCTTTATGCATTCATTTATGAAGGTGAGATACCTAACATGGGAAAAAGACATTTTTAATTATATCCTGTTATTAGGATGGGCAAGTTTTTGCCCTGCTATCAGAAAGTGACTGTACAGAGACACTGTGACTTATTCTTTTTTAAATGGAAGACTCTTGAACTCTGGACTGTGAGCTGCAGCATAAAATCTATTCTAAGAAGGGCAACTATTCTGATCCCAGTAAATATAGCTTTATAAAAGGGTTGAAAGCCCAGATGAATCAGGAGATTAGTAATAGACTGTAGAGCCTTTTCACTGCTAAGTCATTAGTTCAAGTGCAGCCGTGACTGGCAGGGTTTGAATCACAGCTCTTTGATGGCAGTTAGAAAGAATGTATGAAGAAAATTCTGTACTCTTTGTTCCTGTTTTGATTTAGAGGGCATCTCTGTTACAAAATCCTCATTATTAAACATTCAATAGAAGCCTAGTCAAGTAAATGGTTGCTCTGTTTCAAGCCCTGGCTGTATGTTGGGAAACAAGCTTTTTTACATTGCTATGAGATTTTTTCACTCTGAATCCCCATGTCAAAGGAAGTAGCATCTGCATACAGAGTAGATAAATGTCAGCAAATCTTTCTGCTCTGGTTTACTGACTGTAAAATGCAGACAATGCTTTTATTGTCTCCATTATTTGACTTCCTTTTTCATTTACATCCTAAACTCGTCAAGAGAAAAATGCTTTTCCTGATGCTATACCTGGATTAGAGCAGGGAATGTTTACCTATGAATAGTATTTATGGCAATGTGATTCTTAGTTGTCATAGTTGCATTTCCTTGAAATGCAAGAAACAATACTGAAAGAGGAACATAGACGATTTGATATTTAATAAGTCTCTTTATTAGTAAATGCATGAAATGTTTCTTGTCCAGCTTCTTTGTATATAAAAATTGTGTCCTCCTAATAATTTAATGCACAGATAAAAGGAAAAAGTTCTGTTGGTTTAGCTCCCTTGTTTCTCTTAGCTCTATTGTGTTAGTGCATAATTTACTAATAATTTCTAATTGACTGCCACTAATACTCACCTATCACAGACTGACAATTTTTCAAATTTTTTCCTGTATGGAGAGCTTTCTATTTCTTGAATAAATATAATAAATCAAGTATACAATATCTCACGGTTTTCTTGAGTAAAAATTGCTAAAACATATACATTAAGAGAAGACAAAACCCATAAGCCTAAAAAACCCTTCTAACCCTTCCACCCTACCTGTGGAAGCAACTGCAGAAAAACTAAACAAACAAACAAGAAAGCAAATAAAATTAACCAGAAAAAGATGTGGTGCATTATCTTGACAATGAATATCAGCTTTATGTAAAACTGTGGCCTGAATATATGTCACTATGAAATGTAACAGTAACTGTTACCCTTCATTGAAGACAGCTGTAACTAGCCACTTGTGAATTGCTCTAGAAAAAGACTAGCCATCAATGAAAGCATGAACTTTTCTACAATAAAAATATTGTAGAAATATTGTGTGATAAGATGCTGCTGGGATGTGTTTTGGCTTGTTGAGTCTCTTTGTTTGAATTTGGGTTTCTTTTGGTTGGGGAAATTTGCTTCATTTTTGTGGATTTTTTTTTTTCCATAGAGAGATGTATGTCTGCATGTAAAAAAGAGAAAGGAAGTACAAAAGCATCACTGAAAAAATTAAAGAAGAAACAGAAAGCAAAGAAACTCTTGAACAGGCACTGAGAGTATGACTCTGAGAAAAGTTTAGAGTCAGGGAGTTTTCTGGAAAAGTATTCTACAGACATGGAGCTTTAAAGAAGTGAACTTATTTGTCATTTGATTTGCCAGCATTTAGGCAATTGAATCTTTGGATTATGTCCCTTACTCTTTTAACAGTTATTTATTAAATGGAAAAATTAAGAGGAGGAAAGTTTTATCTGGTAATAATTTTCAAGGAAAATTGTGGCTCCTAATCTTCAACACAGGCACTGCTTCATTGCTGTTCTGGATGGGATAGTGAAGCACAGGCTCAGGAAGGCAAAGGAAAACATTTACAAGAATTATAGGTCTAAAAATATTTTTCATGAAGATGTGGTTACTGAATTATTGAATTATGCCATACTGAAGGACCTGTGAGGTAAATTCAAGTATTCTCTGGGCATTTGTTGGGGCTTTCTTTTAATTCTTCATAGTCACATCACACAAAAAAAAGACAGATCAAACCTTTTTTTGTTTTGTCACATATAGTGAAATGAAATGCAGCTTTCTTTACACTCATTTCAGTCACGTGTTGTGGAGCATTTTGAGTTTTCTAAAGTTCTGTATGGTTTTTGTTATTAAGTTTCTGTAATAGTTCATGCCTACCCACACCCCTTTTCCTAATCCCTGTCGTTTACCCTCGATAGCCCTCTCTCAGCCCATTGTATCTTCCATTGTATCTTTGTACTCAAAGACCGTAGTCTTTGAGTACCCTAGCGAAGCTAAGTGACTCAGCCCAGTTTCAGGTTCCCCACTCCCCTTTTGCCCCAAAATGGCCATGCCAATGCCCCCTCTACCTAAGTCACTCCCTTTCATTTCCAACGGTAATGCCTCTGTGCTTAGGGGCAGGTAAGGGCCCAAATCCCCACTCACACTCACACACCCTCACAACAGGGTCGGCCTGAATAAACACCTTCCTTACCACCAAGTGTGAGTCCGCTCCTTCTCCCAGCCAAGATCATGTCTCAGGTCTGAAATCTGGACTCACAAGAATAAGTTGTTTATATGGTATCAGAAGAGCAGGCTGTCCTGGAAACCACCTCCGAAGATCCATAGTCACATATTTTTCAAATTATTTAAAGAGAAGGAGAGTTGGACTTCATACAAGCTGCCTTAATAACAGAGCAAAAGCTGCTGACACTGGCATCTTTTAAAATAAAATTTAAAATTAAAAAAATCAGATAAGAGGCCAACTTTTTTAATTTGGGGAGAAAAGCAGTGAATGACTATCCCTTGGAATATTTTGTATTAAAAAAAAAATAAATTATGACCATTCTCTATGACAGCTGCTCACACCCAGTTAAAAGGATACAACATGATATAATTTCCAAATTAGGACAGTTTAAACAAGTTTAACCAAAGGGAATTGATGATTCATGGAGATTGAAAGCTGCCAAAGTTTGAGACAAAAGTTGATGAGAGCTAAAAATGCATCATAGAAAGAAGAGATAGAAGAAAGTATTATGAAAGGGTAGAATTGAGCTCAATATATGATTTGAGAAAGGCATGTGAGACAAGATCTGTAATTTCTCAGCAATTTCTTTATCCTACTTTTGAAAATTTATGTGTGGACCTGAGAATTTGCTGACACTTTGCTACTTGCCAGAACAAAAACAACAATTCAGAGTTTCTGCACAGCTCTTGTTGTATGAGCCTAGCAGAAAAAGCCCTTGACTGTCTAGGTGACCTCAGAAATAAATTGACTCAGATCAACCAAACCTTCTTCTACGCAGGCCCGTGACATCCAGCTACTACATTTGCAATATTAATAGGTTGGTATCCTAACTTGAAAGACCAGAACTGATGAAAAAGAGGATTAAGAACAGAAATCAAGAAAAAAACCATAAAGATAGCACAAAGAACATATGCAACTATATGAAAATGTAAACATATACAGTAAGGTGAATTTAGCACTGCTTCAAAAAGCGCTGTACACTTTTAAATTGTTTGCTGTTTCTAGCAAGGAACTATATTGCTTGTATTCAACACAGTTTGGTAGGCATTAATTCAATTTACCATCAGGCAAGCTAAGCTCTTGTTATAAATGCTAATGAGATAGGTAAAATAAATGTGAATATAGAAATACTTTTCTAATTTGCTGCTAGTATAATTGAATTTTAATGGTTTTGAAAAGATATACTAAATTAGGAGGAACCCTCCCTTGAGGGTGGAGAGTTGTGGATAGACTAGAGAGCTTGGAGTCACCAACTATGTGACTTGCAGAAGAGCCAGTGCCAGATTCTCCACCTGGGACAGGGTAATCCTGGTTATATGTAAAAACTATGGAATGAATGGCTGGGGAGCAGCCCTGGAGGAAGAAATGTCTCCTGTCTCTGGTAACCAGCAGTAGGGCGTGAGGAAATGGAATGAAACTTCATCAGGGTGTGTTCATTTTGGACAATACAAAAATCTTCACAGAAAGGGTGGCCAGATCACTGAAACAGGCTTTCCAGGGAAGTAGTCATGGTATCAAGTCTGTCAGAGTCTAAGCAGTGTCTGGATGATGCTCCTGCTGGTGTGATTTAGTTTTAGGTAGTCCTACAAGGAACAGGAGTTGAACTTAATGATTTTTATGGCTCCCTTCCAAACTGAGATATTCTGTGACTCTATGATTTTACATTGGGTGGACTCAACAGTCCTGTTGCTTATTCTTTAGTTATTTTGTTAATTTTGTAGTAGCATGTGGATAGAACATTACTCCAATTCCTGAAAAAGACACCATTATCTTGATAATAGACTGGCAGGAGTATGCTCAGTGATAAAGCTTTAAGTTACTGTATTTACCTCAAGACTGCAGGGTTCCTCCAGGCAACAGTGCATAAGCAGTGCAGAATAAAATTCAGATGACATAAACAGAACCCTGTGTGCACCAGGAAAAACTGTTCTCTGCTGTCCTATTTCTGTCAAGCATTGCAGAGCTAATGGGAAGGTACTCACTTGATCTATTTTCTTTTCCCAGGGATTGATTAAAATTCCCTGGCTTTTGTGGAGGCATAAAATGCATTTCATCAGTCCAGCCAGGCACCTTATGTAATTTAAGTTTGATATTTTTGAGAATGTGTTTACCAAGATCTAAATCACCAGAATAATTCTAAGTACTCAGCCCTGTAATGTTACCCACAATAGGCACACATACCCTTTGCATATTTTTTTTTTTTTTTTTTTCACAAATACACACTCTATGTGTGAATTAAACAGGATCATTTGATAGGGTGCATTAGTAACAATGTGACCTCATTTTGTTGAGAATTCAATGACATTACATTAGATTTACACAATTGTAAACAAGAAGCATTTAACCTTCCTGTAGCTCCAGACCAGAGTGTCACACAAAGTATGCTGTTTGAAAACTACTACAGTTATAAATATTTCGCAAAATGTCTGTGTAAGATTTATGAACTTCTCTGCTTCCATGCATTTCTAGTAATCTACAGTAATAGTACTTTTACAGAGGCAGATAGTAAATCCTTTATTTACAATAGTAGGCACTCAGTCACGAATTCAGGAGTATTCCTGTGATTAACAACTCACCAATGGAATAGAGAGATCAATATTCTCAGCCCTTCCTCAAAACACATGTAATAGAAACAGTTAAATTTTCTATAATGAGGAAGAAGCTATTAGCAAGATTCTTTTTGGGTGTCTCAGTACTTTGAAATTACCAACATAGGAAAGAAAAAAATAAACAAGGAGTACTATTAATTTCTTTTTCTTTGGGGTTGCTTGGACTTAAACATGAGGGAAGAAAGAAATATGCAGAGGTAAAACTGTATTTACAGGAGAGAGAAAATCCTTGAGGCAGAAGGGCCATCTTTTTTGCTACAGTAACTGAAGTCTGTGCTCTTAGCCCTTGAACATATGTGCATCCTTATTTTCATATAACCAAATAAAAAAATGCTGCATGTAAGTGAAGAAATATTATTTTGCTGTGACACTGACTCCTTATTGCTATGGTAAGTGGCAATCCTGTCTTTCTTTCAGTTCACACTCTTGAGTAGTTCACTGTTTCATCACACTGCTTGCTATATTTCAAAGGCATATTGTCAACATCAATCCAGTTTCTATTTAAAAAGAAATGGGCGGGGAAGGGATTAGGGAGAAAATACACAGGAAGAAGCATCTGAGCATGCAGGTTTTCTCTCTCTCTGTCTCTCTTTGTCTGACTTCTCTGTTTAGGCTGATGCGTTTTCTGTCCAGAGCAGTGACTGTGTATTCCTATGATTTTATATTTCTAGCACAATTTAATTTCCATCTTGGCTGGAGATTGTAGCACACATTTTTTTAAAAATACTATTTCATTATATGAAAATGACAAGTTTTTCATTTGGCAGTGTTCTTTTGCTTCCTTGTTGTAATTGCTCTTAATGGTGACCAGTAAATGACATCCTATTAATGTTGTTTAGCAGAGTGAAATAAGACACTGGCAACTAGAGAAAACAGTTTTGTCTTCATTTGTAAGGTCTTTCAATTTGATATTTAAAATAAAATATTCTTTCAGCATTCCTAGTTCATAATTTATTTAAGGAGATTTTTTGTTATCTACACATATTTTCTCTTTTAACTTCTGAAAAATGATATGTGCATGCATCACAGATATAACCTAGGAACACATGTGACTGTTCATAGATTTAAAGCGATATTAATTATTTTAAGCTCAGCTATAAAACCAGGAAAGATTGCCAATACTCTAATGGTCACTGGATAATAATAAAAAGATGTGTACTCATAAATGACAGGCTTGTGTAAACTAATGGGATGACAGGATTTATGGAACTTTAAGCAGTTACTATTATAATTATTTAACTTGGTTCCTTTCCTAAAACTCTCCAGATAGTCCTACAAATAACTTAAAAGTATTTTAAATAGAGGGGGAGAATTGGATAAAAATTAGGTTATTAGAAAGCTGCTTTGTCTTGTGTTTTCTTTTGTTTACAAACCAAAAGAGGAATACATTTGCAACGTATCACTGTGAGTAATTAGCTAATGTTAAAATATTGATTTTACATTAAGCAAGATAAACGTTAAAATATTGACTGTGGAATGTACTTCTTATTAAGGCTGTCACTTTCTAAGATGAAAAGATACTGTAATCCAGACAATCTTCTCTGTAATTTCAGTATGTAAATTTTTTACTAGACTATGACATGCAGAACTGCTTAGTCAGCCACGAGAACTTTCAGCATCTTGGTGCTAAATAAAGGTCCAGTTTCAAAAGCTTGTTTGGATTAAATAAATTTAGTGCCCAAGTTAATATATGAATCATTTCAAATCATTCTTTCTCATTTTTACAGAAAATCAATCATGTGAAAAGCATGTAGGAATTTTCATGAGGCACTACATAACCTTGTACCAGACCTTACAAACTTGCTGTCACTGTGATGATCACAACTAGAGCTCTTTATTCTTGGCTACTTTCTAGTTCTCTTTGGAGATGCAGAAAACAGATGCTGCTGATCTAATTAAGTAGGTTAACAAAGTTCCTCAGCTTTAATGTAATTTTTGTTCTTATGACAAAATGGAACTATAGCTTCTAAGTGTAATGAGGAAGAAAGGCATTCACCCTCTTTTGGCATTTGCTCTTCCATTAGAGCACTCATCGTATTTTTGTAGGCAGGATTAATTTTACTAGTCTCCTTGAAATACATATTATTGCATCTCAACTATTATTTTAGAAAAGAATAGGCTTTACAGTGTGAGTAACAAAGAATCATCCTTAGCAATGGAGTAAGATCCTCATTTCTATGTGACACTGCTATTGGTACAGCTTCTACAGGTCAATAGAATAGGCAAGGTGTCAGCTCAGAGAAGAACGTAAAACTATACTCAGGAAACTTAAGGGCAATGAATAGTTTCAAGTGCAGGTGGGACCCTGAATAGGCACAGATTTTCAGTACATTTTCTTGTAAATTTTTCTAAAAATAGGCAATCCAAAACCACAGAAATGGCTTTCAAACTTTGAAGATACATGTTTTAGGATGAATTTAAAAAGAGGATAGCTTTCAAATTAAAAATATAAGGATTATTGTCTCACATATAGTAACATAAAAAGGACATGATAAAATTTTGCCCCTGCAGATTTTTTCTGAGCTTGGTCTACTCATGCTTTCATGTTCAACAACTCCTAGTATCTTCATGGGCTGAAGCAAAGTCCCCAAGAAAGTATCCTTCTTCTGTCACAGTGTGTGCATAGTTCTTACCTTCTTTATTCATATTTGAAGTTCCCCCCACTTTCCTTTCCTTCATCTCTGCTTGCCTACCTCAAAAAGACAGGGTCTTGGTTTCCTGGAAGAAAATTGCACCTAACTGAGTGGAATTAACACCAGTTAATCTTAGAGCAGAAGATTCTCCTGTTTACAGACACATCACGTACTCTGCAGATAGTAAAATGCAAGCAAATGTCATATGCACTTCCTGTTGCAGAAGTTGTTGGTTTTTTTTTTCAAATGCTGACATTGTTTTCTTGTATGTTTGGCAAACACAAGCACTACTGGAGGGAGACTTGAAGACAATAAAACATTTTTTGTCTGTGTCCTGTCCCTAAGCTCTTTCCATTGAGTCTGATGGATGGCAGCAGGTACAGAAAGGCCTGTGAAGGTTCACCTTTGGTTGAACCTAGATATTTTTCTTGTAGTTTTCTGAGGAAATTGTAAGCCACCAGAGGAGTTTAAAGGTATTTCTAGAATCACATATATAAATGAAATTATTGTAAAAAAAATTGTTCCATTAGCAAGCAGCAGCAGAGGAGCTGCAATATAAATGTCATGCCAAGTAAGCATAATCATGGCCCTCTTCAGATTTCTTTAGATTCTGCCCCCTCAAAAAAATTCAGCAGCATTGTACCTCAGAGGCAATGCTCCTAGGTGTGGTGAGAAAGCACAAACACTTTTTCCACGCAGTTCAACTCATGCCATCTGTCTCCCTTTAAAAGGCATCTTCTGACAAAGAAGATGGCTTTTAGACCACAGGGAGTGTAGAGAATATGATTGCCCTAGATTTTTTTAAAATGAGCTTGGTCCTGCTTGAACCCACACCCACATCCTCTTTACAGAACCAGGTACAAATATATTGTCACTCTTTAAAGAAAAATTTAAAAAAAATAAAAAATAAAAAATTACTTATCTTGCTTCACTGTGTCCCATGGATTTTATCCTTAAAATGGGACAAGAAAAAAGAAAGAAGAAAGAAATGCTTCTATACAAAGCCAGAGATACTATGACCTGAGAACATACACTTTTATAAAGAATACCATATTTCCTGCTCATTCTCTGTCTCCTCCATTTCACCTCTGTGGTGCATTGTGTTCAAAAGCAGCTATTCTGAAGCTAAAATAACCATTAAAGACTTATCATTCTGGATGAGACTCTGAATACTTCACAAAGCATTTTTCAAAAATGAACTTATTTTATCCTTGTGAAATAGAACAGTGTGGATGAAGAGCTGTAAGACTGAAGTCAGTGAAAAAGCTGATTATAACAAAAGAATCTATTAATCTTAGATTCTTCTAGTGCTATATTAGCTCTTCTTCCTGTTTTGTATTGCACCAAGCCCTCACATCCCCTAATCACGGACTGAAAAAATATTTAACAAGTATAAAACTAGGTAATAAACTAAAAAACCTATTTTCTACATGATGCCTAAATACTTGTCTTTATAGAAACAAGAAATAGATCTGAAATAAAAAAGAACTTCAGAGTTTAAAAAGAAGTGAATATGTGCGCACACACACAAACACACACACACACATATTTAGAAAATATGAATAGTCTCTAAAGGTATAATTAGTAGAGAAGGAGGCAGGAATTTTATACTAGCCAAGAAATAGGCCAATTCAGCTGAGGTTCCCTACTGCACTGACAGCTGGCTGAATCTTTTTATATATATTGGATGCATAAGTACTAGTGATTTATTGGTTTGTTTTTCTCTAGCATCTTTTGTATGACAGTGCAGGAGAAAAAACTTAATAATGATCTCCAAATTGGATTTTTTTATCCTTTATTTCTTTTCTTTGTTTGCTTGTTTTGGGTTTTTCTGTGAGATAAGGTAGACATTTGTATAATATTCCATTTTTGAAATTAGTGTAGTCCTAAATTAACTTATTCTCCGTCACGAGTGAAAGGAAACATTGTTAGTTCTCTTCTAGTACAGTGAAAGCATGACTATCAAGAAGAAGAATATTCTGGAAAATTGACTTTACCTGATGGTTTATGTCAGGTCAAAAAAAGGAAAATAAAGAGTGTGCAAATTTACTCTTTTTATTTATCAAGTAATTATGTACTACAAAAATATAAGAAAATAATAAATATTGGTTAGGTAATTCAATTTAAGCATACCTACATTTTTAAATAAGTGCTTTTCAATATATTGTCATAATGCTTTCTCGCATATAATAGTTGTGATCTGCATCTCTTCATTGTAGTATTTCCTCTGTATCTGTGCTGTTGCTCATTTACAGTGTGATCAGATTTGTATAAAAATTTTGTGTTTGCTGTTGCACATTTTTTAAAATTAAATGATAACAGTCTGCACATATTCAAGAATCTTTGCTGTATCTTTTGTGAAAGTGATGATCTATTTTCAGCTAGTTTTTCAAGGTCACCTTCTATTCAACTTAATCTAACACCTTTATTTTGTCTATTTTCTCTGAAGAACCATATTGTCTGAAAACAAAATCTTATGTGAGGTGAAGTCTGCTAGATTTCAGCCTTGCCTCCCCAGGGAAGTGTCTGTGGAGGTGAGGCAGGTGTTCTATTCTAATTCTGAGTTAAGCAGTCTTTGTTATAAAGACAGCCTGATGAGGCTGTAGTGAGTCAGAAAACCACCAAGAAAGACAAGAAGGGCTGTCACTATGATCTTATGAATAGAACACAGGTGGTCATGGTGGGAATTTAGAGTTCTGTTCACAGGCCACAAAACTAGAACTTTCCTCCAGGTTAGAGGCTGTTATAAATTACATAAAACTGTCAGAGTGCAAACCAAAAACCTATCTCCACGTCAGGTACAAAATTTTGCTAGAGAAATGAGGCTGTGCCACTCGCTCTGACTCACTGATTATATTTTTTGCATAGGCTCAAAAGGAAGTTCAGCACTTTCTTCAGGTGGGCTAAAAAGTCACTGCTTTTCCTCTCTTTGTACACCAACATTTCAGTCATAAAATTAAATTTATAAATTTAATCATACCATTTCTTGGTCTTTACTTATTATCATTTACCATACTATTAATTCTTCAGTATTTTTACCATGCACAAATTGCATCTTGAATCAGCTTTTCTGGGTTTGGCCCAAAAGAAGGTTAAGAAATAAATAAATAGCATCCTCATGATCTCATCTGCTATAACAGTTTTCTACCATTTCACTCATCTTCCCACACAGAGCTCAGTACTGCCCTAAATGTACTAAGTTGTTCCTGGGTTAGAACCTTCTTTTCTCACAGCTAAATAGCCCGTATAGCTGATTCTGTTCTTGTTCTATTTTCTCTTTGATGTTCTCAGTCAGGCTGTCTATAACATTCTGGAAATTTTAAAATTACATGTTGCATAAATTAATTTTTCTCTGGGACTTTCCATATTTTTTCTCTAACACAAATTTTTCTATCAATTTCTATTTTAACAAGTAGCACTATTTTCCTCTTCTTGCAATGACTAGTTATCCCCACATACTTAGGGAAATACATTTTTTACTTTTATTATTCACTATGAATTTTGAAGATAATTTTCACTGCTTAAAAGTCATTGTATGGATTGAAACATAGAAATACTGTGATTGTATAATATGTTTCCTTGCGGACACATCCTTCATTACATAGGCTGATTGACTGTGGGTCAGTAGGCTATATTAGATTCTTCCTAGAAAGGACTCTGATATAAGACCTTTTTGGTAGGTAATTGATGTAAGTATCAAACACCGAATTTTTATCAACAATTACGGTGGTGACACCCATTATTTTTCAGGCTGTAACAACATGGTGTGCAATTTTGCATGCCATATCATACTCACCCACAGTAACTGAAAGTGACAACTTGTCTTGCCTCAAAGAGATTGTTTTGTATCTCAACAAAGTGAAAAATAATGGCCAAAAATCAGGTAACACACCACAAATGGATTGTATTTTATCACTTAGTTAAAGAGAGGAGTAGTACGCCCTTATTAACTGCAGGAATCATATTAGTTTAAGAATGTTTTCATTTAGATAAGAACAATGCTTGTATTAAATGATGATAAGATAATGGAATGCATTCTTCTTTACATAAAATATAATAAGTTTTAGTCCACTCAGGTACATGGGAAATTAGGATTTTCAAAAGAAAAAAAATTGAAGTAACATAAAGAATAAATTATGTAATGTGCAGTATAAATTATGAGGAATGACATGAAACATAAGTAACAACTTGAAAATAAAATGCTAAAACATTATTTTTTTGTAACATGTCAGTTTGTACAAGAATAAGGTGAAAGACACATTATTTTCCTGTATTATGCAAATAATATCTGATATTTTGAATCATATCTCAGCTTTAAGCACTCAAAGTCCATTACAAGTGTACACAGAAGATTACTTAATTTGTTACTAAGGCAAAGCACTTTCTGACAAGAGGAGTGAGAAGAACTGCTTGTTTGGAAAAAACCTAGAAACCTTTATTGAAATTTATAGTGTTGGCAAAGTGCATTCTTTTGACAATAAGGAAAATTCAGTAAAGCTGACTTTAGAATATTCAGTGATTTACAAAATTTTACAGACCATTTTGGTTTCAAATGTCTTGGCTTCTATTTATAAATCAAGTTTATTTGCACACCTACTGATGCGCAGGAATATAAAATGCCTTAGGGCAATCAGAAATTAATACTGTGCCTTCCTCAAGGTTTATTTGATGGTATTTAATATGCAGATTTCCAACTTGTACTGTCTAGTACTCTTTGGTGAGGGGCAACCTCATCAGTTCCTAGGACAAGGGGACAATTCCTGCCCTGCTCCTGCTGCCCAGTATTTCTGATACAGGCCAGGATGCCATGGGCCTTCTTGGCCACCTGGGCACACAGGGGCTCATGTTCAGCCTTGTTGACCAGCGCCCCTAGGGGTCCTTTTCCATTGGCAGCTTTCCAGTCTTCCCCAAGTGCTGCATGAGGGTGTTGTGAACAAAGTGCATGACATAGCATTCGCTGAACCTTGTACCACTATCCTTGACCCGTTAATCTGGCCTGTCTACATGCCTCTGTAAAACCACTAGATGTTTAGTCAAGTGCTTTGATTAAAATACTTGAAGAAGAAATCTGGTCTTACTAATAGAAAAATTCATGCCTCTTTGTATGAAGATTGAAGGCAGGTGCCAAGAGGATGGTGCCAAACTCTTCCAGTGGTGTCCAGAGATAGGATGAAAAGCAAGGGTCACAAATTAAAACATAAGAAGTCTCATCTCAATATGAGGAAGAATTTTTTTTTTACATTGAGGGCAGCAGAGCATTGAAACCGGCTGCCCAAGGAGGCTTGGAGTCTCCCATTCATACTGGACATGTTTAAAACCTGAAATATTGTATCACCTGCTGTTACCCTCCTTGCCCTGGCAGAAGGGTTGGACTGGATCTCCCCAGGTCTCTTCCAACCCTAAGTTTTCAGTGATTCTGGGGCTCTGTGATGATTACCACTTCCACAGCTAGCACTCCGCACTACAACTTATTATGACTTTCTAGAAGTACCTCTTCAGGTAATTCAAAGCAAGGAAACTCTCTTTAATGATTGCTGAATGAGTTTGGAAGGTCTGAGCTGTTTGTGAAGCATTTTTTGTAATCTAGTTAATTTACATTACTACTGTACTCAGAGGAATATAATCCCATTCTCCATGTTGCAGTACACTACATTCTAGGATGATGTCAATTTTCTAATAGTTGACAGAGAACTAGGTGAAAATGCAGTGTATGATTGTGCATATGTGTGTGTGGGTGTGTCACTTCTCAGGTATATAGATCTTAGGCACAAGGTGCAATAGCACTAATATAAAGAAAATTTAGATATGTGGAACACAAAATTTTCAGGGCAGCACACAGCAAGTGGTGCATTTCAAAAGCAAATACCTTACTTTTTGTGAATACTTTACTTTTTATGGATCTGGGAACTCACATTTCTGAAAACCAATCCCCAAGAAATTCCCCAAACTGATATTCTTTTACATGCTCAGATGACTATCATATCATCAAATGACAGCTTTTCTACAGGGTTTTTGTTTTTTATTGAAAAGAGCTAGATCAAGCTTTTAAACAAAGTTTATCAAGGGCTATGAATCTAGTTGGCAGCTGAGGAGCACACAGAAGCATAAAGCAAGTACTTAGACACCACAGAGGATATGTAGGTTAGTGATATTTCTGTTGTGAAGGAAAAATATGTCTCCTATAAAATATTCCTTAAGAGTTCTAGCATTAAACAGAGGACAGGCAAAAAGTACCATCAAATAAGTATTAGGAAATTGATGCTCATGGAACATGGATTATTAGCCTCTGGAAACAAACTGCAAGGAAACAGCATTTCTGGTATATTTTTTTCAAAATCCATGTGCTCCAGTTGACAGGCAGGAAATAAAGAGATCATTGTAATAATGCAATAGTATTTTATCATTCTGTAGTTCTGGAAGCACAAGCTTTATTAAGAATCTATAGTGTTCTTTTCTATGGACTGAAAGCAAGGAGACAAATTGTTGGGGGTTCAGTTGCTTATGGTTTTTTGGTTTGTGTTTTTGTTTTGGTTTGGGTTTTTTTGGGGGGGAGGTTGGTGGTTTGATTGTTTGTTTTTGTTTTGTTTTGCCTTTGTTTTTGTGGGGTTTTTTGTTTGGTTGGTTGGTTTGTTTGGGTTTTTTTTTTTCCTTTCTTTTCTTTTGATCTTCATTTAAGACATCACAGAATTCTGGTCTCTTTTTTTTTTCCTTACCCCAGAGGAGAGAAAAGAAAGGAAGATAGCAATCCACAAATCTGAGAACAAGATATTCAAGGAAAATTCAGTTTCAAGTGAGAAAAGACATACCTTTTTCTTTTTTGAGGAACTACTTATTCAGAGTTGCTTTTAGTGAAGTAAAGGGCAACTCAAACATGAAACAAGCTACAGATGGATGTGGTAATATTGTCAGATCCTAAGAAATAAATCCTACAGTGATGCATATTATAAATAAAATATAGTACATAGCCTTGTCTCCTCCATTTGTGGTGAGCAGCCCAGGAAGATTGGAATATAATAAAATAAAATAGTATAGAAAAAAAAATAAATAATTTTCAGGCATAGGAAAAAGAAATAAACTTGAAAGGTTCAGAAAAAGAAGACAATAATGATGAGAAAATTTCTAATTGTGAGGCTTTTCTTAGTTTCCAGAGAGTAACTTTGCAGTCACTATATCAGAGAAAAGTAGCAAAGCATCAGCAAACTCTTTGCTCTCCATTTCCCTTTATACTAGTGTGTTATTTGGCAGGAATCTGCCTTTTGACAGCTCAAAACACACTCAAAATATTTTCCATCTATTTTTCTCGTCTTCTGACATATTGGCATTACTTTCAGGGTTACTAACAAATGAAAAGTTAACTTGATATACCTATAATTTGTTTCTTATGTATACTGTGATCCATTCATTCTTTTTGGAAATGCTGAGGAGCTTTAGAAGGGTATAAAATTGCAAAAACAAAGTATTTATTTATTTATTTTCTATTTACCGTATAAGTTTTCCACACATGGTTCACTGCCTGTTTTTTCAGGGTCCTCTTAAACTTGGAGGACATGAGAAAAGAAAGACCAGAATTTGCTATTCACTATCACATACTTTAAATTTTTCAAGAGGTCATCTCAGTCTGCACTGCACTGGGAACTTTGATATGGTATAGTGCTTCTGAACCTCAACTAATCCATCACCTGGTGGCAGGCTGCACACAGTTAGCATTAAAAGAGAACTTCATCTGTCAGATTCAGATAAGAATCTATACCTATTTGTTCATTTTGTGAAACTTTAAAAACAGGTATAAACAACTACTACAAGACATCACTGTAAAGACCGATGCTATTTGTCAGTGTGCTGCAGGGGATACCAATTCAGACTGACCACATCATTAGGTGTTATTGAACTGTTCTAGCACTTAAACAGTGGTACATCAAAATATGGCCTTGGCTGCTACACAAAGTGTAGCCATGCCTCTTTTCTCTGTACCTAGGACATCCTAATGCTACAGGATGGCCTACAGAACTGATGATGCCAGATAGCTTGGCCACTGCTGTAAAGATTCATGAAAGTTCTGAATATAAAAAATGAGGATCCCTTTTCATTAAAGACAATTAAATACTTCAATACATGATAGAAAAACATTATTCATGTTGATAATGAAACGTGTGATAAAATGTTAGCTTAGACAGTTCAAAAGGATTCAAAAGCTGAGATGTGATACCATGCTTAGACTGATCAAAGATCTTCTGCAATGGTAACAGCTCCCATCTTTAGTGACCAGAAAGCATATTCACTAAAAATGGTGATTAGTCTCAATATATTCCTCAGAAATTCCCCAAACCGAAATTGTAGTGTAAATGGGTTTTCATAGGAAATTCCATCTCTTTGGAGGAAAAACTCAAAAGAACTTAGCATTGGATTTGCATTATCCCTGATTCATTCCTAAACCCCAAATATTATTTGTTTTCCAAATCCTTGATCTTCATCCTGCCTTTTCAATACCTTGTGGTATTAAAACAAAATAGGATGAAATTGCTCTATATCAGACCAGAAATCTGTATTTGGCAGGAATCTACATTTTTTAAGTTCATATCACCCTTCTCAATTATTTTCCTTCTATTTAAATAATTTTCTGACATATTGGCATTTTTTTCAGGGTTTCCTACATTGAAATATTAACTTGATATACTTATAATCTGTTTTTTATTTATACTCTGATCCATTTAGTTTGGAAAAATACTCTGTATCAGAGCATTTTCATACTTTCCTTAGATATGCAAGAGATTATATCAATTTATGACATTATGTAATAGTATAATTCATACAATATTGTACATGAAATATCAAATAATTGTAATGCGTATGTGAGAAATAAGTTTCGTACAAGATCAATCATTGTTCTCTTATTTTCTAGAAATGTTCTGATCTTTTAAATATTTAACCAATCTTAATATTTTTTTATACTGTTCTAAATGAAAAGTTTAAAATATAATTAAATTTAAATTTTAAATATCTTCTTAACTAGAGTATTCTATACTTTTGTTTGAGTGGGCCAGGACTGATTAGTGCTAAAAAGACTTCCTGTAACTTAAACTTTTCCATCTCATTCTTCAATATATCTGCATTTCCTATATGAACTAAAGGAAAAGTCTTTCTGAGCACAGTTTTAGGCACTGGACTACTGATCAGTACAGGCTGTATTTGGGCAAGATATTTGTTTTACTTATTTTTGACTATAGAAGGCCTACCATTTTGAATTATGTAAGGACTGTCAGAATCTAAACCCATCTTGGGAAGTGATATTAGTGTGGAGGAGCAGAAATTATTTAGATTCTGCTGTTTACAAATTAATCTGGTTTTGATAGAAGAAGAAATTTTATAGGCACCTTTTTAGGTAAAAACTGATTCCTCCTTAAAAGCATACTGAAAAAGATAAAACACAATTTTACTTTTGTTAACATTATACAGACCCTAAGGTCTGAAGAGTGCATAAAAATCAAAGCATAATTTGGATATTTGAGGAATTTGCCTAATATAATTTAGATACTTTGCTCTTTTTTTATTTTTTCTCTCTCTTTTTTTTTTTTTTTTTTTAGTAAGGAATTTCTTTAATGCTTTTCTCTGAGAATCTTACCACAGCAGAGCATGTATATTAAAATAATTAAATCTTTCATTTTTATGAGAACCTAGTAATTTTTAAAATATAATTTTAAAACACTACCACCATTTGTGTGGTCATTCTCTGACTTAAATGCTAGGAAACAAGAAAATTTCTTATCTAATGCAGCTGTCTTAACATCTTTGTTAAGATGATGCTGTAATTGTAGCTGCTAGGAGAAGGTAATTGAAAATGTAACATTATAAATAATTGTAAAAGTTATCAAGAGGATGAAAAAAAGCAATGTATTTGAAACTCCTAATATCTACCATTCATGAAAATTGTAAAGCATATAGAAGAAATGGAGGAAAAAATGTCACAAAGCATAGTAAGTTTTGTAATTCCATGTGTATGCAAGAATATTACCTTAGATGGGTGTACTGTATAGGGGAGGCACTCTGACCCTGCAGAAAAAGGTACACAAAGAATAGAAGGATGGCCTTATTGCCTAAAAATATTAACACTGCTGATGTTGGACCATGACATGACAGAATATTTGTGGACTAGTGGTTTCCAGGAAATAATAGTGGAGGAAAATATTCAGGACTGCTCCTCACCCCAAAGCAATGCTTAGCTGAAAGCTAGTTGCACAGTTTTTACCTGTGTTAGATATTACACTGTAAGCATTGAATAATTCTTGGTGCTACTTTTGTTTGGCAGTAAGGTCAACATTTTCTCTAGTAAATGATTGTGTTTGGATGTCTTTTATTATGTGTAGAAACTCTGAAGTCAGTGTGTATGTAGAATTACTTTGAGCTTTTTTATGCTAGCAAGGCCTTGTAGCATTGAATCTAGCATTAGAAAGCTTACAATTTCTCATGCAGGAACTTAGTGACATAACCTGCTGGTCAGGAATTTACATGACAGCTGGAGAAGTTATAACCCCTTGATGACATAATGAGCTCTACTCCTACTTTTCTGTGTTTCTTCCTTCCAGCTGAACTCTTTTTCTGACTTTTTACCTTTTTCTACTATTTTTTTTCTTTCATATTGGACCTACTGTTTACTTAATGGTTCCAGTCCTTTGTTTCCTTTCTCATGTTTCACGGTCTTGTGCAAAGCATAATAATTTTTTCTTAAAGTAAACCTAAACTGAGATGCCATCCTATGGTGTGCAAAATTAACTTTTAGGCCCTGTCACATGAACGCTTGGCTCTCAGGGAAATAAAGAGTGGGAAATCAATCAATATGAGTTGACCCTGCAGATCTTCATCTCCAGCCTTTACTTCGATTGCTCCTTTTGCTCTCACCTTATAGTAATTAGCCAGACCACATTTCTGCCAACCAAATCTCCTGCCTCAAGACTAATCTGGTCCATATAGTATTTCCAGGTAAGAATTGATGAAGTTGTTCCATCGATTATTTAACTGCTTGGTAAGGCTACCTTGCTTCATCTCATTGCACATATGAAGCGTATGGCTTGTGTCCAGGATAATAATCAGGTAGTGTATGTCACCAGTTTTTCACTAATGAAGACATATTTCTCTTTCCTTTGTAGTTTACTGCTTATGCCAAAGACAGCTCAATATTAGAATATTTAATTCTATGTTTAGGTCCCTCTTACTGCCAACTCAGCTGGCCTTCACATGGCTTAGGCTTTTTTTCATGAACAGTGATAACAAGAATTTCTGACCTCCCTCCTTCTGATTTAAAATAATTCACATACATGTTTTTTTACCCTTCCATAAATTTCATGCTGGCAATGTGCCTAGCAGTTCTAAAGAGTCTGTATACTGATGTTTATCACAGGACACCGTTGAGATCACAAAACAGAATGGGTTGAATTTCATCACCAATTAATTTCAGAAAAAAGAAGATAGTCACAAGCAGCACTTCAAGCAGAGGTACAAAGAATTTTCTGCTAATTTTGATGTTAACACCTAGAGAAGCATATAGTTCTGCTTTTATAATCATCAGTTATGTGCAGAATATTTTCAGAGAATCTTATTTTTTTTCCCAAACGCTGTCTTTGATTTGATTAAAGCATCATTTTGTACCAATGTACTAAAAATTTTTAAGGAGCATATTCTATTCCCTAACTGGCACCCCAGTCCACCCCAAAAAATCAATCAAACCAAAATACTTCAAAAAAATCATGGGCTTAAAACAGTTGGTTGTTCTGAAAACAAATGTGTTGATTTATTTTGTTCTTTTTAGCATGAGATGTGTGGTGTGCTATTTCTAAATAAATGGTGCCATAAGACAAGCATATGCTGTTCTATATCATGCACTGCAGGTGCTGCAGTACATGGTTGCATAATGTGCCACCTGAAACTCAGAGAAGCAATTTTCTTTAAAACAGCAGATTGTGGAGGCCTAGCTCATGCTGATAAGCACCTACTGACGCAAGCAGTTTCATTAAAGCCCCTCCTTTCAAGTAAGTGTGAACTTAGATCACCAAGTTTTATAGGCCATCTCTGAGCTTCCAGTGTATTTCAGCATAAAAAATCACATAATTACTCATATATTTTTAGATTCTCTACCCATATAAACTATGTAGAATATGGAAGGCGTTGGCAAGGATTTAGGATATAAAATGTTTCACATTACAATATTTATTAGATTAAATCTTATAGGCTTGAAATCCAAAAAATCTTTGGTGTAAGTGCAGCCTTTTACCTATGCTAACACTGAACCTTATTGATATATAGGTCACATACATTTTTAGGTAGATGAGAGGACAGAGGACTTACGCACACTTGCCATATATCAAGAAGAGCAGTCTTAGGCAGATGGTAACAGTATCTGCTAGGGAAGGTAGGTAGGAAACTCATGGTGGTTTTCTGCCCCAGACCTGTAATTCAAGTTTGTGTTTATTATAAAATACAATACTTCTCTATTTATAGAATGTGGAATTCTGCTGTGCTGCGTGTGATAAACTGTTTTAATCTATACTGAAACGATTTCTGTTTAGCTCTTCCCAAGCCTGCTGCTTTCAGAATCTGAATTCTTTGTGATAGACCATTTCAAATTTGGATGGCATAATATGAATTTTCTGCCTACATGAAAAAAAAACAACCGGCTATTCTAACAATACTGTTGTGGTACTTGGTTTTGCAAATCTTCTCCCACCACCTATGTAGACAATTGTAGGGGAAACTACACCTAATTAAGACAGAATTGCTAAGTTATCTGTCAATTACCTAGATTGAAAGCAGTTGTAGTTTAACACCAGCTGGAAATTAAACTCCCACCATTCCCCTTCTGCCCCTCCTTCCAGGAAGAGAGGGACAAAGGAAAAGACTAAGGGTTGTGATAACAATTTAATGAAAGAAAAAAAGCAGGAGAATAAGAAATTCAGAGTAACAGCAGTTAACTAATAACAAAAGTTATTAGTTACCCACAAAAAAGGTGTTCACCACCTTTAAGTAGTTCCACATGGCTGCTGGGACAAAGACAAGGTGGCAACCATGCCTACGCTACCAGCTCTGTGTGGCTTCCCCAGACAAAGATTAGATGGAGACTGTTCCTGCACTCTGTGCTGCAAGGAGAAAGCCAAGAGGAGGGCAAAGGGGCTCCTGCAGCTAGTGGTTCCCATCTCTGAAGCCTAGACAATGTGAAACAGTGATGGACAAACCCCCAAAAGCTCAATTTTCTACATCATACTGCCCACTTTTCCTTACTGCTGTCCTCATTGTGGTTCTATGTATTTGGCTCAGCTCATCCCCTTGCACTTTGGTCTGCCCCTATTCCACTCCCCACAGCTGTTCCTGGTCCTCCACTTCTCCTTTTCCCCTCAAGTGCTTCAACTCCAGTGGCTGTGGGGCACACAGATGGGGCTTGGACACACTGCCAATTTTCTTTTCTTAAAGTGGGGCATGCATTCCAGTTGGCTCAGGCTTGCCACTTCTTTTCTCAGAACAGTATCTCAGGCTCGGTACTTCTTTCTTTCAGCACCACATCTTGAAAGTGCAGCTTGAAGGAACAGGAAGGGGATAAGCAATTGTGGAAGAAGACTGAGTCTGTAAAGCTGATCCTGACACCCTCCCTCCCTTGAGGACTTCTTGGGGTGCGCTTTCTTCCCAAAACCATGAACCCCAGCACCAATGTGGGTGGTATAGAATAACAACCTCGCCACACCCCAGTGTTAAGCTCCACTCCCTCCCTGAAACCAGGACAAAGGAACCTGTTCTGGACAGTTCTGGAACCTGCTTTCAAAGTAAGGGGAATGCATAACGTCATCATGGAGGCATGATGACTGTAATCTCAAATGAGGCAAACAGACTTAGGTCCAGTTGCTAAAGCTGTTAGTAACGTTAGTAACATTACAGAGGAAATTAAGAAAAAATCCTCTAGATTTTTCTCATTTTGTTTCTAATGAAAGACCACTCAGCATATAATCATCAAATCAAATTGTCCAAATGCAATGCAGACCAAATATTTTATGCATTGCCTTAAGTGATATAGTCATTGCTTCTTGGATGGTAATTGCAGGTTTGGTGTACACAGCTAGATTTTGACAATGGTTATACAATGATACAATTTTTTTCATTGTCCCATAAGGACTGAATTACATGGTACATGAGTACCTTGAGTTACAGGGTAAAATGTTTGCAAAATACCTTATGTACATGTGTACATATTTATAGATATAAACCACATATCATCTGTGTAGTATGTGCACTGTATCTGTATATATATGTATGCATGTATGTATGTATGTATGTATGTATGCAGACACTTATATTTTTCTGTCAGGGAACTTCTCTGTCCAGCCATTCAGAACACTCCCTAATGCATTGACCCACCCCACCTTTTTTTCATCCCTGTAACTTCTGAAGAGCTTGTAGCCATCCTCTGCAGCATCCTAAGTCATGTGAGTCATCCCACCACATTTCCGTGATGTGACTACATTATGCCTTTCCTGCACTACAATGGCCTCTAACTCCTCCTATTTTTTTATCTATGCATTAGGGTAGAGGCACTTCAGCTGAGCCTTGTCATTCTACTTGATACACTTTGTGGGAACTTTTCCATCTAAAGGATATTTCAAGGGATGCAATAACTTGATATCTAGTGATACCGCAGAGGCTGCTCCCCATAGAGTGTTTGAATGTTTTTGATAACATTTTTTCCTCCACTTTCTACTAACAGTATTATGACAGTTGAAGTGAGAAAACAGCGACACTGGTGTTATTCTATTGAATGCTTTCAATAGAGGAAATGGTGGTTTAGAGTATACCATTTCCTTTATTCCTACAATTCTATCCCTTCCGTATCCAAAAGGTTATTAAAAAAGAAATCAGCATTTTTAAAAATGAAGATTTGGAGTTCCTTGGGACTCTCTTAGTGATTTTTCCTTCCCCTACTGTATTATAAAGTCAATTAACCTGTGGTCCTCTTGAAAGAAAGATTCTGCTGCAAGGTGAATATAGCACTGTTTTATGTATGTGTCAGAGCGTTATGTGCATCCTTACTCTCTGAGTGTCAGGAGTGTGTGACTCTTTCCATACAGTCAAATCCCATTTTTATGAATTTCATAGCTTTTGAAAGAGTTCAGGGCATACTCTTACTTTGTCCCAACATGACATTAGGATATGACAATCTCCTAATGTCTCCTATGACAATTTGCATCTGACATTCTTAAGTGCAAATGCATCTTCTGTTTTATGTACAGCCACACTGACACATGTGGAGCTGGACATACTGTGAAGCTTGGGGTAGTATAGGAGTTCGGCCACCTAAAATCTGATGTAACCCTTGTTGAAAATAAATGTCATAAAATTGTTTATCTGCTGTAAACAAATGAAAATTCAAAACATTGGTCAGTCATATAACTTCTAGGTAGAGTCCAGATGTAATGGTCTACTAGTAGACCCTACGTGCCTGTGGTTTTTGTGAGGACCTGCCAAATCTGGCAGATGGTTGCTGGTTAGCAACCTAAGCACCTACTCCCGTTAAGTGCCCAAAACCCCACACATATACAATACATATATACGCACATACATACATATACACGTATACAAACCATATATATGCACATACACTGACAAGCACTAACAGAAGCCATAGCATTCTTGCAGCCACACTAAAGTAGTACTTAAGGCTTCATGCCATTTCCCTCTCTGGCTGGTCAAGATAAGGGGTACTTAGTGGGAATGCATATATGTGCATAAAAATGCAAGGTGATCCCTCCAGCAGCAGGGCTCAGATGGTCTCTCTTGTTGCCTCTCCTGGGTTTCAGTTCCCCTAGTGGCTGCTTCCTGGACACATGTACTCTTGCCATTGGTATAGAGTTCCTTGAAGAGACACATGCACAAATGTGAAGCTCCTGGCATCTATGCTTAGATGTGAGGTCTGTCAGAGGACTTCCCCTGGATCCTCCTGTGTCTCTCTCTCACCCTTGCATACACACACACACACATGCATGCCCACACACTCACTGGCAAGTGTCTCACATGACCTATGCCTCCACAGTGACTTTAGTGCTAGGATTGGAACCCTACTGCCTTCAGGAGCCAAGTCCTCCATGTACCACCTGCTTGGAGATATCTACAGCTCTATTCTAGGGTACTTTCTCCCCTCCTGTCAGGTCAGGCTACAGATTTTCTGGTAATCACAGACTCGCATGAAGTTATGATGACTCCAGAGCTGCTATGATGAACACACAGACCCTGACCCACAGTCCCCTCCCACAGCTACATGAGATAGATTTCCTTGCCCAGGAAATAGAAGTGGAGATCAGAGGGATGATAGGGTTGGATTACATGGGACAGGTACTGGGCATGACCCCATGAACACACTGGCCATCTTCTGCTCATGTTTCCTGGCCTTTTGTATCACCTTTTAAATCTGTTTTCGATGCTTTCTCTGCCTTAGATCACACTGATCCCGAAGTCTCCTTCCTGTGGTTCTTCCACTGCATATCCCCAAAGGCCTTGTACTCCTGCATCCCATGAACTACCTCCTACACATGGGTAGGGATGTCTCACTTTGTGGGGAGATCTGGAGAGCCCCTCAGCCTCACAGTGTTGGATGTATGCTGGTCCAGGGAACTGACACTCCCTGGGATTTCCTGGGGAAGTGCCTGGTGGGTGCTGGAGATGCTATCCTGGAAATCAATACAACCTACCCCAAACCCATGGTGTCTCTGGGGTCTTATTTATGGGTTGAGGTGATATTACATGGGTTTCCTAATTGTTTATTTGTGCTCATCTTTTCTCATGGATATATGCTGTTTTATCACACAACCTTAATAGTTCTACCAGGATAAACTGGAAATTTTTGCAGTATCTCAGACTAGTCTGTGTTGGGAGGGACTCAGATGGACCACATTGTGTCCCTGTGTAATAACAGTTAATTTAAATTCAAAGTGCTTTGTATTTCAAACATCAAAATGATATTTGAATATAGAATATTGGGAGTTTTACAATATATCTACATTGCATATGGCTTCACTTGGAATAAAAGAGTATGTCATCTACATTGTAAAGATATTTTAGAATCGTGATTTCATATGCTGCACCAAAATTAAGTCTAGCTTTGATGACCTAGGAGTGTAATGGTCCAACTTCTGAATTTTTTAATCTTTAAGAAATATACTGCAAATAGACTATATCCAAATAATACTGAAAAGCGGGTTATGGTTTGAGGTACATTAAAGTCCACATACAAAAACACCTCATCTAAGATTGATCACCACAATTCTGTTGCATTTCTGCAGCTTTAAATCCTCTCTGTTACCACACTACTCTTCTTCAACCCTAGCAAATTAAAATAAAATTAAATTTAGTGAATTCAAATACTTATTACTTCAAATATTCCTTGGTGGGTGGCTGCGATTTATTGACTCCTTTGCAAAAGTTAGAAGCCCACATTAGTGCCTTGAAGATACCAGGAGCTCATCGGTTGCTGTGAGTTGTTCTATCCTGTCAGCAGCTTGAGTTTCTTTCTGACTCTCGTGAGTGGCAGCTCCTAGCCCCATGCTGGCAGGAGTGAGAGAAGAGTGTTGCATGTTTCGAGAAGAGTGTTGCATATTTTTTCTAAGCTTATTTATGTTAATGCACAGGTTATGGTTTCTTTCCTTCCCCTCAACACACATTTGCACATGCACATTCCCCACAATCTTCTCACTTTCCTCCAACACTTATTGAAGAAACAGGCTGACAGTGCTGTGGAGGATTGAGTGAAACATCAAAAAATCTGATTTTGAGAAACCTGCTTTCACCTCATGTTTATTGGTGTGTTTCTGTGATTGAAGAAAATAGAATTGAACCCTACCAAAATTTTGATTTTTTCTTTAAAAGGGTCAGGACTTTGTCATCATTTATGCTTGTTGGAATTTAAGGGACAATTGACATAACCTACTTAACCATTCTGACAATGGGCATTGTGCTTATGAGATAGTTAACAGCTACCTAAGATGAATAGTTAGAAAGAAATACTCTTGCTGACCTAACTTCTCAATAGATGAGATCATTGCCTGGCTTTGCCTGGTACAAGGTCACTGGATCCAGAGAAAAGTAATTTGCTTCCAGAAAAACAATTGACTTTTGGTGTTGCAACTGTACTTCACAGTAAGAAACTTATTACAATACACATATTCTTTTGTTTTCTAATTGCATTGATGAGGAATAAGATTTGTAAAGAAGATTAAAATTAATCCTTGTAAATGATCAATCTGGATACAGCTAAGCATCAAAGGTACAAGACCTAAAATATATTATTTTAGGAGTATTGTTCCATGTTTTTAATTTACAATAATTTAGAAGAAGTTTGTGGTGTTAAGTAGAAGCTAAAAGATTTACCATTACACAACAGATTTGATAAAAAAAGCAGTAGCCAAAATGATTACAAAAATGATTACATCTTCAGCTGGTTCTCCAATAGCCCATGAAGTTTAAATGCTGATTTAACATAAGCATCCATTTTGCATACAGACATTTTAGCTCCTTATACGAACAGTGCTTTCAGTCCAATCATGCCCTAGTTTCTTCAACATAGTGTGCAAATGACAAGGTGTAACCTTGTATATTATTGTCACGTGTTTATGAAGAAATGTTTTTATAATGTTTGTATGCAGACTCGTATACATACATATACACTCATGGATATAAAAACAGAAGTTGCTTCTGCAGCTAAGAATGGTTGTGGCTGGTATAGACCCATTCTTGTTTCCTGATGTGGAGTAAAAGCTTGAAAGTAATGTACCTGAGCTAGAATTTTTAAGAAGTACTGTATTTTAGCACAAAAGCTCTCAACAGTATTATCTTCACTTTTACCAATATGTAAAATGCTGTGAAAAAAATGATGTCAATTCCCAGTAAGTGCTGTGACTGCCACTCAGGTATAATTAGGGATTTGTGCTAAAATCTTGTCTTAATAACATTTTGCATTAAGCATTTAAAATTCCCCCTCTATGACATCAAAAGCCATTCATTAAGACATGTTCTTGGTTCAAGTTTTATTATATTCAAAGATTTAATGCTTTCAGCAAAATACAAGACATATCCATTGGTTCCACTTTATTATGACAGTGGAAGTCATCTAATAAGAAGTTTAGTATGTGTGTCCTACATATGCCTCCTCTCATTTGTATCACTTGTGTGGAAATATATTTTCAGCTGATGCTCTCTTAATGTCTGTACATAAAACTTTTCTTTTACTTGAATTAAGATGCTTCAGTTTGTTAACTTTGTCTAGGCTTAATATACTTTGTGTGACACTGAAGCACTTATGAAAAAGAACATCTAGCTGAGGTGTTCACTTTAACTTGTTCACAAATCGCATAATTAAGTTTCTTACCAAAGTGACCCTTCATATACCAAAGTGACCCTTCACTTACCAAAGCTTTTTTAGCCTATTGCCATTGCTGTGGCAGACATTTCGGTATCTGACATAGGAAATGCCATCATGACTGTCAGTGCTGTGATGACTGCAACTTTTTTTTGTGTAAGAAAAGTTAATCTTCTGGAAAAATTGACCATCTTATAGGAAAATAAGAAGAAAATAAACAAATGTTTTAATCTGGTTTTTTTTTTTTTTTTTTTTTTTCATGAAGCATCTTGCAAATGCAGCTTTCCCTAGTAATTTATTGTTTCCATTTATCAAAGTAATTATTTTTCCATTTTACATCTATATCTTTATATCTCTATATCTATATCTAAATCTGTATAGCTATATCTATACCCAGGGAGAGTAAAGGAGAAGACTCCAGAAAACAGGCAGCTCCTAAGAAGAGTACAGGAATGCTTTTAAATTATCTGTGTCAGAACCTTGGTTACATCAATAACCCCTACAACATCCTCCACGTCTCCTGAGAGTGTGACTGCCTAAACTTAAGGCAACCTCTGATATGGTGGAGCCTGTTAATTTTGGATGAGACTTCTTTCAGAACAGTGGAGCTGCAAGACAGAGCTGAATGATAAGCCTTCCCTGGGCCTTAAGAGTTGCTTTGGGGCCCAGAGCCTTTTCTGCTGTCTGCCACTGTCTGCCTGTGCACCAGGCACCCTTAGACATAAGACATTGGACCTGTCTGATGGCTGCAGTCTGCTCTGGCCCTACTTGCTGTGTGCTGGGGCGGCCTCTATGCTGAGGCAGGGGGCTGGGACTATTCCTTCCATTTCCAGTGCAGAGCTCAAAGAAGAAATTTGGGCTGAAAATACTTAGTCTGGCTGAAAAACAAACTTAGAAAAATACTGCTTAGAGAGAAAAATTTCAAATGGGTATCTGGAAACCATGTTGAAGATATAGAAGTTGTTACAGACAAATGTAATTTATATAAAAAAAATAATACTTTGTTCTCTCTGGCATTGATTTACGCTAGTTTTAACATGAGACAACTGAACATCCATATTTGAAGCAATTAATGCCTTAGTTGTTCCTCAGGATCTGATTTGTCCTCTTATCTGTCCTGTCTTCCAATCTGTGATCTGTGTTACTTATATATCGCTTAAAAATCCGTGCCTGTTAAATCAAACTGGCTTAGCCTAAAAATTTGAAATAGTAGTTCTTCTCTCATGATGTCCATTTTGATGGAAATGGCCCAACAAGCACTCACACAAACAGCTGAACTGGCTCATAAGAGTCTGTTGTCTCCAAAATAAAATTCATTAACAGTGTTAGCATTTTACCCAAGTGGCCAATGCAAATTTGATAGGGAAATACAGTAGAGAAAGAAAGTACAGAAAGTGAATAAGAATACTTAAGGAGAGGGAACAGAGAAATTTGTATGCTACAAATAATGAGCTGGAAACAATGTGGGTGTATTCAGGAACCGCATTCAATAAATATCATTGTTTTATAGTGCTGCAATCATCCTCTCTTGAAAACACAAAAGACCCCCTTGATGGGTTGTGACTACTCAAGGGTACAGGAACGAGATGCTGAAATTTAAAATGACAGATTTTAAGTATACGAGAAAATACTCTTTATGAAAGCCTGAAAGTCAAAGCAGAAAATCTTAGACATAATATATATAGCTTGCAGGCTATTCCTGGACACCTTCTCAAGAAATGAATCATTTGCATACTAGGGAGAGGAATATCCTGAAATAAAATAGTGATATTAAAGCTTCCATGACAGAGAGAAAGACAGCAAATGTATTGTGAGACAGAAAACCCCCGACCATCTAAGAAGTGTTATTTTCTTGAGGAAACTGGAAGACAAATAATATAAGCTAACACTGAATTTTTAAATATTATAGTAAAATACATTGAAAAGAATAATCTGAATTTCCAGATTATTCAGAAATTTTATCTATTGATGAATTCTAAAATTGTCCATGTTGTTATAATATGAACTTTTCTTATTTTCTTCTGTGTCACCCTTCTGCCTCAACACCTTTTGTTTTCTTTTTTTTCTTTCTTTTTTCTTTTTTTTTTTCCTTTTCTTTTTTTTTTTTTTTTTTTTTCCTTTTCTTTTTTCTTTTTTTCTTTTTATTTTTGTTCCCTTAAAAATACTGGAAATATTCACATATCATAGAATATTTATTTGAAGTTAATAATAATTTTTTATTGAAATTCAAATTTTCACAGGGAAATATTTAAAGATATTTGAAATAACTACACTAATATGTTGCTGTCATATTTTAAGTCAAAACTGCACTATGTTTCTTGCTATCTCTATGAAATACTGCTCATGTTTTGTAATTTATTGCCATTAGTTGCCACTATGAAGACTTTTACTATGATAGGTAAATTGATACCAGAAAAGAAATAAAAGAGCTAGTTAAATCAGAGTATGAACATTGAAGAAAATTGTTACAGGCTGCTGTTGTATTTCTGCACTTGAATTTTATTTGTGAAAGAAGTGAAAGCACTCTGATGAAATCCATAAGTTTCTGCTGTGTTCCTTCTGTCTTTAGCAGAAATCAATTAAGCACAGAAGCTGAATACTCTTTCACAGAGAGACACGTGGTGAAATAATGCTGATGGGAAAGGTTCTTCAGTAGTGAATTTGCATTGCCATGTGAGACTTTTACTACATATATATAGGATTAATGCTTTTAAAAATTACTTATATTGCAAAACATTAATGAAATGTTAATCCATTTCTCTATCAAGAAAAATATCACAGAAGAAAATGCCTTCTGTGAAACAAGAAAAACTGTAATATTATGTTTAGTGGAAGTATGTTAAGTGGAAGAATATTCTACTGATTCACAAAACTAAAAGGTCTTGATATCTCCTAAAGTTCAAAATCTACAAATTTGATACCCACAACTGAAAGCAATACCTCTTTTTAGTCAGGATAAAGTAGTACGACTCCAAATCTAGAGTAATAGAGTCCGAGGAAGTAATTTATCTTTGTCAGATATCTACATCAGGATTAAATGAATTGCAGTCTTGAAGTGCCTGTTTCTCTTTATTGCCAATAAATGGACTTTGGACCACTAACTAGAACAGAGCACATGAAAAGCCCGTTTCTCTCTATTGATTTTAAAGAGAGCCTACATTACTGTTTTCTTCAATAATTTCAAATTTAAATTATTGATAAAAAGGAATTAATAAGTGAAGTTCAGTCAGTATTCATTCCAGTAGATTAGAGCTAAAAAGTCCTTTGGGAAAAATTCCTAAGAGCAATTTCTGGAATACACCTAGTCAGTTATGCAAATCGGTGCAAAATGGAAACTTCTTTGGGATTTCCTCTTTTGCTTTCTTGAAGCCTGAAATAACCTGTTTTACTTAATTGCTGTCCTAGCAGATAGGAGTTCAAGCAACAAAGAATTCTTCAAGACTGATTAGTAGAATTTCAGCTATGTAATTATTGTCCTTGCTAAAATCTGTTCTCAGTTAGAAGATATGAAAAAAAACCCAACCAACATTTATTACATTTCTTTAAGTAAGTATGTTTAGCAAAGGAAGAATCAAAGAGAAACAATGAGAATCAAAGAATGAGAGAAGGCTCAAAGAAGTTTCCTTTGTGGGAACTTCCATAAGTTGTGCGGATGCTTCCTAAATCGTTTGCACAGAGCAAGCAGAACAGGAACCTTTTCTTATTAATGCCTTAGGGTCCTAAAGTAATGTAAGAAGAACAGTGAAGTACATCCCAAATCTTTTACCTTTGTTTTTCTCACTGATGTAATCGGTCTTTTTCCTTCTCATTTTCAATTTGAAGGTAAAAGTCTGCTATTAAATGACACCTTCTTATCTGCAACATAGAAGCCCAGAGGGGGTTATTCTCTCAAGCTTGCTGGTGATATAAACAGCATTTTGTAGCTCATATATTTTTCCAATTCAAAAGTGCCGGAACACCTAGATCTCAGATGACTTGCAACATGATGTATAAGAGTGGATATTTTCACACAGCTCATATGCCTTCTCTCATCACATTTCATATAGGGATGAAAAAGATTCCATCTATGTCTTTTTTTAAGACATGTCCACAATTTATCCTACAATGATTCTTTTCAATGTGTCAATAATGTGTTTCATACATACACTCTTTGGCAAAATGTATATAGAGAATACTTTTGTATTGGCTATTTCCACATGGGAAATTTAAATAATTTCAAGCACTTCTCAGCAGATAAATGGTCATTTTGAGAACCTCAAAATCTACAAGAAAATTAAACTCATTTACTGAAAGAAACTAAATCTTCTCTGCTACATTTTGATACTGCACCTGGTCTTGCTTAATTGAATTGAATTTAACAGATATGATCCAATAATTTTTCTGTGTCCTGGTCACTATTTTACCTCTCCCCATAAAACCACAGCTCACAGGAAATAGGTATACTCTTTACTTGTAAACACATATCCTCCTCCTACTACTTTTGTTTCTAATTTCATAGTACCTTGAAAATACACAGCATTTATCTTAATAACTTTTGTTCTTATGAGGTAAATTATTACTTTTACCTTATGAGGTAAATTATTTTAAATGTCAAGAAATTTTAAAATAGTATAGGATATGAAGTGCAGGAAGAAAATAGTTAAAAGTGAGACAGAGTCCAGAACCAATTCCCTATCTATACGGTTCTCTGTGTGGGGAGTGGGTAGGTAATGGGCAAAACCTTGATTACCACTGTCATCCTTCTGAGTTGCTTTGTAACATCTGTGTTAGTACTCAGTTGAAGAACAGCAATTTATTGGTGGAATGTACCATAGTGGTAGAGCAATCCATTTCTACTTCCTAAGAATGACAAGGAAAGAAAATAGACTAAAAGATGTACCTGTTTACTGTGTCTGCTGGGAAAAACACTACTCTGATGCAATTTCAGAGCAAATTCTTGCTCAAGGTTTTACATAACCTAGAAATGTAACCAGAATGCCTTACTGAACAATTTAAAATAAAAAAGCATGAAGGTTCCCAGGTGCTGCTAAATAGTATTTTTTTTTTCTGGATTTGCTAAAACTTATTAAAAATATCATCAAATCATAGAGTCTCAGAACAAACTGATTTGGAAGTGGCCCACAAGGATCATTGAATCTAGTACCTGTCCCTGCACAGCACCATCTCTAGGAGTCACACAATGAGCCTGAGAGTATTGTCAGTGCCCAACCCTAATATCCAACCTAAACCTCCCCCAACCCAGCTTTGTGCTGTTTCCTCCAGTCCTGTCACCAGTTACAATAGTGAAGAGTTTGGTACATGCCCCTCCACTTCCCTTTGGGAGAATGTTGAAGACCGTGTATGGTACTGTCCCAAGTGAAAAAATTTGATCTACATATTTCCTGGGATTATTATAGCTCATTTAAAAAATAGTTCAGTGTTCAGTTTCAGTTGAAAGACAACTGCTGTGGAATAAGAAAATATGGATATGTTAAATAAAAGTGGAATATTTTAAGATTTTGTGATTTACTGATGAATTTTGCTCATCACAGTTCATCTCTTGTCAGTAAAAAACAATACAGACACATAAGGATAATGGCAGACATTACATTTTAAAGCACTATCTAAAATAATCTGTGCAGAGATTGTTTCATTTCTTTAAACTATTATTTTATTCACTCTAAGAGATGAATTCTCACTTCCTTGTGTACAGTAAATTCTTTTGTTTCTGCTTAGTTGGTTTTTTTTTTTTTTTTTTTTTTTTTGCTTCTGTGGAAGAGAACTCTTAGGATGATAAAATCATAGAATATTCTGAGCTGGAAAGCACCTACAATGATCACTTAAGTCCAGCTCCTGGCTCTGCATGACCACCCCAAGAAACACACATTGTCTCTGAGAGCATTGCACAAACACTCCTTGAACTGTCAGGCTGGTGCTGTGACCACTTCCCTGGGGAGCTGTTCCAGTGCCTAACCACTCTCTTGGTGTAGAATTTTTTATAACATCCAACCAAAAATTCCACTGACACTGTCTCATGCCATTCCCTTCAGTCCTGTCACAAATCACCAAAGAGAAGAGACCAGAACAGACTCCTCTTCTTCCCTTCATGAGGAAACTGTGTACCATGACAAGGATTGCCCTCAGTCTCCACTTTAGACTGAACAAGTCAAGTGATATTGGCTCTTTGTATATCTTCCCCTACAGACCTTCATCCCCTTCATAGCCCTTTTCTGGACATTTTCAAATAGCTTTATATCTTTATTTTATTGTGGTACCCAAACCAGCCCCCAGCACTCGAGGTGAGGCTTCCCTAGATCAGAGCAGAGCATGGCAATCCCCTCCTTTGCCTGGTTGGTGCCTGATGCACCCCAGGACAAGGTTGGCTCTCTTGGCTGCCAGAGCACTGCTGACTCATGTTCAGCTTGCCTGAGGTCCCATGTTTCAGGGCTGTTCTTCAGCCTCTCATTTCTCAGTCTGTCCATACATTCAGGATTTCCCTATCCCACGTGCAGAATCTGACTCATGTTTTTGTTAAACTTCATACAGTTGGTGATTCTCCAGTGCTTTTATCTGTTTAGGTCTCTCTTGCAAGGCCTTTCTGAAGATGTGGAATGACAGAATGGAAAATCAGTCTAATCAGTCACAATTAAAATCAAGATTTTTTTTTTTTTATTTAAAGGAAATCTAGTAACATGATAAAAGTGAATATTAAATTTCATTCCCTTTGCAAAGAATGAACAACAATCTGCTGGAAATACTGAAGGAAAACCCTTTTATTTGATGATGTTCCTTGGGTGTGTCCAAAACTGAATTAATACCAAGCATCACAGTACAGTCTGATCTCAAGAAGATTCATTCTTGCAGTCTAAAACAAAACTTACATAAGCTGTAAAGCATTCTCATCATGGTCATGCATAATGCAAGTTAAAGTGTTGGCCAATCAGTGAGTATTCATTGGTCTTATTCATAGAATCATTAAGGTTTGGAAAGACCTCCAAGATTATCTGTTCCAACCTTTGACTGAACACAACCTTGTCAATAAAATCACATTATTATGTATCATTCAAGTAATTTTTTTTTGTAAACTAAAGTGATGAGCATTTTTTGATGGAGACTGAGGTAGCATAAAATATGTTTCCCTGTGCAAGATGCAAGGCAAAAAATCAACTGTGCTAAACCAGAGCAGCCATGAACATAGCTTTTCATCCCAGGTTACCATAAGCATCTGTGAAAAATTTTCTAATTTAATTTCTAAGTAAAATTTCTAATTTAAACTGATCACTCAAAGAGTCTGCCCAAGATTTTCTACACCTCTGATTTATCTACTTCACTACGATCTTTTTGCAGCAGGGATGTGAGTAGTTAGGAATATGTATGTGTTTTGGCAGGGGAGAGCCAATAGCCAATAGCATTATTTTTTTCAGGAAAATATTTCTTAGCTACCATTTGAAAGATACTTAGTGTCACCCAATGACCTGCATGTAAACAGTCTTTGAAGTTACACTGACAGTAAATCCATAAGAAATTCAGTTTATATGGCCCACTGGCATAATCTTTGCTTTAGAAGTAACATTGAAAAGTAGAAAGGACCATGCTTTTGATTGCTATATATAGAGCATAAAACTTTTTAAAAGAAATAATAGTTCTCTGACACAAAAGTTTTCTGTCATCTGATAAAACTGTTCAGAAGAAACTTTAAAATATATAATCTGAGACAAAATAAACACTTTAATATGAAAGAACTGTCACTAATATATATCTTAAAATTGCCTAATGCTTTCCATGCAAAATCCTGTTTCTTACTCTTTCCAATTTTTCTAAGCTTTAATCACTCGATGTGAAAATTCTTTGCTTCCTGCCTGTGTCAGACTCAGTTATTTGGGAAAATAAACCGGAGAAACTATCTAGCTCTAGTTCCAAGCTAGAGACAGATAGTCTTGTCAAATGCAAAATGTTCTTACTGGTTTTTTTAAATACCCTTTGGATGGTGAGGAGTTGGTGGAGGAAGGGGAAAGCAAAACTGTGCTGAGTACCTGAGAGATTTGAAAACTTGGCTTTTTACCAATGTAAACATGCAGCACTTATGTCATCTAGCAAATTGATGAAGATCTTATTTTTCATACGGAAACATTTATTATATGGAAATTAATTCCATTCAGAAACTATTTATGTAGGAAATTCCTAGTTGTCCATCGTGATTCTTTGTTTTAAAAGAGAAATTCCTGATTTCATTATTGGTTAGGTTTATATACAAATAAAATTTTATATACACTGGATATTTTATGAAAACAAAAATGACACACGAAGCATTGAGTGCAGGATAGAAAAAATAACATATAGATATACTGTCCGGTAATTTTCAGTGTTTAGACCTTTTAAATTTTCTGGAGTCACTGTGGTGTCATATACGTGAATAATTCTCTCAGCGAGCCCTTGCAAAGGAAGAAAGTACTTGTGATCTAATCAGTTTATATCTTATGCCAGACCAACTCATATTGATCCCTCTCTTTAGGAGAAATCCTATTTTTAATGATCCCTTCAAGTATCTGAATAAACAAGAAAAAAAATTTATCTTATAGTCTTTCAAGTATGAGTTTTTGATGGAGATTTAATGAGTGTCTTTCTGCTGTTTTTCTTTTGAGTTTATCACAAGTTTATCATGCCTCCAAAATTAACAAAATATCTAACGATGTGCAGTGTACTGCTTTGTTTAGAATAATTTAATTGGCAAATGTAGTGGTGTGGAATTGTTTTTTTTAATTTTTTTGTATAATTTTTGTTATTAAGGTTTTGTAAGGTTTCATTCCTACCCCCCCCCCCCCCCTCCCCATCCCTGCTTCTCTTGATTACAGTCATTAAGTCACATAATAGCCCTGGCCATCCCCATTGTATGTCTCTGATAGCCCTGGCTTCAGTCCTTAAGAATCTATTATATCTTATCTGGGAACACATCCTCGTACTTGATGGGCCAGGTGGCTCTGCCGAGGCCTCGGGTATCATCCACACCCCTTTTTCCCCTGTTTGGCAAAGTCCAGCCCCTCTGTACCGAAATCCCTCCCCCTTCATTTCCATCTGTAACACCCCTGTTGATAAGGGCAGGAGAGACCAAAAATCGCTCTCTCTGGTCTCCACTTTCGGACACACACTTGAGCTTAAACCACCTCGGCATCTCCCCTGAATAAACACCTTTTTACCACCAATTGTAAGTCGCTCCTTCTCTGAAATAAGCACACTTCTGCACGGGGTCCGGACCTGTCTAAAACTTGACGATATCACGACAGAGCCCAGCAAGCCGGAGGGCTCTCTGGGAACGGTGATAGGCAAATATTTTTGGTGATATTGATTATAAAGTTTAGCAAGAAAATCAGTGTCTTCTTATCCAAAACCTGAAAAGAAGAAAATGTGGTCATATTAATGATCAGTTAAAGTCCATGTTTCTCAAAGAATGGTCTGAGAGCAAGCAGGAACAAGGTTTTGTGTTAACTGGCTATATAGATAGCTCACCATATCAGTGTGACTGCACAAAGAAATACTGGAGGACGGGAAAAGAGTAAAAAGCCAAGACACCAGATCTTGAAGCTCTGCAACAATAGATTATACTGTATAGATTTTTAATTGGGTATTCAATTTTATCCTGAGAAGAAAGAAAGAGCTTTCCAAACAGTCTATGACAATAAACAGTAATGCAAAACATGTGTTAACTTAAATTAAAGATATTTCACAAAAGCTTGTGAAGCAAAACATAGTTACACTGCAGTGGTAAAGCAAAATGGAATTTAAAGCAACAAGAGCACAACGAAAGAAAGAAACCCACAAACCCCAAAACCATCCAACTGAAGAAAACTATGGCACTATGGGAAATGAGATCTGAGTTCTTAGACATATAATAATTAAGTCTATTCCCTAAACAGTAAAATTAATAATGAAATAATAATTGTCTTAGCCTGAAAAAGGAGAATTGAGGCAATATGTGTACACACAAAACTACACATACATACATATACAATGCAAATAAATACATACATATGCACATACTTCCATGTATTTATACTTCCATATCTGTACATCCATGTGGATGTGTGATTTTTATTATATATCTCTCCAAATATGGTTTTATATTTAAGGTATGCGTACATATATATGTGTATGTATGTGTGTATGCATCTATCACCTAGGTTACAGGTGCCTAGGTTGTAGGAACACATATGTGTAGATATGTATATGTATAGATACTTTCCCCCTTTTCGTTCTCTTAATGAGAAAGTTTAGTGAGTTTTATAGTCATAGGATCATCGAATCATAGAATGATTTGGGTTGGAAGAGACCTTAGAGATCACCTTGCTCCACTCCCTTCCACTAGACCAGGTTTCTCAGGGTCCCATCCAGCCTAGTCTTGAACACCTTCAATAGTGTTCAAACTCACAAACTTACTGATCAACTTGATCCAGTTCCCCACCACTGTCACAGTAAAGAATTTCTTCCTAGTATCCAACCTAAACTTCCTCTCCTTCAGCCTAATACCACTCCACTTTGTCATATGACTACCTACCTGTATAAAAAGTCACTCTCCAACCTTCTTACCATCTCTCATTAGATACTGGAAGATTGTTATAAGGTCTTCCCAAAGCCTTCTCCATGCTGAAGAGCCTCAGCTATCTTAACCTGTCTTCATAGAAGGTTCATAGAGGTGATCCAAACCTGTGATGTTAATGTCTCTTCTATGGACTCCAACAGGCTGATATCTTTCTTATGTTGAGGGCTCTAGAGCTGGACTACAGGTGGGAGTCTAAAAACAGTGGAGAAGCAGAATCACTTTTCCTGACCTGCTGGCAGTTTTTCCGTTCATGCAGCTCAGGATGCAGCTGGCTTCCTAGGCTGTGAGCTCACATTGCTGGGTCATGTCGAACTTCTTGTCCATGAACACAACCAAATCCTTCCCAGGGCAGCTCTGGATCCACTGTCCATCCAGCCTTTGTTTGCCCTAACTCATGTGCAGGACTTTGCGCTTGGTCTAGATGAACTTCATGAGTTTTACGCAAGCCCACCTCCCAAGTCTGTCAAGGTCCCTCTGGGTGACATCACTGCCCTCCAGCATTCTGATGGTGCTAAACATCTTGGTGTCACTAGCAAACTTGCACTCTCAATCCCATTGTCCATGCTGACAGCAAAGATATTAAAAGATGCTGGTGCCTATATTGATGAAGAATACAACTTGTCACTGCTCTTCAGTCAGATATTGACTTACTGACCACAACTCTTTCAGCGTGGTGATCCAAGCAGTATTTTATCCACTGATGGATGGTCTACCCATTAAATCTATGTCTCCAGTCTAGAAACAAGGATGTTGTGTGAGACAATGTCAAATGCTTTCCACAATTTCTGGTTTTTCTTTTTACAGATTAGTCACAATGGAAACATTCCCTTCCTCATTGTATAGCTAAACTATACCTAGCCTTTCTGACATAAATCTTCCCATGATTATGATCGTAATCATAATTCTAAAAATTCTTTCATCATTCTAAAAAGGAAGTATATTCATTTACAGCTGTCTTTCCTGGTTTAATTCTTCAGAATGACCATAATATGTACTTCCTTATTGACAGTTTTAAAGTAATTTTTCCTTTTAAAAATGTGATTATCTAGCTCACTTATCAAGTGTTATATGAGTCAGTCTGATTTTATAGAATTTTAATGAATAATTCTATCTTATTTTCTTATCTCTTGTTGAGAATGCTAAAGTTAAATATAGCTTTGGGCTTGTTACTGATGATAACAATTTATGAAATTAAAGATATTTAATATTATTCTTCAGGACTTTGGTATGCACTAAGTAATGTGAAGAACAAATGTGAAATGTGTGTCTTCTGTCTTTTGTACACATGCTGCATCATTTGAGTGCCACATTAAATTACAGAAATCCTGTCATTGAAATATAGTAGATTTCATTCCCTTTTGTGAAAAATTAAGGTTTCCCACAAACCAACAACGGATTCCAGACAAAATAGAAGGAAAATTTCTTTGTTTTTTAGTAGTGTCAAAGCACTTAACTATGATGGAATTTCAAAAAAATACTATTTGGTATCTTCATTTTAAAATTTTTATGTGTGTGATTCCATTGAAACAGTAGAATGGTTAATAGTCTTGTGTTCTGATTCAGAGGAAGATTTTGATTTTAAATGTTTTGCTAATGCAAATTATATTTTCTACAAAATATTTTTTGACTTTGTGCTTATTTTCAGTTTTCACTACAGTGGTATGAGGGCCTCTTTAGACGCCAAAAGTTCTGACAAAGAGGAATTGCTAACGGTAGCTGATGCTTGCAGCTTCACAGAGTAGATAAAATAGACACTTTTTTTTCCAGCCTGAAAAGTCCTTTCCTCAATTACTTTATAAGCTGACTTATATTACAAACTTTAAATCCTTGCCATATGGCTGAGATTTTTTAATTAGTGGTCACTCCATGCACCAATCAAAGAATAAATTAGCCATACAATCTTACAATATCTAGACCATGTGGAAGCCTATATTTAAATTTCATTCATGTCTGTGACAGTCATGTTGTATTTAAAAGAGGACTCTTCTAATCTGCTCCAGGTTGGGTCTTACTATTATGATCAAATTGCAACCAAGACAATTTTAATTACCTTTGAGGGGAAAAAGCTGTGACTAAGGCAATTATGTGAGTCTACTGAGCCCATATTATTAACACTAAGTGACATTAATATTTTCATATGATTAAGCAGGAATAATAATTATATTAATTACATTTTTTATATTTAAAGAAGGAAGAAGTCGCCTTTTTAAAAAAAAGTCTTAGCCCTTTTTTGTGTTATACCGTGCTGTTCTAAACCCACAGCATTTACACCGACATGGTATGCAAATAATCTAAGTACAGAATGTGAACAGTTCATGATTTAGGATCCAGGTCCCATATAATTAGGATAACAGTTCAAATCCCTCTAAATTCAAGTTCTGCACATGCATACATTAGCATGAATTAATGTGAAGTTATTGTCTAGGCAAGATTATATGTAGGTTAGTGAAAATTTAGATAGTTAAGATTATGTAAAGAGAAAAGTAGCATGCTGTGAGTTACAAACAAAAAGAAATGATACACAAACATATGGGAAATAACTAAGGAATCTGACTATCACCTATAAGAGAGAAGAAAATTTTAATATAGAACAGCAGAAAGATATTTAAGTCAGTGAAAAAATAATGGTAATGCTTCCCTTTTTAAAGCTGGGGGGTTTCTTATGTTTTTAACACATGCTTTGAGACCTTTTCTTCTGTCTGCACATAAAAGAAGTTAGATTAAATCCTCAACTCTGCATAAGATATGTACAGTGAAAAGTAATTCAGAAAAAAACAATACTTCTTTAAACACTTATCCTGATGGTCATTTGAGAAATATATTTTTGTATTTCTTTTAGATCAAAGACAGAAATATTGAAACCTTGATGCTCCTAAGGAACTAAAACATTCCTGATGTGGGGTAAGGTTCTGACAGGAGCTATGATCTCACAACTGAAAAAAAAAGGAAGTGTTTTAAAAGTATTTTTATTTTTTAAATTTGCTTCAAATTGCATATTCATTTTCTTCAGTTTGGTTTTGGTTTCGGTGTTCAAAGTTTTTTAAAATATGCTGACCAAAAGAACAATTTTAAATGAGATAGGTACTTTATCAGACAGTAAATGTATAATAAGACTCTGAACTAAATTTCAGTCAGCATAATAGTAACACCAATTTATCTTTAGGTAAAATCTATTCTCCAGTGATAATCCAAAATAAAAAAAATAATTATTCTGAAATAAAAATAATAAAAATCCAAGATATATCAATGGTCAATTTATACTAAATTTTAACAGAATTGTCATAAAAGCTTTTATATGGAAACGATTCACTGAGGGGCCACATCTCAGGGTTGTTAGAGAGAAAAGGCATGGCAACAGCGACCTCAAAATACAGACACAAGCTGAAAGCTAAGGTTTCAGAAATGCTAGCAGAAACAGCAGGTCTATAAGCACAAGGCGTAGATGGTAATTAGTGGTTTATTAAAGGAGAATAACCTTTGGATATGTGTGCAACCAATTTTAAATGTAAGAAAAATCCAAAAGAATAAGTCTCCTTCACAAGCAAATTTGACTATGATGTGGAACTGGGAACCATTGAAGAAATGCCCAGTAAGCAGACCGTGCTGGGAAACACATGAAATGATCCCAAAAAGAGGAGGAAGAAGACACCCTACTGGATTCACACTCCCCCAACAGAGAACTTGCATTTCTGAAATGCACTGATCTTACTTCCTACATCCCCAGCTTCTTCCTGAAAAATACTGATTTCCCATTGACATTAGAAACCAGAGAAATTATATAAAGTATAAATGAGAGCTATAATTGGAAAATGTTGACTACAACTCTTGGTATCATTACTAAACAAATAATTCTCAGGCTGTTAGCACTAAGTTTGACTCACACTTAACTCTTGTCTTCTCACTTCACGTTTTTTCTTTAATCCAGAGAAACTAAACAAATAATGTGATGACTCTGTTCTTGTGGATTAGTTGTTAAAATTTAATTGCAACAGATTGGGTGAATGTGGGAAAACTAGGAAATAATTTACAAAGTAAAATGAAAGTATAAGATTTTATCTTCCGAATGCATTATCTACTAATTTGATCAGAAATATTTTTGATCCCAAAATTACTGTAATAAATCAGATTATCACATTTGTGCTGCCATTCTGATTGCTGAAATTTCTTTCAAAATATTATGAAAAAATAAATAATAAACATTTGCATTTTCAATATTAACACTTTTTTCATGCCTCAGTTAACTAAAAATAAATTAGACTTTTATGGGAGAAAATACCTGTTTATCTTTTTTCTCTGAATTTAAGTAAGACGTTCCAAGTGGCTTGGGGAGCAACCTCTATAAAGGCAAATTTCTATTAATGCCGTTCTAGAAAGCTAGTTGCTCTGATCTTGAATGATCTCCAGCTTTATAGCTGGAAACAATCTTCATTTTACTGAAAGAACATTGATTAGTCTTTCAAAAGGACAATGTGTAAAATGCTTAGAAAAGAAATTATCCCTTATTTAGTCTGTATTTGCCAGACTCTGTGCCTTTTACTGCAAATTATCACAAGCACAGGACAGAGATCCTTCAATGCGTTATTAGGAGAGTCACATAAGTGACACAATCTTTGCTTGATGACTGGCCATGTTCCCCAAACTGTCTTGCACTGCGAGGTGCGACAAATCCCCAAGTTTTCAGTCCTTTAAACTTAGAAAGCTGCATGCTTCTGCACAGCAATATGAAAGTCTTTGTTCTTGCAATTTCTCTTTGTAGAGGCAGTTTGTCTTAGCAACTGATTATTACACAGGTGATTACTATCCTTTTCAGTGTGTTTAAACTGAAACAGAGAATTCAGATACAAGCTGTTACTACCTGTTATTGGAAAATTTGATTTACAATAATAAAAAAAAACACGGACAAAGTCTTAGTATAATCCCTGAATCATAAACGATAGTCTTTAACTTTCTTTTTCTTCCCCTCGAGGGGTGGTGTACTTTCACACTTTAAAGATATCATACATATTTTTAGCAAATACTTACACTACATAGGAGGATGATCAATTTATTGTGCAAAGTATGCACTCACAGACCTTAAAAGCTTTCAATTAGTATTTTGGGGAATGAAATGCCCCTAAGAATATTAATGTCTTGATTTTAAATGTTTTGTTTCAGATTTTCTCTAATAGGAAGAACTGAGGACCCTCAGCAGTACCGTATTACTTAGAGATTAGTAGAGACAAAAAAAGTAGAAATTTAAATGGAGACCTTATCATCAGAAAGTAGGGGTTGAGCAAAAATTCCAAGATGAGAAAATTTGTGCCTGGATATCCCAGCTAACATGCCATTATTGCCTTATTCTTTTCCCAGCAGACTAGGACAACTCAAAAGTCTGCAAAAAGTGGGAAGGTTCTTTCAAAAAATTTTGACTGTGCATTTTTATAAGTGTAGAGCAAATGCTACATCCAGGGAAATAAAAGAGTAAAATATTATATCAGATATATGTTGTTGACTGGATAAGCCATAGTGATATATTTTTATAGATCTGTATCTTTTGGCCCCTTAATTACTAATGCAAATCAAGTATAGACCAGGAACAAACAAAGATCCTAAATGTTTTTCTAACATTTGTTTACCAAAACTAGGTTATAGGTTTGAGTCTAGCTTTGAGTGAAGGCACATATATATTAAAGATAATTGCCCTGAAAATTGATATATTAGTTCAGATCATTATAGCAGAAAAGACAATGATATGAGCCATATTTCTGAAACTGCTTAGAAATAGACCTTTAAGACTGTTTTAAAACTTCCAAGGAAGTTTTCCACTTCAGCTTCCAGTACTAGTGCATCACTCCTTGGTTTCAACTGGAATGATGCTCATAAAGTTTCTTCAATAATATATGAATAGGTAAAAGGAAAATATTACATAAAATGTGCTATTAGTCACATTATATCTCAGAAACAATCATTCTTTATTTTGGTTATTTGAAGTCGGACTGATTTTTTATTTTAGTTTACCTAGCCTTTGTCCAATTATGATAAAAATGTGCAAGGGCTGGCTTTGAAATGGTTTTTGATCATTCACATTGAGGGTCACAGAAAATCTTGACCAACTTCAACTGAGATTTACCTTCTCAATTTTCAGTTTTTAATCTTTTAGTTTCTTTTATCTTTACAGCACAATCTCATGATTTTACAATATTATCTCTTTACCTCTGATCTTCCTCTTTAGAGACAGGTGTAATTATAGGTTTTTTCTCAATACGATACTGAAAGAAATATTTGTAACTTTTCAGAGTAGCGGTATTAAATAACATTTTCATATAGATACATTTGACATATAAAAATATTGACGGATATTTGTACTGAGTCTTTGCTCATGATATTTTAAGTAAATCAACTGATATGTATCAATGATTAAAACACATATTCAAGAAGATAATATGTGATGGCAGCTAGATTCAGATGTGCCCTGACCTATCTCTTCTTATCTCTTTTAGAAAAGCTGTGCCACATTTTGCAGTCTTCAAAACATAAGCACAACTTAATCTTGAATTCTGATAACTCAAAGAAATCTTCCTCACTTGAAACAGCCCCACTTGAGTCCACGGTCTTTTCCCAAAAGGCAATCTGTGCTATAAATATAGGAATTTATAATAGCAAGAAAGAAATCTGATCCTCAAAAGCTTGCAGAATTCTTTAGTCTGGATGGTTTGATGTGCAGAGAGGTTCTCAGGGTCTTGTCTGCCCATTGACAGCTGCCTTGGAAAGTGATGAGTGCCTCATTGTTACCCAGGGCTACCACAGCAGAAACCTCAGTATAGCACCTCCTCTACTCACATAAATTGAAATCACTAGTACTGACTGTCTCCAACTTTGGCTTTTTTTAGCTTAGCTGAGTTTTCAGAGACATCATGTATTGCATTGCACCTCCCTCCTAGATTTATTCTTCTTTAAAGGAGTGAGAAACAGATTCAGAGATTGTCCAGGAAGTGACTGAATATTCTGGCAGCTCAGAACTGTGATTTGTGGTTGTATGGAGTGACTAACTAATGGACACTTCTCCCATCTCCTCTCACATGTAGTCATACAAATTGGTGTGTTTATACTGTTCCTAATCCAAATGTGTGAGTTTACACTTGGATAAAGAAGAAAAGGACATTTTGCACCTTTTGACATGGCTTTGTGTGTCACCTGAAAAGGTGACTAGAAAGAAGTCACCTTTTCAGACTAGAAAAAAAATGCATTCCTTTATATTGATATTTAAGTCTTTTTTCATTATTCTCATGCTTTCTATTAAAAAACAATTCCAGTAGGTGAAAAAAAAGTGGAAAGCACTAATTTTTGTGGAAGGTACTCTAGCATGGTACATTATTTCATATGTACATATTTCATATATCCTATGCTTCCATAAATAGAAGTACATATATGTATTAATATATATACTAATATGAATATATTTATACTCATATTTTTCTCAGGGACAATTTTGAGATTAAAATATTTTGTCAATATGACACTAGGTTAAATAGTTGGAAGTTTATAAATGACAAGTTAGAAGTTTTGAAAACCAGAAGATCAAAGATTTTACTTCAAATCAGGCAATACATCTAATAATTTTTAAATTAATACAGATGTAGTCAGGATTGATGCTAACAAAAACCTTTCATCCACCCATAAAATTCCTGATAGATTATGTACGCCATTTTAACATATGATTTTAAATTCAGCAACAAAATATCCATAGCTCATAACTTTATAAAAATGCAATATGTATGTTAACTGTTATTTTATGATTTCCAGTGGGAGTGACTGATATCTTATTTTTAATTTATAATTAAATTTATAATTATTTTTAATCCCACTCACAAAGTAGGAGTATAACTCACCAATGCCTGAACCATTTTGTCTTGTGAGTTATAGGGGCTTGCTCTCTATGAGTTTGATTGAAAATCTGTGATTATGTCTTATCAATCATCCCTGAGAAATAACACACAATTATACAGAGCTTAGAAGGTAGCAGTTAGATTTAAGAACACCAAATTTTTTGTTTTAACCTGTAAGAGACTACATCTTTGTTCAGAGATTTCCAGGTTATCAAGGGTTAAAGAAAGAAAATAACATTGTGATGACAATATTGAGACTTTTTTTCTTTCATTGATTGGTTTTGTTATCTGGCATCAGCATATCCATCATCCATTTACTGAGTAAGTTACTGCACGGCCAATCTAAACAATTCTGAATAATTGTGAAAAGCTACAAAACAGCTAAATATCCTAATGACATACATACTTCAGTGATCCATGCCATTCCCAAATGCTCTTTGCCAAGCAAACAAATCTAAAGGAGTGATTTACAAAGGAAGCTAGTAAACTCAGGGTTCCCTATTGTATCGATAATCATCTTCCACATAGTCTTAATGAAAGCGAAGTCCTTCTGATTTCAGCTTTATTTCAATGGCTTTTGCTGACATCAAGAGTGAAAGTCAGTAGTAATGGTCTTTGTAATCTGAGACGTACAATCTTAGGTTTTGGTTTGCAGCATTTTTTTTTTCCTTAACACTTTTTTTTGTGGTAGTTTCTGCCACAGGCCTCCCTTTTACTTCCATCTTACTTTCACGTACTGATATTACATCTAGTGACACTATGAGACTGAGACTTTTGCTATTTCATAGCATAGCTGACTCCAAACCTCAACAAAGTTTATATAGTTGAATGTCTGTTGGTTTTAACACCAGACATATGCCATTCATGAGCCCTCACACCATGACACCAGTTATAATTTCCTTAGCCACTATATGTATTCTTTTTTCTTCTAAATTTTTGATTTATCCTGACTGAACTGAGAAGAAGAGCAAAACAAACAAACATTTAAAAAAAAACAATGAACCAAGAAACAAAAAACCCAGTCACAAAAAACGTCCCCAAACCCAACATCCAAACCCATCCAGGCCTCAACGGCTTGACTACCATAATGATCCCAGACCATCACAACTCTAAAAATCATGTGGATTTGTATGTGGTAAAAAGCAATTAATTTGTAAGACTTACACAATACTAATACAGTCAGTGAAAGCTGATTTGCACAGCAAGGCTTTGGTTGTTACAGGGGCTGCTGGGGTGCCTTTTGTGAAAAACTGCTGGAAGATTCGCATATGTTGAACTTGGTCATGTTATTGACACTACAAAAGTCAATGGGTGAAAACTGAGATGCAGAAAAATCTGCATAGCACAAAACACTCTTTTTTTTCTTTTAATTTCGAGGAAGGCCAAAGATAGGTAGATTGCCCAGAGAGGTTGTAGAGTCTCCATTCTTTGAGATATTTAAAACTTCCTCAACATGGTTCTGAGAAACACAGCCATAAACAGGACCATCAACCCCTCTCTAGTTCTGTGACTTTGAAATGTTGTGGAGGTGTGTGTCAGTAAGGCCAACTGGAAAGATTGTAGTGGTCTAGTATATTTGTTAGTATTAAGCAATATTTCATTGATGAAATGTTCTCATAAATACGCAAACTGATATATGAACACAGAATATTGTGACAATTTTACAAATTATGAAAATTTACTGGTAGCAAGTATGAGGAATTGAACAAGATTCTTGTTAATTGAACCATTTTAAACAAAAGTGCTTCTTAAAATTTATACATGTTCATTTATCTCAGTGCTTTTGGTGGTGGGGAGTTGGATGTGGAATTGATGAAAAGGTAATTTCTTTTTGGTAAGGAAGTTGTGTTGCCCTATAATGGCTAAGAAAATGGTCTATATGCCTTCTTGTTTGTTAATTAGATTATGATTTTACTTTACTTTTCTCTTTTATCATATATTTTATTGCCGTTCTGTGTAACCTTTCACAAACAATATGTCCTTCTCCTGATACTGAGATCTCCATGTAAGTAATCATTCAATGTCTGAAGAGACTATATAATATGAAACTGGAAAGGATCAAAATGCTTTCATATTGCAGGTAAAATATTGAGAAGGGTGAGAGTTAAAGTAGTCTGGAAAAAATAGGCACCTGTCCTAGAGTGACTTTATGATGCTTGTATCCCTAATTATATGTTCTGTTTATGTTGGATGTTGTATTCTGCACCTCTAAGACTGGTTCCGAGAGCTAAGAGAGGGAAAGAAGTGTGGAGTTTGTTTTCAGAAACTGCACTCATTCCTCCACGTTCCTGCTCCATGGCTGTGTTTGTCTGAAGCACATATAGACAGTGGGACAGAGATCTCCTCCTTTGCTTTTAGTTAGTTTAGCTAGCTGAGGCAGAGAAGTTCCCTGGACTGTTTTTTTTTTTGTTGTTGTTTTGTTTGTTTGTTTGTTTTTGGTTTTGTTTTTCTTGGGACTGTTTTAAACCTGCTCTGGACTGAAAAACGAAGAGCAACAGGAGCCCACATCTGTGGCCCACTGGGGCCCAGGACATGGTATGTTCCAGTGAAGGAGGGACTGGTAAGAGACTGAGCAAGCTGAGCTTCATCCACAGCAAGAACTTCTTCAATTTTGCCATCTCTCTTCAGAGCAGCAAGAGATTTTGTTATTTCATGTTACTAATTTTTGTTCTCTTGGGCACTTTGTTAAATAGATAGTATTTTCCACTTTTCTCCAAGGAAACTCTTTCCCAGACCAGTCCCACAGGGGGCATTGGGGTTTGCTTTTTCCAGAGATACCCTATTCTGAGGTCTTCTCTCAAATTTGCCCTAAACTAGGACAGAACCCAATAGTGTCTACTCTGCTAGTACACTCCAAAAAGCAGAAAGAGTATTCAGACAGAAAGGGGAACATGAGAACCAGCCAAGGTTCTCACCGTCATGGTATTGCTGCTACTTTAACTCTTCAGGACAGGCTCTGTGTGAGAAATACCTAGAAAAAAACCTCAAAGAGAAGTGTTTTCCACAGTATTACTCAATATTCAAACAGCCTTTTTTCTGTGCTTTTAACATTTCCATTTATAACAAAGTACTTTATTTCATCTTTCAAAGAAGTATTAACAAATTTAAACTTTAAATATTTGAAAAAGTCTTAGAAGGAAGAGGTGTTTTCAATGCTAAAAGCATAATCTTTTGTTCCACATATTTAGTGATAGTATTTTAATTTTATGTTGTTAACAACCTACTTGAGCAAATGTATTTACCTTTCCAAATGATGAATTACAATGGAAAATTTCTGGCTAGTTAAAAACATTATAAATAACCTTGAATATCTTTCAAGAGTGACAGCCTGAATGTCTAGAGAATTACATATCCTTAGATGTAAAAAGGAATTTATGCTACACAGATCTGCACAGATCTGCATGTGATTTTCACCTGTTTTGCTCCAATATTTACATGATGTTTAGTTTTACAATGTTTTTTTCCTAAAATACATTAAAGTGCCTGCTTTATATTTCACTTAACAGTCCTACAGAACAGCTAGATGCTTAAGAGTCTTTAGTTTTGGGTTTCAAATGATTCAAAATGCTTGAACTATCTGGGCAAAAGTCAAATGGCCAAGAAATCAAAACACTTTTTCCCTTACACAAGAAAAAAAAATAGAAATAGACTATCATCATCTCAGAAAAACTGGTCTTGTAAAATATGTATATTCTCAGGAACCCAGCATGAGAAAGGTTTTGTGTAGCAGCTTTGTAATCTAGTTTTTTGGTAAGACATTTCAAAAATGAAGGATTCTACACAATGGATCAGAGATATACATTGTCATTGGACAGGACTTTCTTCCTTCCAAAGAGAATCAACTTACAAAGTCATTATTTCCCCTTAACGGAGATGTCACATGAAATGTGGAGAGAAAGCACCATTTGACTACGATGCGAGAGTCACACTTCTGAACTGCCATTCTGTGACAGTTATTAAAAGATGCTTTCTTGTTCTAAAGACCCCCTTTTTTAAATTGTATGGCTTGATGTTCAACACTTTAAATTTCACCTTTTAAACTTGAAAAATGTGAAAATAACAGAGAACAAAGTTCTTCTGAAGTCTGAGATCTAGAAATGAGCTTGTTTTTGTCTAAAAAAAGTTGCGAGAGAAAGCTGTAAAAGAAAAATAAGAAAGACTGCAGAATTCCAGGCTGTATTCAAAGAAGGGAGATTGTACTTTCCCACAGTAACCAATGTTTCATACTGTAATAGATTTTTTTCGTGTTTTCAGCAGAACTATTTTTGGAATGATGCTACATATTGTTCTACTTTTCTATTCGTCATTGCTTTGTTTAAAGGTAATTTCATATTCAGAAAATAAAGATGCAGTATGGGATAAACTTCAGTTCCTTAGGAAAGAAATGCATTGCCTTAGATCAGAACCACTGGATAATGTGATTATATATAGCAATTCAAATTGAAATATAGAAATTTGAATGTATTTCTCTTGTATATTTTCCTATTTAGTGTTGATTAAAAGAAACCCAAAAAACCTGAATAAAACATCTTTATAATAATTTCTGATGATTAAACACAGTGTCTGTAGTTGCATCCTTTTGATAAAATTGATGATGAATAATGACCAATATAGCACTTTGGTGTTACTTTTTCCAAAGCTACAGTCTTACAACCATAATACAGTAAGGGTGGGGGTTTATATTTTATACAGAGAAACCTGTACAAATACAAACTAATGCAATCTGGATCATAGAAGGAGTACATAACTGTAAAGTCCAAAGACTCTTCATATTTCTCTAAATATACTGCTAAAATATCAATGGCAATTCAGGTAAAAACTACAGAACTAGATTAAAGACCTCCAATACACCTTACTGAAAACCAAGTTATTTTCTGCTATTTTGACTACTAATTGTACACCTGGAGTAATCCTCATTGCAAGGCTTATAATAATTGACAACAAACTTCCTATCTTTACAAAGGAATGAAAATATTCTTCCAATTTACTTGTACAAGAAAAAGAAAAAAAGTTTCATATGTTCCTGGAGTCTTTGAAATCCCTGCCTTATTATCAGATAATTACTGTTCTGCAGTAGGGACTTCAGGTTCATATTCTACAATACAGTTCAAACTTGAAACTTTGGGAGTGTCAAAAAATTCCTTTGAAATTACCGATTGTGAAATAGTTTTAAAGAGACCTCCTCCCATGAACAATTTGTGATCAGTGGGATGCACAGACTTTTAATTCGATTTCTTGTGTGAGTTTGGGTGGGTTTTGGAATATTTTTTTCTGTTGGTTCTTGGGGTTTTTGGGGCAGGAGGGGAAGATTATTCTTTTTGTCACTGTTTTTGTTGGAGGTTTTTTTGTGGCAAATTTGTGTCATCCATGGCACAAATACTTCCAGTTTTATACATCATACTGGCACTTATTTTTCACTTTCTCTATTATTAATGGCCTTTGTTTAATGTCTAAAGTTGCTTTCCATGGTTCTTATTTAATTGTCATTAGAATACAACAGCATTTTTTTTCTGCACTGCATTGACTTACAAATAATGCCAAAGAAAATTTGAATTGTTTTCTTCCTGCAGTCAGTGGGATTCTGACACATTTTAGATATGATCAATTAAAGGATAAATTTTTTAAATAACTGTTTGTGAGAGGTTCTTAGAAAATGTCTGAAAGTGACTAGAGAATACATAGCATCCCTGACTATTCTGCTCTGGTGTTTAAGAAAAGGTCACATTAGTTGAATCCTACATTAAATAAAACAACTAGCTAATGAGCATCTGCAAATTTGTCCCTGTTTATTTAATTAGAATTTTTATCCACTGGTCAGCAACTGTGTATGAATCCTTACAGGTATTTTGCAAAATCTTTCAGTAAAATCAATGACTCATGTGATTTCATGTGAACTACCCCCCTTGAACTGTTTGTGTATCTGAAGCAGCTTTAATAATCTGTCTTGGGAAAACACTAATTGGTTTGGAAAATATGAGAATGAAGTCAACATTTATGTTTCTATCTAATGTGGTGCATTTAATTTCACGTCCTTTTATTATGATCTGCATAGCTAGGACAAAATAGAAATTCCTGCTTTCATATTTATGTCTGCTGAAACAAGTCAGTGGAGTATAGCTGGTGTAAGATTTTGAAGCTGAGTTCTTGCCTTATTTTCCAATATTTTTCTTTTAAGGACACAGATCTGTTGTTTAATTGAAAATGTATAACCACTGTTTTTTCTACACACAAATCCAGTTTCTGTGTTGTCTGGAGAGACATCTTCAAAATCCAAGGGGATATAAGAATATTTTCCCCAAGTGTTTCAAGGAGCATCAGAAAGTAGATTTTTTGTAAATTTAGACATGAAAATACTAGTGTATTCTATTGTGATATAAAGGCACTAATCACAGGATTGCTGTAATTGGTAGTTTAGATTACCTAGGAAGGAAAAAACATCAAGGGACAAAAGAGAATAGTCTCAGTACTTGAGATGTTAACCACTACTCAGATATTATAAAACTGACAGGATGGAGAAGAAAGAGAATTAGCATGAATTGGTGAATGCTTTGCCATAAGGGAACAAAATGAGAAGGAATGAAAGTTGCAGAAAAGTTTTCAAAAAGTAATGTGAAAAGATATTTATGAGATGGCTGGACCAAGTGTAATTGAGGATGAAGTGTCCAGAAAATGCAGCCAGAGTTCCAGAGTATCTGCAAATGGTAAATCTTCTTGGACCCAGATTTTTTTATTATCATTTTTAAAATACAGATTTCACCTATGAATCTGCAGGTATAATTGTTTAGCCAGAGTAATTTACAAAAAAAATATTTGGTGTTATTTCCGCAAAGTCTGCATGGAAGTAAAACTTATTTTTCACATTATCATCAGACTTCAGGTAATTCCTAACTAGGAAGTACTAGTTGTTTCAAGTATGGAAACAATGACAGATGATCAAACAAAACAATACTGTGTCACCAGATAGACATAATCAATGTGTTTTAAAGTGAGAACCATTATCAATTCTCTCAGATTTATTTGCACAGTGAAAAATACATTTCCCATGGACATTAACATTCAGGATAGCATTTAATGAAGTGTCCAAGCTAATAAGTAGTGATACTCTTATATGTACCAGTTTAACGTAATTTTAGATATAATATGGCTTATGGTTTTATTTTAAAGTTCAAATGGCAAAGCTGATGGAGGTTGACATTCAGTTAAGGTCAAGAGAGACAGACTTTATTCATGACAGAAATTGCTAGGGTCAAATTTGTGGAAGATAATAATTTTCTTTAGAGACAACATTTTTTCAATTAAAAAAAAAAGGTAAAAAAAGAAAAATGTCTTTCCAAGATGGAAATGTGTTACTGTGAATGAAAGAAACAGTCAAAAGCTGAATGGTTTCTGGTCAGATCAGATACTCCAAACTGAAAATATGAAGGTTCCAAATTAATTTCTCTTTGGAGTAAATTCTCTGACAGTAGTTTTTGGTATTCAATGAAATTTCTGGGTTTAATATATTTAGTTCAAAAATATGGCAGAGAAAGACTAATTCTAATTGCAGCAAAAAAAGTGTCACAGAAGTAACTATAGAGTTCAAAGCTGAACATGAAATGTAGACTTATTGAAGAAAATTAGAATCAACCGAAGATTTTCAGCAGCACAGAAAGATGTATGTAAAATAGAAAGTCATAGAATCATAGAAAGATCTGAATTGAAAGGAATAATCAAAAATCATTTAATCCTATCTGCTGCCATGATCACGGACATATTTTACTAGAGCAGGTTGCCCAAAGACCCCTCCATTCTCCTCTTGAGCACTTCCAGTTGTGGGATATTACAGTGTCTCACCACTGTTATCATAGAATATTTTATGTTATCATAGAATATTCTATGTTATCATAGAATATTTCTTCCTTACGTTCAATCTGAATCTACTTTCTTACAAATTTAAAGCTATCATGCCTTGTCTTATCACTACAAGTTATGGTAAAAAGTGTCTCTTTGTCTTTTTTATAAGACCTCTTTAGGAAATGGAAGGCTTCAATAATATGCCCCTGAATATTTCTTTTCTCCAGGCTGAATAACTCCAACCATCTCAGCCTTTCTTCATAAGAGGTGTATTCTAGCCCTTTGACTGTTTTCATGGTTCTACTGTGGACCATTTCCAACCAGTTTCATTTCCTTCTATATTGAGGACTGCAGAGATGGATATAGTTCTCTAGCTGGGGGGCCAATTTTCTCTAAGATAATATAGTATCTTAGAAAGAATGATGACTTTTCTTGAGAACAAAAATATCATTTACTTTCTATAGATGAATAATTGTCAATGTTCTTCTGCACACTGAGAAGTGACAAGTGCAACAACATTTCAAGGTCACTAGAATTTATATTTCACTTATACTTTCTGTTTTCTTATTCTGCTTTGTGATTTTTAAGTATACTGATCTTACTTCCCAAAGGGAAAAAAAAAGAAAAAGAAAAAAGATAATATGTATATTCAAGAATACATATATTCAGAACATATATATAGATTTCAATATAATTCTTATTAAATCTTCATCTGATTAATCATATTTCCTTAAAAATTAAGACTAACTTACTTAAAAGAATTACATCAAATATATCTTAGAAATAATCTAAGTTAGGTTTGCATGGCGAGGGATTTTTTTAGCTACAGGTATGACTTCTAGAAGCTTCTCACATCAGAGCCAATCTTAGCTGGCTGTGAGATGAATCTATGACTGGCGACAGGGTTGAGCCCATCAGCAATGGAAATAGCTACTTGAGGATAAAGTCTTTTAGGAAAGGGGAAAATACCTGTACAATTTCCACTAGAGCAAATAGGAGTGAGAATTTGTGGCAGAAACACCCCTGCAGACACCAAGGTCTGTGCAGAAGAAGGGACAGGGGGCTCCAGGCACTGGAGCTGAGGTTCTACTGGAGTCCCTGGTGCAGCCCATGGTGAGTTAGCTGTGCTCCTGCAGCCCATGGAGGGTCACAGGGATGCAGTGGTCCACCTGCAGCCTGTAGAGGATCTCACACAGCAGGTGAATGCCCAAAGGAGGCTGTGGCCCTTGGGAAGCCTGTGATGGAATAGAGTCAGGTTGTGGGCCTGAGGAGAGAGGAGCTCAGGCTGGGGCAGGTTTGCTGGCAGGACTTGTGACTCCACAGGGGACCCATGCTGGAGCAGCCTGTGCCTGAAGGGACCCACAATGGAGCAGCTAGTGGAGAATTGCAGGCACGTGGGAATGACTTATATTGAAGACATTCAGAGAAGACTCTCTCCTGTGCGAGGGGCCCCACACTGAAGCAGAAGAAGAGTGTGAGGAGGAATGAACGTCAGAGATAATGTGTGATGAATTGACCACAATCCTCATACACTTTACCCCTGCGCCAACCAGGAGGAAGAGGGGAAAAAAATAGGAAATGAAAGTGAGTCAGGGAAGAATGATGGGAAGGAAGGGTCAGGGAAAGTGTTTTTAAGATTTGGGCTTATTTGTCATAATCCTACTCTGATTCCAGTAAATTAATTACTCCAAGTTTGCTTTGCCCATGATGATAATTGGTGTATGATCTCCCTGCCCTTATCTTGACCCATGAGCCTTTGTATTTTTCTCTCCTCTCCAGCTGAGGAGGTAGATTAACTGAATTGCTTGGTGGGTACCTGGTGTCCACCCAAGGTCAATCCACCATATAATAATATTCCATTACATCATTTATACAACAGTAGAGAAAATTATGTATCCGTTCAATTTCATATTTCTTTGCAAGGTACCTGTTGAAGTTCAACATTTATTTGTTTGAGACAGAGATCAAAAACAACCATGTACAGCAGTCAAATGCACATAAATTTTAAAAAAAATTACGTGCCTTAATAGTTAGGTTTAGATTTCCTTTTCACATAGATAAAAAATAAAAAAAACCCTTTTTTGTCCCTCCTTGGTAAAGAGTTCACTTTTATTTCAAGATCAAAACCACAGATTATTTTTTAAAAGTGGTTTGAAACAGGCTACCTGTTTTTTTCATATATGATACCACTCTTACTTTTCTTTAATCCAAAAAACTTCGTCAATATTAAAGATTACTTACCTTAAAACCAAATGCTGAAGTACTACTCCCTGTCAAAGTTAAAATTCTTTAAATACTACTGTCTGAACAAAAGGACTTCAGTTATCATAATGCACTCAGGGTACTGTAGTGAGTTCTCTCAAGTACTACATACCATTTAAACAATATGATGATTTTTAACATGATGATTTTAACTAATTTTTAAAGTCATAAGTAATCTTCTACCATTGTCATAAGTAGATAATTTTGAAGACAGAATAATAACACATTTTTGTAATGGTCATAATTCTGACCATTACATAATGATCTCATCAATTACATAATAATCACATATTATATAACAATAATATGAGATTATTGTTATATTTAAATGTTGTGTTAACACAGCAATTATAGTAGGAATAAGTAGAGATAGATCCGCAAATGAGGATAAAGTTAGAGATGCATTGGGGTAACATTAAAAAAAAAAATTGTTTGAGATCAGAAAGAAAACAAAAAGAAAAGTAGCTTGGGGAGAGGAAAGGACGTGCTCTTTGGGTTCATATTTGCCTTCAAAAAGAGAGAGTTGCCTTCTATTTGTCAAACTAAATTCCTGCATAACATTACTGTAGACACTTGGTATGTGTCCATTTGAAGTGCTATTATAACTTTTGTGGCTTTTATTATTATAATTATTTTAGTGAACATAATGATGTAAAGTATGCTATCTGTACTGTAGTCCAGCAGTTAGTGTGTGAGTTCAGTTAATGTGAGACTGCTGCCACATGCCTTGGAAATGGGGATACAAAGATTGCGCAATGAAAATTCTCAACTGACTCATGAAGGACTCATAAAAACCTTTGACTGATTTATATTTGGAATCAATGACAGATTCCTCTTCATTAATACTGTGAATCTACTGTCTAGGATATGTAAATGGTTACCTTGTACTTTATTGGGATTTTTTGCTTGAAAAACATAGGAGTTTATAAAAATGACAAAAAAATCACAGGTTAAATGAAAAAAATATGATGAATATCTATTCTTCTTTCACAAATTCCTAAATTTTAATTTTTTTATATTTACCTTCCTTTTCGAAGGAGAAAGAAGGAAATGTACTGTCTTCTAGAGTGTAAGTACCTGTACAGAAGATCACGGAAAGATTTTCCAGGGAACAGGGATTGTTTTACACAATTTTTATGTCTTTCTCTTTGGTCAGGGAAGAAAAAGGCAAACTGCAAATCTATGAAACCTGCGACCTAAGGATCTTCCTGAGTACCTATCTGTTTGACAAGAAGTTCTGTGTTTCCACAGAGCCTTGCCTGCCTTTTTACTCCTACTTGCCTTCCCTTGCATACAGTCTAATATACTGAATTACAGTAGAGTGAAGCCTCCAGGGCACTGAAAATGCATAAATAACTACACTGTTAACTATGATCTTACAGAAGCAAGGAACTAATTATAGCTATCTTAATATATTATCCTACATTTTTTCCTGGTGGATATAGATATGACTCTTCTTAAGCTAAAACTATTAAAGAAATCTTTGTCTCAGCTTCCTATTCCCCAGGTGAAATTTTCTATTTTCTGAGTGAATTCTTTTCATAGTAGAAAAAAACTTCCTTTTTTTATTTTTTTCATTTCAGTTTTTACCATAATGGTTCACAAGATTGTTTCATTTTTAAAAAACAGAACATAGCAGCCTGCTGGATAAACTTACTGAGCTCCCAATCTCGTGATACTCTTTTTATGTCATCTGTCAATAGGGTGTGATTTTAAAGATTTTAAGCTTTTAAAGATTAACTATTTTCCCACATTGTATGGAACTTTCTGAGTCTTATTTACAAATACAGAATTAAATGGAGAGGCAAGAAAGGGAGTTGAAGTGATTATTTTGTGCTTTTAGGTCTGGTGTTCTAACAAAAGAAATGGACAGAAAAGCATAAATCATGAGAGTTCATCTAAGCAGAAGGCATCTAAACAGTAACTATGAAAGCAGCCTTTAGCCATCTTGCACTAACATTCCCAATAAGATTTTTTTTTCCTGAGAAAATTAAAAATTATTGCAGGTGAAGAAAAATCCAAGAGACAAAAGTAATGAGGAAAGGTGTTACAAAAGCATATGTTACATTTTGCATCAGTATACATCTGTTTCACTCCAACTGCCTTGACATCTATGGAAGGCAGAGAGACATAAGAGTATTTTATATTTAAATGTAAAAGTCTCATGGTAACTGCTGGTTTCTCCACATTCTTATATCAGAGACTTTAATGGGACACAGAGCAGAAAAAGGACAAAGAAAATAGAATAGAACTTTAAAACTGGGTCCTAATCCTCCATCTGCTCTTCTGTTTTCTAGCTACTAGCAAATCCCTTTCTATCTCCAAAAGAAGATAGATGTTTCACAAGTGGTTCTTTATCTCTTCTGTCTTGATGCTTGTAACCCTAGTAGGATAGCTTCCAACATACTGACACATTTCCACTTTCATTTGTAAGGGATAAATATTCCAGTGTGAACACCATTGAAAATTAATAATACCTAAATGCTCTTAAACTCACTATCTGAAAATGTAAATACTCCTACTGCAAATTTTGATCCAGCTGAATTTTATTTTAAGCAGAAGTTTGAGCTGATTGTCAGAGAGTGACTGCACATTTATATGTATATGTGTATGTTCTGGGTTACTTTTAACAAACAAGAAAAAAGAAAAAAAAAAAAGAAATAATGAAGTTTCAAAGTGCCAACTGATGAAGAGTAAAGATTGTTGCTCCACTAATAACCACTCCCACCCTATCAGGTCCCAGTCACCCCATCAACAAGGCTGCTTTATTATATACGTATTGGGAAAAGGAAGAAAGTACACAAATATATGAACATGTACATATATGTACTTCCGTCTATACATATAGAGAGACTTCTAGATCTTATTGCATGAAGCAATGCCCTGATAGCATGAGGCTCAGCCTGTTTGTAGCGGTGACCTGTCAGAAACACAGCAGGTGCCCCTGAGTGCACAGGCTAGCAGAGGCCCAGGAGCCCCAGGGCAGTCACATAAATGCCTGCGTGCTGACACAGAGCTGTGTAACAACCTAATGAAGCCACACATAAAAAGATAACCCAGGTGGGGTGCTCTAATGTATAAAACAACAAAAATGTGCAGCTTTTTTACTGGGGATGTAGTTACACTGGTCCCACTTCTTCAGAATCAGGTATGAAGAACTGACTGATTATTGTGCTGTTTTGTCCTGTAATTTATATGAACATCTCTCTTGTTAATGCATATTTACTCCTCAGCCTGAACCAGAAATAATTGTAAACTAATAATTTTCTAAAAGAAAAATTATTTTCTGCCTTTTTTTTTATACTTACATAATTCCTTCCAATTCCTCCTTAATGACTTGAATATTGACTTGAATCAATGACTGAAATCAATGGACAGCAAAAATTATTTTCTGCATGCTGAGAAGCACATAATTTACTAAGGAACACGGATGCTCAACCCTAGTTTTAGTCTCCAAACTATCATCAGCCTATTATAAATAGACAACATTGGTACTAGCTACAGTGTGACAAATTCCAATTCCACTTCTTGTCACGGAAAAGGGTTTCCAACAGACTTTAGGATCTTCCTCTACAGTGTGTTTCAGCTGCTGTTTTGGAAATCAGTTTCGCATAAGTAGCTAGCATCAGGAGTAAAACCAACTGGAACTGGAAAATAGAAGCTTTTAGTCACAGGTTTGTTTAAGCAAGGTTTTCACATAGTTTCCTCACCCTTTCCCGTTGTCTTCATATATGTTTGACCATTGAAGTATTTAAATAAAAGTCAAATAATGGTAAGGAGAAAATTATACCAAAGACCAAGACAAAACAATAGGCCATTCTCAGAAAAGGTGGAAGTGGTAAGAGAAGGTTCTCCCTGTTTTTCCCACTATTACATTAACTTCAACCTCTTGTGGATCTTATATACTCTATCAGCAGTCTTGGGAAACTTCAAGAAACACTGATATGGATACGTATTTGAGAGATAACAAAGACGAGGCAATCATACTTGTACACACATGGGCACTTGCACAGGGGTTCCAAGGGCCTCAGAAGAAACTGTTCAGGATCAGTAAGGTCTGTTAATGCCCTTAGGATGCAAAGAGATAAAGTCTGAGGGAGCTTGGCTTGTTCCCCTTGTAGAAAAGATGGCTTCTGGGATACCTGATAGGCATCTGTTACTATCTAGTTGGAGAAACCAGAGAAGATGAAGTTCCAACTGGAACTGCACAAGTCCACTAAACAAGATACTATGAGAAGTGTGAGACTTTCTGTAAGGAAAGCACTTTTTACCATGATCAATCAAATAAGGGAACTTGTTCTCAGACACACTGTAAGATGTACATCACTGGAGGTATTCGTGACTCAAAACCTCAAGGTCTGGAGGCTCTGTTTCCAATTAGACCTGCTATGAACAAAGAGTTAATTTAGGTGATCTTTGGAGGTTCCTTGTAACCCATTACTTTGTGAATCCATGATTAGAAACAGCATTATCTTCCTTTTGGAGATGGCAAGAGAAAAAGCATTTTCAGCATTTTAATGGCTCCAGAATACAGAGTGAACCTGCAGCTATGCACCGAATACAGAATTTGTATTTTGAGAGAGATGCAAAGATATCTGGTCATGTGTACTGCTAGTTTTATCAGGAAGTTATGTCACCTTCTCTCATAGAATATCATTGTATAGTAAGTTGGATTCATCTTACTATACATCAACCTGTTCAGCCAGAAGTTTACTATTTGCATGTTTACAGGAGACAATAACTCTAGAGCCGCACTGACCTTTTTATAGAAGCATGAATGAAAACAGCTGTCACATTGGTAAAATTCCGTTAAATTACTCATTACCAATTCAATCTTTTTCTCAAAGAATGTCATAGTTTTAAACTCTAATGTCAAACATATGCACTGTACCTTTCTAAAACAACGCCACAGATTTTCAAAAGCTGGCATTTCATGAAGGACAGCTTCGTTAGGAAGTAGAATAGCCTGCTTTACCATTTCTATTAGTTAGCATTTAGATGCATACAGAAGCCTTTGAGTCAACAGAAGTCATGAACTTCTGTACTCTGTTAATTCTCTCTCACTCTGTAAGTTCCTTTGAATTTGGTAGCTTTCTTTGAAACAGCATTAATTGCTGTCAGTTTCAGGTGTGCTCCCTGTGCAGTTTTGATGAGGTGATTTGCACAAAGCTAATTTGCATAGAAACTTGACCTTGAGCTTAGGTATCAGCAGGCTCTGCCCTTATCAGAGCTAGCCAGGCCTCTGACCCAGATCAGGGAGAAAAGATTGTCTTCAACAATAACAAGAAAGATGCCTTGTGAAATTTTTCACCTATATTATTAGCTTTTGATCTCTATTCAACACTGAATAACCATTGTTAAATGTTTTCCATTCTATTAAAAGAGAAGAAAAAATACATCATTTTGTCTGTGTGCCTTGGACGACTTTTTCTGGACTGTTCATTGTATGCCCTCATTGTTTGGTATCTTGCTCATTTTCTAAGGCATTTCACAGCCCTCTGTGATTTCTTGGACTTGTTTTGCTTTTCTATTTATTTTTTTTTCTGCTAGACAAAAATAAATCAATTATTATTATAATCTTTTTTCTTTTGCCTGATTTTTCTCATACTGATCTTGTATATGGTAATTGGTGTGCTGCTTATAAACTATTAACCATACCATATAACCAACCATATTTAACCATAACATTCCTTACCATACCTAAATCTCCCCATCAAATGACATCTGCCATCTGCCCTTCCATAAATTAAAGATATGAAAGGCTACAAATGCATAAAACTTTTCAAAATCATGAGTATGTACCTTAAGAATGGATTTTTTGCTAGTAATTTTTGATCTCCCACATCCTTCTTGATAATTATCTTCCATTTGAAAAATTTTTATCATCACATTTAGGTTATAGTATCTTTATACAAGAAATAATTTTCAGTGAAAATATTTTTGAAAAAAGTATTGTCTTTGCCGTTTTTTGAAATTTTTTACCTCTTTTTCCTTTGCTAATGATAACAGAAATTTTAATGTGTTTAATGATACAAGATAATTTTTTTAAATATATATGTAGCACAGAGGAGACAGACAAGGACAAGACACTTATTTTGTTATTCTTTATGCAGTGCAGTTAGTTTGCATATAAAGATGTTGCTGAAATATAATCTTGTTCTTATGGACAGCTTCTGAAAATTCTGACATCAGCACAGCTGGATATCTGACAAGCAGGACGATTCAGAAAAATATAAGCTTGGATATTGCAATGTGTTTGATTGAAAATACGTCTCATACTGATGGCAAATGAAGTATCTCTGTGTTTGAAGGAGGAAGAGGTGAGTGCTATAGTCATCTGTGACTCGTCCTCAGTGAGGAAAATGACACAAGGTACTGCTAGAATGAGATGCCTTATCACAACAAACTGTACTCAGAGAGTTAATTCCATTGAAATTGGGTCATTTCCTTTATAATAAATATTCCAGAATCTAACTAAAGATCAAAGTCAATAAATAGAGTTTCTGTGATCCCATCTGGTTGATTTACATTAGAGACTGAAGGAGATATAGCAAAGCTGTTGTCTGGCATAAACACATTAGGGCAAATTTTCACTGGATTTTCACACGCATCATGTACAATAACGTACTGATTACACTATGGGAAAGTAAACTTCTAGCCTTTTTTTGTATGTCATGGCAAACGTGGTTAACTTAGAAAGCATTTTCATACTGTGTTTATTTTGTTCATGGAAACATTAAAGAAGGGATGTGTCTTTCACACAAAATAGTTCAAAGCTACTGTATAAAACTTTCAACAGTACTGCTGGCTATGCTGATTCCTGACGTGTCCTGTCGCACACTAATTTCAGTTGTAAATTAGAATGTAGGTAGTTTCAGCTGCTGCAACTCTTTAAAAGGTTATCCCAAATAACTTGTGTTGCAATGCATTTTCAGTGTTCATTGGCATATATGAGTATTCATGATGGTTAAAGTTACTTTTGGTGAACTCAGCAACAGCATTCCCAGTGACTTTTGCAGGAATAAGATCTGGTTCATTGCTTTTAAATGCTCTTGTCTCTACTACAGCAATAAGCATTTTTAAAGGGCATGTCTCTATGAGGGGTTGAAAACTAGTTTCAGTCAAAGTGTAAGCTAAGAGAGAAACTATTAAAATATTTAAGTTTTCAAAATTCACATCTTGACCAGTTTTCTCAAAGAGAAAGTAGTTTGTTGATCACCTTGTCAAATGTTATATAGTTTCAGTGTACTGCTTCTTTAAAGGAAAATTGTCATTGTAATATTTTTGACCTAAGCTATGGATGTTGGTTTTGTACTCTAAAGAAGATATATTTATATGCACATATATTTTTTACCTTTCTCCATTCTATTTTTAGTGATTGGGAGTAAATAAAAATACAAGGTGAAAATACAGGCTCAACCTAATTCTGAAGCATTTTTTTTATACATAAGTGAAAAATATTTTCTAATGGTTCTTTTTAGACCCCAAGCTAAAATCAAAACACTATCTTGATAACTAGCAAATGAAAGGTATATTTGCACTCCAAAGTTACATGTTCCTTTGTGTTAAATCTTTAAAATGTTTGCATTCATCTTCTTTTCCAGCAGTAACTGTATATTACTGTTTGGTTTCTTAATAATAAGAAGAATTTTTCTGAGCATTCTGCATAGAGTATAAAAATAATAATGACTTCTTGGAAAAGATTAATTCAAAATGTAGATTTCCAGTACTTAACCCTCTGCAATATTCCATGAAAACAGTTGAGTTTTAACTCAATTGTATAAAATATGATACCAAAGAAGCTTAGTAATATGTATGACAACACTGAAAACTCCATAAAACCAGGTAAATAAATACACACCGGGTTAATAAATAAATAGTGGGCTGATAAGGTGATGCTGAAGAGAAGAAATGTTTTCTGTCCTTTGTTCTAATATTTTTGAAATTTTAGCCAGGCTTTGAAAGAACTGGTAAGTATCATTGACATTCTTCCAGCTTAATCCAACAGGAAAGCTAAATTCAAGGTCATAAATTCCCATTTAAATAAAAGACAGCAGAGAAAAAGGATAATTAAAACAAGGGTGAAAATAAAGAGGATGTAGTACCATTTTCTTTACTCAGATATGTATGCAGAGGTAATGCTATTAATCTGCAAACAGTAGTCTATAAATAACATTAACATTATATGTATTGTGCTGCAACATATTTACAGTAATTATTTAATAGACACAATCACATTCTAGATAGACATAAACGTGTCTGAAATTTTAAGGAACTTCTGTGCAAAAACATGGATAGTCTGACCCTTTGCATACTAATTATTGATTCAGGTAAAAATGCTTTTTTAAATTTTTACTGAAAAAGCTAAATTTGGGGGAGTTTTAACTCAAAAATGCTAAATTGCAATAGCAATTATTTATAAAAAATGTAAGCTTGCAGTAGTTTTGCAGATGACACCAAATTCAGTTGGAGCGTTGATCAGCAGAGGGCAGGAAGGTTTTCAAAGAGATGTGGGCAGAATAGTTTGATGGGCTGAGGCAAATGGGATGTGGTACAACAAGGCAAAGTGCCAAATCTGCCTTTGGGCCACAACAACCCCAGGCAGTGCCACAGGCTGGGGCAGAGTGGCTGGAAAGCTGCCCGCAGGACAAGGACCTGGGGGTGCTGTGACAGTGACTGAACACGAGCCAGGGTGTGCCCAGGTGGCCAAGAAGGCCAATGGCACCTGGGCTGTACCAGCAATAGTGTGGCCAGCAGGACCAGGGCAGGGATTGTTCCCTGTACTCAGCACTGGTGAGGACTCACCTCAAATCTTGTGTTCTGTTCTGGGCCCCTCAGTACAAGACAGGCATTGAAGTGCATCCAGAGAAGGGCAATGGAGCTGGGGAAGGGTCTGGAGCACAAGTCCTATGAGGAGCAGCTGAGGGGGCTGAGGGTGTTTAGCCTGGGGAAAAGGAGTGTGGGAATGCTGGAATTGTTTTAGAGGTTTTTAGCTAGAAGTTTAGTATGGTTTGGACTTTAACCCTAGCTAGATAAGAGCCCCTGTCCTGGTATGTTCTTATCAGAAATTGATAAGAGTTTCCAAGACAACCTAAGCCTCTGCCTGGAGTTTGGTCATCCCATTGTCTTTTCCCCCATCCCAATGTATCTTCTCCCCCCTCCTGTCCATCAATCTCCCAGGCCCGAGACCTTCTGAGAGGTGTCGGACAGTGGTTGGTGGATCCCCCAGAGTCCCCACCCCAATTTACCTGATTTGTTGATGTTTGTGTATTGCAGTTGGCATTAGCCACCTTGCTTTGTTTCATTGGTTTTACAACTTGTACCCACCCCTGAGATTTCTGGTGAACAAAAACCCCCTGCTGACCAGGTCCAGGGTCACTCTCCTGAGGCACAGGCCTGGGACCAGGGACTGCCCCTGGGACCCTCGAATAAAACCTTTGCTACCTCGAGCCTTAAGACTGTCCCCTCTTTCGAACCACGGCCGTGACAGCGAAGGTAAAGGTGCTGCGGAGCCAAAGACCGACACAAAGGTACTGTTGAGGCGTATCAGAGCTAGCAGGGTGGTCCAGCCAAACGCTGGGCTGGCCTGAGAGACAACAAAGAAGGCTGAGGGGAGACCTCATCACGGTCTACAAATACCTGAAAGGAGGCTGTAGTGAGGTGGGGATTGGTCTCTTCTTCCATGTAGCAAGTGATAGAAGAGAGGAAATCCAATATATAAGGTATAACTGTCAGAGTCCAGGGCATTCCTTTGGTTGCCCTGGAAGGCCGCAGACCTCGGCAGAGGGGTCTGGGACCCGAACAAGAGGATTTGAGATTTGTACAGGGGGGTTTGGCATCTCTACAGAGAGGTTACAGACCCTGGCACAGAGCCCAGAAAGACACAGTCTTTGACTTCAGTCTGTGCAAAAAGCTTGTAACATTGAGAGAAGAATTACAAGTCACAAAAATGTGACAGACAGTAGTGCAGCTAATCACAGGGTGGTAAATTCTATAGTTTTGGATTTTTAGAATGGAGGTGAATAGGGGACAAGATGGAGGATTTAGGGCGGTGCCCTGGGCTCTTCTCCATCTTCTGATGTGATGATAGCACAAAGTAGTTCAAGGGGATTGGATCAAAGTAGAAATGACCCTTTTAGTATAGGTAATAGGCATTGTCATGGAATTGTAAATAATAGACATGTAATTATCTGTATAAGAAAGTAGCAGCCTCCCATTGAGGGGGGAGTCACCCTGTGTCTGAGCAGCAGAACAGGCCACAGCCAGACAGAGAAAATTGAAAGATAAGAAACAATAAACATGCAAAAAACCTTGAAAAACAAGACCTTGAAGACTCCATTTCACTTTTATGTCTGGCTCAGTCCTCTCAGAGGGCAAAAGACTCTATATTGCCTGAATCTTGAGAGAAGAACCAAACCCAAAAATATACTAGGAAAAATTTCTTCACTGAAAAGGTGATCAGACTTTGAAACAGGCTGCACAGGGAAGTGGTAGAATCGCCACCCCTGGAAGTGTTCAAAAGGCTGTTGGGGTCATGGTTTTGTGGTGAACACAGCAGTGTTATGTTAAATGTTTGAACTCTGTGATCTTAGAGGTTTTTCCAATCTCAACATTTCTTTGGTTCTATGAATCTACACATACTGTGACAACTGTGATTTAGATTACAGATTATCTGGAGTATGTGCTGAGCCTTTCCTTTCTGTGACATCATGTCCATTTTGCACTGCAGTTGGAATGGTAAGTCTTAGACATCTATGTTCAAGATGGTACAATGCATTGCAATGTAGTGCAATATAGGAAGTAATATTTGGCATGAAGTCTTAGAATAATTGAAAACCTGAAACCTGAGCTTGAATGGATTCAAGTGTCCACGAGAATTGTGCAAAACACATAGGAGAAGTAGCAACTAGAGGTCCATGTTGCAATTCAAGCTGCTGGATGCAAAGAGTTTCATGGCCATTCTACATAACTGGAAGTGTTGATGGATATCTGAAATACACGATGTTGCAAAAAATGTCTGGTATAAAAACAGTGCAGTGATTTCTTTAAAGATAAGTCTACAAACTTAGAGTTAAGTGCAATGTTTGAATTCCTTGACTGCAACTGAGTAATAAAGCACAACAAGTATGAATGGCATGGGCAGTTATCAGGGTTCATTTAATGGATACAGAACAAAGCTGATGTTTTTCTGAACCATAACTCACTTAGCTGCAGTTCTGGTCTTGTCAGTCTCTATTGTTTTGTTTCTTTACCAAATGGTGTCTGATATTCCAAAGTTCTTGCAGTCATACTGTTTATTTTCCTGACCCTCTGCTAGAGCTTGCATGAACCAGAGAAAATGACTCTGTCCAACCATCTCATCACACTGAATGTCTGTATAAATCCATTGGCTAGCTGGAAAATCTACTCTGACAGGCTATATAGCCTTCAATGATCTAATATACTAAAAAGAACTATGGCAAATAAGAAATCACCATCAAATAATTTTCCCTTTGCAGAGGCTATCCTTTCTAGCATACCTAGTAGGCCAAGCAGAGCATAAGCAAGGAAAGTCAAAGCAGGAAGTGCGGTATGTCTGCAAAAGTGACTGGAGGATTAGGTTTGGTTTTCAGTGTGTGCCTGGAACAAGAAAGACCATTAATCACAGCTATGTTTTCCATGTGCATCTATTCCCCAATGAAAGCAGGAATACAGATCTGATAGTGATCTTGCATTAAATTATTACTTAGTTATACTGACATTTC